>NC_134847.1:69715332-70355899 GCF_965363235.1 Mytilus galloprovincialis
AAGAGTAATTGTGTATGTATACGATATCAAATTCTTCTTACTTTTAAACATATATGCAGAAGGTGTGTGAGCATTTTTCTTTTTTTTACTTACTTTTTAAGATATAGATCAAATGTTTCAACCTTTTCAATGATTAATCAAGAAATATTTTAGTGACCTAAGAAATCTCATTTTAAAGAAAGAAATTACCATTTATTATATTTGTCAACAAGAGGTTCCCTCATAATATTCAAGAGATTTCATTTATCAAAGTAATCCAAAGAGAGGCAAACAACACAAAAGTCGAAAATCAAACTGACAATGCCATGGCAAATATTGTAAAACGACCAAAAGACAAATAGTACTTATAACTAATGTTACCAAACAAAACCTAGAAATTAAGTACGAAGCAACACGGACCTCGCCAAAGACATTGATAATATCCCACATTTTCTTAACAAGGATAACCAACCATATTATTGACGATGAGATGATTCTAATATGACTAAATTGTCATTGATATACAAGTGTATCCGACAAAATCTTTACAATCAATGTATTAAACATACTGTCTTAAATGTTTTTATTTAGCCATGACGTTGTTTATTTTCGACTTATGAGTTTGAATGTCCCTCTGATATCTTTCGTCTCTCTTGTTAACATTTTTTCCATTTTTAGCAAGCTACAAGGGCCTCATGGATATAGACAATAACTGTTTAGTGTCTTTAAATATCAGCTGTATTTGTACGAGGCTAGGAAACAAGGTGTATGCGAGCTTTTAGCGAGCTACTACACCTGTTTCGAGCCGAGTACAAATACAGCTGATATTTAAAGACACTAAACAGTTATTGTCTTTATCCTGCAATTAATTCTGTATTTTGTTTGTTTTTTGAAAGACACAAAAACTAACATATTTAGCATTTATTTTCGATTTGTAATCCCTTGAGGCCCGCGTAGTAATATCAAAATCACACATTACGCTGAAGACGGGTTCGCAAAAAAGAATCTCGAATGGTCAACAATAATACATCACTCAAGGTGAATAATTATCTACTTTAACATAACAACTAATTTCAACAGTAAAAACAAATAACAAAACATTGTCAAATTCGAAACAGAAGTGTACGAGTTGTCCTACGCTTCAGATTTGACATTCACTAAACATGCATGCTGAAATTGACATGGTTGATTTTGTAACACAATCATACACATTCAAGTTTTTGAAATCGACAATTGTCATCGTCATTGGAATGCAACTGGAATACACATTCTGCGGTCACAGAGGTTCAAACAATACTCAGTCCGGCAGTGGGCGGAGCTTTAAAGCGATATCTGTATAGTATACAGATACAGCATAGCGATATCTGTAGGGCTGTATCTGTATAGTAGGACACCCAATTGCAGGATAAATGGTCATAATTATAAATTAACTTTGAATATTCGAAATGCTGTTTATTTTGCCCCAGGAATAGATGAACTTAGATGTATTTGGCAAGAGTTTTGGCAGGATTTTTCACTTTTCTTCAACTTCGTTATTTAATCAGTATTTTAGAGTACACAGAGTAAACATTTTTCTAGAGTATACGATCATTCGACAGTACACGAATATCTTTAACTTTAATAGAAATTATGTTAATACTTCAGTTCTTTATAACTTTATAAAAAGGTTCCAGACAATTTGTAATTTAATATAAATGCAGCACTTTTTATGAAACAAGATATAAAAAGATGTTTCCAATGAGACACTCTCTATCCAAGTCACAATTTGTAAAAGAAAAATCAAGTACGGTCTTCGACACGGAACCTTAGCTCACACCGAACAAAAAGCTATCAGGGATCCCAAAAAGACTAGTGTAAAACCATTGAAACAGAAAAAAAAATCCAATGGTATTATCTATATAAAAAACGAGAAACGAGAAACACTTATGAACCACATCAACAAAAGTTACCAACGAATATCAGGTTCCTGACTTAGGACAGGTGCAAACAAATGCAGCAGCTTTAAACGTTTTAATATGTACCAAAATTCACCCTTACCCGAAACAGTAGTTCAACATCACAACATAGACAGGCACACTATTAAATATCATTTGATATGGCTTAACTCAATCAAAATACATATGAACATAAGTGAACACACTCTGAACGCATAATTTTAATCTATGACACAATGTAAATACAAATTCAATAAAATGAAGTAAGGGTCGAATAAATAAAGGCAACAGTAGTATACCGCTGTGAGATTTTAAATCGTGTTAACGTTAAATGTTGCATTACACTCGACTATACTATTCTTAGAGTTGTTGTTTTATGATTTCAGAGTGTGCAGTGGGTAAGTAGTCATTTAATCCAAATCTTAAAAAAAACTCCTTAATATCTTCATGATAATAATCTTAATTTACAAAATTTTTTTTACAAAAGAATAGAATACATTTGGTACAATTGGGAAATTCAAAAGACATTATTTGGAGGTTCAGCATTCTTAATGACGAAGTATTATACACCACTTGCACTACCTCTTGATCACTTGCACTACCTCTGAGATAGCTCTCTCTCTCTCTCTTTCTCTTTCTGTCTCTCTCTCTACCAAATGATCTTGTTCCATATATGAGTTCGAATCTGATCATAATTGATTAGAATTGGTTGAGTTCCTGCCGAAGATCGATAGTTGTCTACAGACACTCTTACCTTCACACCGAAACACTTGCCACCTCAGGTCGTCGCGATATAGCCACGCGAGTTTTAAATGGTGTTAAAGTCCAAGTACCAATCAAAATATCTAATGATCTTACATTGAAGACTAAGAATAAGGTTCATCAGTTGATTTCTCATTAAAACGTAAAGACAAGGGAATAGTTAAAGTAATAAAGTACAACACACAAAACTTAATCATCTATATTATAATTATCTAGTTTCGTACTAAGTAGGTGTTCTGATGTCATTTTAATTTTTATGAAGTATATGATATTCGAAATCGAAAAGGCAAAATATGTTTTTATCATGTCTATGTAGCATTCATTTTTAAACAAAATTTTAAGACTAACTGGAACGCATACCACTTTTTCTTATTGATAATAAGAAAGTATTACATGTTTGCTATACATTTAAAACAGTTGATTTATTTCAGTTATTCTTCCTGGTGAGTAAAAGCTTTATTACTGATTTAATGGGCAAATATTAAGTGTTTCGCTGTAACATCACCGGTATCACAGTTGTCTATTTCTATCATCTATACGACTTCCATCTATACAATATCAACGAACATATAATTTGGAAATTAATGTTTGCTATATTTATTTTAAACTTATATGCATTTCTTTGCATAGAATAAGCTACTCTAAAAGTGATTTTTAGAAAAATATTTTAAACAATATATGTCCAGCGGAAACCACATTTTAAATAATTGAACCTCAATAACGTATTGCATTTGTTCTACAAAAGAAAATAAACTAATAATATAATTGAAACCAAATGAGGCTTCCTGAAATATAATATAAAACATTTAGTTTCTCAACAGTACAACAAAAATGTTAAAGCGTGTTGCCTGACCTGACTACGAGTTTAAGAACAATATATAATTATTACGCACATCATTAGGATTATCCAACTACCGTAGCTACAATAAAGTACTCGGTAAGAACGATACTGACTATGCTGGTTATAAGACTGTATGGTACCGATTTCAGTGTACATTACTTATTCATTGGGACGTTCAAGACCAACGTACCAGAAAAATTTCATATACAAATATATAAAACAAAAATATATTTGTTTTTTCTTCGAAAGGATTAAATGTCGTTAGCGTATACGTCCACAAAGAAAGCCGAAAGATACCAAAAGGACACTCAAACTTCTAATTAAGACGTAAATAATTGATAACAGTACCTTATACATAAAACTCTTTATTTTTTCTATATACTACTATTTGTTTCTACTATTCAATTAAAAACATGGTTCTAATTTATTTCAGACAAAGTATGCAATATACCCTCTGTCTGTCCCGTTACTAAGGTTGGACAGACTCGTTGTACTAGCGAGGGTAAAGAGTTAGGTGACGGACTATGTTGCAAATAATATGTCAATCGATGATAACATAAGTGAATAAAGCCGTCATAACCAAAGACTTTGTTTTGTTATTCAGTTACAAGTTTAGTACTGTATGAAAACGACAGATAAAAGGAATTATTCTTTAATTCAGAGGTAGAATCTAAGGGAGAAAAAGCCTTTTATCATACTATTCAGTCAAGTCATAAAAATGTGAAATGATAACATACAAATATGTTTGGAATACAAGAAAATTGTAATTACATTACAGTCACGAATAAAAAATTGGTTGGCAGGTACGCTTTCCTGGATTTAAGGCTTACTGATAACAATTCTTTAAAATTTCTTAAATTCCGTGCGTTACTCCTTCAAATCTGACACAATAGAAGTTTTAAATTAAGTTGACAGTAGTTGATCAATATTCAAATATTGTAGATCGATTAAAAAAAGACAAACCAAGATTACAAAGCAATAATAATAAAATCTCGCGTGAACAGCACAAGGAGCGAGACCGGATGCGTCGACAAATATAGTGGTATCTAGAAGTATAAGAAATACCGACAACAAGTGTTTATTTCAGTCATTCTTCGGAACTCCGCGTCACATAAATAAAATATTAGGTGTCGTACGATAAAATAAAGGCCATGTTACGGCTTCGAATTGTGAATTTGAAAATCAGTGTCATTATTGAAGACAAAATCACGATATGAAGCATATATATTTTTTCGAGTGTATCATTTATCTAAAGTTCACTCGGATATTTGAATTGCAAGCACACATTGAAATATGGGTTATTGAGGGACAGATCATGATCATTAAATCTGAAAGTGAAATTAAAGATATTTTCAAGATGCCCTTTTCTTCTCGACTGAATAACAAATAATCTAATAGGAGTGCATAATAAGTACCAAATGGAATGTTGACTGTCTGCTGAAATTTCATTCAACCGAACACAACACATATGTTGTTTGTAAAAATAACATTATTTTAATAATATAATCTTCGAAATAGTCGTTGAAGGAAACTATGTGCTTATTAAAAAAGATTTGTGCATGACACAAAGCAATTTAAATTTGTATTTACGTTCCCTTTTTGTTGTAGACAAAGTTTTGTTTAATTTAACGATGTAGTGTATAATTCAGTTGAGGGCAAACAGTAGAACATCAAAGGTTTTGACAATACTTCAAATTGTAAATAAAGGCAACAGTAATACACCGGTGTTTAAATGTCATAAATAGATTGAGAGAAAACAAATCCGGTTCAAAAAATCAAAATCGAGGGTAATCACATCAACTATTAAAGGGAATCAAAAGAACAACAGGAACAATGACGTGCAACAAAAACAAACGCCAACATACATAGAAACGAACTATTGGATTACAACTACCATGTTCCTGACTCGGTACAGTACATTTTAAGAAAAAATGATGGGTTGAACCTGGTTAAATGGCTATTCAAACCTCCCGCTTTATAACAATGTTACAAAATATATCGCTTATAGTTAAAGGTACCAGGCTTATAATTTGATACGCCAGACGAGCGTGTCGTCTACTTAAGACTCATCTGTGGGGCTCAGATTAAAAGTTGAAAAGTCAAACAAGTATAAAGTTGATGAGCATTGAGATCCCAAAATCCTAAAGTGGTGCCAAAAACGGCTAAGGTAATCTATACCTGGGGTAAAAAATAATCCTTAGTATTTGGAATATTTCATACTTTTGCAAACAGTTAATCTGTAGAAATGATTTCTAAAATGACAACACTACATGACAGAAACACTGAACAAACACACACAAGAACATCATCACAGAGATTGTGTTTGAAGACTTTTGAGTAAATATTTAAACACTTTTTAAAAGAATCAACATCACACCGCTGGTTGAATAAACCTCATCACAATATTTCTGAACAACACCATCTACTGTAAGAACAACGGTGAAAGGAACAGACGAAATATGTTAAATCAAAGTTCTTGACGATCCAGCTATTTGTCCTTCTTTATAAGAATTTTTGCAACGGAGATGCATTCAGCACAAATTAAAGATTATCATGTCCTGTTTTTATATTGGTTCCATTTTTCACGGATTTTGGATTTTCTCAAATCTCCTCTTTCTTGAATGATGTAGCAGTAAATGTGGGAATCCCAGTTTTGCTGTGAATTCGACGTTTTTTATTGAAACATTCTAAAATAATGGTTTTTGCATAAATCAATCTGGTTTGGTGCTTTTTTCTGCAAGAACGACAAAACGTTTGTCGCGAAGGGAGCATACAACAGCCACACTATCTGACTGATATAAAGGAGGAAACCCGTGTGATCATTGTACATCGCAAATTTAGATATCTTCTGAATCTTATGACGGAACAGTTTTGATAAAAGGAGAGACGAAAGATACCAGAGGGATAGTCAAACTCATAGATTGGAAATAAACTGATAACGCTATGGCTAAAAGTAAAAATACAAACAGACAAATAACAGCACAGAAGACACAACACAGAAAACTGAAGACTAAGAAACACGAACCACACCAAAAACTGGGGGTGATCTTAGGTGCTCCGGAAGGGTTAGCAGACCCTGTTCCACCCGTCGTGTTGCTTATGCTATAACAAATACGGTAAACAGTATAATTCGGTAGGTCACGTTCCTGAAAAGAGAAGGGTATTGTAGGTACGACATAATGGACATATCCAATATCATCTGTGAAACGGTTATTCCATAACGGTCAACCAACTTGTGATGGCGTCCGTAACATTTACAAAGGGATGGTTTCAACTTCACCATTTGGAACTCTTGGTTAAATAGCTTCCAGTGTTCAGTTTTTATAACGTCTACCCAGAGCTTACTGTATATCAAACTTTGGATTTTCGAACAGCTGAGGATTTCTACTTCAGGAAAAGATATCCTCAGCTGAAATTATCAAACTCTTTCGGATTTTTTTATTCTCAAGGCTTTTCAACTCCGCTCTTTATTTTGCATTTTAATTATTTTTATTGAGCCCGGTGATTAAAAATAAACGTCATTATTGAAAATAATCTGTCAATCGACGAAAACACCCGTCGATAAATTTAAATATATTAAAAACCTTAAATTCTAACTTCTCCAAGAAAAGAAAACCTCAAATCGGTTTTCGAGGTTTCGAATTCGAACTTCCTGATGAAGGTAAATCTAGATAGAGTTTTAAACGCAGGCAATGTTGACATTCCTTTGGATGAAATAAAGTAGCCGTACATAAATGTCATGTTTAGACGATCGTGAATGGGCTTTGAGCACTGTGAAGAGGAAGAGCATAAATATTTTATGTCAAAAGTGCAAGTTTAACCTAAAAACAAAAACTTTTTTCTTGATGCCTCGATCGTTCATACGAACATTTGATTCAAATTGAATTCGAATCGAATGCGAATCGAATTCGCTAATCGCGTTCACACACTCTTCTTTTTTTTTAATTCGAATTGATTCGAATTAGCTAATTCAAATTATCTAATTCGCATTAGAAATACGCTTTTGTGAATACGAATTAAAAGCGAAATTGACGCGCATTCGAATTTGAATTGATGTTAGGGCGTAAAACGTTTCGAATGCGAATTAAACTAATTCGAATTACGTATTAACTCAGCATGATTACATAATTGGCACAATAACTATAACACAAAGAAGACTAGCGATTCAGCGAAAAGAAAAGAAAAAACAATTTTAAATAAATAAACTCATCATAAATACCAGATTTAAACATTTGTACACTAGACGTGCGTTTCATTAACAAAAGACTCAACAGTGTCGCTAAAAGTACGAAGTTGAAAGCATTGAGAACCCGTCAGTGGTTCGATCCATATATATATTTTACGTAAACAAATTCCTTACACATATTTCGGTTATGCAAATATTCCATGACATATAGGTTATGTTAATACATTTTGTAAATGAGGATAGTAACAATTTTCTTATGAAATTATAAAGCTAATATTTAATATTGATTATCCTTTGTTTTGATCCGTTGATGTTATAATACAATGAGTATTATGTAAGACAACATATAAAAGGTCAGCAAATGTAAATTTACAACCATGTGTTGAACAGTAAAATTAACCACTGTTTATGTTCAAATCGATTATTAAACAAGAAAAATGTTCTTTGTATAAAATTAAGTGACAGTTGCTGTGAGTTATAATTCAGCTTTTGTAATGATTGAGATTCAAATTTGTTTTCGGCTAACGTATTTGTTTTCTTTATTGGACTAGAAATATAGAAATATATTGCATCTAAATCATCTACAAAAGGTTTTAAAATAAACTGTAAAGAAGAGACAGTGCCAAATGTGTTATCACCTTTTATATTTTATCATTAACCGTTCTTACCTTTTAAGAAAGTCTTGCATATACATCTCACTGCCACTGTTTTCAGATTGCTACCCAATTAAGTATAACAAAAAAGTACCGAACTCAAAAGTAAATTAAAAAAGGGGAAATCCACAAAACATGACAAAATCAAACATTATCAATAAAGAGAATGAGTGGGAAAACAACTGCTATTTTCCTGACTTGTAACAGATATTTTCCGACGAAAACAGCGGCATAAACTGGTTTTAAAGCTAGCTAATTTTTTCTCTTGTATAACAGTTTTAATTATAAGCCTTGTATTCGATAATTTGTTTTAATTTTTATATAAAATGAAGTTCTTTCAGACAAAAGCAAAAAACCGATAAGAGCAACGAACAAAGATAATTTAATTGATGAAGTTCTTTCAACTACAACCAATCTTTTTTGATTGGGTTCTTTTAATATATTGATATGAAGAAGACATATGTGAGAAACCACTGCGGCATATACAGCTTCATCCGCCTCATTTCTAGACATATACCTCAAATTTTACTACAACGGTCACCTCAGTACCAGAATCTATGACAGTCTCTTATTCAGTTGATTGTTAAAATCCGACTCTAACTGAGTCCCATTTATTGTCAAATCAACCAATTATGTCTGTTTTATTTACCCACCAAATGCTGTCAATATAACGGAACTAAAAACAACTGACATACAAGTTGGAGGTTTAGCTAGCTATAAAACAAGATTCAACCTACCATTTGCATAAAAAAAAATGCCTGTTCACAATTCAGGAATATGACAATTATTTTCCATTAGTTCCGATGGTTTGTAATATCTAATGTTTGATTTGGAAAATACCTCAGAGTTCTGCTCTTTTTTATATTTTCTTGTTACCACCGGGAACCTGGCATTTCCAATATTCAAATACCCTTTTTAAAGTTTTGAAAACATAGTTTTTACCGTACCTAAAATATAGTAATTTAAACAAACATAATACCAACCAATGTTTTTTTTTTATGCCATGAGTTTTCAATGTTACATAACGAAGAATTGGATGATGGTTCAACAAAATTTTGGTCAAAAATATCAGTATTAAGCATATTGATATTATCGAGTCCAGTTTCATACCCACATATGTTTACACCAATACTGTCATTAACTGTAATATAATTCCCAATCATACTATAGTTTTATAATTCATTGTTTGTATGATAAATTATTATGTTTATTTATCATTTCGTATTAGTTATCATATTTTTAATAGAAAAGGTACGGCCAACTCTGAAATAAGACAAAAAAAGTATTGAAGTTGTGTTTTCAGTTCATGCAATAACAAACTGTAAACTTGAGTAAAAACAAATAACAACGCTTCAAAAGTCGCATCAGTTGCGCTTAAAAAAGGTTGGAAACTAAATAAAATACAAAGTTGAAGAGCAGTCTTCTTTGTAGCATCATTACAGTAATGGCAGTCTTTTCGTTTGTTTTTGGATTGGACACATTTAGTTGGACCATTTCGATTATAACAAACATTCCCTAACCTAGCTAAAAAAAAAGATGCAACACCTGCAATTGCAAATGGTACAATCCTCCCTCCTTCTTTCCGTCGAGGATACTTTACAACTGGAACTTTTTTGTTTCAAATTTCAACAATCCATAAATGTAAAACATATGTTGTCTCCTTTTTTCAATGACAATTGACCACCTGCTTTTTTCATCCAAGATAATAGCTTAATGTTAATCTATTCTGCTTGCCCTTCTATTTATAAAAATATATTCAAAAATGCAAAATAACTATTGGCTATAGTGAGATATTTATGTAGCATAAATGCAGAATACACATGGCATAGATGAACTATTAGAACTTTAATCATCAGAAAGAGTTTTCTGCCAAACGTGGCACAAAATGTCTTTTGCAGATGTATTCACTTCTAAATGTGTTAAAAATCCAGATTTTGTCGACAATGTTTTTATTACGAAAACACAGAACCCAAAATGCTACTAGGTTACCAATGCTAATATTTACTCCCTTCTTACCGGAAATCAATGAACTGTGCTTTTAATGTGTCTTTTTTGGAAAGATTGATTTTGACTGATTATGCGTAGATTTGTTAATTACTGATATTTTCCCTCTTCATAATCATTGAAAGGAATTTCAGTACAGTATACTAAAAGTACGTGCCATTGGGATTTAACAAATTTTGACATGATTCAAATATTCTTCCTGTCTTTTCTAATCAACGGTTGATTCTTTATCATCTTTCATGATAATGAAGTGCCTATTTGAACTCAATGATAAAACGGTCGGTCTTATTTAACTTTGATTATTTTTTTGGTCATTTTCTCCTTTTTTTATTCGAGCGTCACTGGTGAGTCTTTTGTAGACGAAACGGCCGTCTGGCGTATATACATTTCAATACCGGTATATATGTATGATGAGACTATTTCATTCATAGAAAAGATTAGACCACTAGTTAAATAGCCCTAAATGTTCACCGATTTTATTGGTTGAATGGATATACGAGTATAATTAATGTTAAATGAACAAATATATATCGGTTAACTACGTTTGATGTCCTTCACCGTATGTTCTATAATTTCCTGAAGTAATGCCATTTTCGCAAAATGATTCATAGTTTACCCAAAACGGAATAGATGTGTTCGAAATACGAATGATTCAATTCCCATCAAATTTAATGTTTTTGATTTAATGACATAAATTTGTATCGAATAATTGTATACCAACACCCTGCCTCCCACGAATGACAAGTATGCAAACCCATAATATTCAACCGTTGAGAGGTTGTCTTAGAAATCAAACTTTTGGCTCATGAGGATTTTCTTCTAACAAAGTGTTGTGCAATCGTATCTACGTCTCCATTTTAGTTTTAACCCACGGTCTAGTGTAATTCTCGACTAAAGCGATAAGTTTTGTGTTTGATGTCCCTTATTCATGAATAAAAGCTATTTAGCGGGTGTTAACGTCGAGAATTATAGTCAAACAGCAGCAGTACATTTAGTTTAAATATTAATACTATGTCAATTGTATCTTGAATAATCTTAATAACTTATTCGAGCTTCAAAAAAGGAAAACATGACACATAAAACATCAAAACTAAATTTAAAGCGAAATTTGTAACGCCGCTGCTTTCTGTATGTCCCTTCCATAAAATGAAGCTTGCAATGCAGTAGCTGTCATTGATTGCTGAATACAATGTTTGTTTTTTCGTTTACTGGTTTTTACATAAAAGCTCATCAAAGATACGTGGCTTATAACTCGTTCTGCAGTTTTGTCTACATCAGACTCCTCAGTGTTGCTCGAAAAAACCTCGAATACACCATTTTGAAGCCCAAATCAACTACAAAGTTGATGAGCATTAGAAATCGACAATTCCAAAAACATTGTGCCATATGCAACTAAGACACTTTATGTCTGGGGGTAACACTCAGGTGTTTCGAATAGTTCAATTTTGTAAAAACAGGTAATTTTCATAAAAAGTAACATATCAATTAAATCTTACGTCCACACAAGTGCAGACTTCTAAGCTAGTGATACCTTTGTGGAACGAAGCATCCACCAATAGTGCAATTGACCCAGTGGTAAACACAAATAAAAAATATCAAACATTTAGTTTGCCACAAGCAGATGATGGTTTGCCTACATCAGAATAAACACAAATCATTACTTTTGTTTTCATCTTGTGTCCCTTTATATTTTTAACTGAATGTGTACTTGGGCAAGTATATGACATTATGTTTTACTTCTTTTGTAGTATATCTACTAAAACATTTTGCTTGCAAGTTTGTCAGATTTATTTGTATGTGGATCTGAATGGTTTCAAGTCAATAGTATTTTGTTTTAAAGCAGTCGTGCTGTATATCTCTGCTGTATGTTTACTCAATTTAGAATACTAGGTTGCAATTATTGTCCTGTAAACCAATTATGTCTGCTGGGTTGCTCACACAAGTAAGTCCATATGAATAAACTATGAGATCATCATCGGTTTCTGGTACATTTGATATTCTCAAATTTGACAAAAAAATAACAAAAGTTTCTTAATAATGGTCATTTTAAGAAAGGTATGTTATAAATCATTTCAGTGTTTGGCTGATTCTACCATCGGAGCTTTATAGTCCGCCAACATCCGTACAGACCCAGTGTAAAATGTTATAAAAATTGAAAATAACAACACTTAATATGATGCGCCCGAGGCGCTACTTATGGTTTTCATCCACCAGTAACGCTCACAGCCACACTCATTTTAGTGGATTCAGCAACTCAAATCAAGTTCTTTTGTTTCTTTCACTTACTGTTTATTGAGTTACAATACCATTTATTAATAACTTATTTTAACAACAAAGGTGAACTAACCTGTTTAAGAAATCATTGGATCGATTCGGTCAAAACTATTTGGCTCAACTCGAAGAAGTAACGAACATTTTGTGAAAACAATTTAACGACCTCGAAGGATTGTTGATAACATAACAAATAGTTGTCTTTTGAATAACTCTTACGAAGAAAAGTATTCGGTTAAACAAATTGATTTTTATGAGCATAATTACTGTTTTAAAACATTTACTAGATACCAAATCGATTCCCTATGAACCAATTATACTACTCAATAAGAAAAAGTGGGAAAAAAATAAATAAAAACCAGAACAATTTCTGAAAACATTTCACAGAAAAGTAAAACTACCGCAACCTTTCATTTAACGAGTCTTAAATTTCAAATCATCGTAAAATTTTAGAGACTAGCAGCTATTGATGATAGATATCTATACATGTACCAACAATAACATTGTTCTTATAACTATGAAACAAACTGAGGCTTCAATATATTTTATATATTCGACACGCCACCTTACATTTTTTTTTTAAGAAAAACTGGTGAAAAAGAAGACAACGTCATTGGGTATAAACAGAAAGTTACCTTAGCAATAAAAGATGGATCATGACCCAACTACCTATATTAGTAGTTAAATGAGGAGGTTAGGAAATTAATTTATTTTGAGTCAGTAGTACTTATGCATGCATAACTATAAACAACAATAGCTTTAAGGATCTCTAAGAACCTACCATATAAGAACATGTGATATAATCTGGGACGTAGTTACCAATTTTGGCTTTTATACAACAGGATGAAGGCGCTGCAAATTTACTGGCGTTTCGTGAGAGCAAAACAAAGATTGCTACGCTAGATGCGCGCACAACAGTGTCCTCTATATGCTTCCAGTTAATAATAGTGGACACAAAGAATGAGTTTGAATGTTGCAGAGTTTTACTGTTTCTCTGTCCCATATGTTCTCCAATTTATTTGTACTGTAGTCCTGTCATGTTATGTTGTCATTTTAATGTTATATTAAACATTGACATAAAACCGGGAGGTTTGGCTTGCCACAAAACCAGGTTCAACCCACCACTTTTTTCTTAAAATGTCCTGTACCAAGTCAGGAAAATGGCCATTGTTAGAGTATAATTCGTTTCTGTGTGTGTTACATTTTAGTGCTGTTTTTCTGTTATGTCGTAGTTCTCCTCTTATATTTGATGTGTTTCCCTCAGTTTTAGTTTGTAACCCGGATATGTCTTCTTCTCAATCGATTTATGAATTCGAACAACGGTATACTACTGTTGCCTTTATTTACTGGTGGGAATATCAAAGTACCTAATACTAGTATTGTTTCTCACTTGTTTTATGATTATGTTTGTTGCATGATAATTGTCAAACTTTTTCCTGATGGTTCGTCTTGATCTGACTAATTTTTAAAAGTTTTCTTGATTAATAGCAGGTAACAGCCGCTCAACCACCTTGTACAAAAATGTTTGGCTTGTGCGTCTCAGTTGTAGTTCTTGGAGTTTGGTAAGGATGTCTGTTACACAGTCATCTTGTTTTGTTTTGTAGTCGCCAGTTATAAAACGTGCTGCTTGTTGTTGTTTTCGTTCTAGCTTGTTTGAATCTGCTATACTGTAGGGGTCCCATACTGTTGCTGCATATTCTATTGTTGATCGAACTAGGGAAATGTAAGCCGTTTGTTTCACATTCCTGCAGACAGCTGCGAGGTCATTTATGTAATATAAGAAGAGTAATGGTCCAAGTAGTGTGGAACTCCTGAGTACATTTTTACTTCTTCCGACTGTTCTCCCTCTACTACTACTTTCATCTTCCTAGTGCCCGAAACAATTTTAGCCAGTTGTTTAGTTGTCCTAGAAATCCGTATTCTCCTATGTTTGATAATAAATTGTTAAGCGGCACAGCGTCCAAAGCTTTGGAAAAATCCAGGATTGCAATGCCAGTTTGTCGCCCGTGGTCAAATGCGTTCATGAAGTCATGAAAGGTGACTAGCAGTTGTGTTTCACATGAATAGCCAGATCTAAATCCATGGTTGAGTGGTGTTAAGAATATGTGCTTATCAAGGTGTTTTAGAATGTGATTGCGTATGATGTGTTCTAGAAGTTTACAAAGTACCGATGCCGATGAGACTGGCCTATAGTTTTCTGCAGCCTGTTTGAAGACACACAAAATGTTTGTGTTGAGACAGTCTTCGGTAGTACAACAGTGTTTATTGATGTTTGGAAGATAACAGTTAGTCCTGGTGCTATTAATGTTGCACATTCTTTGAGTATTTTGTTTGGTATACCATCTGGTCCAGATGCTTTCGACGGGTTCACATCTTTGGGTAGTTTTTTTTTATACCTTTAGTTGTTATAAGTAGTTCTGCATGGTATTGTTTCTTTGGTGTATTTTTTTGTTTTAGGTATTGATGTTGATTTGTCAATTGTGAATACTGATCAAAATTGTTGAATTATTATTTCAGCCTTCCCTTTAATGATTGTCACATATATTCATAAATAAAACATAAAAGCTTCAGATATCTAAAAAAAAAACAATAGACAATAAACACAATTTAAAAAGCAAAGTTCAAAGAGCAAAAAAGGATTAAATGAATATTCAATTACTCAACAAAATAAAGTTCTGCTTTAAAAACCAAAATGAATATAATCTACTCATATCGGAGTGGCGTCAAACACGAAGATATCAGACGACTACATCTTATTTACATAGAATAAATTTTAAAAAAATTAGATGAAATATTACTTGCGACCTTTTTTTTGTGTGTCATCAAATTGATACCTTATGACTGCTTTTGCATAGCAATATAATATCGCTGTACCAACATTTATTTTTCTTTAATTTAAATTAAACCTAGACGTTTTGCTGATATATGATGACACTGCTACCTTAATAATTGTTTGATTGGTAAAACAAGACAGACCCGGGCCTTAACTTAAAGTGAACACAACTGTCAAAAACTGAAAATATGTCCCCCTAAACACGGCTCTGGGATGATGTAATTTTACCTTTGCAGTTTCAACATACCTGAATGTATATGAATTTCCTAATAAACACATCTTTTGAATAAATTGGGGGCGTTCATATGTTTTTTTTTTTTGTTTTTTTTTTTGCTTTGTTTTCTACTGAAAGGTATCATGATTAATCATAAGAATCATATTCTCTTACTCTGCAATTTCCAATTAAATCATATTTGTAGTTTTAAGATATAATGTTTTTATCGAATGATCACATTTACATTACCAATTTATAATTATTATAGATTTACGGTTATTCTAATGACGTAGATATCTTGATTTATGTTCAAATCACTGGAACAAATAACTGTCCATTTACAATATTTATGTAACAAACAAAAATATGGACCAAGGAAAGGATCCCAATTATGTTTAAATAAAGGTTTAATTACTAATGATGTTATTGACATTAATATTGAACTAAATGACGGACATTACGAAACCTTTGAACTAAAGAACCGCCTTCAGAGTACTGTAAAGACACAAAGTTTAATCTACGGATCATCTTGTGTACGTGTCTCTGTTAAATGATTTTCACATTCAATTTATTAAAAGTCAAAAATTCTTTCAAAAAGTTTGTTAATTGTGTTTGTTTAAATCATTATAATTTCAGTAAATCCTTTGAACTTTCTTTTGAACTTACAAGAACTTTAACTTTTGTAAGAGTATAAGAGCTACCTGATGCATTCAAAGGACTAAATAGGAGACCTAAATGCATACACATTCGAAGGGCTTGTTTCGTTTAGTACAGTGGCAAATATTTCATAAATGTGCAAGACGATAGCAAATTAACCATCAATATAATAGTTAGGTTCTTAAGGATTGAGGTGCCAGAATGGAGGAAAGAAATTTAGACTGCAAATGGGAAGTAAGGGTATTTTTGATAGGGATAAAAGTTTGACTAGCAACAGGTCACCTACGGACCCCTCAATGAGTTGTTGCAAATGTTTTCTGACTTGCTTAGAGTTTGGCACCCCTCCATAAAAACTTATAGGATGTATTGTCAGAATTAAGAAGCAGGAGATTGCCATGTCCAAGTGATGACCATACGTCTATACCCAGTTAAGTCATATCCTTAGGCTGTACTTATTCGATAAAAAATTCATGAGACTAAATTTAAATCTAAAAAATAAAAAAAAGTCCGGAAGACCAAATTAAAGTCTTTAATGGTATAAACATTAGAAATGATAAATGGGAGTAATAAATTGGAAAAAAATCAAAATGTTCGTTTAGTTAAAATTAAAAAAAAAAAAAAGAAGCCTGAAAATACTTGCTCCTACTTTAAAAGTTGTAAGAGCATTTTAATGATTTTTCTTTCTTATTTTCCAAATTCACGATGTTGCTAATGTTTTCTCATTTTTCTTGCATCTTTAAATATGATACATTACATAATCTTTTGGCATGCATAAACAACCTCTCCTTCTGTTTACAACTAGAGGTTACTAGTACCATACGGTCTGTTTGCACGGTACCTTAATGTGTCGTATTCGCATGCTTATTGTTAAATTAAATGACTTTGAAGTGAAAATACAATGGTCAGATATGATGGCATTGCCCTGCTTCATTTGTTTTAAAATGACACACCAAAATACCAATAAGAAAAGAGAAAAAAATAGTTAAATTCTGGTCCAAAAAACCTCCTTGAAAATAAATACTGTTAGGTAGAAGGACGAGGTCAAATGTTGAGCGATGCATTGTCGTTTTGGATTCAAAATCATGTTAGATGTAATAAGTATGCCTGCATCAACAACAATTTCTTGACTGCCTGGAACCGACTGGCATGAAAAGAAGAACAACAAATATTCCTCTCCATCGCCAAAAAATATTTATACGTTTCCCAGTTTTAAATGTTGTTATGCAAAAGCAAGAATTATATTATAAAATAATCTGATTGGATTTATAAGTAAGATAAATCCGTATTTGTTTTCTGATATACAATCTTTATACAAAATCTTACCATTCATTCACTATACATATGCTTTTACATTGACACTTGGGTGCCCTTTTAAATCTTAAGATATACATTGTTCATCTTAAGTGTTTATTTAGACATATATATTGATCAGTAATGATGACAACACAAAATATATAATTTTCTTATTTGTTTGGCCTTCAGTGATTTACATCAGCCTGTCATCGCCATGACGTATCCATAGACAATTTTATCAACATATTTCTGTTGTGGATTGATTTTTTGTTTTGAACATTGGAAACTTTTTTTAAAAACAGATATTTCATTTTAATAATGGTTTGATATAGTTGTCTCGTTTGTAATCATACCACGTGTTCTAAGATTTGTACAACCCATGTAAAAAACATTCGTTGTTTAATAGTGAAAAAAGTATTCAACTTCTATTTCAATACCAAGGTTGACTTTGGAATAAATTTTATATGGTCACTTTGTGTACTGCTTGCTTCCGACATCATTGCAATGTGCCACCACGATGAAAAGGGGAATGGTAGATGCATCTTAGGAGAGCAGACAATATGAATAATATATATTACTTATCCCCATTAAAGGTGTCTGGTATATCAGTTTGTTCATCTTTGACTTATATCGTGCAGTTTAAGGATATGTGTTTAGGGGGGATTTGCAAAATACATACGGTGCGAAATAGTGACTTCAAAGCTGCATATAACAGCTTTTCAGTGAAATATCTCAAAGGGTCAAAAGGTCATCTGTTTCAAAATGTATATTCAACTGAAGCTACTACTTTTCCCCCAACAATCAAAATTACAACTTTAATACTGGTCGCTTGACATAGAAAACAAACCCATAACTATATGATTTAGGGGAAATTTGTAAAGTTTTGAAATTGTCGATGTCCAGTAAATGCATGAAACATTTCCCATGTAATGTTCAGGAAAGAACAGCCAATCGAAACAACAAAATTCCAAAAGCAATCTGGATGCGTAAGTCAAGTTTCTATCTTTATGGGTTTATATAGAAAGCAGCAGATTTTTGTGTCGGGTACTTATTTCTTTTAATTTTTTTTTTGATAAGTCGACGGACATTTATGTTAAATGATCGAAGAGAATATGTATTATGACCTAAGGCTCTGCCGTTACCATACTTACGCCCAAAAAATGGTGGCTTGATCTTTTAATGGGCATTTTACAGCTCAGTTTCGTAAATGTTTGTCCTATGGTTTTATATGATTCCGCGTATATATACGTATTAATACCCGCAATTCAAGTATTTTTATTTTTGACAATACTTTAAAGATTGCATCCAAAAACATTTTTTTTTTAAATTACAGTCTATAACTGCTGTGACCTGGACCTTTCACATATTAACCCCAAAATAAATAGGCAAGGTATCAGACACCTGAACTTCCGAAAAACATTCGTCGCAATTCGGCCGTAAAAATACAAATGAAAATTAACATTAAACTATTGTAACTGTTCATACATGTACTTTTCCGTTTTAACAGATCAAAGAAATAAAGATTTAACTAGTAAAGAGTTAAGGTGACACAAACCTTCAAGCTACTGTCAATATTTAGATTTAAAATAGAAGCAAGGCCCCTGTGATTTTCTATTTTATGAGATTTATGTCTCTGTTTTGTCCAAGCGTCAACGCAACTTTAAAACTTGTGTAAACTACACTTATTTTAAAGAATTAAAAAATACAGACTAGAAAAGGTACTCATCAATGTTCACACGCATTTAGTGCCCATAAAACGCACCATGTCTCAATGTTTTACAGTGTCGATCTTTTTATTTTTCATTTGAGATAATCAAAACACATTCAAAACCTTTTACTAAATTTTGGAACCATTTTGTTATTGTTTTGTATGTTTCCATTTCAAAAAGAGTTGAAATTTTCATAGATGTAAAAATCAAAACTAACAGTATTGCCCACAAGATTTAATCACGCTGTAGCAAACTGTAGAGGAATTCGAATTACCCTTCCTGATTCTGGTTCATTTATGTTGCGTCTATTTTTTTTTTATTATTGATATAAAAATTCACAACCTGAGGAGCAAACTTTCAATTTGTGCTTATAAACGATTTACTAGGATAGTCTGAAAACACTTAAATTTTAAAAAATTAATATCAATGTATAATGCATGTCCGTAAAAGTAAACAAAATCCTAGAGCGTCAGTTTATCTATATGTTGGATCAGGTGTACTAAATGGAATACAAAGGATGGTTGTGCGCTTTTAATGACAGGAAGTATAATATATCATTAAATAGCCATCTTCACTGGTCAAGATTTAAACCTAGTGACACCTTGTGTGTGCTTAAACCGCAATTACAATAAACAATATGTCACTTTGGGAACGTAAGTGCGAAATATGATGTATTTGGTAGCTAAATGAATCCGTTTGCAATAAAAGGGAAGCAACTCCTTCGTAGGATAAACCTTGTTTCCTCCTTTTTAAATTGGGAAACACATTATATGCAGAGAAAGAATCGCAAAAAAAGTAGTTACTGGATGAAAATTCATGACCAAATTTATTAACAACTTTTATAGACTCTGAATGATTTACAGAATAGTTCATAGACATATGTCTATTTATGAAGCCTGTAGTTTGTCTTCTACATGTTTTGTGTTATTTTTGTCCTTGGATTGCTGCCTCATTCACGCATACCCGACTAGATAAACGACCGGCATTGACACAAAAATTAAGTATCAAAATGCACTCTTAAATAAATATTATAGATCATTACATTGAATTTCATTCGCTTGTGAATTTCTTATTTAATTATAAATACTGGGAGTGACAAAATAATGTGTTTTGAAATGAAATAAGATATAAAATGTGTCACATTCAAAGTTTATAATATCGCTGCGTGTTTACCATTGATCATTTAAATTGAGCAATCAATTTCCTTACGAAGAAGCCCGTTTAATCTTATATAACATATAAGATTTAATATTTAGTTAAAACCCAATTATTTTTCATTTCATTTTTTAAAATACTCAAAATGTACATAGGTTATATAATAAATATCTACCTATGTTTAAATCTTCAAACACCAGAGGAGAACATTTAATACTGTGTCATTGAATTATTGACACTTTCTAAATCCTGGTAAATATTGACCAAACAGTAGCGGAAAAACCTTTATAACAAACTTTACCGCCATTGACGACAACTAATTTTATATAGTATGACCTCGCGGGGTACTTTTTTAACAATTTATAATTATTAGGTAAAAAATACACATCACAGTTACATTTTTAACCGAATTTAGGATCATAATACATGAGAAATAATTGTGACAGGCAATCGATTCAACGTATTTAATGGTAAGATATTATATTCATTTCATATGTCTCTTAACGACTCCCAATTATTAAAGAATAAATATATTAAGTTTTATGATTTATATTATTTTATTCAACTATTTTTTCTTTTGAACGATTGTCAGCTATTCTTTCAGGTGAAAAAATTAAAATTATGTTTACTTATTTAATTAGATTTTTAATGTTAACAGTTTTGAACATAACACTTTTATTAGAACTGTCAGTTTGTTTTCACACATTTAAAAGCGAATCAATTAAAAATTTGAACCAGCATTTATGGATTGTACTGTGGAAATAACTGGCTATATTTTACTAATGTGGTAGGAATATTTGTTTCTCATTTTTTTGTGATCATTTGAATTTATTTAAGAAACTCAAAATTTAATAAAAAGGACGTGTTGTATGAACATTTGTTTCATAGCTATACATATAATCGCTTAGAATTTTAAAGGCTGCATAATATGTTTATTTTTTGGGCCAAAATGTTTAGGGCAGTTGAACTGAATATTGCTATTCAGATCCTCTTTCAAAACCAATCTAAAAAGTCTCTCTCCTGGAAAGGATAAAACAACTATCATGTTTAACATTTATTGCATATGCTTGTTACTTTTTAAAATTTTACTAAGGGAATGAAAACATACCTATGTTTTGATATAGAAATAAGGAGATGTTTGATGATTCCCAATGAGATATGTAGAACTATTCACCAAAGCTCAAATAAAGTGATAGTGAGCAATTATAGGCTATCGTCAGGTGTCCAACATTTACAAAAAAACCTAACACACTATGATCAAATTTAGTCGTTCATAGTGTATTAATTTACGTTAAGCCTGCCAATTGATATTTTATCGTGTGGTTTTCTACGTTGTGATGTTATGCTATTGTTTCAGAAAAAGGGAGAAGGTTTGGATCCATTAAAACGTTTAATCCCGCTGCAAATGTTTGCACCTGTCCTAAGTCAGGAATCTTATGTACAGTAGTTGTCGTTTGTTTATGTAATTTATACGTGTTTCTCGTTTCTCGTTTTTTTATATATATTAGACCGTTGGATTTCCCTTTTGAATGGTTTTAAACTAGTAATTTTGGGGCCCTTTATAGCTTGTTGTTCGGTGTGAGCCAAGGCTCCGTGTTGAAGGCCGTACATTGACCTACATGTATAATGGTTATTTGGATGGAGAGTTGTCTCATTGGCACTCACACCACATCTTCTTATATCTATACCATTTAATCAGCGATAGAAAAGGCCCTGACATGACAAATCTTAAACAATTCAAACGAGAAAACTAACAGCTAATTTCTAAGGGGTAAACAAGTCACAAAAAAAAACCAAACGTGACAAACATGAACGTATGACAAATACTATCTAAAGGCTCCGTCACGTGAACAGCTCATACATAATATGGCATGGTTAATGTTTGTTAGCGCTCAACCACCCCTTAACTTGGAACATTGGTGTAACAGCACACAATATAAAGAAACTGTGAAAATCAGTTGCACATTTGCATAATTCAAAACGATTGGTACGAGGCACAAAAACAATAACATAAAAACAATGAATGCACAGCACCGACATAAGAGTACACGCAGTTTCTTAAGACAAGTTCAAAGCCAATTACATATATATTCTATATCATCTGGTTGTGGAGAGCTGTTTCATAAGAAATCATACCACATCTTTTAATTTTTATAATGAATCTTAAAATATCAATCAGTTCACATTCAACGGATCCACTGTAGGCATGAAAATACGTAGCTTCGTTTAGAGACGTTATAAACAGTCCAACAAACGCATATCATTGTGCAAAGCTAAAATATAAGTAAACACTATATACAAGATGTATAATCATGAGTTGGCGTAGCTATACATAGTAACATACATACCAATACATATTAAGTTATGTGTTAATTTTTCAAATTCAAAATAAGCACAGTTCTTAAACTTGATGAATGTAGCAATAATTGTCCAATATCCACGTTGTATCTTGTATTTAGTTTACACCATATACAATATTACTTGATTTTGAAAAATGTCAATCAATATACACACGACTATATTTAAATTCTTTAGAATGTATATATTAATAAAGACATTAAACCAAATTCGATTCTGAACTAAGATTTAAATGTCTTACAACATAATTAATCGTGCTATAATATGTCCCTCTCTGAGTTTTTGTATCATGTTTGTGGAATTAGTTTCTTAATCTTGCAAAACGCTGCCGTTCGAAAAAGTCTGTAGATCATACCCCCTTTTGCAAAGTATAAAAGTGCGAATTCATCTATAGATATCCATATCAAACTCATTCAAAGATATTAAAATTGTATGTTAGGGGTTTCAATCTTTATACAGTAAGAACAAACTTTTGTGATTAACACATTTATAAATTAACAATGTAACGGATGTCTCTACTTTGAATTTTGAATTTGTCACGTTAGACTAAACACCGTCCTTGTTATACCAATACCCGTTTAAATTGTTGCAGATATTTCCTAATGCCATTTAAATATTTGCATATCTTAAACGCAAATAATCCAGCACTATAAATAAAGTAGTGGCATTTTCTTTGGAGTGATCGTTTGGTGAAGTGCACAAGTAAAACTTTTTTTTTTAATTGGTTATAGGTTTGTTGTTTAGTGCAATATTTTTTTGTGCTTCCTGTTTTCATTTTTTTTTATAACACTACGATAATTTGGAATAATCTACAGTCTGCTTTTAGAATAACAAGGAAATGGAACTGGCATATTATCTTAACTGATGTTTTGCTTAAACTATATTATTAATAAGATATTCCTAATCTCTACTTTAAGTCTTGAGAAATTCTGTTATACTGAAGGGATGGCTATTTGATAGTCTGTATGGTGAAAAGGGGGTAGGAAGAGTTCCTGCGGATTTTGTTTTATCTGTTCTTACGCATTTTTATTAATTTTCAGTTCTTATCAGGCCAGAATATTCATTTTCAATATCCCCCTCCCCGAAATTTTAATGGTCGTCCCCTAACCTGTATGTTATATTTTCCCAAACAATCAGTTTTGAGTACTCCTACCATTAATTGTTGGTTTATTTGTCCAAACTACAAGCATAGGTCTATGAAGTACTGACCAATTAACATACTACAAAACAGTCCATTCATAGCTATCCTAGCTATCCTAATAATCCTGACATAACCATTTATAAAAATGATAAGATTGGTACTGACACACAATTCTGCACTCTTCAGGTTGGTGATTATAATTGGGGTGGGGGATACTCGCAGTAAGTAAAAGCTTAATAGTTCACAGCCAATTCGATCATATAAAGAAACCATGATTTCCCATATCCAAATATCAATGAGAATATTACACATCCTGGTAACAAAAATAAGGATGTGATATACTATTTGAAACAATGTTTCTACAAGTACATCATACATGCCAATTGTCACCATTTGCGGGGGATTTCCTCCATGAAGGCTCCCAAATGGAAATTTTGAAAGAGCAATTTTGTCCACAATCTTAAACAAAACAGTTAATTTTATGAATGCAATAAGCTATTAAAAGTAGGAAGAAGAAAAAAAAAACACCATTAAAATGCATTTAAAGGCCCCCTTGGAGGTTTTTTTGGGACCACAAAGTCCTCTTGCACGTAAAACCCCAAAGGGCACTTTGAAAAGTTGGCAGGTATGGTACATTCAAACTGAATATTCTAATGTGTTGAATAAAAACTTCTATAATTCCATTTATCAAATAAAACATTATATTCTATAATTCCATTTATCAATTAAAACATTTTATTATTTTGAATTACAAAAAAAAATACTTTAACATAATATTCAAAACTACTATAGGTTTGTTGTTAAGTGCAATATCTTTTTGTGCTTCCTGTTTTCATTTTTTTTTTTATAACACTACGATAATTTGGAATAATCTACAGTCTGCTTTTAGAATAACAAGGAAATGGAACTGGCATATTATCTTAACTGATGTTTTGCTTAAACTATATTATTAATAAGATATTCCTAATCTCTACTTTAAGTCTTGAGAAATTCTGTTATACTGAAGGGATGGCTATTTGATAGTCTGTATGGTGAAAAGGGGGTAGGAAGAGTTCCTGCGGATTTTGTTTTATCTGTTCTTACGCATTTTTATTAATTTTCAGTTCTTATCAGGCCAGAATATTCATTTTCAATATCCCCCTCCCCGAAATTTTAATGGTCGTCCCCTAACCTGTATGTTATATTTTCCCAAACAATCAGTTTTGAGTACTCCTACCATTAATTGTTGGTTTATTTGTCCAAACTACAAGCATAGGTCTATGAAGTACTGACCAATTAACATACTACAAAACAGTCCATTCATAGCTATCCTAGCTATCCTAATAATCCTGACATAACCATTTATAAAAATGATAAGATTGGTACTGACACACAATTCTGCACTCTTCAGGTTGGTGATTATAATTGGGGTGGGGGATACTCGCAGTAAGTAAAAGCTTAATAGTTCACAGCCAATTCGATCATATAAAGAAACCATGATTTCCCATATCCAAATATCAATGAGAATATTACACATCCTGGTAACAAAAATAAGGATGTGATATACTATTTGAAACAATGTTTCTACAAGTACATCATACATGCCAATTGTCACCATTTGCGGGGGATTTCCTCCATGAAGGCTCCCAAATGGAAATTTTGAAAGAGCAATTTTGTCCACAATCTTAAACAAAACAGTTAATTTTATGAATGCAATAAGCTATTAAAAGTAGGAAGAAGAAAAAAAACACCATTAAAATGCATTTAAAGGCCCCCTTGGAGGTTTTTTTGGGACCACAAAGTCCTCTTGCACGTAAAACCCCAAAGGGCACTTTGAAAAGTTGGCAGGTATGGTACATTCAAACTGAATATTCTAATGTGTTGAATAAAAACTTCTATAATTCCATTTATCAAATAAAACATTATATTCTATAATTCCATTTATCAATTAAAACATTTTATTATTTTGAATTACAAAAAAAAATACTTTAACATAATATTCAAAACTACTATAGGTTTGTTGTTAAGTGCAATATCTTTTTGTGCTTCCTGTTTTCATTTTTTTTTTATAACACTACGATAATTTGGAATAATCTACAGTCTGCTTTTAGAATAACAAGGAAATGGAACTGGCATATTATCTTAACTGATGTTTTGCTTAAACTATATTATTAATAAGATATTCCTAATCTCTACTTTAAGTCTTGAGAAATTCTGTTATACTGAAGGGATGGCTATTTGATAGTCTGTATGGTGAAAAGGGGGTAGGAAGAGTTCCTGCGGATTTTGTTTTATCTGTTCTTACGCATTTTTATTAATTTTCAGTTCTTATCAGGCCAGAATATTCATTTTCAATATCCCCCTCCCCGAAATTTTAATGGTCGTCCCCTAACCTGTATGTTATATTTTCCCAAACAATCAGTTTTGAGTACTCCTACCATTAATTGTTGGTTTATTTGTCCAAACTACAAGCATAGGTCTATGAAGTACTGACCAATTAACATACTACAAAACAGTCCATTCATAGCTATCCTAGCTATCCTAATAATCCTGACATAACCATTTATAAAAATGATAAGATTGGTACTGACACACAATTCTGCACTCTTCAGGTTGGTGATTATAATTGGGGTGGGGGATACTCGCAGTAAGTAAAAGCTTAATAGTTCACAGCCAATTCGATCATATAAAGAAACCATGATTTCCCATATCCAAATATCAATGAGAATATTACACATCCTGGTAACAAAAATAAGGATGTGATATACTATTTGAAACAATGTTTCTACAAGTACATCATACATGCCAATTGTCACCATTTGCGGGGGATTTCCTCCATGAAGGCTCCCAAATGGAAATTTTGAAAGAGCAATTTTGTCCACAATCTTAAACAAAACAGTTAATTTTATGAATGCAATAAGCTATTAAAAGTAGGAAGAAGAAAAAAAAACACCATTAAAATGCATTTAAAGGCCCCCTTGGAGGTTTTTTTGGGACCACAAAGTCCTCTTGCACGTAAAACCCCAAAGGGCACTTTGAAAAGTTGGCAGGTATGGTACATTCAAACTGAATATTCTAATGTGTTGAATAAAAACTTCTATAATTCCATTTATCAAATAAAACATTATATTCTATAATTCCATTTATCAATTAAAACATTTTATTATTTTGAATTACAAAAAAAAATACTTTAACATAATATTCAAAACTACTATAGGTTTGTTGTTAAGTGCAATATCTTTTTGTGCTTCCTGTTTTCATTTTTTTTTTATAACACTACGATAATTTGGAATAATCTACAGTCTGCTTTTAGAATAACAAGGAAATGGAACTGGCATATTATCTTAACTGATGTTTTGCTTAAACTATATTATTAATAAGATATTCCTAATCTCTACTTTAAGTCTTGAGAAATTCTGTTATACTGAAGGGATGGCTATTTGATAGTCTGTATGGTGAAAAGGGGGTAGGAAGAGTTCCTGCGGATTTTGTTTTATCTGTTCTTACGCATTTTTATTAATTTTCAGTTCTTATCAGGCCAGAATATTCATTTTCAATATCCCCCTCCCCGAAATTTTAATGGTCGTCCCCTAACCTGTATGTTATATTTTCCCAAACAATCAGTTTTGAGTACTCCTACCATTAATTGTTGGTTTATTTGTCCAAACTACAAGCATAGGTCTATGAAGTACTGACCAATTAACATACTACAAAACAGTCCATTCATAGCTATCCTAGCTATCCTAATAATCCTGACATAACCATTTATAAAAATGATAAGATTGGTACTGACACACAATTCTGCACTCTTCAGGTTGGTGATTATAATTGGGGTGGGGGATACTCGCAGTAAGTAAAAGCTTAATAGTTCACAGCCAATTCGATCATATAAAGAAACCATGATTTCCCATATCCAAATATCAATGAGAATATTACACATCCTGGTAACAAAAATAAGGATGTGATATACTATTTGAAACAATGTTTCTACAAGTACATCATACATGCCAATTGTCACCATTTGCGGGGGATTTCCTCCATGAAGGCTCCCAAATGGAAATTTTGAAAGAGCAATTTTGTCCACAATCTTAAACAAAACAGTTAATTTTATGAATGCAATAAGCTATTAAAAGTAGGAAGAAGAACAAAAAACACCATTAAAATGCATTTAAAGGCCCCCTTGGAGTTTTTTTTGGGACCACAAAGTCCTCTTGCACGTAAAACCCCAAAGGGCACTTTGAAAAGTTGGCAGGTATGGTACATTCAAACTGAATATTCTAATGTGTTGAATAAAAACTTCTATAATTCCATTAATCAAATAAAGCATTATATTCTATAATTCCATTTATCAATTAAAACATTTTATTATTTTGAATTACAAAAAAAATACTTTAACATAATATTCAAAACTACTGAAGGTCAGATGACAGAATCGGTACCTTGTTCAAACAAAACTTTATTTAAAAAAGTCCTTTGAATTCTATTGGTTTCAAGAAAATTGACATTAATAACTTTAAAGTAACAAGTATATTATGTTTTCGTTAAACGTCTACTTGTGCACGCAGATGTATAATATAAACATACATGACTGTTACGACTTATACTTAAACATCTGTCATAAAATTATACACAAGGAAGATTCATAGTCTATAAAAAGTAAAATCACAAAAATACTGAACTCTATATTGCAGAGTAAACAAAATAAAAATGTTTAGATAATAATTATTACTTGTAACACCTTAATTGATCAAGCCGAAGAAATACTTGACTTAAAAAAACACAATAAAGAATATCAGCAGATCAACATTAAACAAAAACATATTTTGGTCATTACAATGGTCCCACGCGGTTCCTTTTGTGGTCTTGGTATTTTCAGTCCTGATCTTTACGATACAGTTCGTTCAAAAACAGTTATTTGAAAGATCTCTGAGCTCATATTGCAGCTTATGGCCAAACAACAAAAAATGAATGGAGCTGTGGACCAAGAGCCTTTTTATCTCTAAAAAAAATACAGTACTGATCACCAGTCCAACAGTCGGCACTTCTTTGTGAATTATTATTGATCTTGTTATAATTATAAATCAACTGTTTACAAAAAATTAATTTCTTATGTATTACCTTGGATGTTTTTGGAAAAACATTACGTAATTTTGGGTTTTCAATGCCCTTCAACTTTGTACTTTAATTTTCCTATTTAATTTTTACGATTTTAGCGTTGCTAATGAGTATTTTGTGGATGAATGGTGTGTCTGGTGAACAAAATTTTAAAACTGGTATCTATGTTGAGTTTACTGCTAGTGCAACTTGTGATGGACACGAACCTCATTTTCGCAACTCTGTAAATGCTTTATACCGACAGCTATCACAAATTTAAATTTTGTTTTATATTCAATTTTCAAATAAACAACTGAAAAAACAAAACGATTTGAATCCATTACTCCTACAATAGAAGTATTATAATAAATTCTCTCTAAGGTCAACTGAAGTGTGATTGAAATAACAATTTAATCTAGATGATCAATTTTGGAAAATCTGTCCAAATCCTTTTTATTTCGTCAAAGTTGTTGACAGTAAAAAAAAATCACTATATAAAAAATCTTCACACAAAATAATAGAACTCTTATTTACCACGATTTTTAAAAGCTTATTCCTCAAAAATAAAAGCCTGGACATATCCATTTCTGGCCTAATATTACATCATAAGAAATTTGAACGCCCATGAGGCAACTCTCCATCCAAGTCACAGTCTATAAAAGGTTATAGGTCCAGGTAGTAACTACGGTCTTTTGATTAATTATCTATGTTGTGTTTTGTAGACTACTGTTTGTCTTTGTTGACGTTTTTTTTTTTTTTTTTTTACCATGACTTTGTACGAGTTTTTCAACTTATAAATTAAAAATCCTTTTAGTATTATTCGTCTTGCTTGTAGAAAGTTGTCATTTG
The DNA here is from genome assembly GCF_965363235.1 of Mytilus galloprovincialis. Lineage (NCBI taxonomy): Eukaryota > Metazoa > Mollusca > Bivalvia > Mytilida > Mytilidae > Mytilus > Mytilus galloprovincialis. The sequence continues at coordinate 69,745,245 of NC_134847.1, forward strand.
AAAATCACAAGCGGATTTCCTTAGAGAACCCTTTTTACCCTTTACTAACACATATTGTTTTGCAAAATTGGTATATAAATACATTTTTTAAGTGGCAATAGTTATATTTCCAGAATTGAAAAAGATTCGATATCATCAACTTTAGATTTAAGTTATGTTTAGATACGTATGCACACAATCATTGTCTCATTGAACGTATACCAATGCTGAATATATAAGTGGTATGCTATTCCATGATACCGGGAAAATTGTAAATACCCTCCCCTTAGTCTAAACAGGACACGGATTTAAAAGAAACAAAAAGATCTCTCATGCATCAATGCCTTATTCCTTTGGTGAACAAAAAACATTAAAAAAAACTTTGGTAAAACTGTGAACTAGATTCTGTCCACGCTCTTAAACATGTGATTGTTAAGAATTATGGCTGTAATTTCTAATCCCTCATTTATATCTCTTCATGAAACTAAATGTTTGGAATTTGACATTTTATTAAAAAAACAAATTTGCTGAACAAATATTTTAAAGAAATTTTGGCCTCTAAACTTTTAAAAGACGGTTGAATAAATAAAAACAAAAACTACAACAAAAATGTTTTCACAAAATAATGGATGTAAGTTTTCATTTTCAACTCCTGAGACAACATGCTGCGTTATAAGTGCTCTTATGGTTAACCATTTTAGGTATTCGTAGTTCACTTTATTTCCAGTTAATTATTGGTTTTAAGTTAAACTGCATAATAATAAGATTCTGTTTGGCTTATCGAATGCGTTACAATTGTTCAGTATAAATATTGACACTGGTAAAACTATAATGGTATGTTTTACGGAAACCTTCCTGTAATTTAAGTTACTCGTACATCAAATAAAAATGAACCTCTTTACATTAATGGGGGTTACATTGATTTTAACTTTTATCTAGAATTTGAATAATTGATACAGCAACCTTTGGAAATGTATCTGATATTTAATCAGTCATTTCGTTTTTTAGTTTGAACGAGAAAGATTTTTATCAGTGATACTATGTATTATGCAAATAGCTGTAACACGAAAACGCTCTCGTGTTGTATAAAAACGATTGTATATTGAGGCTAATAAGAATTGTAATTTTAACAACGGTAATCTAATTGCGAAGTTATTTTGGTAAATTGAAGTTTCCTTTTAGTGTGTAACATAAATCGTTCAATTTAGCTTTCAAAAAATATCTGAAATCGATTTGTAATTGGGAACAAGATAATAGCATTCGACCGATAATTTAAAAAATTTTATCCAAACATTTGAATCATTTTACCTTGTGGTATAGAAATATTTAAAGGAACCATTGTTATTTTGTGTGCAATAGGACAAAGAGAAAGGATCCGCAATTACTGTAATTATTCATGGCAAGTAATATCAAATATTATCTGTAATAAATAAGACTGTTACATTTACGTGTATATAACTGGTATTAATATTGGTATATATTTGTTCTGGCGTTTGAGTAGATCGATGAACTTAACCATTAAACTTTCATGAAGGGTTTGACTATATTTATATGTTAAACTTTTATACAGGTCTAGGGTTTGACTATGTATATGTTTGTTAAACTTTTATACAGGTCTAGGGTTTGACTATTTGTATGTTAAACTTTTATACAGGTCTAGGGTTTGACTATTTGTATGTTAAACTTTTATACAGGTCTAGGGTTTGACTATTTGTTTGTTAAAACTCCATACATGGTTGAGTGTTTGTATGTTGTCTTTTTTATGAACAACGTCTATAAAGGGTTTGACTATTGGGACGTAAATCTTCCATACAAGATTTGACTGCTTCTATGTTATCTTGCATGTTTACATGGTTTGACTTTGTGTATAGGTAAAACGTCCGTATGAGGTTCGACTATTTTTTATTCAAACTTCAGTACTGGTTTGACTATGTAAATGTTAAACTTCAATACAGTCACCATCTTATGGTGTTTATATATCTCAACTTGTACGATTCGCTCGTGTATGTAACAACGTATTAGACTTTAGCGAGAACAATTTATGTATTACTGAAAAAACTATTACACCAGGGTTTTCGATATCACAAATTAGTCAAACATTTACTAAATTTTATCATCGGTATAAGGAAATAATTCGTAAATATAACTCAACATGCAGACATCTTATACGTTCAGGTATTTCACATCCAATCTTTTATGGTAATATTCTTCACAAAGCACAAAAATGTCAGTTTCACCTCAAAACTTACAAAACCTTTAAACAGACTTATCAAGAAGGGATATAGTTACGATACTGTTGTCAGGTCATTAAAGATTGCATATTTTAGCTTTAATATTGATTCACTTATAGGGTCTTTGCATCGGAACTAAACACATTTATTTAAAAAAAAAAAGTTGTTGGCATGACACGGGTTATGTTCTTCTCATATATTTTATGATAGTATGATACTAAACCCATAACGGGATGGATAGTGCCTGATATTCATATGATGAAGACTTAATCTTTCAATTAGTTTAATTGAGGTCTTGGGCTGGCATGTCAGTTAACTGCTAGTAGTCTGTTGTTATTTATGTATTATTGACATTTTATTTATTTTCTTTTGTTACATCTTCTGACATCGGACTCGGACTTCTCTTGAACTGAATTCTAATGTGCGTATTGTTATGCGTTTACTTTTCTACATTGGCTTGAGGTATAGGGGGAGGGTTGGGATTTTATAAACATGTTTAACCCCGCTGCAATGTTGCGCCTGTCCCAAGTCAGGAGCCTCTGGCCTTTGTTAGTCTTGTATGATTTTTAATTTTAGTTTCTTGTGTATAATTCGGAGTTTAGTATGACGTCCATTATCACTGTACTAGCATGCATATTTTTAAAGGGCCAGCTGAAGGACGCCTACGGGTTCGGGAGTTTCTCGCTACATTGAAGACCCATTGGTGGCCTTCGGCTCCATGGTCGGGTAATTGTCGCTTTGACATATACCCCATTTCCTTTCTCAATTTTATTTGACTATTTGTATGTTAAATTTCCATACAGGGGTTTACTATTTGTATGTTAAACTTCCGTACAGCATGATACAGGGTTGGACTATTTATATGTTAAACGGTGTTTAAACTATTAGAATGCTTGTGGGTTTAACTTCAATACTTTAGGTTCAAATATTCGTATGTTGATAGTTTTCACATGATTTGACTATTCAATTGTATACTTAGAAGAAATATACTAACTTCACCTGCATATGGGATATACATTTCCCAACTTCTTCGGTATTTAACAGCTTGCAACTGCTACGTAGACTTTGTAAAACGTCATCAGAAAGTTGATGAACTATCCTGAGGATAAAGCAAAGAAAGTGTCGTCTTTAAAAAAAAAAAAAATCATCGGAAGATACCAAGACCTTGTTGATAGATATTCCGTATCAGCTTCACAAATAATACACAATGGCCCTGAAGGATAGATTCTAGGTAATGATGTTGTTTATCGTCTCAATTATGTGTTAAAGTGTCCTTTTATTTGTCTTTGTAAATTGTTACTTTTACTGTTAAGTCTATTTTTGGTAATATCCATTTGACGTGGATCGGTACTTATACATCCTGTCATTGTATTATTTTGCAGCACTGCTGAAGTATTTTTTTTGTATTCTTGTCTTTAGTGTTTGCTGATGTGCTTTGTCGATATGCCTTTTTGTTTATCTTTGTTAACATATTTGGCTTTTTTTTAATTGTGATTACGATTATAACACAATGTTGACTGCAGCATCCTTATTTTTTTGACATTTTATTTGTAATGTCTCTTTGTTTTGTTCACACATTGTTGTTAATATGATAAAATTTTATGCGACATGTCAGAGGCTTAGCTAGCTATAAAACCAGGTTTAATCCACAATTTTCTGCAGAAGAAAATGCCTGTACCAAGTCAGGAATATGACAGTTGTTATCCATGTTATCGTTTGATGTGTTTGAGCTTTTGATATTGCCAATTGATTTTGGACTTTCCGTTTTGAATTTACTCGGAGTTTGGAATTTTGTTTTTACATACAGGGTTTGACTATATTTGTTTCTTAAACTTCTGTTCAGTGTTTGAATACTTGTATGTTTAACTTGTATACAGGTTTGATTATTTTTTATATTAAGCTATTATTATACATGGTATGACAGTATATACAGGATGTATTCCATACTGTGTTTGACTATTTGTACATTAAACTTCTATACAGGCCTAGGGTTCGACTATTTTTACATTTAATTTCCGAAAAGTTTTTGACTATTTTGACTATTTTTCTTTTGAACTGTCATGCAGGTTTGACAACGTGCATGGTAAAAAATACAGGTTTGACCAACGTATTAACAAAGTTAAACACCAACCAGTTGTTTTATTGGTTCAGTTCTTCAAAAACCTACATTTCGTACTTAACTAGTTTTATTTGCTTGACACCTATAGCAAGCATACACTATGTGTTTCCCATAGCCACTTACTTTCCTAAGTATTTGCTTATTTTCAGAATACACAATGTTTTAGCGTTTAAACTGCTACAAAATGTAATCAACATTTTATAAATATCATTGGCGTGTCCAAAACTCTATTTTTGATTTAACTTCATCAGGAACGCCAAAATCGAATACATGAAAGCAATGCAAGGATGTAAATGAACTGAACGAGTTGAAATGCTTTATTTCCGAATAGGACTTAAAAGGGCATACGATACAGTTTTGATTCCGTATTTACAAGTTGATGAAAATTTGCATATAGGCTATTTTTTACCTGATAAAATCAAATATGTAATAAAAAACATACCTTCATGTGCTACTTTTTGAGTTAAATGAGGTCGAAATTTTGTATATTTGCTCAAAATTCGGATTTGTGGCCGTATTTTCCTTTTCGAAAGAAAGACATAACTTTTTTGTTTTAAAAGATAAACACAAATTGTTTTTTGTTAAATAATTTGTAATTTCTGTATTTTATAAGTATTCTAAAAATTTATGCCTTTTTTGTTAAGAAATAACTCATATTTATCAAATGGTTATGAATTGAGAATTTTTATGCTGTATATTTATCAAAATTAAAAAAAAATGCACTATTTACAGTTTTATAAAATTTGGTCCACATAATCTCCCTGCAAAATAAAACAAAATGTCGGTTTAAAAAATTTGGGTCCATGCCCTTGTTTTCAAATTAAATCAGTTTGAATGTAACCCGAATAATTCAGTCGTTATGTTCCGCTGATCTACGAAGGCTACATCCTCGTGTGGGAGAAAATCGGACACGGAAAGGGCTTGAATTATTTGAGTTAGTTTGAATGACAAAAATCAGTCGAAAAATTTCAACTTTTCCCGATATGTCACAGTTTGACGTCGCGAAAATAACATTTTACGTTAGCAACGTCATTACCTCCCCTGTAACTGTATCGTGTGCCTTTAAGAAGAGTAGTCATTTCCAAATAAGGTCAACTATGCCTTAGGGAGTTGAAACTTTCGTTTCGTAAAATTTTTCTAAACGGACAATTTAAGAAAGGTTTGTAACAAATCATGTCATTTGCCTGTCGATTGTTTCTTATTCAATTTAATGTTCCTTTTAAAATTTCTACATTAGAGTTGATATATTATCATTTATTATTATTTCTGATAGGAAGTAAATTATTTTGCCTTTTGACAAGACACAAATGCGTGGGTATACATGTATGAACAGCCTACATTTAGTTGAATTCTGTAGACGCTTAATGATTAACAAAAAGTCAACGCGGGATAGCAAAAATTACATTCTTAGTTATTCTTAATGGGGAAATGATTTTCTTTGATAACAAGATCAAATCTTTAATTGTGCTCAACGCTAAATATTTTTTGTAAAAATTAATACCTGACTTGTAAATTTATGACTTTAAACAGGAGACAGACAATATTTTGAAAACGGATATGATTGAATTACTTAACAGTTAGTTGGATTTCTTTTGACCTTAGGTTTGTTTTTATATGAGTTCTTTTAAATTTATAACGGTTTCACATTAGCAGAAAATCATAGACTCTCATAATTAGAATTCAGGTTCCCATAACCATTGAAAACTTATAGCTCAATTTGGGGTTTCATTAAACGCCAATAAATTATAAAACTTTATGATCCATAATTTTAAATAGATCTTTTACCTAAATTATATTAGATACGTATTTCCAATAATCAATCGAACGAGGTGTACGATAAGTTGACGGGATAAAGAGGATTTGTTAAGATTGATTGAAGTAAGGTTAAAGCTTACGTTAATGTTGTCTTTATCTTTGTTCCAGGACTACAGACGTGATTAAAAGAAGAAATGGCTTGGCATCTTCTTATGTGTGGATAATCTATGGGATCAATGTAAAATATTGTCGATATCACATTTGATGGAATAAATTGGATTTACAAAAAAATATTGTAAGTATAAACGTATTATTCGTATATAAGATTCGTATTTAATTATTTAGCACATTTTATTCCATTTTTGTTTTCGTCCTCTGAAATCATAATTTCCGTTGAAAATTGCCCAAAGTAAAAAAAATCATTTGTGAATTTGCTCTTGCTAACATATTACAATACTTTAGAAGAATTTAACATTAATGTATTGTTAGAGGTTGGTAAAATTATTATGATATAAGAGTCTTCAGCAACTAAGATTATAAACAATTTGATGCACATTTTATTTCAAATATATTTATATTAAAATATCGTTTAAAGGAAGTTTAAAATGAATCATACTAAGTAATTTATTTCATTGGAAATATCAATAAATAGATATGAATAGTTTAATTTTATATAAGATGAAAAAGATTAATTGGAATAAGCATTACACAAAACGTTCTTCTTTAAAGACATCCGAAGCGGATCTAAACACTGCATGTGAGGGTAAACTCTCCCATGGTGCTACAACAGTCAAATCATTATCTTGGGTTAAAACGCGTCTATTTGTGACGTCTGCTAAGAATTTGAAATAAATGTTAAGATTATTTTATATCCTTTACTATAAATGTATAAATGGCTGTTTAATACATGATGTTTGTCTATTTTAATAATAAATCTTATGAATGATAAAACTAAGAACAGCCTATTTAATATATCATAGCTCAACTTGTTAATGTCATTTAAGTAATACCCCCGTCTGATTTAATGCAAGTTCTTGAAGTTTATTTTGTAGTTTTCGTTCTCCATGGACATATGGACATTTTTTAATAGAAAATATGTTGCTGGGAATTTTGAAAATGAATTTTCTATATAAGCGCCTACATACTTTCTAGAATTACCCATCGCTATAAGTAACAACATAATGAATAATATGTATGCTAACTACAAATTAAAATTAAACATCTCATTAATCATACACGATTTCAATGTAAACATTAAAGCAGAGTTGCTATAAAAATTCAAAATGTTATTAAAGAAACATGCAAGGATGCATGTTTGAAATTAGCGTTTTTCTCATTAAATCTCTTTGCGTTACTGTTTTGTTTTGTGTCGTTGTGAATAATATACGATAATGGATTTATATGCAATTAGAGAACAATCTTGTGAAAAACCAACAATATTGTGAAATACAAAGACGAGACATGAGCTGATGTGTTTTTAAAAAAGTTTAAATATATTTTATTTGCTCAAAACAAAAAAGGATCGGACACAAGTAAAACATAAGTATAAAGTCTTCTCGAAAATACAATGTATAAAACAAAATGAATTGAACATGAGCATGCGTTACATTATAAAAACTATTCGAAGAAAGAACGACAGAAATTAGTTTTACCTATGTTGATACTACGCAGTCAGGATCCTACTTCGTCAAAATTATCTCCCCATTACGCCAGTTCATTTTCACAATCGTAAAAATGGAAGCCATTGTAGCGATGACGCGCTACCAATTTTGCTCTTGGAAACCGATAAATTTATCCACATTGCACCAATACGATCCTTATATGTCAGTTATATTTTAAAAGACAAATGTATCAACTAGCTAATGAGCATCAGTTAATGATATTGTCTGCATTGATTCAACTTAAAACTATTGTCTGTTCGGTTGTTAGGTGGAATTTTCGAAAAATCATAAACATTTAAAAAAAATCTAATTAAATATTTCGTGGAAGGGCAGACTAGATTTTTTTAGTGGTTGAAGACTATAAACCCTAGTTATCACACACAAAAAATTAGAATTTTTCGAAGATATGCATTTTCATCATCCAACTTGTAAGACTGTCGTCAAGTACTTTCAGTAAAAAAATAGCTATTCGAACACACCTTCCCTGTTTTTGTGACTCATTAGATAGGTATTTCACTTGACCCATATATTTCATCTTTTAGTACTGTTATTTTTTTGTGTTATAAAGTCAACCTGTAGCTTTAATATATAAAAATGATAGAATCTGAAGCGAGACGATGTATGAAATATTCTTACTTTGAACGATATCAAGACAAAATACTCAACTCAAACACGCCCTAACATAAAAAGGTGCACTCGATTTTCTCTTTTCGATACAATTGTTACCTATTTTTTGGAATTTTTTCTTCAGTCACATAATGGAAGGGCAGACACGAAAATTACTGAACTAATAGATTGATATCTTTTCCGTCCGTGGTAATTTTTTCAAAAAAATCGGAGGTTATGCATTTTTGTCATCCAACTTGAAAGATACCCATGTCGTCGACTTGATATCTAATTGTTCTGCTTAACTATGTACTAGATAAATTGAAAACTTATGCAAATGGTGTTTTTGAAATAAAACACCTCGTAATTGAGAAGAAAATTGCAGTTTTGTTTGTTTCTATTAACTTTTTAAAAATTTGTCACTATAGTAAACAATACAGTAAACATTTATCGCCTTCTCTAATAGAGAGCTTCGATTCTTTTGTTCTATTTCAACCTGGTTTCCGACTGTACGTATACTACGAGGAATCGTTTCGATCTCTTTATAAAATTGAGTACTCGTTTAACAATTTGCACATTTTGATCATAAGAGTTTCTGGACCAAAAACCAATGGTTGATGTGCTGATTCAATATGTTAGTAGAGTGTCATTACATACTGACTAACATATAATAAGATTCACAAGACATATTGAACGATTAAAACATTCGCAATGTATGCGTCAATCGTAAAAAGTTTTATGAGAGACTTTTACGATACTGTAGCAATACATGCATTTACATTTGAACACATCTACATATACTTATAAAATTTACAATGTTAATCTAATATTGTAATTAAAGATGTTTTAATTTTTTTTGTCAAATAAAACTAGTGACATAAAATACTTTCTTCTCAGTTAAATATTCCTATAGATCGTTTGTACTTAATCGGCATTTGTACTTTTACATTAAGCTTCCCATCATGTCGTTTGTGCGTAAGCTTCCAATCATGTCGTTTGTGCGTAAGCTTCCCATCATGTCGTTTGAGCGTAAGCTTCCCATCATGTCGTTTGAGCGTAAGCTTCCCATCATGTTGTTTGTGCGTAAGCTTCCCATCATGTCGTTTGTGCGTAAGCTTCCCATCATGTCGTTTGAGCGTAAGCTTCCCATCATGTCGTTTGTGCGTAAGCTTCCCATCATGTCGTTTGAGCGTAAGCTTCCCATCATGTCGTTTGAGCGTAAGCTTCCCATCATGTCGTTTGTGCGTGTTGTTGGGTGTTTAAATATTCTCTGTAATGGGACAATCAGGAGACATCTATGTGAAAGGCAATTGAAATTGTATTATTACTATTGGATGTATCTTTGCAATTCCAATTGTTTTATCTCCTCAGTTGATGATTAAAATTAAGCAATGTTTGTCAAGTGTAGATATGAAAGTAGAGAGACAGAGTAATACAGTCAATGAGACATCTGTTTACCAAACTAACACCACCAAGAATGTCGACAAGAGGCCCGAGAACACAGTTATTTCGTAGTGCATTTCTTTTAGACAATAAATCAATTAAAAAAAATCGGACCTGCTCTTTCTCAAAAAGATTTTTACAGTGTAGTGTACTACCAGTGAGACAAATAATATCAAAATTATAGAATCTTCTACCAGCTCTAACTAAAAATATTGACAATTCTGTGTTAAGGGGGTGTAAAATTCAGTTTGACAGCTTCAGACGTGATAAAATTTGACCTTTTTGAACTGGACCAAATCACTACTTAGCATAAAGATTCAGCACCCATTTTTTTTTTTTTGACAAGTAATTACATCCCCCTACTTAATATTATGCATTTAATATCAAGAAATAAATTGGGAAAGTGTATCAAATAAAACATGCAAGTTATACACTGTTTACACTAGGGACTATATTGGTAGGACGATAACTGTGTCCTTGGACCAAGAACAGGGTATTGTGCGGCCCTTAACAATGAGGAAAAGGTATGGTTAATTGCCCTTTCAAACAATTAAAAAAAGAACAATAACGGCCTGAATTATAAGCTTTGAACATAAAGTGGAAAACGATTTTGACAAACAACAACCATGCAACGACAATGACTGTACTTCTCTCAGTGGCGGATCCAAATGGGGGGGGGGGGGGGGGGGTTTCCGGGGGTTGGAACCCCCCTTTTTTGGACGATCAATGTATTTGAAGGGGGACATGTAGTTGGACCCCCTTGTCCTGGGTTAGGAAACCCCCTTTTTTAAAATGGCTGGATCTCTAATTCTATGACTTTCTTCTATGGCTACATATTTGACAGGAACATAGCAATTTTGATAAAACTCTGGCTAAGGACAGGTACACTAAAGATTCTGTGTGCTGAAACCTTTAAAATGAACAAGTTTTGTTGGACATATTTTTAGACGAAGACACGTATACATTGGCTTTTCTGGTCATCACTGACATCAATTTATTTTAAAGGACGTTTCAAAATGAATCCACCTTTTCATTCTTTCAATCTTTAGCGAGAGGAAAGTTAAAACCTTAGTTCCCTGAAAATAAACACTTAAGAGTTACGTATTTGATATTTATCAGAGGAGAACAAATTAAAGATGGTCATACAATACACAATGAAAATTTACAAAAGCCTACTAGGTGAAATACTAAATAGATACATTAAGACCCAATAAATACTCCAACTAAGAAATCATTAACAGTTGTAAAATATTAAATTTGTTCGTAAAAAGGTTAATCAGAAAAGTGACATATCCTTGACATATTTAGAGTAAATATGGCGATTAATTTTATTGTCGATTTTTGTTTCACTGGCATTGTTTAAGACGTGTGACTTTATTTAAAGGAAGAAAATACTTCATCCGCATTGTAGATTTGTTTATTCGTCAAATTATGTTTCATGTAAATACCACATGAAAATAACAATACACCAAATAGGGAAATCGATCATTTCAAGGTATGGAAATCAGTCATAAGTTCTCAATGCAGCATGGAAATTTATGTTTTAAAAAAAATATATATATAATTGTGTATTTCGAAAACATTTTTTTTGGGGGGGGGGGGGGGGCGGCAGAGCCTGCGCGAAATAAAGAAGTTCGTTATGACTATTCATTCGTAAACCCCTCCCAGAAAATCTAATGGTCGTCTCTTAAGAATGACAATTTCATTTTATTTCAAACTGGAAGGTAAATATAAAAAAAGAAGATGTGGTATGATTGCCTATGAGACAATTCTCCACAAGTATAAATTAAAGACAATGTTCTTTCTATTTAGAGGGGAAGGGGTGGTATCGATACTGTTGGGCCATTATCTAAAGGGTTACAGTAAAACATTCACAATAGATTTTAAACAATGTTGAACACATATATATGCATGGAATTACAACAGAGATGTGGATGGATTCATGCCAACCCAATTAAATATTCGATTGGATACCTTGGAAAACGATAAAATAGTTGTCGTTGGTCCAACAACATTTTTTTACATGTAAGATCACGAATCGGCCATCATTTCTGTGTGCATTTTCCATACATGACATTCTGTATGTCATCTATTCCAAATCTTTGCGTTTTCCATACATGGCATTCTGTATGTCATCTATTCCAAATCTGTGCGTTTTGAACTGTGCATGGTCTTTGATTGTAATTAAGACATGAAATCATACTTAAGTGTAAGTAGTAAACCTTGTGCTCTTATTATTATTAAATATATCTTCGGATGACTTATTCTATCAATATTCTATCTTTACATCTTAACATTTCATTTTTATTCAGATTAACATGCCTTCAAAATACAATGAAAAAATTATGAGAGTAGATCGCCTGAATAAGATGGAAAAGACCAGATTGGATTTTATTATCCGCAGATATGATAAAGAAAAGATTTCATTGGTCCAGGACATAGATCGAGAAAAAAGGGCCGTTGTTAAAGATTTTGCTCATGTGAAACGTACAAGTGGATTTAGCGAAGAAGGAATACCTCCAAGCAATGAAAAAGATGAAGATTTCAAGAATGACCCGTTGCTTAAATTTGGTCCTAAAAGGATTAATAGTGCTAAATCAATAAGAAGTTTTTCTGCACGGTCAAGGACTGCATTGGATTATTACAGAAATCAGTCTCAATCATCTGAATCTGATGATGAAGTTTTTATAACCGAAGAAATGACTACACTCCCCCTTCCAGACCTCAGTAATATAGAAGATATTGAACGATATGAAAAGGAATTAGTGGAAAGTTACAAAAATGTTTTTAAAAATACGGTTGTAACAGTCAAGAAGTCTGACAGGAAAAATTTGAAAAGATTTCTAAGATCAAGAAGTGAAGTAAGTCACAGAAAATTATTAAGACCTCAAACTGCGAAATGTACTATGTCATTCGAGCGAAAATTCTCGTTACCTGTGCGCCCAGCGACAGCAAACTGCAATACTTCAAAAACTAAAACAACGGAAGAAAATGGCAATTATGAATTACGACAAAGCAATTCAGACAAATCTTTATCAAAACTATCTACCTCTTATAGTAGCCTAACAAATACAAATGGTCACTCGTTGCACTCTGTAACAGAAGAAGAAAATGGACCCACAAGTCCGTCCGTCAAAAAACTTATTGAACAGATTTTAGAAGAAGAAGACACAGAAAACAATACATTAAGTGCATCAAAACATATTTCAAATATTCAAATTACACCGAGATCAGATCATAATAGTGTAAAATTAAAACCGGAAAATGGAATTTTAAAAACAAGAAAACTTTCTGCAAGTACTAATCAAACGTCTGATATTGAAACTGATAGTATGGGACGAATAATAAGACCACCTTCAGCAGTTGGTTCAAGACAAAGAAAAGTCAGCATAAATTCATTGGCTTCAGGTTTTGATAGTTCTTTAATTTCAAATATGTGGGGAAGTATTGGCGATATTAGTGTAGACTCAAATGGACAAAGGAAACCGAGCAACTGGAGGAAATATGTTGCAGCTGAACAGGCACCTATACCAGAAACACAAAGACTGGTTACCTTAACGACTGTTGTTAAAGCGGCCTTGGCCTTTTCTAAAACTGCTCGCAGGAGGGCGCTCGATAAGCTTGTTGAAGAACAAAGTGTTGATACACGACAAATAATTAAGGAAGAAAGAATTCGACGATTACAGAGTCGTAATAATGTTTTAATGTCGCTTTCAACACAGTTCTCGGTTGATGAATCTAGTGGACCGTTTACGCTTATTCAAGAGGAAAATCATAATCTGTTGTAGTTCAATTTTTGTTTAAGTTTCTTTCTGTTTTAATAAAAGGACACATGTTTTTTTAACTTAAATTTCTAAATTGAGTTCACAAAACTACATTAATTCGTAGGATGTCCTACACTGCTAAAGCTTTAAATATCGCACACGCTGTTTCCAGATATACTTTAGCAAAAAAAAAACACTTTTAATTAATAAAATTCTAGTATATGTATTTTGGAATAAAAAAAGAGATATGGTGAGACAAACTTAAAAAAACTCAAAAGGCTTCCATGTCGAACAATCGGTCTTCAACAAAAAATACATGAACATTATGTTTTACAGCTGTTGAAATCCCGACATGTTGTGAATGACATGTGCTGTCACCAAAACCAAGCTCCACAAAAAAAAACTAAAACAAAACCGTTTTATAACGTAAAAGGCAATAAGCAAAAATGGCAAGCTTTCTGACTTTGGACGGGCACATGCAGTTGTAAAGGGTTTAAGCAGTCACTTTTAGCTATCAAAAAACCCTCTCCGTTTTTAACATCATGCATGCTTTAGTGCCTTCCTTGAACTGTACATTTATGCGCACAATATTGGTGTCTTCGAAAATGCGGTAGATAGCAGGTTAATCTTATTCAAGGTCTTTTTTTTATCAAATAAATATTGGTGTTCTTCATATTATTTTAAAGAAAATATACAAAAAAAATCAGTAAAACACGGGATTTTGTGCTTTGGATATGTCAAAAGTGTTGAGAATCAGAAAAGAAAAATAGTCCCATTCAACTGCTCAACTCCTAAAAATATCTGTCTTAACTATTATAATATATAAAAATTGTTAAGGACTTTCAATTGTATCAGAACATTTATAAATATCCTATAGAAGCAATCTGAAGTCATCACTATCTTACTGTGGTCTGACTTTCAAAACATCGTCGTTTCCCTGTGTCAAATAAAATGTCCAGAAATACAAAATCATACATATAATGATTCAGAGGCTTTTTTTAAAATATAATTTCACTTTGTCGTCATTATTACACATTGATATGAAGGGAAACTATATTAAATTTCCTACTTATGTGGCATAAAATTGAGAATGGAAATGGGGATATGTCAAAGATACAAGGTGTAACCCTACTAGTTCGGGTCCGGCCAGAAAGCACATACATGTACCAGAAAGTAGTACATATTTAACACAAAAAAGTTCCTACGCATGAGTAACATTCAAAATATGTATCATATTTAGGTATTTTTGGCATCAAATGAAAGCTGAAGGACTGGTGATCATTGTAGAACACTTTTGGACTTTTAATTTTAAATATTAAAAAAACTGCACCAAATTTTAAAAAGAGGGTACATTTTGTCTGTTTGTCAGATCTGATGTAAAATTGAGAATGGAAATGGGGAATGTGCCAAAGAGACAACAACCCGACCATAGAGCAGACAACAGCAGAAGGTCACCAACAGGTCTTCAATGCAGCGAGAAATTCTCGCACCCGGAGGTGTCCTTCAGCTGGCCCCTAAACAAATATATACTGGTTCAGTGATAATGAACCCCATACTAAACTCAATTGTACACAAGAACCTAAAGTTAAAATAATACAAGACTAACAAAGGCCAAAGGCTCCTGACTTGGGACAGTCGCAAAAATGTGGCGGGGTTAAACATGTTTGTGAGATCTCAACCCTCCCCCTATACCTCTAGCCAATGCAGAAAAGTAAACGCATAACAATACGCACATTAAAATTCAGTTCAAGAGAAGTCCGAGTCTGATGTCAGAAGATGTAACGAAAGAAAATAAACATAATGACAATAATACATAAATAACAACAGACTACTAGCAGTTAACTGACATGCCAGCTCCGGACCTCAATTAAACTGATTGAAAAATTATGTCTTCCTCATATCAATATCAGGCACAATCCCCCCCCCCCCCTGAGGGGTTTAGTATCATACCATCATAACAAATATGAGAAGAACATAACCCGTGTCATGCCAACAACTGGTTTATTAATAATAAATGTGTTTAGTTCCGATGCAAAGACCCTATAAGTGAATCAATATTAACGCCAAAATATGCGATCCTTAATGACCTGGCAACAGTATCGTAACTATATCCCTTCTTAATAAGTCTATTTAAAGGTTTTGTTAGCTTCTAAGGTGAATACTGACATTTTTGTGCTTTATAAAGAATATTTCCATAAAATATTGGATGTGAAATACCTGAACGTATAAGAAGTCTGCATGTTGAGCTATATTTACGAATGATGTCCTTATACCGATGATAAAATTTAGTAAATGTTTTGACTAGTTTGTGATATCGAAAACCCTGGTGTAATAATTTTTCAGTAATACATAAATTTCTCTCGTTAAAATCTAAAACATTGTTACATACACGAGCGAATCGTACAAGTTGAGATATATAAACACCGTAAGATGGTGACAAGGGAACGTCACCATCTAAAAATGGATAATTAACGATAGGAAATGAGAAATCATCTCTTTTATCATAAATTTTAGTATTAAGCTTTCTGTTAATGATATATATATATCAAGATCGAGGAAAGGGCAGTGGTCATTGTTAGCATTAGCTTTATTCAAAGTAAGTTCAACAGGATAAATTTCTTTAGTATACATACTGAAGTCGTCATTATTGAGAGCTAAAATATCATCCAAATATCTAAAAGTATTATTAAATTTGTGTATCAGATGTTGTTTCGATGGGTTTTTGCTGATTTTTGTCATAAATTGTAACTCATAGCAATACAAAAACAGGTCCGCAATAAGTGGTGCACAGTTAGTCCCCATTGGAATTCCGATAACCTGACGATATACGGAATCTCCAAAGCGAACAAAAATGTTATCTAGTAAAAATTCTAGAGCAGATATAGTATCAAAGCATGTCCAATTGACATAGTTTTTTTGTTTATTGCTACTAAAAAATGACCTAAAAGAGATTGAACATATATATTCACATTCTGACTTTTTAAATGCCCATTTAATTAGGTGTGTGAATTTTTTCTTAATGAGAATATGAGGCAATGTGGTATATAGGGTAGAAAAATCAAAACTTTGAACAGATTCAAAATCACCAATATAAGCATTCAATTTATCAAGTACTTCCAACGAGTTTTTGACACTCCTAAAGTAATTAATTCCACTATTTTCGAAGGCCTTGTTTGAACAATTTATTATCAGGTTTTTGATTGTACCAAGTGTACTGGTAAGAAGAATAGATAATTTAGTCGTGGAACAATGGCTTGAAGACGAAATAAATCTATATTTGTAAGGTGTTTTGTGCAGTTTCGGAAGCCAATACATAGTTGGGACTTTCATTGTTTTTGGTTCTGCTTGTAAAGCAGTAGCTTAAAGTTTATGTTTGTTACAGATGTCGTTTTCTGAAAATGGAGTCAGTTGGAATGTTGGTGAATTGGTGATTTCTTTTTGTAGAACCTCAATGTAAAATTTACGTCAAACAATAATAATATTATTAGCAGCTTTATCGGCCGGGACAAAAACAAATTCCTTGGCTAGTTCTTTTAGTTTATGTTTGATACGAGAAATAGGTTTATTGTGGTTATTGTTAAGAGTAAAATGTTCTTTAAAATGTTGAATACATATATCAACAATGTTTATTACTGAATTAAAAAAAGAGTCCAAAGATTTTTTGTCAGCTTTTTCCCGTTTTATCCATTTCAAACAGTAAGTACGGAGTGAGTCGTGGTTGATATCACGACACTCATTCCAATTAATAGTTGAAGGGGGACGATATTTAGGTCCTTTACTGAGGAATGATTTCAACTCTCGGTCTTGAACGATGTTAAGATCTCCTGTTATAACATGGGAAATGGGTGCATAAATGTATTTGGAATTACTGCAATTACATGAAGTAGGTGTATTTTCACTGATAATAACAATTTTACATAATTGGCTATAATTAAACACAAATTTCCGGGTAGATTTCTTGTAAATATAACAAATAAGAGGGAGCTCAGTATTATCAAAATATCCAGGAATTTGTTCTTTAACAGAATGGTCGTTAAAAATACCAGCAATATTAACAAAATCAAAACCTTTATTGACATACTTTATTTTAATAAAATGTTTTTTATGATCTTCAGGACGATCAATTTTAGGAAACAGTTTAGAATAACAATATGCCATTATAATTTGAACGATTTCATACTTAGGACTGCTATATGAAATTGTGTTGCAATCCTCTAAAATTATATTTAACTTATTAATCGGTAATGAACAGAGCTTTGTTAACAGATAATGTCTGCCGTTGGTTTTGAAATAGAAATTAGGTCCGAAATATTGGTATGATTTGTCCGAAATTTTCTTTGATTGCGATTTTTTTCTACGACCATGAGAGCGGTTTTTTCGAACAGTTTTAGAAACAATATCCAAAATGTTAACAGAATTGGTTCTTGATATATTGCCAATTCCCATGATATTATCAGTAAGACCGAGAGGGTAGACTGTCTGTAATTTTTGAATCCAATTTAATTCAATTATTTTCCGTGATCGTACAAACTTTGAATGAGATTCACCAGGCTGCTTATTTACTACTTCCAAAGGTTGAACTGCTAAATATTTAATAGGATGATTGTGCTTCTTAAGGTGTTGATAAATGATACTTTTGAATTTATTGGGTCTTTTAAAACGATACAGATGTTCTTGAGTGCGTTTAGATAAATACCGTCCAGTTTCACCTACGTACTGAATACCGCATCCCGGTTTGTTTCATGTGAGAAATTAAATAAGACTGTTTGTTTTTCAAGTTATATAAGTTTCAAATTTTAAAGAAAATGTGCGACCATTAAATGTGAACCTTACCGTATTGTTGGTGGAAAGACGGGGACATGTAAGTCAATTTTTGGCATGACACTTGTCGATAGAAGGCTCTGTTTTGGTACATCCGAAGTTCCGGGAACCAGTTCTTTCTTAAATGCCATTAAAGGTATGCTGATTTTTTCAGTACAAGACACCATTAAGTGTTGCTTTGACATGCAATGATTGTCACTTTATTTGAACTTAAAATGAAAGAGGTGTGCCTGCTTGAAATGGAGGAATTTAACATAGAAAGTAAAGGGACCATGAATTAGTGGTGTACTTCCACAACAACCCGACCAAAGAGCTGATAACAAGTATTTTTGCTTGAGCTGCTGTAGTTGCCTTCATGAAGAACGCTCATAGCCGAATGTTTGAAAGTATTTTGGTCTATACAAACAATACCAATTGAAGAGCTCTGCTATATGACCTAAAGGACTCAACGATACTATTAGTAGCTGAAACCATATACTAGAAAGAGGGTTCTAGAAAGGGCAACTTTGCCGACTTATTTAAACATAGATTTCAAGGCAAATTTTAAATTGATGAAAACATTGTATTTTTATATGACAAAGATGAAACCACAAGATAAACTCTTTTCATGTAGCTGAAAAGTGTATGCATGAATTTCATTTCTGCTTCAAATTGCTCATAATAGTCGAAATTTAAATCGATTATTTTCAGCTTTGCACTAATAAAATTAGTCAGGGTCCAAATCCACCTTTAAATGTCGATAGTTTACAATGGAAATATAAACAAATGTATTTTTATTTCAAACTTCATGCATATTTCATAAATTTTATCGTTAGAGAATATGACTTTCAAATCATATTGCCATTTTTTACAATTTCCACAAATCGTAATCGATGTCATAATCGTAAAGTAATACGTATAAGATGATGATTATTTGTTCGAATTTATTCACGATAAACTGTGAAAATTAAAATATAGGTTATAGTATTAGCCACTTATTATGAAAAAAAGAACACAAAGGACCTATTACGAATAAAATGTTGATAAAATTAGTTTTAGAAGAAAAAAAAAAACCAACGATCTCATGACCATACGTTGTCTATCAACAATTTTTAAATCATCAAAAACTATTTAAATATTTATAACAAAAGTATAAAACAGAAAAAATGAAGGAGAGAAATTGCCAAATCACAACATAGAAAAAAGCAAAAAACATTTAAAAGATAAAAGAGAAATAAATAAGAATCACATATGAATGATTTCCCTAACCAAGAAGTCTTGTGACAAAGCGAAAATTTAAAGAAAAAGAAGAGACAGAAAATACACAAGAACTAAAAGAAATGTAAAACAAAGAATGTAGAGAGATATATAGAAGGAAAATTGTGATATTAACACGACCCAAACGATGACCCGCAAAGTACAGCTATTCCTATGTGTGGGGTTTGGCGTTATTAAAAGTGATTAAGAGTCAATACGATTATGGATTTTTACTAAATAAATAAAAAAAAAGATTTGATATTACGACAACGTGTAAAAAATTGTCAATACCTGCTGGTTCTTCATGTGGATTATCGATGCAAAAGCAATTTCGATTAGTCTGATCTTCAATGGTCCCATCTTCAATACCAAAACTGTTTAAATAATTGGCTTTTGTTAGTCTTGTATGTTTTTTATTTTATTTTGGTTCATTTATAAATTTTTGAGTTTGATGTGTCGTCCATTTTCACTGAACTAGTGCACAATTTTATTTAGGGGCCAACTGTGAACCACCTCTGGGTAAGGGATTTTCTCGCTGCGTTGCAGACCCATTGGTTGCCTTCGGCTGTTGTCTGATCTTTGGTCGGGTTGTTGTCTCATTGACATATTCCCCATTTTCATTCTTAATTTAATTTTATGGCCAATGCGCCGCTGAATTACATGTAAAAAATGATTAAAGAGTTTATCCATACATCCATAATTAGAACCATAAAGAACGTATATGTATATATATATACCAATAATGTGACGAGATTTGCCAGTTTTTTGAACCCTCAATCCCTCTGTAACCTGTAACAAATGATTTCAAATTAACATCTAATTTTTCTAATATGTAAACCATGTGCGCAAGACAAAATGTCAGTCAGTATATGCAACACCGATATTCAGAATAAACGGATTTTGGTTTCTTACTCGGGGGTGGGGTGGGGGGGGGGGGGTCGCGTGTAATGTATTCTATATGAACATTTAATAATTATCGAACTGTTGTTTTGAATTCAAAATCGCTATATGAAGAACAAAACTCAAACAAATACTAAGCACAAATATAGAAATGAACTAGAATTGAAAATCATACAAGACTTACAAAGGCCAGAGGAGCCTAACTTTATGTAGGAGCAAAAATGCGATGTGTTTAAACATGTAATGTGGGATCTCAACCCTATCCCTAAACTTCAAGTCAATGTAAAAAAACAACACTCAGTAATAACTACAGTAAAACTCAGTTTAAAAGAAGACCGAGCTATCTCATTGGCAGTCATGCCACACTTTCCTCGCAGCGAAGATTGCAAGGCCTTGGTATTGTTTAACAACATGTTCGAGACTGAAAGGAAAGGAACATTATCAAACCTGTAGATTATGTCTAATGAAAGTATTCTCATTGGTACGGCCAAATTCTGTCTTCTTCTTTGATGCTTGACTGTTCATTTTATCTGCAGTATGAATATGTATTGATTCATATCTTCTTAGTCAGAGATGAACATACAGCTAAATTATCAACACTGTCTTTTTTTTTTAATCTTTTTGATTGTATTATTGACTCATTGCACGTATATGTTTTGTAAGTTAAAGTTCCTGTTATCACTTCAATTTTTTTTATTTTTTTTTAAATGCTTTCTCCGCAACGGAATTATTTAAAAGACAAGCTGAAGGGAGATAACTCAAAATGAAATAGTATAATTTGATTTAGGACAAGCTTATTAATATGTCTGCAGGTGACCACTTCATGATTTATTTAATAGCTTATATAAGTAGAATATTCTTCATTGCATTACATAACCATATACATTGTTGCCCATATAAAAGTGTAAAAAGGACGTCATCCAAACATATTGTATTCTATAATCAGTCCAGTCAACTGTACTAATCATTTATATGCTTTCACTCTTTAATAGCAAATTTAAAATTTGTCATGCAAACATTAAAAGGAAAAAGATTTCTAAGTGTGGATCGATGTGCATTTTATCCAATTTCTATAGAATCCCTAGCTTTTTAAAATAGATCGTCAATTCTTTATCTTGCATCTTAAACTAAAGTATAAGGTTTAACAGAATCATTTCGTACATGAAATCGGTTTAATTCAAAATAATGAATTCAAAACTTCGAGAAAAGAACGTAAGAATAAAAACAATGTTCCATAAGCATTATTACTAATCGAAGTGTATCTAAACAACTGTCGCGTTCTATAAAATTTTAGGTAATTATAAAATGTGCTAATTGTTCTTTACTTTGACGCATTAGCTAACGGTTCACCGTTTATCGAGTTGAATAGAACCGCATGGTGCTAATCACACAATAATGGTGCTATTTATCACGATGTATCACCAAACATTCACCGATCTTATAGTTCATGGCGGTATCTTGTCTTTTAAGATTTTAAATCAAAAGATGTAAAAGTTAGAAAATTATTATAATTGTTCATCAGTTTTCGTAAGTCGTCTGTTGCTTTACTATATATACTGTACAACCTCAATATATCGTTACTAACTAAAAACCATGTATAATTTAAACAATGCCAATTCGTCTGAATACCGAATTGATAGGAATTTTCGTGAACGACATCGTGTTAGAAAAATAAGTCATGTTTTTGAAGAGTTAAAGGGTAAGCTACCAGAAGAATGGACATCAAGAAAAATGAGTAAAGCTGAAATTCTTAGAAAGACTATAAAATACATTCGATATTTAACAAACGCTGTACAGGAACAAGACAAAACCGAAGAGAACAAAGACATTCATTCAAAGGAATTGTCGTTTCAAATGTCAGAAAATTATTCTTCAGCGGAAAGATTTTGCAGTAATTTCTCAAATCACAGGAACAATGAACTGGATAGGGACTCCTTGTTGCAATGGCTAGAAAGTGCTTGTGCTTCAGACGTCGCCTGATAAAGCTTTAAACGATTGAAAAAGGTACGTTTTTGTTTATTTAAAAACTTCTATAAATTGAAATTGCGTTTTTCAGAATCATTTAAAAGTCATTGAAACATTACAAATTACACGATCTTTAACGAATAAGTGAACTGTAAAGTTTTAATGTTATTCACACATCGGATTTTACTATTGAATTGATATTTAAGCTCAGAGAAAAATGTGTTTAGTAGCTTTTTATTCGACAAACATATACGTAGTCCGAGATTACTCTGACGTCCAACGGCTGTTTTGGTCCAGCTTGTCTGGTAAAACAGCGTTACAAGCATAACATTTAAATACGCTATTAGTCATAATAGCAGTTAAACTATTATTTTTGAAAGTATTTTTTTTACCTCTCATTCTAAATTATATAATAACTTACCATACAAAATTTGATAACTTGCCTTGAAATAAATGTAAAATAATATACATAAAATAACACTAATAATTACTATCATTTTCTTTTTTTTTAAATCAACTCGTCCATTAGACATATAGAACTATTTTCATTAAAGATTGTGTTTTTCCGTTGTATGGAATATTTCAATTGCATAATTATGACTTTTTTTGTGTGTAAGGACATAACCACTTGTAAGGTGCCCAATTCCATCTATATTTGTATTAAAAGTTGATGAACAAACATTGCTTCGATCATTTCTTGGGATTTGATATTTTTGTAAAAGACATTGCAGCTTCAAAATCATCTTCGTAGTATCATGTTCTTTTAATTTGCAAAAAATCTAGTAGTTCACAATTCACAATCTCAAATTGAAACCACAAATCAAAGTAAAGTTTTAACCGAAGATTCGTTCGCGAAATATTAATTGTGCTAGAAATGACAAAGCAAGAACTATGTATCGTATCTCTCATGTGCACTCTTTCCCTAAAGAAAAGTGGAACAGGAATACCAGACGTCTTACGCAAACATAATAAATATTATATTTATTTTTCAGGTAGCCTAAAGCTTGGTTAAAGTGTGATATTTGAGTTATCTTTCCTTCAACCATTGCAATGGAAGTTTTATATCTGTTCCAGCTGAATATGGTTCAAAGGTCAAAGAAAGAGATTGAATTGAAACAAAGACTTGAATATAGTGTTTAGTGTTTTCTCATAAATGTTACTGCGTCTGTATAATGTTAGTTAGATTATTAATTAGGACTCGAAGTCTATATGACTTAGTCGGTTTGGTTGTCTATATCGTAAAAAAAAATGTTAGTTGACCATCTGAAAAAATGCATTATCGTATTGTTTGGTTGACGTCTCTATCAATATTTCTATGTAACAAGAAATATGTGTCGTATGGTATATATATATAGTATATGGTATCAGGTCAGCTACCCATTTAGTTTTCATGTTATATAACATGGTAAAATGATTAAATACAACATTGATAATGTTATTCATTACAAATGATGCACAACTAAGCCGAAAAAGAACATAATTACTTCTACATTGTAAACATTTTCATATAAATAAACCCAGGTGTGTGGTATACGACATCGAAACATAATTAGAGAGAACCGTTTATTTTGTTGACTTGTTTGTTCTTTCCTTCCTCCTTCTATATTTTGTCATGGCGATGGCAGTATCTGTCGACTTATGAATTTTAAAGAACCCCTTGATAACTCCCGTCCCTTTTTATGAAGTCCAAGTGTTCGCAATAGTTATCACTGCTGGCCCATGGGTGAAAAATGTACAAAAGTAATAAAAACGTAATAACACCAACAAATTATTGATATAAAGCGGCAGTCATTGAATGAATCATGATCCTAATTTGTAGAATTTCGAACAAATAAGCTCAAGGAAGTCTCATATGCTAGTGCAGGGGAACAAACATAAATACAAAACCCCAAAAAATGTTCTTTGGTTAAAACAGATACAAATTCACCTTTTAATCAAACCTGTCATACACTTTTCCTGACTCTTGCGGATTAGGTATACGTTTCTACAAAACAAAAGATACTTTTTCAACTCTATCACAAGTGACAATATTTTTCACTAAATTTCACATCAGAAAGAAAATGTCGACAGATGATCATAATTGTAATCATTTATAAGGTTATTCAAACTGTTTTCCAAAACAAAAAATGATGAATGATTCCCCAAGGAGCCAAAAAGATATGATATGATATAATTGTCAAATAAGCAGACATATATGAAAGAATGAGATGAACGAGAAGAGAATATCAAAAGTTTGCAGAGAGAGCGTTCAAATGACAAATGTGAGAAACATTGAAGTCAAAATAAAAAGTATCGTTCAATAGTGCAGAATAAACTAAGAAATCATTAACGTTTATTTGAATATAGAGCAGGATATGATTAATCCTTTAGGGCTATTGATATAAACCCTGGTTTTTGCAGGTGTTCGTGTGGCTTAGACTTAGTTTTTGGAAAATGACGCAGTCATTGTTCCATAACTGCCGACCTGAACTTCATTACATGCTCTGCCTACCGCGCTTGGTTTCGTATTTTCTATTTTCCAAACAAACTGGTATCTGCTTGTGTTATCATTATGCATCATTGTGTAGTATTAAACCAGCCAGGACCCAGTTTACACTGGTTTTTGCTTGTATTCCACTACACTCGAACAAAGTGTTGTAGTTTGACGGGAACCAGTTTTAGAATTTGTAAACTACAAAACGTAATCGGTTATTGTTCATTCCGTTTTGGTGTTTCATACCGACTTATATGGTTTGAATAAGCTTAAGACCATTCAAACATTAATGTGATAGGTATATTAACGATTGTTTTACAAAAGGATTGAACTGTTTTACTTTCAAAGTCGTACTATAGGGATATCTGTCATATACGGATTTCCACTCTCACCGGTTAATTTCTTCTTTTACACGTGCTTTGGAAACTTCCTGTTTAATCGCAAGTTTTAAAATTGTTTTTGAGTGAATTAAACTTATTTTAACAATCATGAAGCGTTCCAGGATCATTTTAAAGCAGTTTCTTCTTCTCTTTGATGATGGAAAATAGGTTTTCTCAAGAAAATACCGCAAACGATCGCAGAGGAATTGAAACGTACAAGTCAAGTCGGCACCTGGTTAAATAGGCATCTAGTCAAATCGGCACCTATTCGACGTCAATTCGGCATCCAATAATATTTGATATAATATTTTCTATTCAATTAATTAATTACTGTTACCAAGTACATAGTGAATATGTTGTTGTGTAATTTGGTAAACCACGAAACGAAAGTGAATATGTAGTGTATAAAGGTAAACAACGAAGCCCTTACCAAAGCTGTTGTTTTAACAATTAGACAATTTGTGTAATTGTAAAAACAAGTCAATTATTAAAATAAAATGGAAAACTATGAGTCCCTTTCAATAAATCAAACTTTCATGCCAAATAATTAGCAAATTTAAGGTGTTTGTTTTTCAGTAAAGTTTAAACAGCATTAAACCAACAATCCTGTAAAATGATCAACTGGTTAAAATAATGCAGAAAAATACACAATATCTCATGTATTAGTCCAAATAATTATGACGTCTGGCAAGGCTATTTTATTATTTTTCTGGGACGCCTTCCTACGACGTTCAGGTGCCAATTTAACTAGGTGCCAGTTTGACTAGAATTCTTTGATAAATGTTTGAAACTATCTGAGTTTCATTAGACCTTTGATAGCAGTAACAAAAAGATTATTTACTTAATATTTTGTGGGAGAAGGGGGTTCAGACTGTGTGGCATCAGGTCTGTTTGTGCCCAATACATTTTCGCACCCTACACGTTCGCACATTCACACTCTACTCATTCACGCCCAATTTTAATTCAAATTCAAGTTGAATAATTGGAAAATTATGGTTGTTGTTTTAAATTGCTTGGGTGTAAATACTGAATGTATTTATAGCTTGGTATGAGTAAAACATTGAAGATTTTAAAGGAAAAAACACAAAAGATAATTGTTTTTAACAGCTTGGTCCCATTGATCTGAAACAACGAAACAATAAAACATAGAAACCAAAATATAGCAATCCACTAATATAACCAAAACATGATAAAATTTATTCAACACGCAGAAACAAACATAGTCATGATAGTCAGAATCTCACTTCATTTTGAAACAAGTCAATGAAACAAGTTATAGCAATACACTAACCAAAACATGATTAAGAGTTATTCAACACAAAATAAAACGTTGACAAAATACCACTTTATTTAGAAAGGATTATTATTATTTTTTTTAGCAATACCTTATCCAAAACATAATTAAGATTTATTCAACACAAAAAAAAAATTGCTGTCTCACTTTATTTTGAGACAATGACAACAATTATACTTATAAGAAAACACTTGCTTACATAGTTGTTAAACACAAAACCAATTAAGATTGGGTGCGAACATGTAGGGTGTGAAAGTGAAAGGGGTGAAAATGAGTGGGCGCAAACGTGAATGGAAGCGAACGGACTCAGATTCAGACTATGTACCAGTGAGAAATATACAAGCCTTTCTACGGTATTTATTTGTACAATTCAGCTAGTCTTGACCTATTCATTTGTCTTAAAAAACCAGCCAGTTGTCACCTTCACTTCACACACACACACATATACGAATATCAATTATATGCTTACGATACATGTTGCATTGTTAAACTAATTACGGTATGTGAAAATCAAGACTTGCATAAAAACTATCCCAATATTAGAGACAGTGGCGTCATTTTTCTTCAGAGCTTTCAGCTCTTTGATTTATGTAGTGCGTCGTGAACTGTTGTTTGTCGTTTGCGTTTTATTGTCCTGGTTTTGTCGGGTTTCTTCAAATTAAGTCTTTTTTTATTATTGGTTTTTCAATTGCGTATTCTGTCTATTTTTAGTACCCCATACTACCTTAACATATTCGTCAAGATTTGACAACAACAATTTATGAATTAAAAGGGCATTATTGTACCTCTGGTCTCCACAATATTTTGGCTCGTAATAAATGATACTGTCCTCCGTAGAATTGCTAAATTTTACTCTATTATAACAAGAGTAGTTTCATTTTGCGCCTGTCCCAAGTCAGGAGCCTCTGGCCTTTGTTAGTCTTGTATTATTTTAATTTTAGTTTCTTGTGTACAATTTGGAAATTAGTATGGCGTTCATTATCACTGAACTAGTATATATTTGTTTAGGGGCCAGCTGAAGGACGCCTCTGGGTGCGGGAATTTCTCGCTACATTGAAGACCTGTTGGTGACCTTCTGCTGTTGTTGTTGTTGTTGTTGTTTTTTGTTTTTTTTTTTCTATGGTCGGGTTGTTGTCTCTTTGGCACATTCCCCATTTCCATTCTCAATTTTATCATTCAACAATTATATCAAAGAGTGGCTCAGAATGATGACGGTACATATGTATTCGCAAAAGTTAGGTAAGTTGGGCATATAAAAGAACAAGTTTATAACTTATTGAGAACAAGTTAACAACTTATTGAGATCAAATTTGCATCGTAATTGAGAGAGAAAACAGAACATATAAAACTTGATTTCGATCGAGACAACTGTCTAACATTCCTTAACACTTGTCAACATATGTCAAGAGGAAGTATTGTTAAATTGGTATTTATAAGTACCAGTAAATTTCGGAAGGTTATTTTCATAATTATGTAAATCGGCTGGTATCAATTTTCATGTCTGACCAAATTCGAAAGAATGACTCTAATGAAAATCATAGTTTTAAAAGAAAAATAACAAATAAGGAGAGTAGGTATAATTACTCACAAGACAACTATGAAATAGTCTAAATAAATTTGATATAAACAATTACAAGTACATAACACCATACGGCCTTCAACAATAAGCAAACGGATACTTTTTTTTTAACATTTTATACCGATACAATGATTATCATTACTGACTCTGGTCACTATAAGTCTAGAAATGAAATTTTGTTTGATTTGGTGGGTGTTTCCAAAAACAAGAATATTTCTGTTCTGACAACGAGCTGAAATACTAAGGTTACATGAGACAGGGGGTTGTGTTGTGACACATTATAAATGCCTAATTTTATATTATAAAAAAATGCAACTTTTATTCAAGACATTTCACTTAGGCCATCTTAGTTGTATTACAATTGTCCGATTTCGGGACCTTTTATAGCTGACTATATATGTGGTATGGGTTTTGCGTATTGTTGAAATTCGTACGGTGAACTATAATTGTTAAATCTGTATTATTTATGGACGTCAAGTTGGTTACCTATTCCCTATTCCCTATTCGTTACCTATTCCTTATTCCCTATTCGTTACCTATTCGTTACCTATTCCCTATTCCCTATTCGTTACCTATTCCCTATTCCCTATTCGCTACCTATTCGTTACCTATTCCCTATTCCCTATTCGTTACCTATTCGTTACCTATTCCCTATTCCCTATTCGTTACCTATTCGTTACCTATTCCCTATTCCCTATTCGTTACCTATTCGTTACCTATTCCCTATTCCCTATTCGTTACCTATTCCCTATTCCCTATTCGTTACCTATTCGTTACCTATTTCCTATTCCCTATTCGTTACCTATTCGTTACCTATTCCCTATTCCATATTCGTTACCTATTCGTTACCTATTCCCTATTCCCTATTCGTTACCTATTCGTTACCTATTCCCTATTCCCTATTCGTTACCTATTCGTTACCTATTCCCTATTCCCTATTCGTTACTTATTCCCTATTCCCTATCGTTACCTATTCGTTACTTATTCCCTATTCCTTATTCGTTACTTATTCGATTTTTAATATCCTTCCCCCTTTTTAAGGGCATACGATACAGTTACAGTGAAGGTAATGACGTTGCTAACGTAAAATGTTATTTTCGCGACATCAAACTCTGACATATCGGGAAAAGATGCATTTTTCGACTGTTTTTTATCATTCAAACTGATTTAATTTGAAAACGAGTGCATGGACCCCAATTTTTTAAAACAGCAATTTGTTTCATTTTGCAAGGAGATTATGTGACCCAAATTTTATAAAACTGTAAATAGCGCAATTTTTTTAATTTTGATAAACATGCAGCAAAAAATGACGTTTTTTTTTCTCTATTCATGAACATTTGATAAATATAGAGTTATTTCGGAATAAAAATTGCATAATTTTTAATGATACTTATAAAATGCAGAAATTACCGATTATTTAACAAAAACCATTTTGTGTTTATCTTTTAAAACAAAAAAGTTATGTCTTTCTTTCGAAAAAGAAAATACGGACACAAATCTGAATTTTGAGCAAATATACAAAATTTCGACCTTATTTTACTCAAAAAGCAGCACATGAAGGTATATCTTTTATAACATATTTGATTTAATCAGGTAAAAAAAAGCCTATATGCAAATTTTCATCAACTTGTAAATACAGGTTCAAAACTGTATCGTATGCCCTTAATTAAGTCTCCCAAACAAAGTTTGGAGTCTTATTGTTTTTGGTCAGTTCTTATTATTTTTATGTCACCCGATCGACAATGTCGGGTGACATATTGCTTTTCCTCTGTTTCTTTTTCCCTATTATTATTTTTCTTCCTCCTAATTTTGTCCGCCCGCTTTCTCGGAACCAAAGGAACCAATCTAAATGATAGTTCACTATAACAAGGAACCCTGACTTTCGAGTTGCAGTGCAACTTTGGAACTAACAAATTGCTGCCGTTACCATGGAAACAGAACAAATGTGAAAAAATCAGTTTTTGGTTTTAATGAATTATTTGGATATGCTTAAACTCAGAATCATTATATTTTGATACAATGTAGGTGCCCACTATATACTAGTTTTAGAGGATTTTGGCAATCATTGGAACTACTATGTTGTCATGGAAACTACACCAAAATTTTCAAAAATATCAAAATGCTCCAAAATTAACGAAACTTTACAGTAACGATGAGCAACATTGGTAGATATGGAATTTGGCGTTAGAATTTCAAAAATGTCTGCCGTTACCATGGAAACAATGCAAAACAGGTCAAAATGGTTCAAAAACCTTAAAGTGGCATTTACTTTCTTAAAATGGTAGGTCAAATTGATCGAAACTTTGATGGTATGGTCCCTCCCATGTACCAATGTGGTATATGCCATTAACTTTTGGGAATGGTCTCTGTTGCCATAGGAACCATCAAAAGTGTCAAAATTTCAAAAATTTCAAAATGCTCAAAATTTTATGAAACTTTATATAATTGTAGACTGGCAAGTCTGGATGAGACTTTTGATGATGGAATTTCCAAAAAGGCCACCGTTGCCATGGAAACTGCAAAAATGTAAAAAAAAATTCAAAATGCTTTGAACTTAATGAAACTTGATATTTTGATTAACTGGCATGTATAGATGAGACTTATGACTTTGAAAATTTCAAAATGGCTGCCGTTGCCATGGAAACGACAGAAATGAAATTTGTTTTAAAATGATCTAAATGAACTAAAAAAATTACAGAAAGATGTATAGTCATGTATATTTGTTCATTCAATTTTAAACATTTTTTTAAATGGCTGCCGCTTAGTGGCAATAGGGGGAAGGGTGACATCCGCTATTGCTTGCAATGGCAATTCTAGTTATTATTCTTCTTCTTCCTCTTCTTCCTCTTCTTCTTCCGCCACTTTAAAAATGAACTTGTCCGCAGCATTTCTCCAAAACTACTTGTCAGATTTACTTAGGGTTTCATAAAATGTTAGACTAATATGTCTAGGTGAGCCATCAATCGTTCATTTGTGCATTGGGGTCTATTAAGGGGTATTTGGGGGGGGGCAGAAATAAGGGAGTGGTTTACTATAGAACCCTATGGGATTTTATTTTCTAAAATTTTCAAATGAATATAACTTGAAAACTGTAAGTGATAGATACATGCAGTCTTCAGAAATGATTAAAGGACAATAAAACAAATCACATGAAATACAGGGGAGTCCCTGGGGGGTCATCCCTACCCCCTTCAATTCGAGAATATGCTTTTAATTTGTAAACGGTCCAGATCCCCGTCCCTAAACCATATATATTCTTGTATGGGACAATAAAACTAATCAAATGAAATTAAATAAAAGTTCCTGGGGGTCACCCCCACCCCGTTCAATTTGAGAATGTACTATTATCTTGTAAACGGTCCAGATCCCCACCCCTAAACCATATATATTCTTGAATAGGACGATAAAACAAATCAAATTAAATTAAATGGAAGTCCCCGGGGTCATCCCCACCCTGTTCAATTTTAGAATGTGCTATTATCTTGTAAACGGTCCAGATCCCCACCCCTAAACCATATATATTCTTGTAGGGGACAATAAAACTAATCAAATGAAATTAAATTGAAGTTCCTGGGGGTCACCCCCACCCCGTTCAATTTGAGAATGTACTATTATCTTGTAAATGGTCCAGATCCCCACCCCTAAACCATATATATTCTTGTAGGGGACAATAAAACAAATGAAATAAAATAAAAGGAAAGTCCCTAGGGGGTCAGCCCACCCCCTCTTGTTTGAAAACTTGTAAACGGTCAACATCCCCACCCCTAAACCATATATATTCTTGTAGGGGACAATAAAACAAATAAAATGAAATGTAGGTAAAGTCCCTGGGGGTCACCACCACCCCCTCCTGTTTGAATACTTGTTAATGGTGGAGATCCCCACCAGTAAGCCATATATATTCTTGTATGGGACAAAAAATCAAATCAAATGAACATGGGACCATATGAATTGCGAGTTATGGGAGCTTTGTTGAGGAGACTTCGTAACAGCATCCTGTTACAATTACTTCTTGTTGTTTATACTCTTATATCTGGTAATAGTTCTAAATTTGTTGAGGTAAAATGATCTTTTTATGACCTATTTATATGTGTTTGTGCTCAACCGATCCTTTTACTTTATGTTCGATACTCATTTGTTCCTTATTTGATTTTTATACGTTCTACCTTTTAACTGCTTTATGTCCGTTTGTTTGAAGATGGATCTTGGTTCGAAGGGATGAAATCACCGTGTTAGCGCTTGCATAAAAAAAAGATGTGGTATGATTACCAATGAGACAACAACCCACAATAGACCAAAATGACACAGAAACTATCAACTATAGGTCAATGTACGGCCTTCAACAATGAGCATAGCCCAAACCGTGTAGTCACCTATAAAAGGCCCAGATATGACAATTTCAAACAATTCAAACAACAAAACTAACGGCCGTATTTCATATACAAAAAAATAAACCGAAAACAAATATGTAACACAAAAACAAACGATAACTCCTTAATTGCAGGCTCTTGTCTAGGGACAGGCACATACTAACATAATGTGGTGGGGTTAAACATGTTAGCAGGGTGTACATCGTTTCGGAGCATGCTATTACCTTGTTTAATTCGTTCCATCACTCGCTTATAATTCGCTTATAATACGTGTATCATACGTTGCACCTTTTAAAACATGATTTTCAATTGTTTTGTTGTCTCTGGTGGTAGATTTGGGTTCTTAGAGGTGATATAACTCTATAAGCGCATATGTACCCGTTCCAGCGCTCGGATAATACCCTGTTAAATATTCGTTACTTATTCGCTTTTAATACGTTTGTTGTACGTTGCACCTTTTAGAAAAGGATTTTCAATTGTGTTCATATCTCTGGTGGTAATAATGTGTTCTTATAGATGAAATATCCCTATTAGCGCGTATGTACCAGTTCCAGCGCTCGGATAATACCCTGTTACTTATTCGTTCCTTACTCGCTTTTAATGCGCGGGGTAAGTATACGTTGCACCTTGAAATAAATCGTTTTTTAATTGTGTTCATGTCTCTGGTGGTAACAATGTGTTCTTAGAGACGAAATAACCCTATTAGAGCGCATGTACCCGTTCCAGCGCTCGGTTAATACAGTGTTACCTATTCGTTACCTATTCACTTATAATACGTTTGTTGTACGTTGCACCTTTTAGAAAAGGATTTTCACTTGTGTTCATGTCTCTGGTGGTAACAATGTGTAATTAGAGATGAAATGACCCTATTAGCGTGCATGTACCCGTTCCAGCGCTCGGTTAATACCCTGTTACCTATTCGTTACCTATTCGTTACTTATTCGCTTTTAATACGTTTGTTGTACGTTGCACCTTTAAGAAACGGATTTTCATTTGTGTTCATATCTCTTGTGGTAATAATGTGTTCTTATAGATGAAATACCCCTATTAGCGCATATTACCCGTTCCAGCGCTCGGATAATACCCGGTTACTTATTCGTTCCTTATTCGCTTTTAATGCGCAGATAATACGTTGCACCTTAAAATAAATCGTTTTTTCATTGTGTTCGTGTCTCTGGTGGTAACAATGTCTTCTTAGAGATGAAATGACCCTATTAGCGCGCGTGTACCCGTTCCAGCGCTCGGTTAATACCCTGTTACCTATTCGTTACCTATTCGTTACCTATTCACTTATAATACGTTTGTTGTACGTTGCACCTTTTAGAAAAGGATTTTCAATTATGTTCATGTCTCTGGTGGTAACAATGTGTTCTTAGAAATGAAATGACCCTATTAGCGCATATGTACCCGTTCCAGCGCTCGGTTAATACCCTGTTACCTATTCGTTACCTATTCGTTACTTATTCGCTTTAAATACGTTTGTTGTACGTTGCACCTTTAAGAAAAGGATTTTCACTTGTGTTCATGTCTCTTGTGGTAACAATGTGTTATTAGAGATGAAATGACCCTATTATCGCGCATGTACTCGTTCCAGCGCTCGGTTAATACCGTGTTACCTATTCGT
This sequence comes from Mytilus galloprovincialis, assembly GCF_965363235.1. Lineage (NCBI taxonomy): Eukaryota > Metazoa > Mollusca > Bivalvia > Mytilida > Mytilidae > Mytilus > Mytilus galloprovincialis. The sequence goes on from NC_134847.1 coordinate 69,779,445, forward strand.
TACCTATTCACTTATAATACGTTTGTTGTACGTTGCACCTTTTAAAAAAGGATTTTCAATTGTGTCCATGTCTCTGGTGGAAACAATGTGTTCTTATAGATGAAATACCCCTATTAGCGCATATTACCCGTTCCAGCGCTCGGATAATACCCGGTTACTTATTCGTTCCTTATTCGCTTTTAAAGCGCAGGGTATAGGTTGCACCTTGAAATAAATCGTTTTTTAATTGTGTTCGTGTCTCTGGTGGTAACAATGTGTTCTTAGAGATGAAATGACCCTATTAGCGCGCATGTACCCGTTCCAGCGCTCGGTTAAAACCCTGTTATCTATTCACTTATAATACATTTGTTGTACGTTGCACCTTTTAGAAAAGGATTTTCAATTGTGTTAATGTCTCTGGTGGTAACAATGTGTTCTTAGAGATGAAATGACCCTATTAGCGCATATGTACCCGTTCCAGCGCTCGGTTAATACCCTGTTACCTATTCGTTACCTATTCGTTACTTATTCGCTTTAAATACGTTTGTTGTACGTTGCACCTTTAAGAAAAGGATTTTCACTTGTGTTCATGTCTCTGGTGGTAACAATGTGTAATTAGAGATGAAATGACCCTATTAGCGTGCATGTACCAGTTCCGGCGCTGGGTTAATACCCTGTTAAATATTCGTTACTTATTCGCTTTTAATACGTTTGTTGTACGTTGCACCTTTTAGAAAAGGATTTTCAATTGTGTTCATATCTCTGGTGGTAATAATGTGTTCTTATAGATGAAATATCCCTATTAGCGCGTATGTACCAGTTCCAGCGCTCGGATAATACCCTGTTACTTATTCGTTCCTTACTCGCTTTTAATGCGCGGGGTAAGTATACGTTGCACCTTGAAATAAATCGTTTTTTAATTGTGTTCATGTCTCTGGTGGTAACAATGTGTTCTTAGAGACGAAATAACCCTATTAGAGCGCATGTACCCGTTCCAGCGCTCGGTTAATACAGTGTTACCTATTCGTTACCTATTCACTTATAATACGTTTGTTGTACGTTGCACCTTTTAGAAAAGGATTTTCACTTGTGTTCATGTCTCTGGTGGTAACAATGTGTAATTAGAGATGAAATGACCCTATTAGCGTGCATGTACCCGTTCCAGCGCTCGGTTAATACCCTGTTACCTATTCGTTACCTATTCGTTACTTATTCGCTTTTAATACGTTTGTTGTACGTTGCACCTTTAAGAAACGGATTTTCATTTGTGTTCATATCTCTTGTGGTAATAATGTGTTCTTATAGATGAAATACCCCTATTAGCGCATATTACCCGTTCCAGCGCTCGGATAATACCCGGTTACTTATTCGTTCCTTATTCGCTTTTAATGCGCAGATAATACGTTGCACCTTAAAATAAATCGTTTTTTCATTGTGTTCGTGTCTCTGGTGGTAACAATGTCTTCTTAGAGATGAAATGACCCTATTAGCGCGCGTGTACCCGTTCCAGCGCTCGGTTAATACCCTGTTACCTATTCGTTACCTATTCGTTACCTATTCACTTATAATACGTTTGTTGTACGTTGCACCTTTTAGAAAAGGATTTTCAATTATGTTCATGTCTCTGGTGGTAACAATGTGTTCTTAGAAATGAAATGACCCTATTAGCGCATATGTACCCGTTCCAGCGCTCGGTTAATACCCTGTTACCTATTCGTTACCTATTCGTTACTTATTCGCTTTAAATACGTTTGTTGTACGTTGCACCTTTAAGAAAAGGATTTTCACTTGTGTTCATGTCTCTTGTGGTAACAATGTGTTATTAGAGATGAAATGACCCTATTATCGCGCATGTACTCGTTCCAGCGCTCGGTTAATACCGTGTTACCTATTCGTTACCTATTCACTTATAATACGTTTGTTGTACGTTGCACCTTTTAAAAAAGGATTTTCAATTGTGTCCATGTCTCTGGTGGAAACAATGTGTTCTTATAGATGAAATACCCCTATTAGCGCATATTACCCGTTCCAGCGCTCGGATAATACCCGGTTACTTATTCGTTCCTTATTCGCTTTTAAAGCGCAGGGTATAGGTTGCACCTTGAAATAAATCGTTTTTTAATTGTGTTCATGTCTCTGGTGGTAACAATGTGTTCTTAGAGATGAAATGACCCTATTAGCGCGCATGTACCCGTTCCAGCGCTCGGTTAATACCCTGTTACCTATTCGTTACCTATTCGTTATCTATTCACTTATAATACATTTGTTGTACGTTGCACCTTTTAGAAAAGGATTTTCAATTGTGTTCATGTCTCTGGTGGTAACAATGTGTTCTTAGAGATGAAATGACCCTATTAGCGCATATGTACCCGTTCCAGCGCTCGGTTAATACCCTGTTACCTATTCGTTACCTATTCGTTACTTATTCGCTTTAAATACGTTTGTTGTACGTTGCACCTTTAAGAAAAGGATTTTCACTTGTGTTCATGTCTCTGGTGGTAACAATGTGTAATTAGAGATGAAATGACCCTATTAGCGTGCATGTACCCGTTCCGGCGCTCGGTTAATACCCTGTTACCTATTCGTTACCTATTCGTTACATATTCACTTATAATACGTTTGTTGTACGTTGCACCTTTTAGAAAAGGATTTTCAATTGTGTCCATGTCTCTGGTGGTAACAATGTGTTCTTAGAGATGAAATGACCCTATTAGCGCGCATGTACCCGTCCCAGCGGTCGGTTAATACCCTGTTACCTATTCGTTACCTATTCGTTACCTATTCACTTATAATACGTTTGTTGTACGTTGCACCTTTTAGAAAAGAATTTTCAATTGTGTTCATGTCTCTGGTGGTAACAGTGTGTTCTTAGAGATGAAATGACCCTATTAGCGCATATGTACCCGTTCCAGCGCTCGGTTAATACCCTGTTACCTATTCGTTACCTATTCGTTACTTATTCACTTATAATACGTTTGTTGTACCTTTTAGAAAAGAATTTTCAATTGTGTTCATGTCTCTGGTGGTAACAATATGTTCTTAGAGACAAAATGACCCTATTAGAGCGCATGTACCCGTTCCAGCGCTCGGTTAACACCCTGTTACCTATTCGTTACATATTCACTTATAATACGTTTGTTGTACGTTGCATCTTTTAGAAAAGGATTTTCAATTGTGTCCATGTCTCTGGTGGTAACAATGTGTTCTAAGAGATGAAATGACCCTATTAGCGCGCATGTACCCGTTCCAGCGCTCGGTTAATACCCTGTTACCTATTCTTACCTATTCGTTACCTATTCACTTGTAATACGTTTGTTGTACGTTGCACCTTTTACAAAAGGATTTTCAATTGTGTTCATGTCTCTGGTGGTAACAATGTGTTCTTAGAGATGAAATGACCCTATTAGTGCATATGTACCCGTTCCAGCGCTCGGTTAATACCCTGTTACCTATTCGTTACCTGTTCGTTACCTATTCACTTGTAATACGTTTGTTGTACGTTGCACCTTTTACAAAAGGATTTTCAATTGTGTTCATGTCTCTGGTGGTAACAATGTGTTCTTAGAGATGAAATGACCCTATTAGCGCATATGTACCCGTTCCAGCGCTCATTTAATACCCTGTTACCTATTTGTTACCTATTCGTTACTTATTCGCTTTAAATACGTTTGTTGTACGTTGCACATTTGGAAAAGGATTTTCACTTGTGTTCATGTCTCTGGTGGTAACAATGTGTAATTAGAGATGAAATGACCCTATTAGCGTGCATGTACCCGTTCCAGCGCTCGGTTAATACCCTGTTACCTATTCGTTACCTATTCGTTACCTATTCACTTATAATACATTTGTTGTACGTTGCACCTTTTAGAAAAGGATTTTCAATTGTGTTCATGTCTCTGGTGGTAACAATGTGTTCTTAGAGATGAAATGACCCTATTAGCGCATATGTACCCGTTCCAGCGCTCGGTTAATACCCTGTTACCTATTCGTTACCTATTCGTTACCTATTCACTTATAATACGTTTGTTGTACGTTGCACCTTTTAGAAAAGGATTTTCAATTGTGTGCATGTCTCTGGTGGTAACAATGTCTTCTTAGAGATAAAATGACTCTATTAGCGTGCATGTCCCCGTTCCAGCGCGCGGATTATACCCTGTTACTTATTCCTTCCTTATTCGCTTTTAATGCGCGGGGTAAGTATACGTTGCACCTTGAAATAAATCGTTTTTTAATTGTCTTCATGTCTCTGGTGGTAACAATATGTTCTTAGAGACGAAATGACCCTATTAGAGCGCATGTACCCGTTCCAGCGCTCGGTTAATACCCTGTTACCTATTCGTTACATATTCACTTATAATACGTTTGTTGTACGTTGCATCTTTTAGAAAAGGATTTTCAATTGTGTCCATGTCTCTGGTGGTAACAATGTGTTCTAAGAGATGAAATGACCCTATTAGCGCGCATGTACCCGTTCCAGCGCTCGGTTAATACCCTGTTACCTATTCGTTACCTATTCGTTACCTATTCACTTGTAATACGTTTGTTGTACGTTGCACCTTTTACAAAAGGATTTTCAATTGTGTTCATGTCTCTGGTGGTAACAATGTGTTCTTAGAGATGAAATGACCCTATTAGTGCATATGTACCCGTTCCAGCGCTCGGTTAATACCCTGTTACCTATTCGTTACCTGTTCGTTACCTATTCACTTGTAATACGTTTGTTGTACGTTGCACCTTTTAGAAAAAGATTTTCATTTGTGTTCATGTCTCTGGTGGTAACAATGTGTTCTTAGAGATGAAATAACCCTTTTAGCGCGTATGTACCCGTTCCAGCGCTCGGCTAATACCTTGTTACCTATTCCTTACTTCTTATTTCAAGGTGCAACGCATAGCACGCGTATTTAAAGCGAATAAGGAACGAATAAGTAACAGGGTATCAGTTGAGCGCTGAAACGGGTACATATGTTCGATTAAGGTTATTTCACCTCTAAGAACCGACAGTTACCACCAGAGACACAAAAATATTTCTTTTTAAAGTGCAACGCATTACACACGTTTTAAAAGCGAATAAGGAACGAATAAGTAACAGGGTATCACTGAGCGGTGAAATGGGTACATATGCGCTAATAGGGTTTTTTCAACTCAGATCAGAGAACACATAATTACCACCAGAGACGTGAAATCAATCGATAATCGATTTATTTCAAGATGCAACGTATACCACGCGTATTTAAAGCGAATAAGGAACGAATAAGTAACAGGGTATCAGTCGAGCGCTGAAACGGGTACATATGTTCTATTAGGGTTATTTCACCTCTAAAAACCGACAGTTACCACCAAAGACACAAACATATTTCTTTTTTTTAAAGTGCAACGCATAACACACGTTTTATTTTTTGATTTAAACATATTTATTTATAGTGGATTGGGAAACAAGTTTTGCAACTTATATTTACCCCTTTCCACTTTTCGGGTGCGAGTGCTGCCTTGTAGCGGCATCAGCCTACTCTTTTTCGAAATCTACAAGGGTGTCTTCAACGTGCAAGAGAAATGGCTCTCTCTTAACACGGGTCAGCCATTTATCGTCCCCTTCCGACGGACTATCATCGTTTCCTGAAGACCATAGTCGCAAATGGTGTCAAGGGAAAGCCGAAAATTGAGTTCCTGAAATTTTCATCCCGAACGGGAATCGAACCAGGAACCATTGTGTTAGTAGTCCGATACACTAACCGCTACAACACGTTTTATAAGCGAATAAGAAACGAATAAGTAACAGGGTATCAGTGTTGCGCTGAAACGGGTACATATGCGCTAATAGGGTTTTTTCACTTCAGAAAACACACAATTACCGCCAGAGACATGAAAGCAATAGATAATCGATTTATTCCAAGGTGCAACGTATACCACGCGTATTAAAAGCGAATAAGGAACGAATAAGTAACAGGGTATCAGTCGAGCGCTGAAACAGGTACATATGTTCTATTAGGGTTATTTCACCTCTAAGAACCGAAAGTTACCACCAGAGACACACAAATATTTCTTTTTTAAAGTGCAACGCATAACACACGTTTTAAAAGCGAATAAGGAACGAATAAGTAACAGGGTATCAGTGTAGCGGTGAAATGGGTACATATGTGCTAATAGGTTTTTTCAACTCAGAGAACACATAATTACCACCAGAGACATGAAAGCAATCGATAATCGTTTTATTTCAAGGTGCAACGTATACCACGCGTATTGAAAGCGATTAAGGAACGAATAAGTTACAGGGTATAAACCGAGCGCTGGAACGGGTACATACACGCTAATAGGGTTATTTCATCTCCAAGAACACATAGTTACCGCCAGAGACAAGAACACAATTGAAAATCATTTTCTAAAATGTTCATTTTTATACAAGCGCTAAAAGGTGATTTCACCTCTTCGAACCAAGAACCAGATCTTCAAACATACGAATATAAAACATTTAAAAGGTAGGACGTATAAAAATCAAATAATAAACAAATAAGTATCTAACATAAAGCAACAGGATCGGTTGAGCACAAACACATATAAATAGGTCATAAGAAGGTCATTTTACCTCAACAAATTTAGATCTATAACAAGAGATAAGAATATAAACAAGAGTGCACACGCTGAAATGTCTTGCCTTCTTTACTAATCATTGATATTATATTGATAGTCTTAAGTATAAAGCTTTATAACAACTGTCACATAACTTAACATTAACCAAGATAACAAAAACCAAATTGAATGAACCAGGAAAGTGAGGTCAAGGTCAGATGAAACATGCCAGACAGACATGTACAGCTAACAATGCTTTCATACAACAAATATAGTTGACCTCTTACTTATAGTTTAAGAAAAATAGACCAAACACAAAAACTTAACACTGAGCAATGAACCGTGAAAATGAGGTCGAGGTCAAATAAAACCTGCGCGACTGACATACAGATCATATAATATTGAAATATGAAATGAGGTCGAGGTTAAGTGAAAATTGTCTGACGGGCATGAGGACCTTACAAGGTACGCACATACCAAATATAATTATCCTATTACTAAAAATAAGACAGAATTCAACATTACAAAAAATCTTAACTTTATTTTCAAGTGGTCACTGAACCATGAAAATGAGGTCAAGGACATTTGACATGTGACTGACAGAAACTTCGTAACATGAGGCATCCATATACAAAGTATGAAGCATCCAGTTCTTCCACCTTCTAAAATATAAAGTTTTTAAAAAGTTAGCTAACACCGCCGCCGCCGTAGCCGCCGGATCACTATCCCTATGTCGAGCTTTCTGCAACAAAAGTTGCAGGCTCGACAAAAATTAAAAAGGGTGAGGATATCAAAAATTGAATAAGTAACGAATAAGGAATAAGTAACGAATAGGTAACGAATAGGGAATAGAGAATAAATTACAAATAGGTAACGCATAGGGAATAGGGAATAAGTAACGAATATTAACGGTATTAACCGAGCGCTGGAACGGGTAGATGCACGCTAATAGGGTCATTTTATCTCTAAACACATTGTTACCACCAGAGACATAAACACAATTGAAAATCCCTTTTTAAAAGGTGCAACGTACAACAAACGTATTATCAGCGAATAAGTAACGAATAAGTAACAGGGTAATAACCGAGCGCTGGAAAGGGTACATACGCGTTAATAGGGTCATTTCATCTCTAAGAACACATTGTTACTACCAGAGACATGGACACAATTGAAAATCCTTTTCTAAAAGTTGCAACGTACAACAAACGTATTATAAGTGAATAGGTAACGAATAGGTAACGAATAGGTAACAGGGTATTAACCGAGCGCTGGAACGGGTACATGCGCGCTAATAGGGTCATTTCATCTCTAAGAACACATTGTTACCACCAGAGACATGGACACAATTGAAAATCCTTTTCTTAAAGGTGCAACGTACAACAAACGTATTATAAGTGAATAGGTAACGAATAGGTAACAGGGTATTAACCGAGCGCTGGAACGGGTACATGCGCTCTAATAGGGTCATTTCGTTTCTAAGAACATATTGTTACCACCAGAGACATGAAAACAATTAAAAAACGATTTATTTCAAGGTGCAACGTATATTTACCCCGCGCATTAAAAGCGAATAAGGAACGACTAAGTAACAGGGTATTATCCGAGCGCTGGAACGGGTACATGCACGCTAATAGGGTCATTTCATCTGTAATTACACATTGTTCTCACCAGAGACATGAACACAAGTGAAAATTCTTTTCTAAAAAGTGCAACGTACAACAAATGTATTATAAGTGAATAGGTAACGAATAGGTAACAGGGTATTAACCGAGCGCTGGAACGGGTACATGCGCTCTAATAGGGTCATTTCGTCTCTAAGAACATATTGTTACCACCAGAGACATGAAGACAATTAAAAAACGATTTATTTCAAGGTGCAAGGTATACTTACCCCGCGCATTAAAAGCGAGTAAGGAAGGAATAAGTATCAGGGTATAATCCGCGCGCTGGAACGGGTACATGCACGCTAATAGAGTCATTTTATCTCTGAGAAGACATTGTTACCACCAGAGACATGGACACAATTGAAAATCCTTTTCTAAAAGGTGCAACGTACAACAAACGTATTATAAGTGAATAGGTAACGAATAGGTAACGAATAGGTAACAGGGTATTAACCGAGCGCTGGAACGGGTACATGCGCGCTAATAGGGTCATTTCATCTCTAAGAACACATTGTTACCACCAGAGACATGGACATAATTGAAAATCCTTTTCTAAAAGGTGCAACGTACAACAAACGTATTATAAGTGAATAGGTAACGAATAGGTAACAGGGTATTAACCGAGCGCTGGAACGGGTACATGCAGGCTAATAGGGTCATTTCATCTCTAATTACACATTGTTACCACCAGAGACATGAACACAAGTGAAAATCCTTTTCTAAAAGGTGCAACGTACAACAAACGTATTTAAAGCGAATAAGTAACGAATAGGTAACGAATAGGTAACAGGGTATTAACCAAGCGCTGGAACGGGTACATGCGCGCTAATAGGGTCATTTCATCTCTATGAACACATTGTTACCACCAGAGACATGGACACAATTGAAAATCCTTTTCTAAAAGGTGCAACGTACAACAAACGTATTATAAGTGAATAGGTAACGAATAGGTAACAGGGTATTAACCGAGCGCTGGAACGGGAACAAGCACGCTAATAGGGTCATTTCATCTCTAATTACACATTGTTACCACCAGAGACATGAACACAAGTGAAAATCCATTTCTAAAAGGTGCAACGTACAACAAATGTATTATAAGTGAATAGGTAACGAATAGGTAACGAATAGGTAACAGGGTATTAACCGAGCGCTGGAACGGGTACATGCGCGCTAATAGGGTCATTTCATCTCTAAGAACACATTGTTACCACCAGAGACACGAACACAATTAAAAAACGATTTATTTCAAGGTGCAACGTATACCCTGCGCATTAAAAGCGAATAAGGAACGAATAAGTAACCGGGTATTATCCGAGCGCTGGAACGGGTAATATGCGCTAATAGGGGTATTTCATCTATAAGAACACATTATTACCACAAGAGATATGAACACAATTGAAAATCCGTTTCTTAAAGGTGCAACGTACAACAAACGTATTAAAAGCGAATAAGTAACGAATAGGTAACGAATAGGTAACAGGGTATTAACCGAGCGCTGGAACGGGTACATGCACGCTAATAGGGTCATTTCATCTATAATTACACATTGTTACCACCAGAGCATGAACACAAGTGAAAATCCTTTTTTAAAAGGTGCAACGTACACCAAACGTATTATAAGTGAATAGGTAACGAATAGGTAACGAATAGGTAACGAATAGGTAACAAGGTATTAACCGAGCGCTGGAACGGGTACACGCGCGCTAATAGGGTCATTTCATCTCTAAGAAGACATTGTTTCCATTTAATTTCATTTGATTAGTTTTATTGTCCCTTACAAGAATATATATAGTTGAGGGGTGGGGATGTTGACCGTTTACAAGTTTTCAAACAAGAGGGGTTGGGCTGACCCCCTAGGGACTTTCCTTTTATTTCATTTCATTTGTTTTATTGTCCCCTACAAGAATATATATGGTTTAGGATGGGGATCTGGACCATTTACAAGATAATAGTACATTCTCAAATTGAACGGGGTGGGGTGACCCCAAGGAACTTCCATTTAATTTCATTTGATTAGTTTTATTGTCCCTTACAAGAATATATATAGTTTAGGGGTGGGGATGTTGACCGTTTATAAGTTTTCAAACAAGAGGGGGTGGGCTGACCCCCTAGGGACTTTCCTTTTATTTCATTTCATTTGTTTTATTGTCCCCTACAAGAAAATATATGGTTTAGGGGTGGTGATCTGGACCATTTACAAGATAATAGTACATCCCCAAATTGAACGGGGTGGGGGTGACCCCCACGAACTTCCATTTAATTTCATTTGATTAGTTTTATTGTCCCCTACAAGAATATATATGGTTTAGGGGTGGGGATCTGGACGGTTTACAAGATAATAGTACATTCTCAAATTGAACGGGGTGGGGGTGACCCCCAGGAACTTTTATTTAATTTCATTTGATTAGTTTTATTGTCCCATACAAGAATATATATGGTTTAGGGGTGGGGATCTGGACCGTTTACAAGTTAAAAGCATATTCTCGAATTGAAGGGGGTAGGGATGACCCCCCAGGGACTCCCCTGTATTTCATGTGATTTGTTTTTATTGTCCTTTAATCATTTCTGAAGATTGCATGTATCTATCACTTACAGTTTTCAAGTTATATTCTGACATTTGAAAATTTTAGAAAATAAAATCCCATAGGGTTCTATAGTAAACCCCTCCCTTCTTTCTGCCCCCCAAAATACCCCTTAATAGACCCCAATGCACAAATGAACGATTGATGGCTCACCTAGACATATTAGTCTAACATTTTATGAAACCCTAAGTAAATCTGACAAGTAGTTTTGGAGAAATGCTGCGGACAAGTTCATTTTTAAAGTGGCGGAAGAAGAAGAGGAAGAAGAAGAATAACTAGAATTGCCATTGCAAGCAATAGCGGATGTCACCCTTCCCCCTATTGCCACTAAGCGGCAGCCATTTCAAACTTGTTTAACAGTAAATGCACAAATATGCATGGCTATTCATCTTTTTGTAAATTTTCAGTATATTCAGAGCATTTTAAAGTATTTCACATTTATACCGTTTCCATGGCAATGGCAGCCATTTTGAAAATTTCAAAGTCAAAAGTCTCATCTAAACTTGTCAGTTACCAATAATATCAAATTTCATTAAGTTAAAACCATTTTGAGAATTTTTGACATTTTTGCAGTTTCCATGGCAACCGTGGCCATTTTGGAAATTCCAACTTCAAAAGTCATATCTAGACTTGACAGTTAACAATCATATCAAGTTTCATCAATTTTGAAGCATTCTGAAATTTTTGCTCCTGTATCCATGGTAACATAGTAGTTCCAATGATTATCAAAATCATTCAAAACCTGTATATAGTGGACAACTATATTGCATAAAAATTTGATGATTTTAACTTCAAGCATACCAAAGTTATTCACCAAACCCGGAAGTTTTTGGAGCATTTTGACCTTTTTGCATTGTTTGCATGGAAACGGCAGACATTTTGGAAGTTCCAACGCCAAATTCCACATCTACCAAAGCTGCTCATCGTTATGCTAAAATTTCAAAATAATTGGAGCATTTCCATATTTTTGAAATTTTTGGTGTAGTTTCCATAACAACATAGCAGTTCCAAAATGTGCCAAAATCATCCAAAACCAGTATATAGTGGGCACCTACATTGTTTTAAAATCTAAAGATTTTAAGCTTAAGCATTCTCAAATAATTCAAGGAACTCCAAAATTATATTTTTTCACCATTTTTCTTGTCGATCGGGTGACATAATAAAAATAATAAGAACTGAGCAAAAACAATAAGTCTCCAAACTTTGTTTGGGAGACTTAATTAAAAAGGGGGAAGGATATTAAAAATCGAATAAGTAACGAATAAGGAATAGGGAATAAGTAACGAATAGGTAACGATAGGGAATAGGGAATAAGTAACGAATATGTAACGAATAGGGAATAGGTAACGAATAGGTAACGAATAGGGATTAGGGAACAGGTAACGAATAGGTAACGAATAGGGAATAGGGAATAGGTAAAGAATAGGTAACGAATAGGGAATAGGGAATAGGTAATGAATAGGGGGGAAGGGTATACAATTAAATTTTGATCATCTGTTTAAAAATGTTTTGCTATTCAAAAGAAATAATTAAGAATATTTCATTCGATTTAATTGAAAATGTTGAAAAAATAATCACTTTTCGCGTTAGAAATGCATTACAAAAAGAAAAAAAAACCATAGCACCCCCTTTAAATAAACTAAGTTTGTACAATAATTAACTTATAAAGTGTCTTGTAATTTTCCTACACCGTTATCGGATGGTAACAATTCATTTTTGTCTTTATACTTGATGCCGTTGCAGTGATATTTTTATTGTGCATGGATAATAGTTTATAAGATTTATATTTTAAATAGTTTTATTTCACATTCTAAATAAGCCGTAGGGTGTATCAAAACCTGAACGTTTTAGAAAGGAATATCATACTTTGGTGTGGTCGATAAAATAGGATGCTGAAAATAAAATTTTGCAAATCTTCATGGCTATTCATCTTTTTTGTAAATTTTCAGTATATTCAGAGCATTTTAAAGTATTTCACATTTATACCGTTTCCATGGCAATGGCAGCCATTTTGAAAATTTCAAAGTCAAAAGTCTCATCTAAACTTGTCAGTTACCAATAATATCAAATTTCATTAAGTTAAAACCATTTTGAGAATTTTTGACATTTTTGCAGTTTCCATGGCAACCGTGGCCATTTTGGAAATTCCAACTTCAAAAGTCATATCAAGACTTGACAGTTAACAATCATATCAAGTTTCATTAATTTTGAAGCATTCTGAAATTTTTGCTCCTGTATCCATGGTAACATAGTAGTTCCAATGATTATCAAAATCATTCAAAACCTGTATATAGTGGACAACTATATTGCATAAAAATTTGATGATTTTAACTTCAAGCATACCAAAGTTATTCACCAAACCCGGAAGTTTTTGGAGCATTTTGACCTTTTTGCATTGTTTGCATGGAAACGGCAGACATTTTGGAAGTTCCAACGCCAAATTCCACATCTACCAAAGTTGCTCATCGTTATGCTAAAATTTCAAAATAATTGGAGCATTTCCATATTTTTGAAATTTTTGGTGTAGTTTCCATGGCAACATAGCAGTTCCAAAATGTGCCAAAATCATCCAAAACCAGTATATAGTGGGCACCTACATTGTATTAAAATCTAAAGATTTTAAGCTTAAGCATTCTCAAATAATTCAAGGAACTCCAAAATTATATTTTTTCACCATTTTTCTTGTCGATCGGGTGACATAATAAAAATAATAAGAACTGAGCAAAAACAATAAGTCTCCAAACTTTGTTTGGGAGACTTAATTAAAAAGGGGGAAGGATATTAAAAATCGAATAAGTAACGAATAAGGAATAGGGAATAAGTAACGAATAGGTAACGATAGGGAATAGGGAATAAGTAACGAATAGGGAATAGGTAACGAATAGGTAACGAATAGGGAATAGGGAATAGGTAACGAATAGGTAACGAATAGGGAATAGGTAAAGAATAGGTAACGAATAGGGAATAGGGAATAGGTAATGAATAGGTAACGAATAGGGAATAGGGAATAGGTAACGAATAGGTAACGAATAGGGAATAGGGAATAGGTAACGAATAGGTAACGAATAGGGAATAGGGAATAGGTAACGAATAGGTAACGAATAGGGAATAGGGAATAGGTAACGAATAGGTAACGAATAGGGAATAGGGAATAGGTAACGAATAGGGAATAGGGAATAGGTAACCAACTTGACGTCCATGTGTTATTTGGTCTTTTGTGAAGAGTTGTCTCGTTTGTAATCATACCACATTTTCCTTTTTTTTTATATCTATCTAGGAAATATAGTATGAGAGCCGTGGTGTAGTGGTTAGTGCATCGGACTACTAACACAAAGGTGTCTGGTTCGATTCCCGTCTGGGATGAAAATTTCAGGGACTGAATTTTCGGCTCTCCCTTGACACCATTTGCGAGTATGGTCTTGAGGAAACGATGATAGTCCGTCAGAAGGGGACGATAAATGGCTGACCCGTGTTAAGAGAGAGCCATATCTATTGCACGTTAAAGACACCTTTGTAGATTTCGAAAAAGAGCAGGCTAATGCCGCTGCAATGCAGCACTCGCACCCACAAAGTGGAAAGGAATTAATATAAGTTGCAAAACTTGTTTCCCAATCCACTATAAATAAATATGTTTAAACTAAACTAACTAGTATACATGGCTTTGTGTTGCATTTGACAGGTTTCTCTGTACAGGACATTAGCAAAAGACATTAACACCAGAGATCAAAGTATATAAAATACAAATGTAACTAGTGTATCAAAGTCAAATCTACAAACCACAGCCAAAGGTTTCATACGTGTATACACTGCAAATAATTGAAACGACGATTGTGTTTTGTGTGTTTTAGAACAAATACTCTCAGATCTGTACTTTAATAGGGGTGTATTACTAGCCGTTCACGTCCAGTCGGTGTTTTTTTTATATCAATCTGATAAGTCAAGCCGCTTCAATCTAAATGTATGTATCATTGTGTGTTCTTATGTTGTAATGTTTCACCACTGTCCCAGGTTAGAGGGGGGATTGAAAAATCACAAATAGTGCCACATTCTACCTGTTCCTGTCCTAAGTCCGGAGCCTGCAGTTCAGTGGTTGTCATAGGCTCATGTCTGTCATATTAGTTTTCCGTAAATTGTTTTGTTATAAAATAGGACGTTAGTACTCTAAATTGATTTTTTTTTTCATATTTCATGTCGGTGCCTTTTACAGCCGACCATGCAGTATGAGCTTTTGTCAATTTTGAAGGCCGTACGGTTGCCAAAACTGCTAACATCCACTTCATTTGAACTTGGGTGGATAGTTGTCTTTTCGGCACATCTCCTTATTTTTATATTTAAAGGCAATTATACCATATCTCCTTATTTTTATATTTAAAAAGATGAAAACATGTACTTTAACTATGATAACAAACCTGTATTGTTTTTTTCAAATGATAAATAAGACCTGAGTCAATGAAAATATCTCATTCGAATTAAAATATCTTTTTACTACATGATATATGAAATATGATTTCCCCAACGGCTAGTGCTTAGTCCCAGCTTCTCATAATTGATGTGCTTATGTAAATACATTTATTCTACGTTAAACCTGCAAGATCTATGAGTTTAGACTGTAATTGGTAAATGTTGCTCTATGGCATGAATAAAAGATGTGCAGTAAATGTCATGAAGCAAATTGCATCTGCATAGTTGGCACAGAAAGACGAAATAGAAAAGAATTTAATAAACTAATAACAACTGGTTTATAAATTATACATTTGATATTTATGTGAGCATCACTCGAATCTGAAATACGATCGTCACCATTACAAGTCACGTGACTGTTTTTTACATTATACATTTGATCACGTGAGCATCATTCGAATCTGAAATGATCGTCACCATTACAAGTCACGTCTGTTTCGTTGATAAAAACATTATAACCTTGACACATATACTTCACTAGATAATCAAAAAATTCGGTCCAACTTTCTCGAACTTCCGGTATGAATTCTTCTCCTATAGTATATTCCCAAACGTCAATTAGTGACTTTGAATAAGCTTCAAAATATTCAATTCTAAATCCTTCAAAAGTTGCATGTTTGGCACCTAACATCATCAAATTTTGCTGAATGTGTGTTTTTGGCTGATCCATACTATCTACTAAATCGTCAACAACTCTCATAAATCTATACGCATGTTCCTTGAAGATTGGTGATCTGCGAAGTTCAATCTCGTCCATTTCTCTGAAATACAACCATCATTCAATAACATTATATATAACAAATTTAGCTATTTGTAAAACGTCGTATTTTAATCTTGCTAACATTTATATTGTTCGCATTTTTTATTTTTTATTTTTTTTAACTTGCGTGAGCGAATTAAATGTATACATACCAGAGAAACGTTTTATATCATGATATACATGTACTTATCCTATGTCTTTATATTGAGATTTGCAGATTTGTTAATCGAAAAACTGGGAATGTTACCCGAGGGCATCGATTGTGAAAAATATGACTTTCCGATGATAAAAATGTAATTCATCTTAGACAAGGTTTAATTTTGAAAGTTTATTTTCTCTGATTAAAGCTTTTGTGACATCCTTGAATTGTATGTCCTGATACATGCAATTTCTCATACCTTCATTAGTTTATGATTACATTTATTGATATTATATCAATAAGTAATTATATATCATATGACATTTTTCTTTCTGTTTTAGAATATGAACTTGAAATAAGATCGATGACCTATAATTACTTACACCTATATCATTTGATCACTAGTGGAGAGTCGTCTCATTGGCAATTATGTCACATCCTTTTTTTTTTTTTTTTTTTTTTTTTTTAAATTAATATGATATTGACAGTTTTCGCCGTGTACAATGTGTTGAAACTTTGTTTTAACCGCGTTGCATCGCACGATATAGACTCGATATATTTAGCCATCAGTTTTTACATGTAGCAGAATAAAAAATACGATTTATATACATACAACTTAATATCTTAAACACTATTAGCGTCTGTATTGTCAAGCAAACCGATCATGATAGTTGTCTATTTTGCCAATATGAACACTTTTAAAAAATCAAGTAAACCACCGGTCCGAACAAGACCTCGCTTATGAGTGTACGTATCGATATGCATTTGTTAGACGGTGTGAACATTGTATGTTTATCAATCCGAAATTTTTCTTCTTTTTTGTCGGAGATTATTGTCACAGATAAGATGCAGTATTTAGTTAAGATCTGTACCTTTATAGTCAAATAAAGTAAAACATAGAAACCAATGGGCTGCTAACAATATATGCAGTATTCGGTAAAGATCTGTAACTTGATTTTCATACTTTATGTCCAAATAAAAAAAAAATAGCAACCTATCAAGCAAAAGACGAGTTTATCTTGCTGAACAAGAGTATTCAAGATAAACCAAGACAACACCATGTTATTGCTGTATCATTCATCATGCATTATGGTTTGTTTGATGAAATGCATATAGATCACGCATAAAAGGAACGATTGAAATCGATGTTAGTTCCTTTCGAACAATAAATCATTTAAAATGGTATTTCCTATGTTTGAATTTTACCGTAAACATGGGTTTGTGCTAACTCACTCATTCAAAAGAAATAATAATTGCTTACAAATATTTATGACTTAGTCTAATTCTTTTCCTGCCGCCAATCGATTGGGTTTAGAATAAACCAAATAATTTATGATAAATGAACCGCAAAAAGCAATTTCCTTTACACAAATGCACTGCATGATTTTTTTATCAGACAATAAACCAGACAAAACCATGATAACCTATAGCAAAATTAGACATTAAAAACTATATAAAGAGTAGCTATATAAAACTTTAGTAACTTATAATATTAGATGAGATTTTTCATCAGGTTTTCCTCCGAAATAGATTCTAGATAAATTACTCAAATCAAATCAGATGTGAAGAATTAAATAAGATTTTCTGACTAAAACAATCTGAAAATCTTTAACACATACACCTTACAAGAGTCACGCGTCTATGGCGGAGGTTAAATTTTTAAATTTTTCGGAATATAAACGCCAAATTATTAGTAACCTTTTTTTTTGAAAGATGGCTCTTATATACAATGAATCGAAAATATACCCAGACACTTAATCCTTTATATTTCATTTTTATATAATATGTTTTTGTTTTTGTTTTTGTGTCGTTCGATGTCTGTCTAATTAATAAATGAACTGATTGGTGTTTAACGCCACTTTCTAGCAATTTTGGCTATTCGTAGAACTATTATTTCTATGTAAAATTCGTTTTCACTTTTCGCTACTAAGGTGTACACCTCAACAACGATAAAACCACAAATCGTGGCAATTGAACTTAACCTTCATTCAGTCTCAAGTAACAACGTCTGAATTTGAAAAGATTTCGTCAAAGAGTTTTTAAGTTATTGCATGGACACCGTTTGACAACCGCGCGGCCCATCGTACATCGCTAAATAATAACCAATTTTTCCTTCCGAAATCAGGTTTAAAATTTTAAATTCGTTGACCCTTTTATCGTTATGCGTCTTTTGAATGTAAATTAGCACCAGTTTACATATATATCGATTGCAAGGAGTGTATCATGTACTGTTTGTAGAGGAAAGAAAATACTTCGGACGAAATTATGTAGGTTTTACGTTCATTCTATGCAAATGGTTACTTATATATAGGATTTTCATTTGATAATATTTTAGCAATTATAACTGTTACAGTTAAATGGTTTTCTATAACAGTTAATATTGCAAATGTTCTTATATGCGTTGAGTATCACTGTCTTTTATAAGTTGAAGGTCAAGTTATTAATCATTTTATTTGGAGTCTTGAACTTAACAATTTTGTTTAGATGAAAGGACATCATCTAAACGGTAAGCAGATTCTGTCAGAGTTTTATTTTTATTAAGCGGATCGCTAGAGGATTTATTTATAATTCACGAAATGTATTTGTTATTGGATTGAATATAAATATGAGACACACGCCGGTTGCTATTTTTGTATTCTCCAATCACAAGGTACCATTAAATGGTGATTATGTTGAATATGTCAATCAAATCTAAAGACAGCCAATTAGTAACATATTAACTGAAATATTTGAAAAGCGATATCAAAGGAAATATAAGGTCACTATATCATGTATACTCGGTTGTCTAAAAACAAAACCAATGAAAGAAACATGAACTAGTGTCTGATACGAAACACTCCAGTGACTATATGATGGATGATTGTTTGTCTGAAAAAAAAACCAAAGCAAGAAATAGGAACATGTATCTGATACGGAACACTCGAGTAAATATCTAATGAACATTTTTTTTTGTCTAATACCCCAGTCCCACTAGGCCACGATCGCACTACGATCTGTGAAAAAAATGCAAATTTTGATGATCGTAGTGCGATCGTGTAGATCGCAGTAAGGTCGTATCACGGTCGTGGTGAGGTCTTCAAGATCGTGAAGAGCGTGGCCAACTTTGAACATGTTCAAAACAATCGTGGTGCGGTCGTGGCGAAATCTGGTCGTAGTAGAAGCGTAGTGAGAGCGCACTAAGATCGCAAAGGTCGCTGTACAATCGTAGCGAGAGCGTAGCGAAAGCGTGATTCTATTCTGAGATACTGCGCTACGATCGCACAGCGACGTTATCACGACCTCACTACGACCATCACGTTCTCACTGCGACCCAACTACGCTTCCACTACGACTATACCACGCTGTTCACGATCATTGTACGATTCTATCACGCCCTTGCCGTCCTCATCACGCTCTTCTTACGACCTGACTACGTTCACACTACGACCATCATTCTCATTGTCATTTTCACATAAAATATATCAAAAAGCTCCCTAGATTTTGTTTGTTTGAATGTAATTATCCATTTGCTCTAACGGCTCAACCATGCTTCTCGTTTTTATATAGATTAGACCGTTGGTTTTCCCGTTGAAATGGTTTAACACTAGTAATATGTTGGGTCCTTTATAACGTGCTGATTGATGTGAGCCAAGGCTCCGTGTTGAAGGCCGTACCTTGGCTTATAATAGTTTACTTTTATAAATTGTTTCTTGGATGGAGAGTTGTCTCATTGGCACTCATACCACATCTTCCTATATATATATATTGATACATCTATGTCATCTCTGCTATCGTTCACTAAAATATCGTCATTGAGCTTTATGGACCAGCAATAGGTTGTAATTTAGGTTGTATTGGTCGGTCCGACATCTCTGCTAGATCAGGATTCGTTACTTTGCTCCCTCTGCCTCTACATCAACTCCTACCACCATGCCCACGTGTTCTGGTAGATTTTGGTGGCATGACTGTATGTTTCCGAGAAATCTACGATTTAATCAGAAATAGAAGGAATTGAACTGTATTGATATGGAACACGATGTTGACGTTATTGCTGAGAACGTAGTAAGATCGCGCTATGAACGTAGGCTAATCGTGGTAAGAACGTGTTATAATCGCAGTAAGATCGTGTTGCAATCGGATAACTCGTGGTATGGTCGTAGTGAGAACGTAAAGAGCGTAGAAAGATCTTGATAAGCGTAGTGAGGTCGCAGAATAAGCGCGGTGAGAACGTGGTATAATCGTAGCGGGATCTTTGTAGAAGCGTAGAGGACGTAGTAGCATCGTGAAAGCAACGAAAATTTACATTTTCATGCCGCTCATACCGCGACCTCACCACGATCTAAATTTATTTTAGATCGCGGTGAGCGTGGTGCGATCGTGGTCTAGTGGGACTGGGGCTTAAACAAAACCAATGCAAGAAGCATGAACAAGTATCTGATACAGAGCACTCCAGTGACTGTCTGATAAACACTTGGTTTTCTTAACAAACCAAGGTAAGAATCGTTAACAAGTATCTGATAAGGAGCACTCTATTGACTATCTGAACGACACTTGTTTGTCTAAACAAAACCAATACAAGAAGGATGAACAAGTATCTGATAGGGAACACTCCATTGACTGTCGGATGGACACTTGTTTGTCTTAACAAAACCTATGTTAGAAGCATGAACATATATCTGATACTGAGCACTCCAGTTTCAATCTGAAGGACACTTGGTTTTCTTAACAACCCCAATGCAAGAAGCATTAACATTTATCTGATACGGAGCACTCCAGTTTCAATACGATGTACACTTGGTTGTCTAAACAAAACCAAATTCAAGAAAAAATGGACAAGTATCTGACACGGAACACTCCAGTCAAAATCTCATTGACACTTTGTACTCTAAACAAAACAAAATTCAAGAAGCATGAACATTTATCTGATACCGAACACTCCAGTTTCAATTTGAAGGACACTTGGTTGTCTTTACAATACCAAATACAAGAAGCACTGATATGAATCTGATACGGAACGCTCTATTGACTATCTGATGGACAAAACAACAACGCTTACCCAAATCGCTTGAATACATTTCTTATTTTTGGTTCCTCATAAAATATCCTGAGAAACACTTTAATGCCAGTATTTTCTATATCGTCTGACAACAAAGGCCACGTGCTTCTAATCGTGTCTGTAACTAATTCAGAGAAATCGTTTTCTTCCGGAGGCACATCCGGATTTGTATCTATGACATCTGCAACTTTGCTTCCATCACATCCCATTCCTGGCCAGACGTGGCTGATTATATTCTTTCATAACTGCAAATAAAAGACTAAAGTAATGCTTTGAATAATACACACACACACACACACACACACACACATATATGTATATAAATATATACTCCAGCGACATCCCTTTCGTCGACCGATTAGTTTCAAGTCCTCATTCAGTCATTCAAGTTTGTCACGATATCGATAGCTACGGTATCCCTATCTTAAAAATTTCAGCCCTTTGAAGAAAGTCATGATAGTGTTGAAATCAAGATTGAACTCTTAATAAACTATTTTACTACTTCTGTTATCAAAAGTCTAATCGAAGTTAACGGATTTTTGTTGCGTGTAGTTTTTGATTTCTAAAATCCAGCGTTCAACGTTTAGTCATTCTTATACTTCTGAAAAAAATATGTAATCATATACCTCGATATAAAACAGCAACAATAACAAATGGTGGACCATACTGTGTTATAAAAAATCACCGGTAAATGAAGGCAACAGTAGTATACCGCTTTTCAAAAGTCATAAATCGATAAAGAAAAAACAAATCCGGGTAAAAAACTAAAAGTGAGGGAAACACATCAAATATAAGAAGAACACAACGAAACATCAGAAACATTTAAGTGCAACAAAAATTCAAATGACAATGCAACACACACATAAACAAATTATAAGATAACAATTGCCATTTTCCTGACTTCGTACAGGAATTTAGAACAAAAATCAAAAACAGTTATTCTGTTGCCTTAGAAGGTATATAAATTATAAGCCCATATTGGTTGTTAGAACATACTGACCACTGTCAGCCCAATGGGAAATCAGTTTTTCCCTTCAATTTTTCATTGTAGATATGACTTTTCATATACTGTGAAATTAATGCTATACATTAATGATATTATGGGACATGTAAATTAATTAGTATAGTGAACTCTTGTACTAACAAGTGAAACCCACAAAACAATTTCCGTGGAATAAAAACAAGAGAAAGAAAAAAACTCATGTATCGTTTCTTTTGTTGACTTGTATATTATGAAACAATTGAAAATTGAGAAATTGGTTAAAACCGGGATATGATTTAAAGGTTGTTTAATGTTATCCATTATGGAAAATACACCAGATTTAAGAGTCAGCCTTTTTTAAAAAATATTTTATGTAATATACAATGACTTGATTTATCAATCTAATGAATCTTTAGGGGAAAACATTATAGATACACCTCTCACTTTGAATGTTCAAAACACATAGCAAAGAATTATGAGTATAATTGTCTAACCTATGTTTAAAAGTATTCATAACGTATAACCAAGAATTATGAGTATAATTGTCTAACCTAAGTTTAAAAATATTCATAACGTATAACTAAGAATCATGAGTATAATTGTCTAACCTATGTTTAAAAATATTCATAACGTATAACCAAGAATCATGAGTGTAATTGTCTAACCTAAGTTTAAAATATTCATAACGTATGACCAAAAATCATGAGTATAATTGTCTAACCTATGTTTAAAATATTCATAACGTATAGCAAAGAATCATGAGTGTAATTGTCTAACCTATGTTTAAAAATATTCATAACGTAAAGCAAAGAATCATGAGTATAATTGTCTAATCTATGATTAAAAATATTCATAGCGTATAGCAAAGAATCATGAGTATAATTGTTTAACCTATGTATAAAAATATTCATAACGTATAGCAAAGAATCATGAGTATAATTGTCTAACCTATGTATAAAAATATTCATAACGTATAACTAAGAATCATGAGTATAATTGTCTAACCTATGTATAAAAATATTCATAACGTATAGCAAAGAATCATGAGTATAATTGTCTAACCTATGTTTAAAAATATTCATAACGTATAACTAAGAATCATGAGTATAATTGTCTAACCTATGTTTAAAAATATTCATAACGTATAACCAAGAATCATGAGTGTAATTGTCTAACCTAAGTTTAAAATATACATAACGTATGACCAAAAATCATGAGTATAATTGTCTAACCTATGTTTAAAATATTCATAACGTATAGCAAAGAATCATGAGTGTAATTGTCTAACCTATGTTTAAAAATATTCATAACGTATAGCAAAGAATCATGAGTATAATTGTCTAATCTATGATTAAAAATATTCATAGCGTATAGCAAAGAATCATGAGTATAATTGTCTAACCTTTGTCTAACCTATGTATAAAAATATTCATAACGTATAGCAAAGAATCATGAGTATAATTGTCTAACCTATGTATAAAAATATTCATAACGTATAACTAAGAATCATGAGTATAATTGTCTAACCTATGTTTAAAAATATTCATAACGTATAATCAAGAATCATGAGTATAATTGTCTAATCTATGTTTAAAATATTCATAATGTATAATCAAGAATCATGAGTATAATTGTCTAACCTATGTATAAAAATATTCATAACGTATAATCAAGAATCATGAGTATAATTGTCTAATCTATGTTTAAAATATTCATAATGTATAATCAAGAATCATGAGTATAATTGTCTAACCTATGTATAAAAATATTCATAACGTATAATCAAGAATCATGAGTATAATTGTCTAACCTAAGTTTAAAAATATTCATAACGTATAGCAAAGAATCATGAGTATAATTGTCTGACCTATGTATAAAAATATTCATAACGTATAACCAAGAATTATGAGTTTAATTGTCTAACCTATGTTTAAAAATATTCATAACGTATAGCAAAGAATCATGAGTATAATTGTCTAACCTATGTTTAAAAATATTCATAACGTATAGCAAAGAATCATGAGTATAATTGTCTGACCTATGTATAAAAATATTCATAACGTATAACCAAGAATTATGAGTATAATTGTCTAACCTATGTTTAAAAATATTCATAACGTATAGCAAAGAATCATGAGTATAATTGTCTAACCTATGTATAAAAATATTCATAACGTATAGCAAAGAATCATGAGTATAATTGTCTAACCTATGATTAAAAATATTCATAACGTATAATCAAGAATCATGAGTATAATTGTCTAACCTATATATAAAAATATTCATAACGTATAGCAAAGAATCATGAGTATAATTGTCTAATCTATGTTTAAAAATATTCATAACGTATAGCAAAGAATCATGAGTATAATTGTCTAACCTATGTTTAAAAATATTCATAACGTATGACCAAGAATCATGAGTATAATTGTCTAACCTATGTATAAATGTATTCATAACGTATAGCAAAGAATCATGAGTATTGTCTAACCTATGGATAAAAATATTCATAACGTATAGCAAAGAATCATGAGTATTGTCTAACCTATGTATAAAATTATTCATAACATATAATGATATAACCAAGAATCATGAGTATTCTCTAACCTATGTATAAAATTATTCATAACATATAATGGTATAACCAAGAATCATGAGTATTGTCTAACCTATGTATAGAAATATTAAGGAAATGTGTATTGATTGCCATTGAGACCTATTAATTAAAGACCATAGGGCAATGATGCGAACTATTTTCGATCCCGTTATGATATTGTCAATCGATTGGTTTATATGTATCTCAAATCAGACTGATTTTCTTCTATACATGTTAAGGCACCATTTTTCATTAGAAACATGATAGTTGTCATTAATCAGTTGCAACATATATCAACACCCTAGACGTCCATTATCTTGTCATGCAACACTATTATTAACTGTATGATTAAAAAAATAATGTGAAAAAATAATGGCGATGAAGCTTGTCATTTTAATGCTATATTTTACATGGCCATAAAAGAGGGAGGTTTGGCATGCCACAAAACCAGGTTCAACCCACCGTTTTTTCCTTTAAAAATGTCCTGTACCAAGTCAGGAGTATGGCCATTGTTATATTATAGTTCGTTTCTGTGTGTGTGTTACATTTTAACGTTGTGTTTGCGTTGAGTCGTTTGTTTTCTCTTATTTTTAAGTGTGTATTCACATTACTATAAGACGTGTCACGGAACTTATCTATCCCAAATTCATGTATTTTGTTTTGATAATATATTTGTTATTCTTGTAGGATTTTTTCTAATTCTTAGTCCGTTTCTCTCTCTCTGTGTGTGTGTGTGTGTGTGTGTGTGTGTGTGTGTTACATTTTAATGTTGTGTCGTTGTTCTCGTCTTATATTTAATGTTTCCCCTCAGTTTTAGTTTGTTACACCGATTTTGTTTTTTGTCCATGGATTTATGAGTTTTGAACAGCGGTATACTACTGTTGCCCTTAATTTAGGTTAATCTAATTGAGAGAAAAAAGTAGGGATGGTTATTGAGATATAATAAACTTAAGTAATAACCAAAGGACATTTATAAAAGAAAATTGCAATTAAGCAATAAAAGAGGGATTAAAGATACCAAAGTAACATTCCAACCACTAAGTTGAAAACAAACTGTATATGCCATTTCTTCTTTGATGGTGAATTGTCTGTCATTGGCAATCATACCACATGTTCTTATTCTTATATTGACAATAAAATAACTTTTATTTTTCTTTCGTGGATAGGGTCAACAATTACTGTATATAAGATATATTAGTAAAAACTACAATATTCAAAAGTTTACAACATTTGACGCAATTGTTGTTTTTTTTTTTTCATCTCAGCTTTTTAACACGGATTTATTTTCTTCGTACCGTTAAAGTACAATGAAATATGTTATTCACAAAACCTATTATAGAACCCGTTATCACCACATCGCAAACAATCGATAATTGCTAAATTATTAATTATAAATTCTGTTATAAATTTAAAATTAAACAAATAATTTAACGATTTATTGAAAAATAATCAGTTTTGTATTGACGAGCAGAGTAAAACCTTTCATTGATACAATCAGAAAGAATAACATTAAAACATTAAAACTATTAAAATTAAGAGAAAATCACATAATGAAAACCAATATTGATTGAAAGATAAGCAGTGTAAACCAATAACTCTAGTGTAAACCTTTACATAACAACAACCAAAAGAATGACATTAAAATTAAAACTATTAAAAGTAAAGTAAAGGAAAATCAAAGAATAAAAGCAAAATGGATTATTTTATAATATTCAATTTCTTTTTATCGAAACAAGAAACTTTTAAATACTTTCAATATCGGTATGAAAGAAGATGGTCTTGGTTGGGGTCTATCATTTCTTTTAACCATTTTTTCTCAATTTGTTTACTTTTTTACCTTCTATTCTGTATTCTTTATATTTCAAACCCCATTAGTTGTAAACTTAACTATTTTGTCTTTATTTTATTTTTTGCCTATTACTCTGCAGGTTTTGTCCGTTCTGTATTCATCCAAACCCTCACTGTACTAACTTTAATGATTGCATTTTATAACCTTAATATTTAGACATTGTATATACTTATATTGACAGAGAACCTTGGTCATATTTGTTTTTCTCTAGTGACCATGGAATCCAGTATGGTATGGTTTGCATTAGCATTATAATCCTACTTATGTTTGTTTTACTTTGGTGACCATGAAATTCAGTATTTGTATGGATTGCATTGGTGTTATCCGACTTAAGTGTGTTTCACTCTGGTGACCATATTGCATGGAATTCAATATTTTTATTTGTTGTATTGGTGTAATTCGTTATATCTTTGGTAGCCATCTTCTTGGCTTACAAAACATTGAATGATTGAAATACTACGGCTTTTCTATCTCAGAAATAGATTACTTTAGCTGCATTTGGCAGAACTTTAGGAATTTTTGGTCCTCATTGTTCTTCAACTTTGTACTTTATTTCGTCTTTTTAAAATCAAAAGATTCTGAAATGGTCCATTGCATTATATTTGAAATGTTTTATATTGATTTAATGTATATGTGTTTAGAAGTCGTTTTACAGTTCAGGATTATGGTGTTGCTTGTATGATGAATTTTCATAACAGTGAATGTATTATGAATTACTTCTTATTATCAACAACTATTATTTTCAGCTAATCTATACTGCAACATCTGATATCATGTCAGTTATGGTACATAAAAATATTGTCTGTTTATATTCAGCTAGTAAAGAGATATAAGTCCAAGTCACAATTTGTACTAAATAAACCATTAAAGGTAAAAGTACGATCTTCAACACGGAGCTACTCTGTAGTAAAAGGTCTGTAATTAAAGTGATGTAAACAGTAATTTCCCATAACTCTCATAACTAAACAGTAAAGAACCGAATAATGCAAGCTGACAATTATTTTGTTAAATTATGACTTCAAACGTTAGGTTTAATTTCCTTGAGGGGGAAAATGTTGATTCACATAATTTCTAGTAGTAGATACAACGATGGGGAAAAACAAGAATGAGCAGATTGTTTGAGTAAGAGTAATCCATAAAAACGCTTTAGATGAATGCAATTCATGAAGTGTTGTTTTTTTCTTTTTTCGTTCGATTGTTTTATTTATCATGATAACAACTCTATATCATAATAAAAAAAAAAAAACTCAGATTAAAAAAAATATTGAACTAACCCTTATGGAACAGTTGGTTGCTTGTTCTCATGTTTGTAGTATAGCTTGATTATTTGTAACCTCAATTCCTTTTCTTCAGCAGGTAACGAAGAGAAGTTTCGTGAATGAATAAAAGTGGCCGCTAGAAATAACGGAAACACTATTATTTTCGATATCACGATGTCATCTTTGTTGTTGAAAAGAGGTCTTACGCCTGTAATTGATAATCACTTAATTATCTAGAAAAAATATTCAGTAAAAACTGACGACATAGAGGACAGTAGTTATTTCAATGTCCCTAAGAAAAAAGCAGTTTAAAACAAACAATACTGATGAATTGAACGTAAGTCAATGCAGTTTATGCCTTCTTACTGTAAACAAGTCGAAATCTGATATAGTTCAGCATAATTGATTTGAATAAAAAGACAGGCAAAGTAAATGTTAATGATACAATGTCCCTAAGAACAAAAATAGTTTTAAGCAAACAATACTGATGAATTGAACGTACGTCAATGCAGTATGTGCCTTCTTACTGTAAACAAGACGAAATCTGATATAGTTTAGCATACTTGATTCGAAAAAAAAGACATGCAGATCATATGTCAATAATAAAGCCGAAGTCGACTTTCCCAAATTGACATCTATAGGGCAGCATACAATCTTCAGAAAGAGAACAAATGTATGGTAAGCTCTAAATCGTCACGATTGTATTCCTATACAGTCAAGTATCTTTCTAATCGTAAAAGAAATTTTGTAATCTTGAAAAAAGTTTATATTCCTCTAGTGACTAGTTTTGCAACCTAATATAACTTTATAAACTGTGGCATACAATAGTAGTCAGACAATAAGATATGATCAAGAGTATTCATTTTCCAGCTAGCAATTGATTGTCATAGATTAACAGCAGAACACATTAATTTAATAAAACAGAATGTCTATATAAAACACATTTCGCAGTTTCTACCTTTTAAAAGTATTTCGATAGATTATTTGCTGTTACTAATGCTCCAGACAATTTAATTTTAACTGAAAAAGTACAGCAAATTAACAGAAATATTGAGATGGATCAAATTGTGGCAAGCATTGATAAAGATTTGATATTTTCTTTTACATTTTGCTTTCTACTTATTATAGATCATAGTTTTGGATCGATCATTGTTTGAAAGTAAACATTTGGTCTTTGAGTTTGTATATTTATTTACCCATTTTGTTGTTGACTACAACCAAGTGATCTTACAAAAACTTGAGAGAGTTTCAATGAAATAAAATATTTAGTTGACCCTGACCTGTGTAGAGGGTTGTATAGGTTTTTTTCTTTTTAATTTGAATAACTTGTCTATCACTGTTCTGAGATTTACAACCATTTTTTTATTTTTCTCATTTACATCATGAGCATCTGAAGTAAAAACCAAAGGATCAAAACGACTATAATATTTCTTGACATTTATCAAAAGTGTTTTGACCTAATAGGATAATGAATAATGACTTAAAACAATTAACCGTTTTCCAACTTTTGTGTGGGTTTGTCTCGTTTTAGAAATATAAGTAGCCTTTCTATGTATAATTAGATATATCGTATTTTATAGCCCTAACATTTTGCATTGTTTTGACTTTGTATCCATCCTGACACGAAGGGTTTAGTGAGCTTGATCACGGGCCTTTAGCTGTTTTCTGCTTTCGTACGGGTTGTTGTTGCTTTGATACATTCCCCGTTTTCCTTCTCAATTCTATTCTCATCATTAGGTGTCGGTCGTCCGTCCGTTATGTATTTTCAACAATCTTCTCCTTTGAACAACTGGGTCCTTTGGAACCAAAATTAATTACAATTATTATTAGGATATAGTGTTTTTAAAATATTCTCAATTATCCTACCAGCCCACCAACTTGACCGGCAAAGCTAAAATTGGAACATATCAGTAAAATTCAAGTATTGACGACTATCTTTAAAACCGCTATATCTGAAGACAGTGGCACACATGTGTAGAATCTCAAAATTGTCAGACGACTTAAAGGAATTATTACCCGTAAATGAAACAAAAAAGCAAAAACGATCAGCAAGATTTCATCAGCAAAAATAGAAATTGTCAATGAACATCTTATCTGAGTGTTTGGCGATTATCATTTTTTTTTTCATAAACTAAAAAAGATAGGTCAAAATGACAGCAATCTTCTTTTTGTTTTACCTATAACCCTCCTGAATATTGTAATAACATTCAATACAAATACTTTCAGGTGACTGGTATTGTCAGACAACTTTTTATAGCCATCATTTAATGATTTTTGTTCACTTTTGCGTGTCCATGGTGAGGATGCACAAAGATTCAGGTTAACGACACCAGAGTCTCTAGTTTTAGGCATATTAAGAAATATTTTACAGTTGAAGAATACAACAGATAACTTTTTATTTCTTATAAATCTATTTTAAAGACAACAGGCATTTCTAACGAACGGTTTCAAAATTAACATCTTAAAGAATAAAAGTTATTTGCAGCAGTTTAAGTTCAACATAAACAAGTTTTCCTTACACCTCTTAACCTTTTCCAGCTATGATTAATTCTTCTATCTTTCACCTTTCATAACTTACCAATGGAAAAAAAAGTAAATAACAAAAAAGAATTTCAAGGTCTAGTCCATTTGAAAGATAATAAAAAGAGAATTGTTTAAAAACGTACAATATTTCACATATATATGACTGTAGCCAAGATGCGTGCAGATTAAAATAATTAAGATTTTATAAATTATTTAACTAAAGATTTTATTCACTTATAGTTCTTTCGCAGCAAGTCAAAACATATCTGCTACACATTTAAAACATCAAGATTAGCCTTACATTATCTACATTAAAGGTAACAAAAAAAAAAAACATAACAAAAATACGTTCTACTTACATGGTGGATTGCTTATAACATATGTATATGAATCTGAAGCTGATATTAATAAATCCCGTTCTAAAATTTCAATATCAATTTAATGCTTATTTCCTTACGTCCGTATTGATCTATGTAAATTGTAATATATACACCAGGTTACCATTAGTTTTTTAACCAATACATGAACTTTTTCAATTTACCTTTTGTGCAAATAAATACTAAGAGGATATTATCCGTGCACAACGATTTTCAGGGTTTACTGTGAAAAGTAAAAATCACTTAATGGATTGAGTATACGGTACCATAGATTAATTACATTTTTGTAAAAGTCTATGTTATTCCTAAGTGTTTATTTAATAATTGGAAGGACCAAATCAATGAGTTTCTATGTTAACTATTTTTGAGTTATTTGATTGGTATAATGAGCTGAATCAACGCGAATTTAGTATTTGGATGAAAGTGCAATCGAAGAGAAATGCAAACAATTTTGATATTTACCATTATGCTTTTACACCAATTAACGTTATATCGATCAACTTCTGTAAACATTTACAACAATACAGTTATTTCAAAAGGAATATTTTTTAAATACAAAATAAAACCCACCAAATTACCAAGAAGATCAATATTTACCGATCATTTACATATGGTAAGAAAGGAAAATCATCCAACTCTATAAGGAATAATAAAAAAAGAAGTGACATAAATGTACTCTTATAAATCTATAGTAAAAAAACGTAATCAAAATGTGGAAAGTATCATATTTTCTAGAAAAAATGGCATACTTTTTAAATGCCATTTATCTGGTTTTTTTTCTTTGAGTGTTACAAATGAGTCTTTTGTGGAGGAAACACGAGTCTGGCGTATACAATTGTAATCCTGGTATCTATGATGAGATTATTTCATGAGATTCTTTAGATTAGTTTTGAGGAAATTTCAACTCGTATGGTATTCATGGAAAGTTAATTTAATGCCATCATGAATTGAAAACGATCTCAAATGCCTTAAAGTTAATCTGACATGCATGGATAAAGGAAGATGTGGTATGAGCGCCAATGAGACAACTCTCCATCCAGGTCACAATTTATAAAAGTAAACCATTATAGTTCAAGGTACGGTCTTCAACACGGAGTCCGTGGCTCACACCAAACAGCAAACTATAAAGGGCCCCCAAAACAATACTAGAGTAAAACCATTCAAACGTGAAAACTAACGGTCTAATCTATTTAGAAAATACATGTATATTAAATTTTATGATATCTTTTATATATTTTCTTGCTATAGATTTAATGGCGCTGAGGCCTTTTGCTGTCAATAAATCACGATTACTTCCACTCTCTTTTCATGCAAAAAAGTACTGTTTACCTCAATTAAAAAAACAGCTACAAAGATATCTGAAATAAATTTACCAATAACTAATTGTCCGTAAACAAATTGTACTCTTTTTTCCTCGATGAAAATTCATTGCTGGATCTATTATTTTTGTGATAAGTTTTAACAGTTTCAGAATAATAGCTTTTTCCATATAAAAACACGGAACTTCGTTATGATTGCCAATAAGATAACGCTCAACCAAAAGACCAACGGAAAAGGATTTAAATAATTTATTATAGGTCAAGGTACGACCTTCAACAAGGTGCATAACACCAACCATTTAGCTATAAAAGGTTGTGGAAAAACACTAGAAACAAACAACTGAGAGAGAGAGAGAGGGAGAGAGTTAAGCTAGCAGTAATATTTAAGAATTGAATGCTTCTTTTTGTAAATTTATTGGGGTGTAAAAGCGTTGACCGAAGTACATTTTGTATGAAGCGCGGAAGCGCTTCATTCTAAAAATGTACGCACGGTCAACGCTTTTACAACCCTATAAAGTTACAAAAAGAAGCATTCAATGCTTATAATTGCATTTTTTAGCTATGATCATGAAAACACAAATTTTATATATTTTATTATTTAATTCACCTGTGGACTTTATTGTTGGAGCACGTGTTATAATGAATGAAAAGTTGTATTGAGCAATGCAACTGCTTACTGAATAACACGTGATGTGCAGTTAGCCAATCAGAATAAAATATTATAATGAAACATACATCTAATGTAATTATTTAAGCTTATAAATTGAACCAAAAATGACAGACGACAAAAAATGTCTAACACTAGACTACAATCACCTGTCTTGTTAAGGAACCGACAATGTGTCGGGGTTAATATTGAATTCTAATATGACGTGCTTCTTTCGCTTTGTAAACAACACCGTGATAAAATTCTCGATATATCTATACTTAGCGCAGACTCCAAGCTGTACACAAATGGCTGTTTAAATATGCCTCCCACGTAAATCCACATGTATCGTAACCTATGTGTAAACGGTTGTGGATTTCGCTGTGTTAACAATTACAATTGAATAAAACCTTAAGAACATTTATTCTGATTCTGATGCATAACAAAAAGAATTTACACATTAGAGAACGGAAAAATGGACAAAAACAAAATAAATTAAAATTCCGCGAAATTCCAGTAATGATTTTTGCGCATTAACGTCATTTCAAAACATGACGTCATACGAATGAAAACGTTAAAGCTGAAGGTTTTTCTATTGCGTTTACCTTCTAAACTCGGATACAATTGCATTAAAATAAAGTATTGAGGTAGGTGTTGCTTGTTTTCTGTTCTATTGCATTATTCGCACATTTACTGATTTCAGCAAGTCAACATGGCGGCTCCTTGGTTACAACATGTCAACAGTGAATTTGATGGTAGCTTACGATAAAAAATGTAAATTTAAAATTGCAAATGTTGGGTTTACTGAGAAGTAAAAAAAGTAATCACATTTTTTTCTAGCCGTTAGTTAAGAAATCATTCATGCAGGTTTATTAGATTTGTTTTACATTTATCGAACAGTGGGTAAAATAGAACAGCCACACACACGGTATTCCCATCATCGCTTCAGTTTTTTAATGATCGTATTTGTCCTATTAGAATCAAAATAATTCATGGAAGCCATAGATTTGTTGTAAATTTACACATGGCCTGGGCCGTGATATTCGTTAATTTTATCCCTCGCTAACGCTCAGGATAAAATTCGAATATCACGGCCCAGGCCATGTGTAAATTTCCAACAAATCTATGGCTTCCATGAATTATTTCTTAAATAAAGAGATTGGGTAATCAGACAACTACTGAGCAATAAAAGATCTCAAACATGATTGTAATCGTCCAACACACTCTTGAAATGGACAAACTATAAAGGTATTGGCATTTCAGATCGGCACGAAGAATGTAAAACATAATCACTACAAACCACTAAAGTCTGAAATGGCCTATATCTGTACTCGACTGTACTGATTTTTACTCGATCAGTCTGAATTGGTCTGACTTTTACTTGACATTACTCGACCCCAGTCTGAACCATACTTGACTGTACGGAATCGTACTTAACCCTTATCTTTGCCGTTGAAAATAGTCTGAACTATTGCTCGACCAGTCTGAAACAGTCTTAACCCATTCTCGACACGTACTCGACCTATTTTACCAGTCTAAACCATACTTAACCAAAGGTCTGAACAATACTCGACCAGTCTGAACCATACTAGACCAAAAAACCTCTACTTTTTTAACTGTTAAAATAAATTTCTTTTTAACTGACATATATAACAACAGCCAACATAATTTATAAAAATATTTAACCTTATAAAAGAAATATATATCTGATTATATTTAGGATAAAAAAAAAATGTACTATATATAACTTATATCAAAAAGGGATAAACTTAAATAAATAAATAAAATTGTTTTTCTGATTAGTGGTGAAATATAAAGTATAACCTCTGCTTGGGGGCAAACTCATAAATAAGATCACACCTTGTCAGAGGTATTAAATTCTAAATAACATTGATTCAAAATTGAAACATCCTGTTTAAATTAAATAACAAGGCCTCTCGAATATACATGTATGAACTAGATAAGTAATACACGAATTTAAGAAAATAGGACTTTCTTTTTACCTGTAAAACACACATGTACTGAGGTAATTAGAACATATTAAAGTGCTTTGTACGCCATGTATATTTGACAAAAAAATACTTAAATCAATTGAAATTTTTTTTTACTGTTACTTTGGAATACATTTCCTTTTTTTAAAAGGTTATCAAGGATTGCTATGGAAATTCTATTATAATGATTATATAAAATTCTTGGTTTAATAAAACAAAACAATTAAGCTCTCATTTTTTTTAAAATTAATTAAGTTGCTTAATATACTATTTTATATATATCTTAATAAAAAAAACATTCACTGCATTATTACCTGAACTGAACTGACACCATAAATCTATACTAGGCTTAAGTTAATGGTGAAAATAGTCCAGTTACCATAAAATACTTCCGAAATATTCATAAAATTTTGAATAATATTGAAAATATTAGTCACAATTCATTTTTTTTGGATTATTTGATCAGCTTGTTTTATTAATATTTTAAAAGTTGATATATATTATTATGTAGGTGTTGATAAATATTGAGTTGAAGTTATAGTATGATCGATTATTGTGAAATTTTTATTTCAATACTGTATTGACTACATTTTTAATTTCAAGTTGTTGTTCAAATTTCATTTTTATTAAAAGAAATCCTAAATTGATAAAGTTCAGTTGATAGATACAAAGAATAGGTCTAGTTTGGTTAAGACTTGCTCGAGTATGGTTCAGACTAGGTCGAGTATGGTTCAGACTAGGTTGAGTACGGTTCAGACTCGTATAAAACGGTTAAGTACTGGTCAAGTACACATTCAGACTGTTAAGTATGGTTCAGACTACAGTCGAGTATTATCAAGTAAATCTCAGACGAATTCAAAATGGTCGAGTAAAAATCAGTACAGTCAAGTACAGATATAGGCCATTTCAGACTTTTAATGGTTTGTAGTGAATAGAAAGAAGTACCGCCAATAAATAGGTTCAATTTTAACTTGTGAATATATTAGCTTTCCCAGTCCAAAAATAATATGTACAACCTTCAATATTTTATTGTAACGACGTAGTAAGTGTTCTTTCAAAAGCATGAACAGTTGGATTCCTAAAAAGAAGATGTCGACAGGACCTATGCCCATATGTGTTGATAGCGTGGAAAAGGTATGATATTAATTAATCTATTATTTGTTAGGTAATTGAAAATCATATCAATGTTAGTATGGTTAAAAAAACATGATATTCCAAGATCTTAATGCATTGTTTTACTGATATCATTGTACAAGAATTCGAATAACCAATAAGTGAAAATTGATCATATCTTAATATACAAGCTCAATAAACACCCCAAAATATTTTATTGGTTATGACCAAACTTCAAAATGAATTGGTGTGGTTATTGACTGATGAAGTTAAAGTTTTCTGTAAAAAGTAAAATAAAAAAACTATCGCACTCTAAGGAAAACTCAAACCGGATAGTCTCTTATCAAAGGGCAAAAACAAGCTCAAAATATCAAACAGATGGAAATCAACTGTCAGATTGATTTGGCACATGTATTTAGAAATTGTTTGAGTAAAACTAGTTTTAAGCTAGCTAAATATCTCAGTTTTATGACAGTCGCTCACTCAGTTTTGTCAATATTAACGAGGTATAAGCACATGTCATACAAGAAGGTTGTTAATCTAGCTATAACACCAGGCAAAAACCACAATTTCTTTTGGAAAATTCCTGTTCCAAGTTAGTAATATGACAGTTGTTTTCCATTAGATCCGTTGGTTAGTAATATGACAGTTGTTTTCCATTAGATCTGTTGGTTAGTAATATGACAGTTGTTTTCCAATAGATCCGTTGGTTAGTATTATGACAGTTGTTTTCCATTAGATCTGTTGGTTAGTAATATGACAGTTGTTTTCCATTAGATCCGTTGGTTAGCAATATGACAGTTGTTTTCCAATAGATCCGTTGGTTAGTAATATGACAGTTGTTTTCCATTAGATCCGTTGGTTAGTAATATGACAGTTGTTTTCCAATAGATCCGTTGGTTAGGAATATGACAGTTGTTTTCCATTAGATCCGTTGATTAGTAACATGACAGTTGTTTTCCAATAGATCCGTTGGTTAGCAATATGACAGTTGTTTTCCATTAGATCTGTTGGTTAGTAATATGACAGTTTTTTCTAATAGATCCGTTGGTTAGTAATATGATAGTTGTTTTCCATTAGATCTGTTGGTTAGTTATATGACAGTTGTTTTCCAATAGATCCGTTGGTTAGTAATATGACAGTTGTTTTCCAATAGATCCTTTGGTTAATAATGAGACAGTTGTTTTCCATTAGATCTGTTGGTTAGTAATATGACAGTTGTTTTCCGATCCGTTGGTTAGTAATATGACAGTTGTTTTCCAATAGATCCGTTGGTTAGTAATATGACAGTTGTTTTCCATTAGATCTGTTGGTTAGTAATATGACAGTTGTTTTCCAATAGATCCGTTGGTTAGTAATATGACAGTTGTTTTCCATTATATCCGTTGGTTAGTAATATGACAGTTGTTTTCCAATAGATCCGTTGGTTAGTAATATGACAGTTGTTTTCCATTAGATCTGTTGGTTAGTGATATGACAGTTGTTTTCCAATAGATCCGTTGGTTAGTAATATGACAGTTGTTTTCCATTAGATCCGATGGTTAGTAATATGACAGTTGTTTTCCAATAGATTTGTTGGTTAGGAATATGACATTTGTTTTCCATTATATCTGTTGGTTAGTAATATGACAGTTGTTTTCCAATAGATCCGTTGGTTAGTAATATGACAGTTGTTTTCCATTAGATCCGTTGGTTACTAATATGACAGTTGTTTTCCAATAGATCTGTTGGTTAGTAATATGACAGTTGTTTTCCATTAGATCTGTTGGTTAGTAATATGACAGTTGTTTTCCAATAGATCCGTTGGTTAGTAATATGACAGTTGTTTTCCATTAGATCCGTTGGTTAGTAATATGACAGTTGTTTTCCTATAGATCCGTTGGTTAGTAATATGACAGTTGTTTTCCAATAGATCCGTTGGTTAGTAATATGACAGTTGTTTTCCATTAGATCTGTTGATTAGTAATATGACAGTTGTTTTCCAATAGATCCGTTGGTTAGTAATATGACAGTTGTTTTCCATTAGATCTGTTGGTTAGTAATATGACAGTTGTTTTCCAATAGATCCGTTGGTTAGTAATATGACAGTTGTTTTCCATTAGATCCGTTGGTTAGTAATATGACAGTTGTTTTCCTATAGATCCGTTGGTTAGTAATATGACAGTTGTTTTCCAATAGATCCGTTGGTTAGTAATATGACAGTTGTTTTCCATTAGATCTGTTGATTAGTAATATGACAGTTGTTTTCCAATAGATCCGTTGGTTAGTAATATGACAGTTGTTTTTCTTTAGATCCATTGGTTAGTAATATGACAGTTGTTTTCCTTTAGATCCGTTGGTTAGTAATATGACAGTTGTTTTCCTTTAGATCCGTTGGTTAGTAATATGACAGTTGTTTTCCAATAGATCTGTTGGTTAGTAATATGACAGTTGTTTTCCAATAGATCAGTTAGTTAGTAATATGACAGTTGTTTTCCAATATATCCGTTGGTTAGTAATATGACAGTTGTTTTCCATTAGATCCGTTGGTTAGTAATATGACAGTTGTTTTTCTTTAGATCCGTTGGTTAGTAATATGACAGTTGTTTTCCTTTAGATCCGTTGGTTAGTAATATGACATTTGTTTTCCTTTAGATCCGTTGGTTAGTAATATGACAGTTGTTTTCCAATAGATCCGTTGGTTAGTAATATGACAGTTGTTTTCCTTTAGATCTGTTGGGTTCAGAATCTTTGATTTTCTCAGTTTTAATGTTCTTACTTTGGTGATTGGTATTTTTGTTATTTTTTTTTTTATTTAATTTGGTGACGTTCCCCATCCACACCTTGTTTTATCTAAACTGCTCACCCTTTTCAAAAATCAATTTATGTCATACTTGTCAACGAAACCTTTTAATTGTCAATAATCAGTAGAAGTTATTCAAAATTTGCTTTTCTGTCAGTTTAGCAGTAACACTGATTGAAATTTCGTAGTCTGTCCGTTTGTTTCACGACATTCTTCTATAAATAATCATCAAACTTCATTTGGTTCTAATCATCATGCGGTACTGAGCACCAGTTTTATTATAACAATTTTGCTTGATTAATAGTCATGACATTAACATTCAAAGACATTCATCATTGCTTATGACAAGATTTTCATTTTTTTTTGTGGAGAACATATCGAACAACAATATATGGATTGTTATTTATTCAGCAACTGATCATGAACACTTTTATTGTTGTTTTTTTATCCATATAATGAATTAACACGAATTAAGTTATATTCACAAAAAGGCCATTGCCTGTTGTATTTCTGAATGTCAGCTTTACTAGAAAAAGAAATTTCTAACCATTCTAAGATTCGCTTCTCACTATTTTTAATATGATATTTATAATTTATAATTTATTCATCTCTTCGAAAATTTTACGGATGCCATCACGAGTTGGTTGACCGTTATGGAATAACAGTTTCACAAATGATATGTTCCTTACGTCGTAACTACAATCCCCGTCCCTTTCATGAATGTGACCTACCGAATAAGACCGGATTTGTTATGAAATAAGCAACGTGACGGGTGCCACATGTGGAGCAGGATCTGCTTACCCTTCCGGAGCACCTGAGATCGCCCCTTGTTTTTGGTGGGGTTCGTGTTGTTTATTCTTTAGTTTTCTATGTTGTGTCATGTGAACTATTGTTTGTCTATTTGTCATTTTCATGTTTAGCCATGGCGTTGTCAGTTTATTTTCTATCTATGAGTTTGACTGTCCCTCTGGTATCTTTCGTCGTCCCTCTTTTACACTTTAGCAAGAAAAAATCAAAAATAACAAAATCAAATAACGTATGTACATTTGTAAATATAAATTGTGATAAAACTATAAAATTTGACAACAGAATAGTTAGGGAAAGAATATGGGGATGAGAGCAGATTCTGAGATCGTAGTCTTGAATCCCTGTACTGTACTGCATGATACTTTTTGTTGTGGCAGATGATTCAAATTCATTACTGTTCGTGGATAAAATTAATATGCTAACTGTCTTTAGATGTTTGTATTTCTATTTGCCTAAATAAGTGTGGATTACTATGTCTGGTTCTATTGTCTAGTGGGATCAAAAGGTTATGTGTAGGGACTGCAACAATTTCATGAATAATTTCGAGTGGGTACCAATCTGCCATCATTTCAGTAACTGAGCTGGTGTTATGGAAGCGATTGCATGAGAAGCGTGCTGCTCTTCTCTGAACTTTTTCGATTTGTGAAATTTGCTGTTTGATGTGGGTCCCAAATTGTTGAGCAGTACTCTAATTTTGGTCGGACAAGAGCTGTATATGCATGAGCTTTAACTTTCGGTAAGGCTTTTAGGTTTCTACGAATAAATCAAAGGGACTGGTTTGCTTTTGATGTCATGTCATCGATAGGTTTGTCCCATTTTAAATTTGATTAAAGAGTTAGGCCTAAATATTTTGTAGAGTTGACTTTTTTGAGTGATTGTGTAATTTATAAGTGAAGTCTAAAGGTTTGCGTTTTTGAGTTACATTGAAAATGTTTCACTTATCAGGGTGAAAATGCATGAGCCAGTCCTGCTCCCACCTGCCGGCCACTTCTAAGTCAGACTGTCATCTGCGTCATCTGTTTTGTTTAATTTCCCTATAAATAATGCTATCATCTGCAAACAATCTTAATGTACTATGTTCCATATATTCTGCCAAATCATTAATAAAGATCAAAAATAAATTTGAACCAAGCACTGTGCCTTGGGGTACCCTAGATGTTACAGGAACTTTATTTGATGTTTCACCTTTAACTTAGACTACTGTCTGTGTTTTGTTTTTTAAGAAATCTTGAATGATATGCATTGCAATTTATAGAAACCAATTTTATACATGAGGTGGTTGTGTGAAATTTTATCAAATGCTTTTGCAAAATACATTATTATAATGTCTATTTGAATGTTTTTATTATTTGAATTTGCAAGATCTTGAATAAATGAATTAGCTATTTTCACAGAGATGGGAGGATCAAAAACCATGTTGATAGTCATATAGTATTTTTTCCCCAGATGTTTCATTATACTACTAGCTACAACATGTTTAATAGTTTGCATCAGATGCAAGTCAATTTATTGGTCGATAGTTTATAGGATCGTGTTTGTCGCCTTTTTTTAATGATGGACATACACTTGCGTGACGCCAGTCGTCTAAGATCTTTCCAGAGTTCAGTGATGTTTGGAATATGATTGATACGATGGGAGTGATAGATGATTTACATTCTTTTAAAATTTGTCCATGGATGAGATCAGTCCCAGCGGCTTTGTTGATATTGATATTATTTAGAAGATTTTCTATGCCGTATTATTGTATCTTAATATCAGGCATCTGTGGATTTTTACTGACGCCCTTATCTGGTATTGGGTCATCTGTTACAGGTGTGTATGCTAATTTGAACAGTGTATTTAAAATGTTAGTTTTTGCTTTTGAGTCAGATGTTAGTGAGCCCTCTTTTCGGAGTAGTGATATGTAAGAGCTTTCAGACGTTTGTGTTTTTATATAACTAAACAGATTTTTCTAGAAGCTCTTTGATATAGTAGTAGGGTTGTCATCAACTGGTATACCACATATCATATTTCCAATATAGTTCCAATATGATGTTCTTTGTTGTTTTTGTATATCATGTTTCAGCTTTTTGAGTTGGTCTAGTTTCCCTTTGCCTTTCAATTCGTACTTTTGATTATTTTTTCTTGTACTTTTTCATTTGCCGTCTAATACTGTCTGTTATCCAAGGTAAATTTTTGCCGTTTCTCATCATTTTCTGTGGTATGTTCTCAGTGATAGTGTTTTGTAATGAGTTTTAAAATATTAACCAAAGTGTATTTGTATCTTCACTAATTTTTTTATGTATGATCTTTTGATATATTTTATCTATATTCTCTTTTATTTTTTGCCAGTATGCATTTCGATATTTACATACTTTACTGTCTTGATTTGGCATCTTTTTAATGATAGTAAACATTCTATATATACAATATCATGGTCTTCCTCTCC
The DNA here is from genome assembly GCF_965363235.1 of Mytilus galloprovincialis. NCBI lineage: Eukaryota > Metazoa > Mollusca > Bivalvia > Mytilida > Mytilidae > Mytilus > Mytilus galloprovincialis. Next base: position 69,821,301 of record NC_134847.1, read on the forward strand.
TAATGGTGGCATGTTTCAGTTTTTTCAATGATGGCTGGATAATTTGTTAACACAAGATCTAAAATTTTATCATTTCGAGTTGGTATGTTTACAACTTGTGCTAATGATTTGTCATTTATTATATCTTAAAATTGTTGATGTTGTTTTGGGTTTGGTTTTCCACACGTATTATTTCTTGTTTACGGTTTTGTCGATTTTATAAGTTGGGTCTGGTTTTTTTTTCTATTGATATTTAGTTGTTAAAGTTAAATACCAAACGTTGCCGTAATATAAAACATGAAAGGAATGAGTTGATCGTCATTAATATATATTAAACTTCCCACGAACTCGACTAGTCGTATATACTACTTCAATGAGATGTAATCTGAAGGTCGTCATCAGTTGAAAAATAGAAAAAAATAAATATATTTGTTAATTTGCAAATTCATTTTAAAGAACGTGAAATGTTTCTTAATGAAAAGCTATATCATAAAAAAGCGTCTACAAGCTCAAGCAGAAGCAAAATAAACGTAGACGAAATTATGAAATGTCAAACAGAAATAACTTTATACATTTATTTGATAATAATTATTTTTCTCCAAATGTTTACTAAATACAACAGTATATACGTAAGAATAAGTATAAGACATGTTGAATACAATATAAGATTATAGCTTTACATTATGCCAATATATACTTTAAATCCTCTAATGGCTTTAATGAATAATGAATGTTTAGATATATTCAAAGATGGGCCATCAGTATTAATTATTTGATAAGACAAACATATAAGATGTAACAAGGTAATGCCACTGACGGGGCTCGATTCAAACTAAACTGGTGGGTCTTAGTCAAACGAAACACTTATCAGGCGTGCCAGGTAAAACAACTTAGTCACTTTGATTTTTTGTCACGAAATATACCAAAATCATCCATTTTCCAAAATAACCAAATTCTAGTTTACGTAATTCTACATTTAACAACAGAACCAGAATAATTTTATCTTCGTTAAAAATTCTGTTTCTGTCATCACATATTTATAACTATAAATAACATATAATTATTATTTTGTAACTAAAGACATGAAGAAATTGCTTGCACTTTTCCCAGAAAGAACCGTTTACAAGTTCATGATTTTTATTCGCATGATGCAATGTGCTAAAACTATTTCTATGAATTGTCAAGTAGCTTTAGGAAACTCGACATTGCGTGATAGTAAAACTTGTTTCTATGTACTGTAAGATATTAACCAAGATAATTAAGACGATTAGACGGAAACACTATTAACATCAGATACAATCAACACCTTGTACAAACTCATCAAATTCACGGATAATTGCTGTCTAATGTGGGGCATTAGACTTGTTTTATTATGCGAGTGTGTCAAGGTTTGAATCCATAACATCGCATGTAGAAGTCCAATGAAGAAGGGAAACAGCAGTATACCGCTGTTAAAAAGTCTTAAATCGATTGAGAAAAAAACAAATCCGAATAAAAAACTAAATCCAAGAGAAACCACCAACTATTAGATTAAAACGAACGAAACAACAAAACACTGAAGTGCAACAATGACACATAGTTGATGTTGCCTCTATTATACATATTGTACTGATACCATTAGTAAAAAGATACGTACATATGTTTTGTTTAATCCAACATTTACTAGAGAAAAGAACTGTCAATTGAGATTACATTATATCAAAGACTTTAGATTTGATATATAATTCAAAATAACAAAAAGTCAGTTCATGTACACCTTGTAAGGTAAAATAATATGTTACATGTATAACATTACACCAACTCTAAAGATATAATTAGACGTTGAAAAAAAAGATTCTAAAAACTGACACATGTAATCATATTTTTAAAATGGTCTTCTGTAAAAGGATGCTCAATTCTATTTAACTATCATACAATTTGTATTGTTTGAAGATAAAACATGTTGAAGACCGTACATTGACCTATAATGGTTTACTTTTATAAATTGTGACTTGGATGGAGAGTTGTTTCATTGGCACTCATACCACATCTTCCTATATCTATATATATATGTATAAGTTATAACGCGCAATTTTAGTCATTTATGTAAAAGAGATATCTTCATAATGTGATATAGATAGATGTTTCCAAAATTCATTTGTAAGCAATCACATTCCAAAAAAAGAAATGCATTGACAATCATATCCATGTTATTAGTTCCTTTTGAAAGTTTAACAAAAGATGAAATATTCCATTTTCTTGACACCAACATTTCATAATATTCCGATGTTATAAAAAAAATCATATTATTTTAACACAAATTAGTTTTAAAATCCCAAATTAATAATAAAAAAAACAAGCTCGATGGTTGCAATGACTATACAATCAACAGAAGTGAGTTCTCAATAACTGTTATATTTTTAGATCTTGATGTTTAAATTTTTTCAAGGTAACCTTCCGACCATAATTCATGATAATATCTACGACTTTTTCATTTCCTTTATTGTTACGTTGGCTTAATTTTCTAGCATTTACATTTGTACCACGAAATGTCCTTTTCACAGGGTGAGGGTATTTGGATTGCTTCCTCATTGTCCAACATTATATATCTGCAATGCATTTTTTAATCAAACAAGCTGAAAATAACCATATATTTTTTTCTATGTATCGGTAATATCCTACAGAATGTGCTTGTTAACATGTTGATCTACCAACAACAAGACACAAATAAGGTGTTAAATGTATGCGAAATTTTCTGCTCTAACTATTCGACAAGAATAATGTTTTTAAATTATCTTTACTCGTTTGTGTTTTTGAACATGTTGTTTTACAAGCAGATCGACAATAATCAGTTTTTTCATGTAAAAGGATAATTATTCAAGATTTTTTCTGATCTGTCTTTAGTAATCTTTTCAATTGATTACTTTATCAGATACGGAACAGTTTATTTACCAAATGCACACTTCTATAATCTGATTTCTTTGACTGATTTAATTTAATTAGATTTTTTTCATTCGCATATGTCAATAAAATGGATTTCTAGTTAACATTACCTAAATATTCGACTTACATAAAACATGAAACTATTTGTCACCATTTTTTGTCCACTGTCATGATACGCGAAAACACTCTCCTTATGAATAACTTAGCCAATGAGAACGATATTTAATCTTGCAGAACTTGCAGAATGAGAGAATTTTTCTTTTATTCAAATGAAATAATGATCCCTTGGCTAGAATTAGGTTGCAATGGACTTTTGTGTTAAGGATCTTCTTGGAGGAATTCATTAACCAATTGTTAATGATATGAATAATAGATAAACGATATTGACCGAGGAGTAGAGACGGTATGACCTTTCTTTATGTGGCCTCCAGTAATTAAACATCTATATTATGTTCTACCAGCACATTAAACATAGAGAATAGCTATAAAATATTTTAGTTTTTTATTGTGAGAGACGTAATTATAAAAAAAATCCCTCTCATTTAAATTAATAACTTTGTATCATTTTGAGGGATAAAAAATATAAAGAGTGTGCTTGACTTTGTCTTTCGTGTCTTGGGGCCGATTCCAAACTCACGAACTATGACACTGAGAGTCATAATGCCACAAAAGGATTCTATTTAGAATATTGGAACAGTATATTGAATACACTTTTTCTTGGAAAACTGGAGAAATATTATATATAATGTAATATACTTCCTCACTTTCGGTCATTAAAAGAATTTGTCAAAAAAGTAAAATCACAAAAATACCGAAACTCAAATTCAAAACGGAAAGTCTCTTTGGTTAATCAAAAGCTAAAACACATCATGAATAACAATTGTTATATTTTTGACATGTAACAGGCTATTTGTTGAGCGACTCTTTTAATTTTCGTTCATTTATCAAACTGCTTGAAAGTACACATATGCTATTAGAATTATTTTCTATCAGATGTAAACTTCTTCAAATTTAGATCACAAAGAACAGAAGAAAGAATAACGTCATGGCAAAACAGATGCACGAAGTGACAAATATCTGTTCATAAACACATTAGAAAATGCCTGTACCAAGTCAGGAATATGACAGTTGTTATCCATTCGTTTGATGTGTTTGAACTTTTGATTTTGCCATTTGTTTGGGGATTTTCCTTTTTGAATTTCCTTGGAGTTCAGTATTTTTGTGATTTTACTTTTTTCTGCCAACTAAATAATACAAGACTCCCAATTTATGAGTAAAGGGCAAATAAATCCTGTTGCAGTTATTGGCAAGTTCTTTTTAACTATGCGCTTTCCTGATGAAGATAACCACTGATAAGCATTTAGGATGCTTAAAATCATGACGTTTATTTTTATTTTTTGACCTCTTATTGTCATGCAAATGACAAAATAAAAAAAATATCTACTTGTTAGTCACTTTAGCTTAAAAATATAATCAAGAAAAGGAGGGAAAGGTTTTAACTCCAACAAATTGTAAAAAAAAACCGTTTTCATTTGTGACATGCTTTTTTCGAACTGTTACTTGTTGATAAATAAAAAAGCATGTACCATCATTTTAATGGTTGCTTTCAGATTATGTCATTGGTCAACGTCATAATCAGTACAGAATGACATCGTCTTGTGCAATTAACGCTTAAGCAAAACCTTTTTTAAACTTAAAATATTTACAACATATGTTATACCAAACATTAAGTTTTTTTTTCATAATCACAATATCATTTAGAAAAAGAAGACCGAAAATTTTAGAGTAACTTCATATTTTTGTAACGGTCAGGCAGAAATAGAAATTATGTTTTAGGCTGAGAATGTAAATTTTCTATCTCAGGGCTATTGAAATCTATCATCCTATTTAATGTACATACTAATTTATATCATCAAATTTCCTGTTTAAAGTTGTGAAAATTTGCACCAGTTAAATGACAATTCAATATATAATTCTGGATATGAATTTTGAATCTCATCAAGTCCGTTGAGTAATTAGGAAAATTTAATTAATAATACCGCAGACAAGAGATTTTACCGGAGATACTGTGTTTGCTAAAGGTTATACGACTATTATTGTTCTAGCTTGATTAATTATTGAACACGTAGCACGATAGATAGAATTTATATTCAAGTACTTTTATATCGTTTATAAGCCAAGAGTAAGTATGAATGAGTGCGCTATTGATACCATTAAACGCTTGTCTAACAGAGTAAGTTAAAATAAAACTTCATTTTATGCGACTGCAACGTTTTTCTAGATGTAACTATTCCAAGAACGATCAAAGACCCAAATTTTAAAATCAATAAAATATGAAGAGCTATACGACAAAAAGTAAAATTAAATAATAGCAAAATTCATGTTAGGTCAACTTTGCCTTAAGAAGTAAGAACCTCAGTTTCTAAATATTTTCAAATTTCCAAACAGACAGAGAATGATGGTCTACAAGTAGAAATGTCAGACATCTTTGGAGGAAAGTTAAAGTTAAGACAAAGCCAACTAAGAGTACCATATTGAAGACACATATTAGATGATAATTGTATATTCTAGAATATTTTTATCCCAGGAATAGATAACCTTAGCCGTATTTGGCACCACGTTTTGGAATTTTGGGTCTTCAGTGCTCTTCAAATTTGTTATTGTTTGGCTTTATAACTATTTTGATCTGAGCGTCACTGATGAGTCTTATGTAGACGAAGCCCGCGTTTGGCGTATTAAATTATAATCCTGGTACTTTTGATAACTATTTACACCACTGGGTCGATGCCAATGCTGGTGGACGTTTCGTCCCCGAGGGTATCACCAACCCAGTAGTCAGGACTTCGTTGTTGACATAAATATCAATTATATGGTCATTTTTATAAATTAACTGTTACAAAACTATGAATTTTTCTAAAACCTTAGGATTTTCTTACCCCAGGAATAGATTACCTTAGCAGTATTTAGCACCACTTTTTGTTTTTTTGGGTCCTTAATGCTCTTCAACTTTGCACTTGTTTGGCTGGATAACTATTTTGATCTGAGCGTCACTGATGAGTCTTATGTAGACGAAACGCGCGTCTGGCGTATTAAATTATAATCATGGTACCTTTGATAAATATATGCATTGTGTTGTATTTTGAATTTAAGCTAACCTTTTCATATACAATACCATATAAATAAAAGTTTATTAATGTCGACATACAATATTTATATTTAAAAAAAAATAATTCGACTTGTGTTCAAAAAAACATTTTCTTGCAAATGAACTCGTCATCCGAATGAAAACATAATTCCGCATGTGACAGATCCTAACAATCAAATCAGCTGACGTCTAGAGAAATATTTGAACATTCTATTAGTTCTAATGACGTTCGTCTTCATTTATCATGAACAAATCTATTTCAAATGAACTACTATCTAGTTAATCAGGTAAAAGATAGTTCGTTAAGAAACTTTAATTAGAACTTATAAATATGGTATAAATTACTAGACGTTAAGTTCTATAATTCATAAACAGTTATCTATCATATTGCTATAGTCTCGAGTGTCGACTTTCACATTTGTTTTTAAGAATATCAATTTACACATGGAGGTTTGCTTTATGAGTGTAGACGAGGAGATGTTACTAAAGAATGTTTTAAGTCAAATTCTCTTAATTGTTGTTCTTCGTTTTATTTTCTTCCTCAATTAAGATGTGACAAAATCTTAAACAAAATTTGTTTTTCATTTTTTTTTTATTATTATCAAGTAATTACTTTGGCTGGAAGAAGTCATCAATTGCAGTTCAAATTTACCATAGACAAAACATGTTTTTTGTCTTCTTCTCCTTACTGTTGTATTTCGTTTATGGTTGAGTCGTTATGTAGAAAAGATTTGAATGTAGTAGAGAATGCTTTTAAACATTGAGAATATTTACATAAACCAACTTATTTTTCTGCATTGGCACTCACACCACATCTTCCTATAGCTATTATCCTTGTAATATTAGATTCATCCTGGTATGTTTTGCAAATTGTCATACCAACGGTTTTAATAGCACATACTTAAGGTTCAATCAAAGTGATAGTACCTATTTGTATGATGATGGTTATCTTTTAAGGCTAAATCAACAATAAACTTTTTCTTTTTCGTGGCTTTTTGCAGATTATACTTTTTAGAATTCGGATATGAGTGATACATGGCCGAGAGTAAACCTTCATGCTAATTTGGTATTATATTACAGAAAGTCATATCTTTATTCAAAAAAGTTCTGCGCGAATGATCAAGGATATAGATATAATTGTAGTATCGAATTAACCGTATTGTAAGGACAGGTTAATATCTCGTGGTTATTGAAATTGCAAGTAAAAAGGCCTTGTAAACAAGCAGATGTAGAATATTTCACTCAAAATATCAAGTGCACTTATAGAATGATATTAATTCAAAATAAAAACAGAAACTCAAGTATAGATAGTAAAAAAACATCCTTTAAAAATCAGATAAAATTCCTTTTTTCAAATATTGTTTTAAAATCAAAGACTTCGATGCAAAGATAGTAAATTTGAATATTGTTTTCTTGATCCCGACATGGTTTCTCATCCATCCTTGATGTATAAAAATGCACGGACGATATCATCATAGTTTTAAGTATAAGAGTTAAGGACAATCACTACAATCAGAAAATATATCTTGCTTTTTTTAGATTCCGATATATAAACTGTCCATAACTGAGTGTATTTACATTTGAATATACATATATAATTAAATGCTTTTGTATACTGTTGTTTTTTTATTTTTTTGGGGGGGAGGGGTTTTAATTTTTTGCCATCGAGTGGTCAGTTTATTTTCGCCCTATCAATTTGAATGTCATTTAGTATCATTCACCTCTTTCTATTCATTGACAATACTAAGTAGCTATTTCAGTACTGCCGATAGACCATACAAAAGATTATCCAACGTCAACTAAATGTAAAGTCATAGATCTACAAATAACTAAACTATTGTATTTTACTATTGTTTCCTGAAGATGAAATCTAGAACAAGAAAGCCATTATAATTATCACTTCATTATAAGATTCCCGTAGAAAAGCGCTATTTTCATAGATGTATTGACGTCAGCTGTCGACCTTTAGATTACAGTTGAATGCATCAGACAACTAAGATAAAACATTACATCTTTTGTTACTTTGTAAATTACTGCTGAATCAAACATTAATTCTATGACACAAGAGTTTTGTTAAAACAATGGAAATAGAAAGATGAAAAAAGAAATAAAAAGCTTGACAATGTAAGCTATTTCATTCAAGATGTAGGGTCAATTGCACCTATATTCACTCTACAGCACTGCCACTCTAACTGAACATTTTTTACTACATTATGATAAACAGAATCATAGAAGTTGTTATTTTTATATGGGTTCAAGACATTATTGAATTATTAAAGGTTAAAATTGCAGTTGTGATATCTTTATGATATGTATGTTATCAAGTTAAATAAGCAATTAAAGACATTCTGAGCAAAGAACAAAATTGCAATTAAGGATGTCAAACTATGTTGTTCGCTAAATAGTATTTTTGAAAATACATTAACTAATTAATCGTTCGAAAACATAATAATCCTGTTGGTGACCTTCTGCTGTTGTTTTTTTCTATGGTCGGGTTGTTGTCTCTTAGGCACATTCCCCATTTCCATTCTCAATTTTATTCCACAAAGTTTTACCCTTTAAAAAGTCATTGCAGATAAAAGTGACAACTTATCATGCATCCGTGTTGTTTAAGGAATGCTATATACATTAGAGAAACAATTTCTGTCATTTTTTTATTTGATTTGCAAAAGAGGGACGAAAGATACAAAAGGGACAGTCAAACTCATAAATCTAAAACAAACTGACAACTGATTACCTCATTAAGGTATCAGAATAAAAATACAGATTGTAGAAACAAATTGTTGTGTAAGATTCAGTCACATCTAAATGAAGAAACAAAAAACTAGCGGACAACCGCAATTTTGAGAGCAAGACTGAAAGAACATTCTTTAATCCCATCTGGTCAACCGTGATGAGGAAAACTTCTGTATGTAAGTTGATATTCTTAAAAACAATCTAAAAGTAGACACTCGAGACAACAATAACTTATACATATTGCTATAAGAATTCTGGATCTTAATGTCAAATTACTTGGTATTTGTTTACAAATAATCTTACAGTTGAAATTTTTCTTTGATTTTTCTTTGACCTGATTAACCAGAAAGTCTATTTGAAAATGGATTTCGTCCTGAAAAAATCCAGACAAACGATGATTCTGTAGTACATAATTGTAGCTGTATCCTTACTCATTCATGTAAAGTTTTATTAAACAAAGAGATACCTTGCCTTGATAAAATACCTTATTATCACGAAGGAGTCCTCCGGCCCTATATCACTCATATATAAATTCGAAAAAGTACACTCTGTAGTAAGCAAACAAAGATCAACAACATAATAGAACAAAATGCAGCCTGATAAAGATAACCATCATTATACAAATAGGCATTATAATTTGGATTCAACCTTAAACATGAACTGATTAAAAAAAAAGAGGGACGAAAGATACCAAAGGGACAGTCAAACTCATAAATCTAAAACAAACTGACAACGCCATGTCTAAAAATGAAAGGTCATAACACAAATTCAGAATTCCAAGGAAAATACATAATCGAAAGTCCATAAACAAATGGCAAAATGCTTAAACACAATAGACTAATGGAAATTAACTGGAATTTTCCTGACTTGGTACATGCATTTTCGGATGCAGCAAGCTGGAATATTAAACCTGGTGTTATACATATTTCACTTGTGTTTCAGTCGCTTATAATTCCATTATATTAACACCAATTTGAAGCAAAACAAAGAAACATTATTGGTACACCGTAAATATATTTTTGTTAAATAATCTCTATAAACAAACCATTATGTAAACAAAGAAAAACATAATGGCATGTAGACACCCTATAGATATGGCACATAAGCAGAAATGAAATGCAAGAATACAAGAATACAAAAAATTATTAAAGCACAATAACACAATGGCGAGATGGATATATTCCGAGCCACGCCAACAGAATATTACGTTAAAAAAAAACAATCAAGGTTAAAAATATACATAGACAAATATAAAAACAGTATCGATCAGGGTAAAATATTTGTCATAAAGGGCCAACCCGTGATAAAATCACGATATATTCAAGCCCCCATGAATTATTGTTTTAAGTATAACAGTCGAAAGATACCAGAGGGACACTCAAACTCATAGATCGGAAACAAACTGATACAGTCATGGCTAAAAAATGAAAAGACAAACAGACAGACAATAGAAAACTAAAGATTAAGAAACACGAACTCCACAAAAAACTTGGGGTTAATTCATGTGCTCTGGAAGGATAAGCAGATCCTGCGTCACATGTGGCACTCGTTATGTTGCACATATTATTAAAAACCAGGTATTTAGTGAAATTCGGTGAGTCATATTTGTGAAAAGGTAACGTAATTAAGTTTATATGAAAATCGTTTCATTTAGCTTTACTATTAAACTATATTGCTATACGCTTCCATGTCTCTGTGAACTGAAAAGGTTTTTATCAGAAAGAAATATATATATTTAATCAGATTTTGATAAGGTTTAAGCGGTTAACTCTAATTTTCCTCATATTTTCCTATGAATAATAAATACATTGCTTTATATAAATTGAATTGCTATCAATTCAAGGGCAAGCTTGGAGTGGATTTAAATGAAATGCACTTACAATATAGCACAAAGACATATGCGTAGGCTAAAAAATCAATTCAAACATATAACTATAACAATCAAACTTTTACTTGATTGGTCCTTTGCACAATGATTAAGTGCTACAAATAAGTTTGATTATTTTATAATTCAAATTATTGATCATTTTTCGTCAGTAAATGGACAACAGTATTGTATGTATAAACAACATGCATGTCGTAGATCAACTAAACCAATAGCATACATATGCAATAAAGGCAACAGTAGTATACCGGTGTTCAAAAGTCATAATTCGATTGAGAGAACACAAAGCTGGGTTACAAACTAAAACTGAGGGTAACACATGAATTATAAGGGGAGAACAAAGGAACAACAGGAACACTGAAGTGCAACAAAAAACAAACGCTAACAAACATAGAAACGAACTATTTGATAACAATTACCATAGTACTGACAAGGAAATATTTCTTGAATGTAATTGATAAACATAAGACAAAACAAAGAGATGTCTGGCTGTCTCTTCCGACATTATCTCACAAGTACTCTAGTAAAAACATAATTCGAATCAACAGAATCAACAAAATAAAAAGCACTTTGCGCAACATTTCACCCGGAATACTCAATATTTATATCAAGGTTGATATTTCTCATTTATCTAAACGAACAAAAGATGTCTTTACCGTAATTGTTTGCTAATCGATCATGTATAAGAATTAAGCGTCCAATCAACAAAAGAACGTTTAAAAGAAGTATCAGTTTCGTTGACAGTTTTTTTCAGACGAAGCTGCATAGTTTATTATAATACCTTTGTATTGAATTGAAAGACAGAGATGACTTTTTGGTCCAAAGTTAATCGGGTGATCTTTTTTATTTATGAAAATTTCATATGTCACCATTATAAGTATTTTTTACTTTACTAACATAGTCCAAATCGAATAAGGACGCCAATTGACTATATATTCATTAAATGGTAATCGAATACTGGGGAATCGTTTATACTTTTTATCGGTTATTATGCAATCAGATGATTCCGTCCCCTTTAATATATCATGGGGATTGAATCAATGAAAGAAAAGAAACAAAACTTTGTCATAAACGAATTACATATGCACTATAAATAATATATTTAGTTACACATTTTTATAGTAGACACAAGGGTTTACTGTCGAGTTATGGTAATTTTTGTTCTTCCCCCATCCAAAATAGGATGTGTATAAAGTATAAGTTCAAGATTACGTCTCCGCCTCACAGTCGAAGTTGATTCCATGTCCATATTTATATATCACTTACCTTTTAGCGAGACCCTTACAGATAAAAAAAAACTCGTTTGTCTTAACATTTTATAAACTTATGCATTGCAAGAACTAGATGGCATATCATGTTACAATTTGTTCTATAATAATGGCGCAAGATACCAAAGGGATAGTCAAACTCAAAATTTGAAAGCGAAATGACATATAAAAAGGAAAAAAGATCAATATACATAGACAAGTTTACAAAACATAAGAAAGACAGCTAAAGACTTTGTCATAACAATTCCACCATAAACTAGGGTGATCTCTTATTCTTACTTTCAATCTCATAGCTTATCAAAAGGCTTTTAGTGTGAAGTAATGTAAGTATGAACATCAACGATATTAGCATTGCAAAACAAGTCCTGTTTTACGTGCAATTTACATGACTTTGGCTTTTAGCATAACGATGAGTGCCTTAATGAGGTTAGATGTACCAATCTGGAAGTACCCACAGCCAAGCTATTTTTTGTTTCTTTAATCGTGGAATGCCTCGATCCATATCAACCTACATTGATTTGTTTTGCAGACTATCGATAAGGTATTGGATAAGGATTCAGTTTCAATTGTGTTGAACAGAAATATACGTGCTATAAACCTGTTGCATATATCTTGTGTTCTTAAAATTGTAAGTATACCAATGTTTTGTTTTGGGAAAAAAGAGGGAATAAGATATTTCTTTTAAATTGCATGATATTTTAAACGAAAGTTAAAAATTCAAATATAAAAATTAAAGCTTCATTTTGTTCAAGGTTATGATTGGCTATTTTGATATTGTTTAACATCTCACCCCTTATCTAGCTGACTTTATTTACATTATATCATAGATCAAATGTATTCCTTCACTGTATGTTCACTTGTTTGTGTTAATATTTCTTTTGATTGAGTTAAACCATTCCTGTTGATATTTCACAGTGTGTCTTTTTATGATGGGATGTTACACTATTGTTTCGGAATAGAGTGAAGGTTATTACCTATCAAAACGTTTAAACCTGATGAATTTATTTGCACCTGTCTTAAGTCAAGAGACTGATGTATAGTGGTTGTCGTTTGTTTACGTAGTTCATAAAGAGGAACAAAAGAGGGACAGACTGATTGAAAATAAACTGACAACGCCATGGCTAAAAATAAAAAGAAAGACAAATGTTCATACAAAACTTTGAATTTTTCGAAAAACTAAGGATTTTCTTGTCCTAGGAATAGATTACCTTAGCCATATTTGGCACAACTTTTTGGAATTTTGGATCCTCAATGCTCTTCAATTTTGAACTTGTTTGGCTTTATAACTATTTTGATATGAGCGTCACCGATGAGTCTTATGTAGACGAAACGCGCGTCTGGTGTACTAAATTATAATCCTGGTACTTTTGATAACTATTCATTAGTGTTTCTCATTTCTCGTTTACAGAGTTGGTGTTCTGTTTGGATGGATTTACTCTAGTCATTTTTTGGGGCCATTTATAGCTAGCTGTTCGGTGTAGTTCAATGCGCCGTATTGAAGACCGTTCTTTGACCTATAATGCTTTACTTTTACAAAATTATGACTTTGATACAGAGTTGTCTTATAAGCACTCATACCACACACATCCTCTTCTGTCCAATTATCCCCTATATTATCATCATCGAAGTTTTAAGTGCTTAGATGCTTTTTTAATTTGGCGTTGGTTATTCATAAAATTATCCTGGACCTTACGTTAAAAATCCAATTCAAACTTGACAATTCATTGATGAGGGTTTTCTTTTCATGTTACTTTGGGAGATTCCCACGTATCAAAGTAGCTACAAAAAGTAAAATAACAAAAATTCTGAACTTATAAATGAAAAGTTCCTCGGAAAATGGCAAAATCAAAAGCTCAAATCCTTCCAACGATTGGAAAACAAATATATTCCTGACTTGGTACAAGGTTTTCTTATGTAGAATCTGGTGGACAAAAAATGGTTTTATTGCCAGCTGACGGTTCTTTGGGTGAAAATAGTTTAATTAGCGTGTTCTTCATAAATATCAATCTATTTGGATGTACAAAATTATTAATTGTTACTTAGATTTTCTCAAATCTGTGAAAGGTATAATGTATATTAGAACTATCTATTAATTTTAATCTTAATTCTAATTCTTTTAATCCAATCATGTTTTGACTCCTCGCCTTTTTCTCAATTTATATTATCATATAAAGAAAAGTTGGGATTTGCTACAATATATTCGTAATCAATTTTCAGTCACAATATCGACAAGCTGTTAAAGGACTGTAAAACCACCACACTAAAGCTTTGAACATAATGTAACAATTGCGTCATATGTCTGTCAATAACCAAACCATTGTATTTTTACATTGTTTTCTGTTTAAAAAAAAGAATAAGGAAACAATTTTGATAACTACTTCTTCTTGAGTGTCCATTATACTACCGCTATTCATTTTTAAATGAATGGATTGACGTCATCTGCCGATTTTTAATCAAACACCCTTAAATGCATCAGACAACTTTAATAACACATTATCTCTTTTGAAATTTTCAATTCAATGCTTACTAAGAAAATAAGTATTAAATTTTACCTTGTTTTACATTGTCTTTGATGACGCAACTTTATTAAAAAAAATAACATCTTGACAAGGAAAGTTCCAATAATAAAGACCTATGGCAAATCCATTCTGAATTTATTATATTACATTTTCAGAAGTATTTCAATCTTTACAAAAATGCTTAAAATTGCGTGAAAATACGAATGTATTGAATAATAAAAAAAACTCATCATAGATACCAGGATTGAAATTTTACTTTACTTTACAATCTACTTCATAATTGTTTATGAATTCTCAATCTTGATACCTAACGGTCGGTGTATTTCTTAAGATATATTCACGAATGAAAGATACTATTAAAATGTCTTAATGAACTCATTTACGTGATTAATCATAAAATTCATTTGAAGATAGAGTCATCTTCATAATCAATCAAGACAAACACCATTAGAACTAATGGAAAAGTTTAATGTTACTTTGAAGGTTAGCCTGCTTTGATTGACGAGGATCTGTCACATGCAGAATTATGTTTTCATCTGGATAACAACTTCATTTACAAGAAATGATATGTGGACATTAATCAAATAGTTATGACTAACAAGGCATGTTAACATTTACAAGTCTTGGGTAACATCCTTCTAGATGCCCGCATATCCATGCTCTCATGCACTAGTTAGTATTGTTACTTGTTTTTTTCATCCTATGATTGAATAGTATAAGCAAACATTCGGTTATAAGTCATAGCAGATCAAGGTCTTTCAAAAGGTAAACTGTAACATTCACAGTAATAATTTGTATGCCCTTTTTTTTTATTCTTGTTTATTTATTTTATACCAAAACACGACCAATTCCATAAATGAGGAAATTTTATATCAATTACGATGTTATGTAAATACATTTTAATAGAGTATTTATCGCTTTGTGTGGTGTGTGAACAGTTGCCAACATCAAATAAATGATATTTTACGTAACGTTGCACGATAGGAATAAGTGAAGCCGAACAATTTAAGACTTACGAAGACTTACAGATTTTAAAGAGGATAATACCATAATAAGCTTATGTAATAAGACATCCAACCAAGGTGTTAACGGGATACAAGAACTATTCTGATGTTTAGTCGATTTACTGTCAAATACTACATGGTATATAAAGACAACAGTAGTATACCGCTGTTCAAAAGTCATGAATCGATTGAGAGAAAACAAATCTGGGTTACAAACTAAAACTGAGGTAAAGATATCAACTATCAGAGGAAAACAACGAAACAACAGAAACATTGAAGCGCAACAAAATCAACACCAATGCAATATATATAGAACCAAACCATTAGATGACGGGATAATCTTTTGAACTAAATTATTATACAAAACAATAAGTAAATTGTGGAAGTGTTAAGTCGAAGATAATTTACCAATCCATTATTTGATAAATGTCCTGCTTTTACGAATACGTTTTTTACAACTGGTCTATGGATTCATTTGTCATCTGAAAGTTTAAATCTGTATATTCATCTTTACTAAATAGTTGTAACAATTAATTAATAATTATCTATTAGAAAACTACATCTTGGTGTAATTTAACGATCATATTGAAGTGTATGAGAATGATTTACATTCCTGGTATGAATTTCCCACAGTAAAAGAGATATATCACAGAACAGATATCTTAATGACTTAACACAGTAGAGAATAGGAACAAGAAGTTTGTATTGTATGACCTTGATCAAACAATATCAATTTATTATCAATTTAAAATATACATATAAAAAAGAAGATGTGGTATGATTGCTGAATACTTTGCACCAACATGATACAGAAATTAACAACTATAGGTCACCGTACCGCCTTCAACAATGAGCAAAGCCCTTACCGTCTAGTCAGCTTTAAATAGCCCCGAAATGACAATGTAAAACAATTCAAACGAGAAAACTAACGGCCTTATTTATTTTACAAAATGAACGAAAAACAAATAGGTAACACATAACATGCTTACTTACAATGCATTTCCTATTGTAAATGGTTTAATCCCAAATATAGTTTTTATCAAGAAGTTCATATACATAGCTTCAAACGACATTGAAATACATAGGGATAAAGCAGTCAAATGAGCACTTCAAATTAAATGATAAAAATTAAACTCTTAATTAAAGAAGGCAAACCATGACTACGTTGACATTTTGGAATTGTTTCGTTATTTCTATGGTTATGAAAGTATAACAAAGCTTAAATGTATAAAACAAAATCAAATGCTATATTGGGGGGGGGGGGTCCTCATTGCTCATCAACTTTATACCTTTATAAAGTACCTTTGCACCGAGTAAAAGTAACAGAATAGGCGTTTTTATATAAAAATATTACCTTGTGTGTCTATAATAGAGGACACGTCATTTTTTTCTCTTAAACTTTTTTTTCCATATACAAATCGTCTTAATAAATTAAGTGTACTAATAGAAGTCAGTCTGCCAGTTCTTTTACGCAAAATATTTTACAGAATTGATTAAACGTTCTACAGAACCTTCCAAACTTCTCCCTGAAAATCAATCAGACATTTATGTGAGTGGTGTAAAGCAAAAACATATGGTGCTCATAACCTGATGAAACATTTACCTTTACAAATATATCTTTTAATTATCCTTGGAGTTTTTTGTAATTTTAGTTTTATCATGGAGTGTAGTAATGATGCAATTTTAATACCGACTGATATCATGTCAAAGCGTCTTGTCTACTATGGCTACCGATTTCTTAATGAAAAAATAATCAATACGAATAATAACAATGTTTATCAAAGAAGAAATCTACTTATAAGAATCTGTTTTATAGCTTAGAACTCGAGATCTTACGCCTCTACATTATACACAACCAAAACAATCCAAACCCATTGACTGACCTGTTTATCTGTTCTTCAAAACTGAGTAGTGTCTGGCCACACATGTCAAGTAAAGTCAGTCAAATACTCTATATAATTATTTTCATATAATTACAAAGTATAAAGACAGTTGACGTTATAAACTTTGTACACAGAATTGTCAAAGAAATGTCATACTGTCCAGCTTAGATTTCAAGCAGTAGAGGTATAGCCCTGTGGAGGAATTAACCAACACAATACATCACAGAAAAACAAAGGGGATTTTAGGGGAAACTATGTTTCTGTCAACCATTTTATACTGTAACATCTATTCAAAATAATAAATTAAAATGAAACAGAGCGACGAGTTCATTACATAATACTTTTGTCCCATCTCACTTTTCAGTCTACTCCTACGACATTGCATGCAGAAAAGTTAAGACTAGTGTCTCCTTCTCAAAGGTATATCGGGCATGATAATCTTATTTAGCTTACTTCAGTTATACGATGCGATATTAAATTCTAATATTTGTCAGCAATTGATCGAATACTAGTAGACAGTACCTACAATTATAAAAAGGAATTGAGAGATAAACAATGATTTTAAAAGGATAAGTTTGATTATGGAATATACATGTCCTAACGAAGAGTATTGTCATATCATCAATTAAATTTGGCTGTCATTTCAATAGCAAGTTTATATATTTACCATGTTTTGATACTCGATGAGAGTTGGGCTTTATTGTTTTCTCAACTATCTTTTTACTCGCAACAAAACATTAAATTTTAAGCTACAAAATACTTTGAAATATCTAGTCATTCATGTTGGTTTTCCAAATAAATGTTTTAAATTTGAAATAGACCATGAAATGTCGATTTATTCATTTCATGGAAGATCCATTTTTATCTACAGATGTCTTTTTTTTTTTTAATTATATATTACTTCATGGTATGTGTCCACTGAGAGCAATACATATTTAATTACTTTTTAACTTTCTATGACTTTCGCCGATCTTTCTCAGAATATATATTAACAGAATACTTTTTCAAAGGAAATTGATAGGAGACTTGAGTAAATTTTGATATGACTAAAAAAACGATCATTATGGCATGTCTTATAGTGAAGCAGATATCTTAAATCTCAACCCTCCTACTCTGTAGGGTATCAATTTTCGGTGCATCAATAAATTGTGAGGCTCAATGGCAGTCATAATGCAAATAGGTTATCAGAGAGATTACTTATGTTTTGTTCAGCGTTTCTTTCAAATATATCGAGATTATCAAGAACACTACTCTCTTTTTCTTGTCATGAAAGTACATTCTTAATCCTAAGTTCGGCCACTTTTCGAATTCTGAAAGATTGTTCGGTTGATCGTTGATCTTTGTTTTCTATGCAATATGATGACAATGAAATAAAATAAAATATGAAAGTCAATCAAATAAACTGTTCATAGACAGGAGGATGCAAATTTTCTACACAAAAACACACGTTTTGTATGCAAATGACTCATCAGTTACGCTCTAATAAAAAAGTTCATAATGTCAAATTAAGTGCGAAAAGTATTGAGTATTATAAGACTTATTTAGGTCAATTCTTTTGATTTAAGTGAGTACTTCAAGCAAGCGAAAGGCTGTGGATGATAGAGGTAAATTTAGTACCTTAGTTAGTGTTTTCTCGAAAGTTGCTAAGACAGGGCTATGAATCAATCAAATTAAGGTCATCAATCAAATTAAGGTCATCACTGAAGAAATTTTACGGTCGCCGTCATGAGCTGATTTGCCATTATGACAAAAGTGTGTCAGAAATCATATCTGATATTCTTCCTCAGTCATAATAAACTTCCGTCATTACCGAACTGAACAAAGAAATAACACGACGGGGGCCGTATACGGTACAGGAAATGCTTAGTACCCTTCCGGTTTGTAGTGGAGTTCGTGTTATTCTTATTTATTATTTATAACTGTTGATGTAAATGTCCTTTGGTTTTTTTAGTCTTTGTTTATTCCTTGGTTTTGATAGTTATTGTCTTAGTAACTAAAGATTAGGATTAAAGACCTGAAAACACGAAGAAATTTAAAAACCGATAGTAATTACTCAAAAAGATGTCAATAGAAATGAATGTAACCATTGATATATCCAGACTTTCATTTCAAAGGACTGACCATTTTAGACTACTCCTGAACATTCAGAAGATTTTTTAATAAGATTTTCTTATATTATGATCAATTTGTTGAAAAATGAAGCTCAGCATACACACTATCATATATGTTGTAGTATTAGATAGTTGATCGTTCTAATGCAACATTTTTTGTGAAGTTCATTTTTATTGGATCACTTCACAAATTTTCATAACATGAATTCACAATTGATGCTATAAAAACGAACGCGCAAGCACAAACTACGCATGGCGGATTTTAAATGTATGATTTGATGGTGTTTTTTAAAGGTTAAATTATAATGGAGATAAATATATTGTATTTTAAGCTCTTATGGCATCAACTGGTGATTTGATGGTCGCAAATAGACGTGTCCTGGTCCCGCTAACACTTCGCCAGTATACTTAGTTTGTGAACATCAAATTACTAATTGATGCCGTTGGAGTTACAAAAACAATACAGTTATTTCCTTATTATATTCACTTCACAGTTGTATTTAAAAAATGAATTGTTCCTTCGTTTGCTTCAATGATGTTCAACTATATGAATCTGACTTCCACCCAAAATTTACATAAAAAAATCCAAGAATGGTGAATTTTCTTTTAACATTTGACATGGTACAATATTACAGATTTTTTAAATGACTACATATATAGCGTTTTTATAGGCATCTGTATGTTTTCATGTCAACAATGAGCATATTCCTCATAATCGATGACTAGTGAATACATCCATCACTCTGCATGTTCTTATTAGAAACAAGCATGCATTTGATAATGCATTTGAAATGAAATACTTTAAAGATTTCAAAATAAACCGCTACAAAGAGAAAAAACAGCTACTTTTTAGTCGAGTATAGACTTTAAAGAAATACGTAAATAAATTATTCATAATTTTAAATGATAATGCATTATTTCTGATTATTTCTGATGATAAAGAAATAGGAAGTTACCTTAGTGTTCTTAATTCTTTCTGTATTCCATGAGATAAAACAGAGAAAAGATTGTCTCGATTCATGTCATTTTGTTAAATTTCTCTGACATATCAATAACATAATATCCAAATTGTCTAGTATAAGTAAAATACGCCTAGGTCCGAAAACAACACAACTTAGCTGAACAATAATTCAATAAATAATTTTTCTGTGTCTCTACAGCTGGATTCTATATTGATTTCTTTCTACGGAAGGTACTCCACGCTTAAATAACACTTGCAATGACTTTTTAATTAAAATAAAACAGAAAATAATCAGTATGAATATCAAGTCAGGATTTCAGGTTATCGATACATTGGAATGGTTTAATTACGACAGGTTTATGCATATATACAAATACATTTTTTCTAGTATTGATCAAGAAATTAATCCTATCGTTTTATACTTCATACGAACTTATGCTTGATTTCATAAACATGACACCGTAGGTAAACAATAGATCGACAAAACTATTGATTGTGTCGTGGGTGTAGAAAGATTAAATTAGTGCATCAACATACATTATTAATGTTGCTCTCAAATGCATTGTATGGAGAGATAATAACAATATATATTTTAATAACCATTTAGACCATAGCGTTTATACGTACAACGTTATGTTACTAGATCTGTTGAATACAATATGAAACCGCTTTCCAAACAACCAACACATGTTTCTTCATAAAGCATAATCGGGCTTGAGAGTTCTGTGTATAAACTTATTCTATTATGAGGAAACTAAAACAATCTTTCAAAAGATCTATAAGGGTATATATTAGGGAACATACAAAATCCTGTCCTCTGCAAAAGTATATAAATCAATTGATTTCTCTTACTAAAAAAAAAGATTTTAGAGGATTAGCTTCACTTCCTTTCAAAACAATGGTTTATTGTTTAAAACCGTCATATGATACTTTACATTTGTTCAAACAAGATGAGTATCACTAGTGGAGCAGGAAAATCTTACTCTTCCACACCATTTTTGTTTCTAACGCTTTTAAAGTATCTTTATTGTTACTTTTATGTAAGTTTTTTTGGGAATATCTATGTACTGAACACGAATCATTAACCAATTAGGAGGTAACTGTTTTGAGTTTAACGCAAAGCGGAACTAGGTAAACGGATATTTACGATAGTTAAATCATGTTTTAAGACGGTTAATTTCAAAAGAAAATACAGTCAATTCATTTTATTGGCACATATTTACATGAATTCCATTCAATAACTATTTTGACTTAAAAATACCAAAATGAAAAAGTCTGCGAAACAGTTGCATCGTTTTTGGTTTCAAAATAATGTGACGTCATAGGTATACAAGTGTCAAAAATAAACACAAGACGTATTTTTACTTTTCGTACGCTTTTGGTTGGTTTCAATACTGACTAACAAATTTTGAGGCACAAAATGTGACTTAATGTTTGTTTTTTAAGAAATTACATACCAAAACAATCGTAATTTAAAATGGTGATTTTTTTCAGTAACTGGAATCTTGAACTTGGAATCTAACTCTTCAAACTATTTGTCAACGTCCTATAAAAATTGTCGTTACAAACAAATTGCAATACAATCTGCTTTTGTTTGGAACCATGTCATTGGTTATGCCTCCTCAATTTGTTCAAACAGAGAAACACGACAGATTTCACAGGTAGATACATCAAAAACGAATCATTAACACAATATACTTCTTTTATAATTAAATTGAGTACCAACTGAAAAAATTTCATCTGGAGTAAATTTCTATAAAAGATTTACAGTGTATGGTTCTCTTTCTGGAAAATTATATAAAATTAAGAATATATGATCTGGTATTACTCGAATTATAGAAATTTATAAAACTGATAATCCATTCACTGCTTCCACACAGGTATTAAGTTTTTTTTAATATATATGTAAATATATGCAGATAAAACAAAGATAAGTCGTCTTTATCTATACAGTGTATGGAAATAATTTTTCCGACATATTGTGTAGTCTTCTTATTGATGGTCAAATGATATTTCTCGATCGATTTCTGTTCTATGTTGTCATAAAAGGTAATCATTTCACGTGTCTGTATAATATCATGGGTTTGCAATTAAATAATCAATATATTTTTAAGAAGACTGAATTATCTATAAAATCAAAGGTTTCTTCGTTACTACTATTTTACATAAGTTGTAGAATAACTCGACACTGTATTACATGGCGACGAAAATTGCAAAGACATTCGAAATATAATACAAACAATAAAAAAGTGGCCAAATGTGCTCACACCAAGCCTGGTGTAAATAACACTGCGAATAAAGGATAAAAAGACTTTATATGGCTGAACAAACGAAGTAAATAACCATAATCTGTCTTAGTTTGATTTAATTGTAATCCAAACAAAAATGCAATGCCTTTTAGATCTATCTCCATAAAGCAACTATCCTTCAAGTCCAGGTTTGTTTATACATTATGATCAGCGTTTATATTTGAGAGCCAATAATGTATTTAATAGCATTCGTTTCTTGTCAACATAATTATGGTAAAAAGCTTTTTATAAGTTTTTTGAAAGTCTTTGATTCTTTGATGATTTTTTTAAAGCTTTCATTTAATAACAGTCTTTCCTTTGATTTTCCATAAACTGAAGATAATATGACCTCTGAAATAAAAAAAACTCAATGCTATTCTACTTTGTTTACAAGGCTAAACCACTTCAAGTTTGATAAGAATAGTAATGGTAATCTAAATTGGTCAATAATGTTTGGTTGATATTTATGGACACGTATCTTGAAAATGACAATTATCCTGACTCAAGATCTTTCTTTATAATCTAAATAACAAATCTATGAATTTAGAGGCAAGGTTGCTTATCATTGTGTATACAGCTCGACTGTTCTTTTGTCCGTGTATATAACCAATTTAACATTATAAAGTAAAGTTTTGTTGATATTAACCATGGTGAAGTTAGGTTTATAAAAGAAACGGTTAAGCTTTTAAAATATAATCTCTTTGCCAGCTATAAAACCAGATTTATTCCATGATTTTCTGCATAAGAAAATGTTTGTACCAAGTCAGGAATATGACAATTGTTATCAATTCGTTTAACATGTTTAAGATTTTGATTTTGTCATTTTATAAGGGACTTTCCATTTTGATCTTTATTTGGGGCTCAGTATTTTTGTGAGGTTACTTTTCACATGCAATGTCTTTAGAATTTTGTTTTAGCTTGGAATTGGTAATACGAAAATGTATAATTATCGGACTGACTTAGGATGATAACTGATGTACCCATATTTTGACTATTTATTTATTATATCTGTTTAGTTCACGCATCAATGTCAATATAACGGAATTTGATTAGACTGTCATCAGAGTTAGAGGGTTAGCGCTATAAAACCAGGTTTAATCCACCATTTTCTACATTTGAAAATGCCTGTACCAAGTCAGGAATATGACAGTTCTTGTCCATTCGTTTTTGATGCGTTTTGTTATTTGAAATTGCCATCTGATTATGGACTTTCCAAATTGATTTTCCTCTAAGTTCAGTATTTTTGTGATTTTACTTTTTAGGACATAGGTTTTGTCTGTCATACCAATGAGTGGTTTGATCCACTAATTTCTTACATTTGACTTTTTTGTAATTTTTTTAAAAGAACAACGACATTTATAGCAGAGTCAGAAGTTCAGATTGCTTAAAAGCGTGAACAGCACGCAATAACCTAAACGGTACCAATGTCTCTTCAATGATGATTGATGCCAAAACATTTTAAAATCTCAATCTTATAAACAGGATGAAGAGCTATATATAATTTTCCCATCAAGCATCATGAATGTATTGTTAACCAAAAAAAAAAACGCAGTATATACATACCTGTCATACGCGGACAAACATTTCGAGTCTTTACTTTTCAGAACAAGTATTGCAACTTTGTTGACATATACCTATATCTCAGTTTATTACCATTGGCCAAACGATACAAAAAAAGATAACAATACAATTATATTGTGTTAATTACAGCAATATACAAAATAAACATGATAGATTCTTGTGACTTTATCCTGCAAATAAACTCATCATAGATACCAGGACTTAATTTTATATATACGCCAGACGCACGTTTCGTCTACAAAAGACTCATCAGTGACGCTCGAATCCAAAAAAGTTAAAAAGGCCAAATATTGTACGAAGTCAAAAAGCATTGAGGACCAAAATTCCTAAAAGTTTGCCACAAAACCAGGTTCAACCTGTGTTTCGTATCAGTTTGATTGTAATATTTCAAATAAAATGCTATTATAATGGTAAGTTGACATTGATATTCTCTAAGATGAACAAGTGGTTTTAATACAACTGTTTTCACTCTAACAATGACTGAAAAAAAAACTTTGTAAATCTACATTTGTAATTTCATTGATTTTTGAAAGGAATTTGATACAGATTATATTGGTTCATTGATAGAAATATACTGTGGTAAAAGCAAAACGGTCTTCACATTCCAGGAAACTGGTGTGATGCTTTTCATACACATGTACTATGTTCAGTACAATCTTAGAAAAGGACATTTATTAGAATGGTTTAATATCGATTGCGATGAAAATTATCACATATGTTAATTTATAGACACGCATCAACATATTTTTTTCTGCAGATACCTTTTATATACCTTTTTCAGATATTGTAAATTGTTTTGTTAATGATATTGACAGCAATATATGTGACCCGCCATGACATTTGGAGGCTTATGGAGGTAGAACGTCATTGTTAGAAAAATTATAAACATGATAAATATCGAGATTCAATGAAATACGTATTTGTGAAGAAGAGATAAGCACTTTCCTTGGCTTTTTTTTTGCTGACGCCGAACTATACATCATATATAGTTTTGAAGAAGTCTTACTTTATCGTTTGAAGTGAAAATATTTGAATCTACCATTTTAAATTGATACAAAAAAAAAAATCAAATTTCTGCTCTATAGATTTCCTTTCATAAATGAAATCTGAAAAATATCCCTAACGAATGTACCGTATCCAAGATCTCATACAAGATAATACCTACTTATAAACTGTTACGCGTCGCATACTAAGTATAGAGACATGCATAATAAATCTAAATTAAAAAAAGGAATTCTTAAAGCTTACTTTGACAAATTTTAAACTAACTTCATTTCAACAAGTTTAAATTACATGTTCTAAAATAGAGCTACAAAAAAAAATGCTCTGCTTTATAAATTTTCTTTCATAAATTGAGTCTGAAATATATCCATAATAAATGCACCGTATCAAATGCATATATGAGAACACCTACTTATAAACTGTTACGCGTCGCATACTATGTTTAGAGACATGCATGATAAATCTAAATTAAAAGACGAATTAAAAAAAAAAGAAATTCTTCAAGCTTACTTTGACAAATTTTAAACTAACTTCATTTCAACAATTTTAATTACATGTTCTAAAATAGAGCTAAGAATTGTTTGTAGTGTAGTAAATTTAAGTCTTTGAAATTTTATTCAAATACGCTATTGAACATTACTAAGAGCCAATAAATACAATAATTTTATATTTTATAAATTAGTGCCTTCAATAAATTAAAGCCGTCATAGAACAGTCTCATTTTCATAACGATATTCGAAATGACTCGTTTCATTGCCATTAAAATAAATATATCATAACAACATGACAGAGAGTTTTGTTTCGGAATATTCTAGATAAATATACAAAAAGCAAATTTTAGACAATGTACCCTCCTAAGCCTAGAAGTGGTTAGTCACATATAGTTAACGGCTTTTTTCTTACAATGACGTTCTACCTCCATAAGCTTGGATATGTCGTGGCTGGTCACATATGTGTTATATACACAAAAAAGTGATAAATGATCCCTACTTGCAGATGGTGGTATTTGGAACAATTGTAAAAGCTTTAGAAAGAATGCTTGTTTCTGAATAAAATATTATATGACTTTATTTGATTTTTGTGTTTTAAACGCCACTTTTAAGCACTGCTTTTTGGGTAATTTCGTGGCTGCCAGTTGTTGTCAGTGGAGGAAGCCGATTCAATATCATTTGAACTGCATTTCAAAATTTAAAAAAAAAAAAAAAAAAAAAAAAAAATCAGTTTACCTATATGCATTGCATATGATTTCAACTAAAAATTCTGGTAAACGTCACTCGCCTTAATCTCTGTAAAAATTACCAAGGTGGCTTTTCTGGTGTTATATGAGTGAAGTCTTGAAGAGAATAAAGAACAATGTTGCAGTTGACTGTATACTGATGAGATGGATATTTGAGTATTTATATGAATATTATATGCAAATAGAGACTCGATGAGAGTTTAGTAACCCTACTGGTTGAAAATGATGCTGGAATTTAGTGTTGTTAGACTTTTCTTTTTATAATGACATATATAATAAAGCTTGTAGATTTTTTATTCCTCTGAATAAAGGCAACAGTAGTATACCGCTGTTCGAAAATCATAAATCGATGGAGAAAAAAACAAATCCGGGTTACAAACTAAAACTGAGGGAAACGCATCAAATATAAGAGGAGAACTACGACACAACAGACACACAACATTAAAATGTAACTCACACAGATACGAACTATAATATATCAATGGTCATTTTCCTGACTTGGTACAGGACATTTTAAGAAAAAAATGGTCGGTTGAACCTGGTTTTGTGGCATACCCAACCTCTTTTATGGCAATGTTAAATATAACATTAAAATGACAACATTACATGATTGGACTACAATACAAATAAATTGGAGAACATATAGAACAGAGAAACACACGAATAATAGCGAACAAAAGGTACCAGGTCAAAAATTTAATACGCCAGACGCCCGTTTCGTCCACACAAGACTCACCAGCGACGCTCAGATGAAAAAAGTTCGAAAGCCAAAACAAGTACAAAGTTGAAGAGCACTGAGAACCAAAAGTTCCAAAACGTTGTGCCCAATACGACTAGGGTTTTTTTGCCTGGGATAAGAACATCCTTATTATTAAGAATAATTCATACTTTTGCAAAAGTAAATTTTATAAAATGACTATATAATAGATATACATGATAAAACCGAAGTGGTGACACACTACAGAATAAAAACGGATACATTACATAAAACAATCTAAACTAGTACATATAAAAACACAGCCGAGTTAGCCAAAGTCATCAAAGCACAAAGTGACGTCACATTTGAATTTGTAATACTGATATAACATTTATTAATAACAATGAAAATTACAATACTAATTAATATCAAATTGTGGTAGTTATGAGTTTGTAAATGTGCTGAAAACCAATACCGTATCGTCGGCTATAAAAGACACGACATTCAAAATGATTAACAATTCAAACGAGGAAGCCAGCGTTTTAAGAAAAGAAAAAACATCGATAAAAAGCAAATATGACACACACGAACCAACGACGACTTCTGAACTACAGGCTTCTAACTTGGGACAGGCACATACAGAGTGTAACGGGGTTAAACATGTTTGTGAGGTCCCGGTATGCTAGTGGTGTAGCAGCACAATTTAAGACAAACTATTAAAATCAGGTACAATTGCCTACACTCAAACCATTGACACGAGGCACTAACACAACTAACGTAAAAACAATAGACATAAACCACTAAAAAAAGAGTACTCGCAGTTACTGAAAGCTAGTTCAAAGCCTATTTCAACTAAATTATGTTCGGTCAGACTAAAATTTCAGTCAGTATACATTTAATGAATGTTTAGTGTTAAGGCGTCATAAATACTCTGAAAAATACATGACCTTGGTTATCGACAAGCTGTCGGATCATATATTGCAAACTATATTTTCAATAACAACATCAGTGTAAGTACCAATAAAAACAATATTTAAATATTTCATAACTATGTTAACTTAAAAATCTTCAAGAACAAGGTAATTCAAATGATTCATTAGTTTACATGGGTTGTAGCTACATTTACAGACTTTAAAAACAACATCACCGTAAAAAAAAGGATGCGATATCATGTTTTTTAAAATAAATCTACAGGTATAGTTAAACCGCCTCAAGATCATAGTATATTCTGCCTCTTTATTTGAACAGAGAGGTTTCATATTGGCAGATATTCTTAATATAAAACACCGACAAAATTTGGAATTTTTTTTAATGGAAACAATTTCTTGGCATAATATAGAATATTTTTGTAACATTACAGAATACTAGTATATGTTTGACTTAAAAATGTAGCAAAACCCTATTTATATTCAAAATTGAGGTTAATTTTTCGCCTTAAGATGTTTTTCAAGTTTTTTGACTGAAAAAGGAACATTAAATATATAGGTTCATTTATGTTAAATTGAAGTATAATAAATTATTTCTTATCTGAACGATCCAGTGACATTTTACACGGGTGAATTAATGAACTAAATTGATCGTTAGTTGAACTAACCTTACTGACAAATATGTTTTCTTGTTTGAATGTTTGTGATGATATTTGTTGTTGTAACAGTAGTCATGTTTGTCTGAGGAAACAAAAATAATATAACATAAATGTCATAACTATCAATTTGCACCGTCATCCATTCACTTCCATGTCAATTCGGTTTCCTTCGCATTAGTTGAAGTCGTTGATTTTTTCAACGAAGTCGTATTATTTGGATGTACTTGTAAAAGCAAAAATAACAAAGTTAACACATTAAAATAGACAAAATACTAACAGTTGAACTTTTTTCTGCTTTAAATAAAGGCAACAGTAGTATACCGATGTTTAAAACTCATAAATCGATCATCCAAATGTGATGTACTTAATTATGAAACAAAGCAGCCAATAATATAGCCAGATAAAGGTCGTTTTTTGTGTCAATGTGATAGGTATTCATATATATTCCTAAACATAGTCTTGATTCCAAGATAATGAATGTGAGTGGTAATTGAAAATAATAAAAATATGTATATTTATACTTACTTTATGAAAACAAAAGTAGCTGAGAATTTTCTTGAATGAGATCCAATGATTCCTTTAAACCACACACATTAAAAAATTACCAGATCTCATATAAACTCATCATTACATGTTCTCCTGCTTCTGCAATGATTCAGTTTCCTTCCAAATATATGCAGACATATAAGAGGGGTATTGAATGAAATTTATTCTGGAAGATGATGATTTTCTCTTTATATTTGAAAGTATTTTTGTCCATCTGATGAGTTAAGCCTTTTTCAACTCATTTTTATAGTTCGTTCTTATATTGTACTGTTATACCACTGTCCAGGTTAGGGGAAGGATTGGGATCCCGCTAACATGTTTAACCCCGCCACATTATTTATGTATGTGCCTGTCCCAAGTCAGGAGCCTGTAATACAGTGGTTGTCATTTGTTTATGTGTTACATATTTGTTTTTCGTTCATTTTTTTATATATAAATAAGGCCGTTAGTTTTCTCGTTTGAATTGTTTTACATTGTTATATCGGGACCATTTATAGCTGACTATGCAGAATGGGCTTTGCTCATTGTTGAAGGCCGTACGGTGACCTATAGTTGTTAATGTATGTGTTATTTTGGTCTCTTGTGGACAGTTGTCTCATTGGCAATCATACCACATCTTTTTTTTATATTTAACCAAACTTTCAGTAACTGCGAGTTTTCCTAGGTCGACACGTTATTTTATGGCTTTTTTTTTTGGTGCTTAATGTCAATCTGATTAGTCAAGCCTATTCCAGCTGATTATTATTTGTTGCTCTTACAATAAAGCTGTTTCAGCTATTTCTTCCAAAGGTTTACTGCCCCTATTATAATTTGGTTGACGGTAATGACATATATTTGTTAGTGGTGATACTAATGTGTTTCATTTGTCGTAATATCTATCCAATCCATTTTCCCGATATTACTTTATAAAATTGAATTAGACTTACACTGGGTTTCTACAAAACAGACACAAACAGTGAAGCAGGAACCGCTTACCAATCTATAGCACCATCGTTTTTAGAATAATTTTTGTAAACATTTATATGTTTTACTATTGGCAACGTTCTTATCATTGCCCTTATAAATCTTTTTTTTTTAACTCACATATTCAGTTTAAAGGTACCGATATTTTTGAAATTTCTATTTACTAGCATGTGCAAGACTAAGAGACATTTACCAATCTGCTATTGTAAAATGCCATTGTGTCGGTTATCCCACTTCAATCGGTTTAAACAGGTAAACAGATGGATGTCACTGGTATATATAGTAGAGAGCTCTTGAACCAAATTATTAACGCATTGTATTTCTTTATTATAATGAATGTTCTTATGAAAATAGCCCATTCACTGCGTCTTACCAGGTCTTCGATATCTTTTCATGAATATGTAAATCTGAGCGAAGTAAAATAAAAAAAAAAAAATAAAAAAAAAAAAACAGAAGGAGATTAGTCTCGAGTTTATAACAACATTTTTTCCTTAATTGTTTATTCTTCATATACTAAGTTATGGTCAATGCATCCATCATATACACATCAATTCATTTATACTAAATTTTGTCATTAAAAAATTAATTTTAAGTGTCTGTATTGGTTTGCAATGAAATAGTCAATATATTTTTTAAGAAGACAGGATAATTATAAATCAAAGTTTTCTTCATTTCTAATTTGCAGATGATGTAGAATATCTAGACATTTTTTTGATTTATAAAATTGAATATTACAAAGAAGGTATATAATGCAAAAATTATAGTCGCAAAAGATACGAACATTAAATCTGGCTAAAATAACTTGATGAAAATGACTTTGAATAGCTAAAACATTGAAATGAAATACCTATTTCAACGGAAGTCATACAAGACCAGCTTTATAATAAATTTTGAAATTATCGTATAAATTTTGTTATCAGTATTATCTTGAATGTTTATGATATTCTGAGTGTTTCTCTATGGTTGTTCCTAGCAGTCAAGATAATTTGACCTCTAGAATAAGAATCTCAATGTTATGCTTTGTTTACAAGGCTAATCCAATAATGGCATTCCACTTCAAGTTTAATAAGAATAGTATTGACAATCTAAATTGGTCAATACTGTGTGGTTAATATTTATGGACACTTATCTTGCAGATGTCAATGACAGTTTTCTGACTCGATAAAAAGATATAAAAAGTCTAAATAGCCCTTCATATATCAATTAAGATGCAAGGTTGCTTAATCTTTGTGTAAACAGCTCGACTGTACTTTAAAACTTTGAACTCTGCCAATCGTAAATTACTTTTTTTTTCCTGAGATTAAAACAAAAGCGAATCGGAGGAGATATATTTATGGTTAAGTTTTCAAAGGAGAATGGCCGAGAAATTTCTATGTAAACTTTGAGTTTAAGTCACAATATAAGAAGGCGTGGATGAACAAGCGGGACAATAAAAATTCGAAAGTGTAGGGAAAGAATGCGATAGCAACACCATGATCAAAACAAATAAAAAATAGAATAAAGACAAACAAGTCAACCAGGCAAAAATTAAGGAATGAGCCACACGAACTCAACTAGATGATGGGTTATTGCTTAAAAAACGAAAAGAATACTGGAAATCCGGAAATATTATCAATTATTGAAATTAGATGTAATTGACTTGAATTATTTTTTGATATTCTATAAAATCTGAACAGATATTTATAGACATAATTTCAAAGTCACCATTCAGATCAGCTTGATTGGTCATACTAAAGTATAAAAATAAAGGGATAACTTCATAGTTTTATAACACATGATTGCCTGCATATGCATTAAATATAACAAGAGTCGTGTCATACATGAGGGGAAAAAAACTTTAAAAAAGGGACGGTTTCTTTAGAGCTAAAATTAATAAAGCGCTGTTTTCATATTTACATCAGAGGCTCGATATCACTGTTAGGGGACCACAAGTTGACGAGGGTATCATCAGCTAAGTATTCCATACTGTGGTACCGACATGATTCAATTTTGCAATATTTAAAAAAAAACTGTTCGTTTATGAACTTAGAAGTTGAAAAGAAACTGAGATTTTAACTCCCTTAATCACAGTTGACCCTGGATAAATTTGGATAAATATTCTGGTCTTATCGTTCTTCAACTGTGTCGGTATTTACCCCCAGTGTTTGTTTTGTGTCGTGTTGCTCAGTCTTTCGTTTTCTATGTTGTGTTCTGTGTACTGTTGGTTGCATGTTGGTCTTTTTGTTATCAATTAATACGTTGTCAGTTTATTTTCGACTTATGAGTTTGAATGTCCCTTTGGTATCTTTTGCGTATCTTGACGCAAAATATTCTCACACTATGCAACATTGATTTCACCCAAAATAATCAGCATATTAATAACATATAACTATACCCATCCCTGTCATTATTAGAACGGGTATTGCATTTAGAAAGGAGGAACTATATTGACATATTTCTACACCTTAGTTATCATTATAGTTCATTAACAAACGAAAGAAAAATAAAAGCAATGTAGAGAAAGCTTTGGTTCGGATAAATCTCATACCTTAAACAAACACGTTAAATCTGCGTTACCACTTATTTTGTATTGTATTAACATTTGTTTTGTAATTTTTCAAACGAAAGACTAACGCAAAAGGTAGTTAATAACAATCTATAAGCATATGAGATTTGACATGATTTAATTGACTTAAAAAAAATTATTATACCATAATCGAAAACTAACTGTGATCAAAGCTTAACGGTCTATTTATACAAATGTACTATGGTCAGTACAACTATAAAGTGGTCATTTACCAGAACTATTAATGTCGAAAGTGATGTCAATTCTCACCTATGTTCAACGTTGGTATAAGTTACCTTGGTTCAAATGAGTGTGGTGTTTATATTATTGATACAACATATTTTCATATCATTATTCTATTCTGGTGTTTAGATTTTTTTTAGCATTACATAATTGGCGTGTAGCGTAATATATGGATGTTAATAACAACACGAGTAATATTGTGTATTATAAAGGACATCTTGTGAAAACACAACATTTTATATTTAATGGGGGATTTGTAGTATTCAGTCCTCTACTACATAAACGTTTTTAGGTCGAGCTTTTTCATATCATAGTGTTACTGCTAAACTTATTATCGCCTCTACAAATAGAGCGCTTAGTCTTTGAATATCTAAGTGTAAAAGTTTCTGTGGTGTACAAATTGTGATGTATTTATGAGGTTCCCAATTAGGAATGTGGTGCTGGTCCTTGGAGCTTTCAGATGTTTTCGGCTCTTTGGTCGGGTTGTTGTCTTTTTGAAATATTCCTCATTTCCATTCAATTTCCATTCTCAATTTTATTGTTTGTTAATGCCGTAAAATATACATCGAATAATGTAGATGCAAATGATATTTAGAAAGTTAAAACGATTTTCTTATTTCCAGGTGTTCCTTACAGAAACAAAAGGTGTAGAAAACTTTTTTTGTTTTTTAGATGAATGCATTTTCTGTGTCAATCTAGAGTGTGTGTGTAAAATCGCATACTGTATTAGTACTACTTAATTTTCCAAAAATATTCTATTGGATCGTTGTCTTAATCTATTCAAGAAAAGTTTTGAAACTGGAAGACTTTTGACAATTCCAATGCCATTCATATACATACATTGTTACGTGGTGTTGCACTATTTAAAATCGAAGCAGGACAATTTGAAAGACATTTTTAACAAAAATCGCACTCTTAAAAAATTTTTAAAGGAGAAAGTCCAGAAATCAAACGTTTGTTTATATAAACCAACAGAACGATTGGAAACCAACTGTCATATTTGTGACATGGCACAGGCATTTACCATTGAAAAGGGGGAAGGGGAGATAAAGCTGGTCTCATAGCTAGCTTAACCTCATACTGTTTTAACTATTACGAGATCACAAGATCAACTCTGTGATAAAAATTAAAATATTTTCGAATATCAAGCTCATTTAAACAAGTCCATTATATGAAGATTAAAAAAACAAAACATATTTTAAAGTCATAGCATTGTAATGTTGCATATATGTCTATTTGTGGTATATAGAAATGATCGTTTTCATTCGGAACGCGTGTGTCGTAAACACTTATATGGATTTTATCTTATCTCATAAATCGATTGAGAGAAAACAAATCCGGGTTATAAACTAAAACCGAAGGAAACACATCAACTATTAAACGAAAACAACGAAATAACAGAACATACAAGTGCAATATTAGAAAAAAAACAATACATAGAAACGAACTACTAGATAACAACTGCCATATTCCTGACTTGGTACATTTTAAGAAAAAAAAATGGTGGGCATCATATGTTAAATGTTATATTGTATATCATTGAGAGTTGATATCTTTGAATATAAACCAATCTAAAAATTACGACGAAAACACCATAATAATAAGTTTGAGATACCAGAATTTAAATCAAACCCCGATGTAATCGGTGCCCCAGAAAGTCATGAAGATCATTGTTCAGATTTGCTTCAAGTCTGATCTAGTAAGGAACTAAGGGTTGTTTTGTACGGAAAACGGAATGACATAGTCATGACTATTGAAATATATGGAGGCATTTCGTTAATAAAAATGTGTATTTTTCAAATTTACTGAAAACATTCAGTGTCAAATTTCTAAAGCAAAAAACAAACATTTCTCGTTTAGACATTCTACAAAAAAAAACGAAATGTTTCTATTCTCTTATTACATCTTCTAAACCATTGTTCTATATTGGGCTTTAATACATCAAATCAGTAAAAAAATGACATATAACTTGTTTGTTTCAATACTTTGTTGTTAAGAGAAAATTGAATATTTGGTATTTCACTGTTTTAAAATTAAAATTATAATCTTACTTTAAAAAAAG
The DNA here is from genome assembly GCF_965363235.1 of Mytilus galloprovincialis. Lineage (NCBI taxonomy): Eukaryota > Metazoa > Mollusca > Bivalvia > Mytilida > Mytilidae > Mytilus > Mytilus galloprovincialis. The sequence goes on from NC_134847.1 coordinate 69,856,463, forward strand.
TACAAGTGCTATTTATACCCCCAACTTTAAGATAACATTATATTCTATTTTCAAGTTTCAGATATATAAATGTGTAAGTCGTTCTCGGATTTTTGTTAACTATGTCGGCAATGTCATAGAACCGCTTAGTCATAAATCCTTGTGAAAAGCTGAGCTGTTTGAGATGTTGTAAAAAGTGGAAGACATAGAAAACAACTATCCAAATATATCACACAGGACAAATAAATGAAGAAAATAATTATTTGATAATCAAAATAATGTCAATTACACAATTTTATATGGTTCCAAAACATTAAATTAGATTAGATCCTGAGTTTTCAGATAATATGGATAATATAAGCAAATTGTTTAAAATCTAATAAAATCATGTAAGATTTATTGGTTAATGAGTGTTTTTGTATAATCAGGAAACGTCAGTGCAGTAGTGTCACTTGTGATGTCACTATGACATTATAAACATGTTAAAATCAACTTATTTGACGAAAACATAGGTTTTTCCATGTAAAATTCGAGCTTTGTTTTTGTGAAAAGGTTAAAAAATGTATTATTGATTTAAACTTTTAATATCATCCATCCAGTTCAATGTCAATTAAACACCCAAATCTACTGTGTATTATTTGAATATCATATAATCATAAATATGGCATATTGGGTGAGTGTATGTGTAAAAAGATATTAACAAATTTGTTACTTTGAAATGATAAAAATATCAAAAGAGAGACGATAGTTATCAAAAGTACCAGGATTATAATTTACCACGCCAGACACCAGACGCGCGTTTCGTCTACATAAGACTCATCAGTGACGCTCATATCAAAATAGTTATAAAGCCAAACAATACAAAGTTAAAGAGCATAGAGGATCCAAAATTCCAAAAAGTTGTACCAAATACGGCTAAGGTAATCTATTCTTCGGACAAGAAAATCCTTAGTTTTTACCACAGTGACGTTCAAACTCATAAATTGAAAATAAACTTGACAGTCCCGTGGCTTACTTTTCATCATCTTACATATAAATATAAAATAAATATGATATAATTGCAAATAACTGTCCAGACGTAGATATTATCAACTATTTTTTAAATATGAAACAAATCAGTCAAACCATTAAGCACGATCAAAGGAGTTTCTAACGTCAATGTCAGCGGTAAATTCAATTATTCCATAACAACTGTTTGGCTTCAAAGATTAGAAGTGGCAATATTAATATGAATATAATAAATTAATAATATCTATATAAAAAGTAAAACATACCCCAACCAAAGTGTATATATGCGTACTATGGAAAAAATCCCAGAGCAATATCGAGACATTTGAAAACCATAGAAAAATATGGTGTAGGCGCTGAAAAATATGCTGTAATCATTGAGAAATATGCTGTAATCCAGCAATGACGTTGAAATTCAATGATCTCATATTAACAAATTCCTAAATGATTTCCAGCTGAACGACTTATTTCTCCGTCAAACATATACAGATCTATCGGAGATGGAATAAATAAAAATTGAGTCTTGCAGATAATGACTTATCTTTTTGCTGAATTTGAGTTTAAATTAGATTTTTATAACTGCGAGTACTCTAAGGTCGGCACTTTCTGTCCTTTGTCCTTTGGTGTTTAGGTTGTGTAGCGACCGGATGAAATCAACCCTTTTCAAATAATTATCTATTTGTTCTTTTTTATTTATTTATTTTTCGAATTATTTATCTAACTATAAAGTTGTTTTCAACTGTGCTATGTAGAACAACTATCTTAATACAGTTTTTTTGTTGTTGTTGAGTGTGTTGTTAAACCACGGTAACAGATATGGAGAGAGTTTGACAAACATAAGTTAAAATGGGTTTTGTTCATTGTTAAAAGTTGCATATTGACTTGTAATTATTCGTATTTGTCATTTCAGGCTATGGCTAGTTGACACAATGGCAATCATATCTTTTTCATTATGTTTGTCTTTCCAAAGGCAGGCAATTACTTTTGTAATGTCAAGAGTTTGATGATTTTCCGTTCTCATCATTCGGCATTGTGCATGGGTCTAAAATAGCACTAGATGTTCTTGTTTGCCTTATCGAATTATGAAATGTATTATAGATATCACAATAGAAATGGCATATACAACTTGCTATCAAATAATAGATTTCATCAATTGATTTTGACAATCCTACATAGTTTAATACATAAAAGGTAGATCAAGTACTACTTGACCTTCATCAGGTCTGTGTGGTAGTAAATTAAGAACGTTCATCGATAACGATTACTTTTCGTGGGAGACCAATCAATAGAACTTTCTGATTATTCATTATATAACTCTTTATCATCTGATATATGAATTATTTACTAGTTGATATATAGTTTTGGAATATGTATGCTTTTTGACATGACTTTGGTCAAATTGGTCAATATACCTGTCACGATCCTGACTCAAGCCTGCCTTTATTACCACAAAAATAGGACCACTATATTGAACATTTAAGTTGGATCAAATTTTAAGTACAGCTCTTTATAAGAACCAGGCAGAGTGCCATATACATGTGATATATGGGGGGTTTCAGATTTTATCTATAATTGGCCTAGTAGAAGCAATAAATGAATCCTGCTCAAAAAATAATTTTGAGTGGGAAAATATGAGCGGTTGCCATGGTAACGGACACACAATTTTTTGGTTGTTAAGCGTAGTAAAATCTTTCACAAATCAGCTAAATCACCACATTTCAGAGCCTGATTATGAATAGAACCATGCATGTTTCATTAATTTTCATATGTAACATTGATAGAACATGGTTTAAGCTTCATTTTAGTGAAGATTGCATGTCAACCAAATTTGTAAATTTTTTGAAATTTTTTTCGAAAAAATGCATATTTTCAACTTTTCTGAAATTGGGATTTTTGCGAAATTATCAAATATTCTCTGGTGTTTTTCAGAAAAGTGCAAATGTGTACAGAATAGTTAGCACTGTAGTTATGAAGTTTGGATACTACTTTACCAAATTTAATAGAAAAATGCGTGGGATTTCTTTTAGTTTTGTCACCATAGCAACCGATTTTTTCCTTGGAAACGGAGTTTTCATTTGCAGAATATTGCAGTTTAAGAGCTTAAATGTCCTGAATTGTTTTATAACCGATAAGAAAAAAAAAAAGCTAACTCAAACTTTAAATTACTATCGTCAAGTGTTGCTGACTTCAATTGTTACCACAGAAAGACATATTATCCATAGCAACATCCATTAAAAAACTGCATAAATAGAAATTTATGTAAAAAAATACATAAATAAAGGGTGTTAATTTTCAAATTGGAATATGACTTCCTTCTTTGCTTCACTCACAGTCTTGTCTAAATTTTTTCTTCAGATGGTTCAATAAATTTAATATGTAACGAAACATTGGGGTTGGGGGGCTTGGAAAAAGGGGGGAGGGGTATGTTGATTTTTTAAAATGTTGCATACAAGTAGATACTTGAGAAAAAGAGAATTGCGTTACATCGTCCGAAGACACATTGGTTTTTGCACTTTAACTTTAGTTTAATTTAATAGAAATCTATTAAATTTAAACACAAGGTTAATTACCACAAAAGGAAGGTTGGGATTGATTTTGAGAGTTTTGGTCCCAACAGGTTAGGAATTAGGGGCGAAAAAAGGGCTCATTTAGGCATTTTTCGTGGTTTTCACACAATAATTTTAGTACAAGTTAATAGAAATCTATGAAATTCACACACAAGGTTTATGAACACAAAAGAAAGTTGGGATTGATTTAGGGAGTTTTGGTCCCAACAGTTTAGGAATTAGGGGCCAAAAAGGGGCCCAATTAAGCATTTTTCTTGGTTTTCGCACCATAAATTTAGTATAAGTAAATAGAAATCTATGAAATTTAAATACAAGGTTTATTACCATAAAAGGAAGGTTGGGATTGATTTTGGGAGTTTTGGTCCCAACAGTTTAGTAATTAGGGGCCCAAAGGGTTAAAATTAAACTTTGTTTGATTTCATCAAAAATTGAATAATTGGGGTTCTTTGATATGCCGAATCTTACTGTAAATGTAAATTTTTGGTCCAGTTTTTAAATTATTTTACATTAAGGTCCAAAGGGTCCAAAATTAAACTTTTTAGTTTGATTTTAACAAAAAATTAATTCTTGGGGTTCTTTGATATGCTGAATTTAACCGTGTATTTAGATTTTGGATATTGGACCATAATAGGTAAATCTCCAATGTTTAAGTTTTTAAGTTTAAGTTCTTAGACTACATTCATTGTGTGTCAGAAAACTATGTTGTGTCAACTATTTAATCGCAATCCAAATTCAGAGCTGTATCAAGTTTGAATGTTGTGTCCATACTTGCCCCAACTGTTCAGGGTTCGAACTCTGTGGTCGTATAAAGCTGCGCCCTGTGGAGCATCTGGTTTAAGGTTAACAGATGATGAACTTCATGGGATTGCAATAGCTGTGCCAACCTGGCTTATGGAAAGGCAAGATAGATATGGCACTAACAATTGTAATTTCTTATGGCACACATCCGTCTGAGATGTTATTCCACCAGCATAAATCACAAAATTCACCCGCAACATAATATTAACAAACTAATAATTTGGTCAAAGCATTTCTAAACTGAAACTGAAGTGTGATGGACAAGCGGATAGACGGACTGGCAAATTGAACATATTTTAAGTTGGTGGTGATTTAAAAAATAATAATAGTCAATGGGTGATAGCTAATATCGGAAGTCCAGTATAATGGAATCCTCTTAATATATACATGTAGCTATTAACATATCATTAATAACGGCTTTGTTGTACTACTATCCCGCAATTGGAATTCCGGATCTCCGAGATAGACAAATATAATACATCTGCTAAGTTAGAATTGTGCTAATCCCAGTAAAATATTTATGCTATTACCGGCAAAACTATGAAATCAAAATTATCAAGCAATATAATTGTATCAATAATGAATCATTTCTTACTATGCGTCGTTCTACATATATCTCACATTTTTTAAGTTCATGATTCCAATATCATAATATCTTGTTTTGTGTGTGTTGGGGAGGGGGATTCAGCTGAAGCACACTTATAATCCTTCTGAAATCCCCCTCCTGTCCTTTAAGAGACCTGTAAATTGAGGTATAATATTTTAGGATAAATCTTCGAAAAAATTGTTTTGCTATTCTCAACGTTTTTTTTAACCTTTACATGAATTACGCCCTTATTTTCTGTATCTGTCTCTGTAACCTTTACAAAAGACTGCATTAATCCCGAGATTTGGAATGAAACCACTAAGCTCAGAATGTCTGCATAAATACAAGATTAACCAGGTGCTCCGCAGGGCGCAGCTTTATACGACCGCAGAGGTCGAACCCTGAACAGTTGGGGCAAGTATGGACAAAACATTCAAGAATGATACAGCTCTGAATTTGGATTGTGATCAAATTTTTGACATTACATGGTTTTTTTTTACACAAAACAAATGCCAAGATTTTACAAATCAATTAAAGATTTCTTCTTCAAACTTTTTAAATCTAAAATTAAATAGTTGACACAGCATAGGTTTCTGACACAGAATGAATGTGGTCTAATGAACTTAAAAGGTTTTTTTTGCCTTTGAGCAAATCACTATGCTGTTGAATATTAATCCTCTCAAAAAAATGTTTGAAGAAATTTTCTTTTTATTTATGAAATCTGAAATGAGAAAAATTTAACCCCCCCCCCCTTTTTTTTCACATCCCCGTTTCCCTTTTTCAAAACTGATATCAATTCAAATTTCTAATGGAGTTTGCAACAATAACTACTCATTTAAATACATCATAAAATATTAAGATGTAAAAAAACTGCTTGTTATCACTGAATGGTAAAGATTATTTAAATTTATCAGTTGGTAGTAAAAAGTGTATATACATTGTATATTGTATATAACAAAGATTTAAGTTGATTCTGGACAAAGAAAGATAACTCCAATTAAAAAAAATTCTTGCTATTGCACAAATAGGATATTTCTTGCTTACTATTCTGGACAAAGAAAGATAACTCTAATTAAAAAAAAAATTGCTATTTCACAATATTGTGCAATTAGATATTTCTTGCCATTGCACAATACTGTGCAATTGAAAAGACTTGCTATTGCACAATACTTAATATAATAATTTTAGATCCTGATTTGGACCAACTTGAAAACTGGGCCCATAATCAAAAATCTAAGTACATGTTTAGATTCAGCATATCAAAGAGGCCCAAGAATTCAATTTTTGTTAAAATCAAACTTAGTTTAATTTTGGACCCTTTGGACTTTAATGTAGAATTTGAAATTTGAAAACAGGACCAAAAATGAAGAATCTACATACACAGTTAGATTTGGCATATCAAAGAACCCCAAGGATTCAATTTTTGATGAAATCAAACAAAGTTTAATTTTGGACCCTTTGGACCTTAATGAAGACCAATTTGAAAACTGGACCAAAAAAACTTCAATAATCAAGAATCTAAGTACATTTTTAGATTCAACATATCAAAGAACCCAACCGATTCATTTTTTGTCAAAATCAAACTAAGTTTAATTTTGGACCCTTTGGACCTTAATGTAGACCGATTTGAAAACGGGACCAAAAGTTGAGAATCTACATATACAGTTAGATTCGGCATATCAAAGAACCCCAATTATTCAATTTTGATGAAATCAAACAAAGTTTAATTTTGGACCCTTTGGGCCCCTTTTTCCTAAACTGTTGGGACCAAAACTCCCAAAATCAATACCAACCTTCCTTTTATGGTCATAAGCCTTGTGTTTAAATTTCATAGATTTGTATTTACTTATACTAACATTATAGTGCGAAAACCAAGAAAAATGCTTATTTGGGTCCCTTTTTGGCCCCTAATTCCTAATCTGTTGGGTCCTAAACTCCCAAAATAAATACCAACCTTCCTTTTGTGGTCATAAACATTGTGTTTAAATTTCATAGATTTCCATTTACTTAACCTAAGGTTATTGTGCAAAAACCAAGAAAAATGCTTATTTGGGCCCTTTATTGGCCCCTTATTCCTAAACTATTGAAACCAAAACTCCCAAAATCAATCCCAATCTTTCTTTTGTGGTCATAAACCTTGTGTCAAAATTTCATAGATTTCTATTAACTTAAACTAAAGTTATGGTGCGAAAACCAAGAAAATGCTTATTTGGGCCCTTTTTGGCCCCTTATTCCTAAAATGTTGGGACCAAAACTCCCAAAATCAATACCAACCTTCCTTTTATGGTCATAAACCTTGTGTTAAAATTTCATAGATTTCTATTCACTTTTACTAAAGTTAGAGTGCGAAAACTAAAAGTATTCGGACGCTGGACGACGACGACGACGACGACGACGACGACGACGACGCAGACGCCAACGTCATAGTAATATACGACGAAAATTTTTTCAAAATTTGCGGTCGTATAAAAACAGTAATAATTTGAAGACAAATTCCACACATTCAATAAACTGCAACACTAGAAACAGTGCAGTACATACCAATCTTATTTTTCTTTGTAATTATCAATGCTTTTTAATCCCAACAAGTTGTAAACATTCATGAATACATGTACAAGACTTTAGTGTCCCCTGTGAAATAAGAGAATAAATTTCCAATGTCCCACACATTTGATCGATTCAAGGTACAAGGCCGGGCAAAAACTAAAATAAACACTTTTATGACCGTGTCGCAATTTTTTTGTTTTGGAGGGGGAAGGGTTGTAGTAGCTTTAACCCATGTTTGTCAGTACATTAGTCATCACAAAGTTTGTTTCCATTTTATGATTTTAGTTTGCCTAAATCAAATCTTATGAAACATGTATACACAGAGATATCAAGTTTGAATTTTGTTGGTGTCACTGTAAGTGTTAACTGTATAATTTGCCTAATATGGCCTGGTTAACTAAATAAATTTCTAAAAGTTACCATTTGATCTTAGGACTGAGAACCTTTTTGTAGCCCTCTTTTCGTCATACATTCAATATTATATTTTTCGACTTTCATGTAGATTTCTTTTTATCTTTTCTGTTAATTTAAAAATGAAGATGTGGTATAATTGTTAATGAGATGGTTACACGCCATTATTCCGACAGCCCATAACATGTAGTCTGACAACCCATTAGTCCGACAACCCATTGGTCCGACAGCCCATTGGTCCAACAGCCCATTGGTCCAACAACCCATTAGTCCAACCACCCAATAGTCTGACAATCAATTGCTCCGACAGCCCAATACTCCAACAACACATTAGTCCAACACTTATCAAGTCAAGCATAAGGGTAACAGGATAAAAGAAAATTGTCTGTCTGTATTATTATATTACGTTTAGATATACGATAAAGTAACATGTTTTTAAAGAAATAACTCTGTATATATAACATAAGGCTTAGGTAGTTCGAATACTTTCTATATACTCAATTCGAAATCTGTATATAGAATAAAACAGAACAGAATATTTCATTTTTCCAAATTAAAGGGTCTATAAAGAGCATATTAAAAACCAGTGGTGGTGCGAACTACTGATGATACAATGTACCCCGCCCAAACATGCACTACATTATTCAAAAGAACTATTGTTTAACAATACAATCGTCAGTATCCCCATAATAGTAAAGTTTTTTTGTGTTAACATCGAGATGTGCTAGAAATGTGCTGAAAGAGTTCCTCCCTCAAATCATTATGAAGTAAGCATTCGATTGAAAAATGACGCTCATCCTCCACTCTATCAGCTGTACATTACGTTTGTCTGGCAGTTTTCAATTCTTAATGTAATGGGTGAGCACCGATTCTTAAGTAATATATGCACTACCTTTCTTAAAATCTACGGAAGCGTATTAGCGCCAAACATTTTTTAAATTTTTTCTTCCAATGTTTGCGTTACAACGCAAACCTTTGCGAAATAACGCAAACCTTTGTTTTAGCTTATTTCTTATTTAAGATTCAAAGGAAACAGTAGTTATTAATAGATTGCAAAGTAAAATCCTTGAATAATTAGATCATATATCATTGACTTCAATAATGAGCAAAATTATATAAGAAAATGTGGTATGAATGCCAATAAGAAAACTCTCTATCTAAGTCACTATTCCTAAAAGTAAACTATCATAGGCCAAAGTACGGTCTTCAACACGGAGCATTAGCTTACACTGAACAAGAAACTATAAAGGCCCCCAGAAACGATATCCTTGTTACTACTAGTATATATACTATAAAGAAAATTGAGTAAATTGAGGTGATACGGAAGAACAAAAATCAACCCTGCTAATATAACTATAACCGAATATAAATATACTTCCAAAGTAAGCTCTCGTTTGAGAACTGTGTAAAGTAGTTTTGCAATAAATATATAGAATGAAGATGTTTTTATTAATAAAATCATATTCTATCTATTCAAATTGCTACCCAAGCATCTTAAAAAGAATACTTTATTATATTGAAATGAAAATTCAATGACTTTCTATCAAAGAATCTTGATCATATTCTGAGATTTAAAAAAATTATCCAATTTCAGAGTGGATGTTGCTATGGATAATATGTGTTTCCGTGGTAACAATTGAAGTCAACAACACTTGACGAATGTAATTTTAAGTTTGCGCTAGCTTTTATGTATTTTTTTTATCGGTTATAAAACAATTCAGGACATTTGAGCTCTTAAACTACAATATTCTGCAAATAAAAACTCCGTTTCCAAGGAAAAAATCGGTTGCTATGGTGACAAAACTAAAAAAAATCCCACGCATTTCACTATTTAATTTGATAAAGAAGTATCCAAACTTCATAACTACAGTGCTAACTATTCTGTACACATTTGCACTTTTCTGAAAAACACTAGAGAAAATTTGATAATTCAGCAAAAATCCAAATTTCAGAAAAGTTGAAAATATGCATTTTTTCACAAAATTTTTCAAAAAATTTACAAATTTGGTTGACATGCAATCTTCACTAAAATGAAACTTAAACGATGTTCTATCTATGTTACATATGAAAATTAATGAAAAATGCATGATTCTATTCATAATCAGGCTCTGAATTGTGGTGATTTAGCTGTTTTTTGACAGATTTTACCACGCTTAACAACCAAAAAATAGAGTGGCCGTTACCATGGCAACCACTCATATTTTCCCACTCAAAATTATTTTTTGAGCAGGATTCATTTATTGCTACTACTAGGCCAATTATAGAAAAAATCTGAAACCATCATGTATCGCACTCTGCCTGGTTCTTACAAAGAGCTGTACTTAAATGATCCATGATAGCCAGCTCTATATATACAATGCAGAGTGACAAAGTTAATTAGCACTGTTTGTTTAAAAGGGTACTCTTAGTCAGGTAGTTGTAAATAGGAATTTGCTTGCGTCTTTGTAAGATTAATTTGTCAGTTGTGATGTATGTTTACACAGTTTTGGATGCTGAATCCCAATTAATTTCAAATTATCTATTAAGTTTTTTTGGTTTTCTTATCTAATTTTGCCAATATAATGAAACTATAAACAACAGAATTTCTAGTTGGAGGTTAGCGTTGTGCTTATATCTGCACAATATCCAAAAGAAAGGACTGAAACTGGGATTTTTTATAGCGTGTTGTTGGGTGTGAGCCAAGGCTCCGTGTTGAAGGCCGTACTTTGACCTATAATGGTTTACTTTTATAAATTGTGACTTGGATGAAAAGTTGTCTCACTGGCACTCATACAACATCTTCTTATAGCTATTTGTTGACAGGCAAAATGTTAATGACCAGAATAGAATAACGGTACCTTGACCTTGATCATATATCATGTATATTTCTAACATATATATATTGCTACTCACAACGCCGAAAAATCATTTAACAAACCATCAAAGTATTAATTATGAATAAATTGTACAAAACAATAATAGAATTACATACTTTACCACGTAATATATCAGAGCTTTCATACTTAACGCGGTGACATTTTTATCAGTTTTCAGGGGCGGTTCCAGCCATTTTAAAAAGGGGGGTTCCCAACCCAGGACAAAAGGGGGGGGTTCCAACTATATGTCCCCATTCAAATGCATTGATCGGCCAAAAAAAGGGGGGTTCCAACCCCCGGAACCCCCCCCCTTGGATCCGCCAATGGTTTTCTTTAGTTGCTGGATACTGGCAAAAGAAATGTCGATCGACTAATGAATAATAGTAAAAGTACAGGTATGGATTCGTCATGATGACAGTCTGTCAGAGGTTAAATTCAAGGTAATAAATATATAGATGAATTGACGATACATGTTCGTTCGAGAACTCGATGCGTCTGACTAGGGAGTTGTAGGTTCCCTGTCACAAGGCAACAGTATATTCAACCATTGTCAATATTTATATAGATAACAAAATCAATAAAACGGAATATTTCTGTTTAGCACAAGACAATAATAATCACATGGCAAAATCAAATAACCAAACGCATCAAAAACGAATGGACAAGAACTGTTATATTCCTGACTTGTACAGGCATTTTCAAATGTATAAAATGGTGGATTAAACCTGGTTTTATAGCGATAACCCTCTCACTTTGATGACAGTCTCATCAAATTCCGTAATATTTACATTGATGCGTAAACTAAACAGACACAATAAATAAAACAGTCAAAATATGGGCACATCAGTCATCATCGTATAACAATTTTAAAAGGAACAATTTAACAGAACACAAAAACATCTATCTACAAACACATTCATTGATTTGAGTGTCTGACGTCAGAAAATTTTATACGTCACATAAATTTGTCGTTCAATGTGCATACAATCAATTTTAAAATTTACAAAGGCAACGTAAGCATATAGGGTTAAAAAATCAAAAGTATGTAAGAATAAATTTCAGAAATAGACCGAGATTGAAAATAGTCCAAAAGTTATATATAGAATTTATAAGAATTCACAAATAGTAAATTCCACTACGCGATTGAATGATTTTGACGTTTATGGTTCAACGTATTTTGTAATTCATAATAGAAATATATCATAATGACATAAACTAGAACAATATCATACTGACATACGGGATCTTTTGAAGTACAGAGTCACGTTATAAGAACCAAAGAAATACAAAATGTCGCATATACAAAGCACGACACCAAAAATGGAAAGACAATACAAGCACATTGATGAGATGTACAAGTACCGAGACACGTCAAACGGAGATCACATCAAACCATTCACCAGTAAAAGTAATATTAATAATAGAACAAAGACAAATGAAAGAACTATAAAACACGTTGTTAAGATGATAAACAACATCAGTACGCAGAATCTATACATCAAGACCATCGTGTATTATTTGTGACGTTGATACGGAATATTTATCAACAAGGTCTTGGTACCTTCCGATGAACTTTTTTTAGAAAAAGGACGAGACGTTCTTTGACATACACCTGGTTCATTAACTTTCTACTCAGACACTGATGACGTTTTACAAAGTCTGAGTAGGAGCTGCAAGCTCTTGAATATCGAATAAGTTGGGAAATATATATCCCATATGCAGGTGAAGTTGGTATATTGCTACTAAGGTGGGGGAAATTTATAATTTCAAAATTAAAATCGTCTCGTTTGTAATAGATTCTGGTACTGAGATGACTGTGTTAGTCAAATTCGAGATATAAGTCTAAGAATGAATAAAGGCAACAGTAGTATACCGCTGTTCAAAACTCATAAATCTATGGACAAAAAACAAAATCGGGGTAACAAACTAAAACCGAGGGAAACGCATTAAATATTAGAGGAGAATAACGACACAACATTAAATTGTAACACACACAGCAACGGACTAAGCATTAGACAAAATCCGATGAGAATAACCAATATAACATCAAAACCAAAAACATGAATTTGGGATAGAAAAGTACTGTGACACGTCTTATAGTAATGTGAATTCATACTCAAAAATAGAAGAAAACAAACGACACAACGGGAAAAAATGAGGCAGAGGAAACCGTGTCTGTTGTTTCTTTAATCTCTAGTTCTGGGGGATATATTAATGGAACCCAATCAGAAAAGTTCGGATTGTTTATGGAAAGAACATCATCAATATATCTGAAAGTGAAATTAAATAATCTGGCAATTTTACACAAATACCAAATTGAAATCTACGCTGGCTATGGTTTGAAACCGTATTTGAAATTAAGTAGGGCGTCTATATAAAGTTAGGTCTTAATGAATTTATACAGAATCAAATGTGAATTATCAACAAACATACTACATATTAGTCTGACTCGGAGGGCTCCCTGTGTTGTAATTGAAACTATTTCATAAAGCATTAACCATCAAGCATAATACATATTCGTCTAACTAGAAGGGCTTTCTGTGTTGTAATTTCGATACTATTTCATATAGCAATGACCATCAAGCATAATACATATTAGTCTGACTAGGAGGGCTTTCTGTGTTGTAATTTTGATACTATTTCATATAGCAATGACCATCAAGCATGATACATATTAGTCTGACTAGGAGGGCTTTCTGTGTTGTAATTTTGATACTATTAATATAGCAATGACCGTATGATTCGACTTGTAAATTTAATTATATGCCTTATTCTGACTCAAAGCGGAGAGTATAATTGTGAAACGTCGAAGGCATACAAGCTTTTCTGTATAAAAAATTTCTGACTGGTTTGGTAATTAAATATCGATCAAACAATTTAAATTTTTAATGTGTTTATTCCATATATATATATATATGTGTAACACTCCCAAACGTGTCCTTCCCCCCAAACGTGTCCGATTCCCCCATACGTGTCTATTCTCCCCAAACGTGTCCATAATATTCAATATTCCCCAAACGTGTCCGATTTCAGAACCTCCAAACGTGCCCGATACTATTGTTATTCGCCCAAACGTGTCCACTTTTAAACGCCAGAACGTCTCGTGTCTTTTGCGCTAATACATGTCCTAAACGCGACATCAATAACGTTCGCGGCAGTTCTATGATGGGGGACACAGTTGATAAAGTGGTAATTTATTAACATTAACTTGTTCAATGCCGGTTGTTAATGATTATCATTACTGAAAATTTAATATGTAACATATGCATTAACTTTTGACTTAATTTGCTTATTGTCCAGTTGCAAGTATTTCATACTCATTTAAAGCGAACATACAAATAATTCTAGTACAGTTGAATTAATCGTTTACTATGTAAATTTTATACTAATAAACTCCGATGATGCCTTTTATATTAATCAGAATATTCCACGGTGGGCTTTCAGTCGAATTGAACTCCCATCTTTTTTTAACAGTTCTAATTTTAATAAATTTTAAGTTACGAGCGTCACTAAAGACACACGAACAAGAGATATAACGTCCAGTGCCAAATATTTCATTCGTTATTTGAACGATATCATATTAACGATATATACTGTAGATAGGTTATATTATCAAACCGGGAATTTAAAATTGGGCATTAATTTTTACGGTTATTTGGGATGACCACTAGTTTGGATTTTAATCTAAAGAAAAATAAATGCGAGTAAAGACCGATTTGTTTATGACTTCAGTAAGAAACTACTTCAATGTCTGTTATGTAATATAGAGGCCGTTTCAAATAAAAGTTGTAGAAATTAAAAAAAAATTTGCCTTCCAAAATACAAAGTTTGGCACATTATAAAGAGTGAAATGCTACAAACATTTTAATGGGCATAGAAAAAGAATTTAAGTAATTTATGTTGATCTTTTAATGAAGTAGTAAAAGATCGTAAAATGAGTATACAATGATAGTAATAAAAAAAACACACACAAATAACCTACGTTTTTATAATATGAACACGAATGATAGTTCCAGTAAAATAAAAAAAGCTTGGTATGGACACGTTTGGGGGATTGGACACGACTGGGGGTTTATTAAAAAATGGACACGTTTGAGCGTTTATACAAATGACACGCTTTGGTGCCATTTGACAACTAGACATGTCTTTGCAGTTCAGTGACGTCGATGTGGACACGTTTGGGGGAATCGGTCACGTTTGGGGGGTTACATATATACGATACTTTTATAGTTTTTGGACATTATTATTGGACAGACATTTACTTGTGAAATATTAAAAAATGAATGATATTCAAAATTTAAACACTAACATGTCAAGAGAGGCAACTCAATTCTTTTTTTATATAAATTGTATAAGTTATAAACAGAAAAGATCTACTTAATCTCAGACACCAATAGCTACGGATATAAACAAAAAGAAATCCGTTTTCCACTTTGTTCACATGGTCTGGGTAGGGCAGGGTTGATAACATACTAAGATAATTGTTTAGAAATGTGTGGCTGGGTAAAAATCACCCCCTTCGTATCTTGAAGTGTTGCGAAAAATGCAAAGACTATTTACAAATCTAACTCACAACTTGTGTTGACAGAGGGGACAAACAGTACTTGAAGGTCGTTGTCTAGCTGTGGTGGTTTCAAATCGAAAATAATATTATTGTGAAGACTAAAATTATAAACGTTCTTCTATTCAGTAATTGTGAGCATCAAAGAAACTCACAGGAATGAAGAATTCACTAAAAAAAGTTTTCTATCTTTATCTATAAGTTATAAGCATAACTACATTTATAAGAGAAATTTAGGTTACATGCCAAGAAAATAATACAGAAAACTGAAAATAATCCATTTAGAAAAGACAAATTGTTCTGCATTCCTGATCTGATATTACAAAGTTGTGATACAAATTACTGGATTAGTATATAAAAAAAAGTAAAATCATAAAAATACTGAACTCCGAGAAATATTCAAAGCGGAATGTCCCTAATTAAATGGCAAAATCAAAAGCTCAAACACATCAAACGAATTGACAACTACTGTCATATTCCTAACTTGGTTCAGGCATTTTCTTAGGTAAAAAGTGTGGGATTAAACCTTGTTTTATAGCTTGCTAAACGTCTCACTTAACGCACGTAGACTTTGGGCTTTTTGATTCGTTAGCCATTCACATTGACAAATATCATAAAACAAGCATAGTTCATTTATAATTTCTAGGCTATCACATGAACAATCTGTAAAATCTTAACAAGCCTTAGGACGTATATTGATTGATCTAAATGAGATATTAAGATTTAAATATCTAACTAACGTCATTCAAAGTTTCAACTGATGATACTTATGAGTATTAATCATTCATATTTCCATGCCATTACTTAACAAAGATTTGTGAATACTATTACTAAATAGAATACTACATTGTAACCCCTTAAGGATATACTTTGAATAAATAAACACATGATTACGGTGACATTATCGATCAAGATAACAGGATGATTGGTTGATGATAAAAGAGTGTTTTCCATACGATCAGGGTTTGTGAACGACAATCTGATTTTATTTGCTTCTTTTGGTTTTTTTTTTTTTTTTTTTTTTTTGGACGGATTTAGGAACTGAATAAAGAGTATTTTGACCTGATAGATATTTTGCCCCAAATAAAAGACAGGATAACTGAATAATTTGCATTTGGATAACATTGGGTTTTTTTCATCGTAAACCTGTGCAATTTGCTTATTTACTAAATATTTTGTTTAGTATAAGTTCTTTTTCAAAATCTGTCAACATTCTTGTACAACTGACCTTTGAGGAAAATACGGATGTGTCATTATTTGAATTTTGGTGTCCTGCTTAGTGCCACGTAAGTTCTACTATTTGCAATAGACAAATAAGGAATAGGTCCGTTGATTTTCTTGAAAATTATGCTCAAAGTTCTAACATGACCTCAAACTGCATGACCCAACCCCAAAAATACCAAATATCGTATCAATATAAACATCTTTACAATTACACAAATCTTACAAATTTCTGTTTAGATAGAAAATATAATGTAGATTGATATAACAACACCTTTAGTTGTTGGTTTGATTTCAGATTTATCTTAATATTTTAAATGTATTTGATATTTGTTTGCTATAATATAACTCATGAAACTCCTTTTGTATCTAGAAAGTGCCTATACTAAACTATAACTCTACCTATCATAATAATAATGGCTGCATAAATAAATAACTCTGTAATGGAATCAATATTTTTTTACATTTAAGTAGGTAGCGGTAAAATGTATTTTTTAACTGGTCCACTTGGAAACGGGATTTTTAATAAAGATTACAATGGAACATCAAACACGTTCATATCTATATCATTATAATCAATGTTTTGCATTTACAGTGTTTGTGATGTCGAAATATCAGTGGTATTAACAAATGCCACAAAGTGTGAAGACGTCCACTACAAAACGATCAACTACAATACAATAGATCAATTTTTTATGCAGTTGGCATTCTTCTAATGTAGTTAATAATATCGTTTTATAAGTGACAAAAGGCAAAAGTCAAGATCGTACGTTTAACATGTTATAACTTAAGTAATAAGAAAAGAGTAAATAAACTCATCATAGATACAAGGATTAAAATTTTGTATTAACGCCTGACGCGCGTTTCGTCTACAAAAGATTCATCAGTGACTCTCGAATAAAAAAATTGAAAACGCCAAATAAAGTATGAAGTTTAAAAGCATTGAGGACCAACAATTCGTTAAAGTTTTTCCCAAATACAGTTAAGGTTATCTATTCTTGAGGTAGAAAAGCCTTAATATTAAATACTCAAAGTTTTGTAAACAGATAATTTATAATAATAACCATATCAATCATAATTTATGTCAACACTTAAGTGCTGACTCCTTGGCTGGTGATACCATCGGGGACTAAAAACTCCACCGATTTTTTAATAACTAAGGAACATGTCATCATTTGTCACTACAGAACATTGATATATCAACATAAATGCTATTGTAATGTAGTTGACAAATTTATGTTATCTCATTTTGCATTTGAAATTATCTTCGCACAAGACTGCATATTAAAGACTTTGTTCATATAAACTACTGTGAGTTCAGTAGAATATTAAAAATATAGTTTAACTAATACAAATGAACTATGAATGGATTTTGAAAACGACCCATTATTTATTTATTTGAAACAAAATATGGAAAGATGATTTCAATGCATATTATGTTTCTCCTTTTATATTCCCTTATTATTAAAATATAAATCCCCGAAAGAAAAGTTAATATGATTTTAGAACTTGATGCTTCAGAAATTTAACATTAAAGATCAGAAATTTTGTTCTTCTGGTCCTACATAATTAAGGCTATGTTTTCATGCGAAAAATTTCATGTCAAAAGAAAAATGTTAACTTTACATTGGCAGCAGAGCTGGAAAGATCTCTAAAACAAGATACCGCTGTAAAGTCCATGTGAAACATTGTTACATTTTACTGATTGTTTTCAGGTTCTGTCCTCTATTATTAATATAAGTCATTATCGTTTGACGACTTTGTCAATAAAAATGTTGATTATTCAAAAGCATTAGACAGATAAAGAATACCTTCATATAAGTTGTTTATGGAATTCATTAACGCAGAACTAGACGACCATAAGAATTTGGGGACACCAAAATTAATAAGATAAATAAGATAAATTCTGTCATAAAGATATTATGAAATGCATGTAAGCAACATACACATTTTCCATCTTAGCATTTAAACAATCACAAACATATCAAAGAATAAACCCACCTGATGTTGAAATGTAGTAAATAAAAATTTGAAATATGTAACATATTCTTTATTCTCAATATCATTTCGCAATGAATAAATCTGAATATAAAATACACAACAAAGTTTTGCAGTTTATTTCTAATGATATAATCTTTATATGCTCTACAATTTCGACGTGTGGTGAACGACTCTTACAAAAAGAACCGCATGATAAAGAGTTTTGGAAAAGTGCCATCACGACATTTATCTTCACTTACAATAAGTATAAATCTTTCCTTTTCGAGACAGTGAACCAAAAAAAAAAATGAATATCTTCTGTACTTTCGTTTAACCTATATCTTTGATATTATATATACACCATACTTACTGGAACACTACAGAATTCAATTTAACTTAGGCTCTTATCATTCATAATTTGGAAGGAGGATTTCGGTTGTTTTTTTTAGGAGAATGACTTCAATAAATACTAACTAACAAACAGGAACAGGTTATGTGTTTTGATATTCAATGATGTATTTCTCCCCTCAACCTTTTATGTGTAAGGGGGCTCGCGGGTCTAAATCAATTTTTTTTTTCTAATATAGGATTTCGCTATATTTTTCTATAAATGAACTTTATCTTATACCTAAAAGAAAAATAAAATAAAAAATTGGGGTCACCGTTCATTTACGCTCACAATCTGCATTCGAAAGAAGCATACATTTTTTGTAAAGGTACTTTTTTTCTGTAGAACTATTAGCAGAAATAGAGGTAATATCGAAATAAAATGATAACCTAATTACAGAAATCGCTTAAATTTTACAATTATTTAGTTTATGTACAACTTATTTAAAAACAATAATAAAAAATTATAGGTCACCGATGTATTTCAATTTTATTGCCAAAAAATTGCATTTTTGGACCAAAGGCAGATAATTTGGAGCTTTTTCAATGATATAAACATTTTAAAAGTCATCTGGGGACAAACAGAATCGATTTTATTGGTTGATTTTTGTACCATATCATAAAGTAATAACTAATAGTGTAATACATAAAATTTGTAATGAAAAAATAAATGTTTAATTTTTTGCTGAAAATTTTGTACCCGCGAGCCTCCTTAAATACAAAATATGCAAACAAATCCTTCTCATAACTGTATTGAAATGACATTGATAATTAGATAGTAGCAATTATATTTCCAATGTCAAAGTTTTCCCGTTGGTAGATACAAACATAAATCATTCATTTGTGTATACCTAATATTTAAATTCATTAATTATTCATGATTATAATACTACAGGTACGTGAGTGAGAATCTGCAAGAAATCTTGCAAAGACGATACGAATTTTTCGTAGAAATATTTAATGATACCACAAAGTGCAAACATGTTTATAGTTAAATACGTTTTATTCTTTATAAATGTTTTCAGTCCGGCTCAAACTGAATCAAACATTTTTCGCATTCACCCAGATCGGCTTGATTCTAAACTGCAAGGATACATTTATTTAACATTTGAGAAAATATCACCGAGGTTGTGCTTTAACAAATGTATACGACGACCTAACTGTCACTCGTACAACTATAATAAATCTTTACTGACATGTGAACTAAATAACAAGCCAAAATCTGTATCTTCTGATGATTTCTTTTTTCAGAATGGATATGTGTATGTTGAAATTGAACAGTACAGAGGGGTATGTAAAAAATTCATATAATAAGGAAAATAATATCTTTTTTGACTAACGTTTTCGATTTATTGTATTATTCTGAACGAAATATAAGTTTTGAGCATTGTCCGTGATTCGTAAAGACAGAAATATAATTAGAAAAATAATATGTTCTTAACTTATTATCAGCCTTCAATCATATCAATTATAACGTAAATAGGTTAATTTTGTGGTGATTGCTGGGTTCGTGTTGTTGCTTTGTCTTCTTTGTTTTCTTTGTTGTGTCTTGTGTACTATTACTTGTCTGTTTGTCTTTTTCTTTTTCAGCCACGGAGTTGTAATTTTATTTTCGATCTATGAATGTGACTGTCCCTCTGGTATCTTTCGCCACTCTTTTAGAACAAAACATCTAAATACCGTGGTGCAGAAATATAGTTTGTCATGTTAAAATAGTAAAATTGATTCATTTGACCTAAAACGATAACATTACACATAGTTATGGTAAAACATTTATCAAAATCTTCACCCAAAAAATACTTTACCTACTGCAACATCGTTTCAGATAATTGTAAACAATGCTGTTGAGCAAAGGATATATAAATGACAAAAATCAAACATAGATATTCAGCCCCTTTCTACAATTTAGTCAGACGTCAGTCGCTACCCTAATACACCCTATCGTTTCGGGGTAATTAATACGGATAGCGTTTGACATCTTTAGCCGTACAGATTTATCATTTTTACATAACCTAATTCATTGTATGCTGGTTCATATTCTGGACACCAGTCTTTGCTCCTTTCTAATATAATTCACAAACAAAAAACAAATATGAAGCTTAGAAATGGAAAAATATTAAATACTAAACTCGTTCAAAGGGTATCTACACGTCTCAATCTTGAAAATCGCTTATATAAAAGTACAACCATCGCTAATATTTTTAACAATAAAAATCTTGGTTACCCTTCTATTGATAAGTATCGTTTTAAAAGACCCAATAAATTCAAAAGTATCATTTATCAACACCTTAAGAAGCACAATCATCCTATTAAATATTTAGCAGTTCAACCTTTGGAAGTAGTAAATAAGCAGCCTGGTGAATCTCATTCAAAGTTTGTACGATCACGGAAAATAATTGAATTAAAAAATTACAGATAGTCTACCCTCTCTGTCTTATTGATAATATCATGGGAATTGGCAATATATCAAGAACCGATTCTGTTAACATTTTGGATATTGTTTCTAAAACTGTTCGAAAAAAACCGCTCTCATGGTCGTAGAAAAAATCGCAATCAAAGAAAACTTCGGACAAATCATACCAATATTTCGGACCTAATTTCTATTTCAAAAAACAACGGCAGACATTATCTGTTAACTAAGCTCTGTTCGTTACCGATTAATAAGTTAAATATAATTCTAAACTGTCCTAAAATTGATCGTCCTGAAGATCATAAAAAACATTTTATTAAAATAAAGTATGTCAATAAAGGTTTTGATTTTGCTAATATTGCTGGTATTTTTAACGACCATTCTGTTAAAGAACAAATTCCTGGATATTTTGATAATACTGAGCTCCCTCTTATTTGTTATATTTACAAGAAATCTACCCGGAAATTTGTGTTTAATTATAGCCAATTGTGTAAAGATGTTAATATCAGTGAAAATACACCTACTTCATGTAATTGCAGTAATTCCAAATACATTTATGCACCCATTTCCCATGTTATAACAGGAGATCTTAACATCGTTCAAGACCGAGAGTTGAAATCATTCCTCAGTAAAGGACCTAAATATCGTCCCCCTTCAACTATTAATTGGAATGAGTGTCGTGATATCATCCACGACTCACTCCGTACTTACTGTTTGAAATGGATAAAACGGGAAAAAGCTGACAAAAAATCTTTGGACTCTTTTTTTAATTCAGTAATAAACATTGTTAATATACGTATTCAACATTTTAAAGAACATTTTACTCTTAACAATAACCACAATAAACCTATTACTCGTATCAAACATAAACTAAAAGAATTTGTTTTTGTCCCGGCCGATAAAGCTGCTAATAATATTATTATTGTTTGACGTAAATTTTACATTGAGGTTCTACAAAAAGAAATCACCAATTCAACAATATTCCAACTGACTCCATTTTCAGAAAACGACATCTGTAACAAACATAAACTTTTAGCTACTGCTTTACAAACAGAACCAAAAACAATGAAAGTCCCAACTATGTATTTGCTTCCGAAACTACACAAAACACCTTACAAATATAGATTTATTTCGTCTTCAAGCCATTGTTCCACTACTAAATTATCTATTCTTCTTACCAGTACACTTGGTACAATCAAAAACCTGATAATAAATTGTTCAAATAAGGCCTTCGAAAATAGTGGAATTAATTACTTTTGGAGTGTCAAAAACTCGTTGGAAGTACTTGATAAATTGCATGCTTATATTGGTGATTTTGAATCTGTTCAAAGTTTTAATTTTTCTACCCTATATACCACATTGCCTCACATTCTCATTAAGAAAAAATTCACACACCTAATTAAATGGGCATTTAAAAAGTCAGAATGTGAATATATATGTTCAAACTCTTTTAGGTCATTTTTTAGTAGCAATAAACAAAAAAACTATGTCAATTGGACATGCTTTGATACTATATCTGCTCTTGAATTTTTACTAGATAACTTTTTTGTTCGCTTTGCAGATTCCGTATATCGTCAGGTTATCGGAATTCCAATGGGGACTAACTGTGCACCACTTTTTGCGGACCTGTTTTTGTATTGCTATGAGTTACAATATATGACAAAAATCAGCAAAGACCCATCGAAACATTTCTGATACACAAATTTAATAATACTTTTAGATATTTGGATGATATTTAAGCTCTCAATAATGACGACTTAAGTATGTAAACTAAAGAAATTTATCCTGTTGAACTTACTTTAAATAAAGCTAATGCTAACAATGACCACTGCCCTTACCTCGATCTTGATATATATATCATTAACGGAAAGTTTAATACTAAAATTTATGATAAAAGAGATGATTTCTCATTTCCTATCGTTAATTATCCATTTTTAGATGGTGACGTTCCCTTGTCACCATCTTACGGTGTTTATATATCTCAACTTGTACGATTCGCTCGTGTATGTAACAATGTTGTAGATTTTAACGATAGAAATTTATGTATTACTGAAAAATTATTACACCAGGGTTTTCGATATCACAAACTAGTCAAAACATTTACTAAATTTTATCATCGGTATAAGGACATCATTCGTAAATATAGCTCAACATGCAGATTTCTTATACGTTCAGGTATTTCACATCCAATATTTTATGGAAATATTCTTTATAAAGCACAAAAATGTCAGTATTCACCTCAGAAGCTAACAAAACCTTTAAATAGACTTATTAAGAAGGGATATAGTTACGATACTGTTGTCAGGTCATTAAAGATTGCATATTTTGGCGTTAATATTGATTCACTTATAGGGTCTTTGCATCGGAACTAAACACATTTATTATTAATAAACCAGTTGTTGGCATGACACGGGTTATGTTCTTCTCATATTTGTTATGATGATTTGAGACTAAACCCCTCAGGGGGGGATTGTGCCTGATATTCATATGATGAAGACATAATTTTTCAATCAGTTTAATTGAGGTCCGGAGCTGGCATATCAGTTAACTGCTAGTAGTCTGATGTTATTTATGTATTATTGTCATTTGTTTTATTTTGTTTATTGTTTATTTTCTTTGGTTACATCTTCTGACATCAGACTCGGACTTCTCTTGAACTGAATTTTAATGTGCGTATTGTTATGCGTTTACTTTTCTGCATTGGCTAGAGGTATAGGGGAGGGTTGAGATTTCACAAACATGTTTAACCCCGCCACATTTTTGTGCCTGTCCCAAGTCAGGAGCCTCTGGCCTTTGTTAGTCTTGTATTATTTTAACTTTAGTTTCTTGTGTACAATTTGGAGTTTAGTATGGGGTTCATTATCACTGAACCAGTATATATTTGTTTAGGGGCCAGCTGAAGGACGCCTCCGGGTGCGAGAATTTCTCGTTGCATTGAAGACCTGTTGATGACCTTCTGCTGTTGACTGCTCTATGGTTGGGTTGTTGTCTCTTTGGCACATTCCCCATTTCCATTCTCAATTTTATGTTCGTATTTCTTATTTTCTTAGACGTCAGGAGTTTGGAGACATATAACCAATGGAAAATTTGAACATGATAAATAGTGGTTTCGTACAGATTTAATATAATTTGAGTCATCTTTACCAGTCCTATTGATGTGCTTTGGTACATATGATACTTTTTTTAAAATCTTAGATACTGTGGATTCATTAATGTTCGTGGATTGCGTGGATTCACGAAATACAAATTTTCTATAAGGTAATATTCAGATTTAGGCAAAACCACGAAATCAAATATCTACGAACATGCAAGTTTTCCTCAATCCACGAAAATTGGTATCCACAAAAATAAATGAATTCACAGTATTGGCCTTGTTTGTTCCTGTTGAAGATCATTCAAGACACCAATGCATTTAAATCGGTATTATATACTATGCACTCATGATCCTATCTCAACATTTTAGGACCCTCTACTGGATCCATGTCATAGAAAACCCTGCAAGTCAGCAGAGATTTGTGAAATAAAACTGGATGGAAACACATTTTGTGTAAAAGATAATAAGTACATAATTAAAGGTAAATGTATCGTTGATTGTCGGAAATATCTGAAATATTTGTAAGATTTCTGTTTTGTGTATGATTAAATAGATATTTTGTTGTAATGAAAATTAAAAAGGAGCGGGAAAGTTAGGTGGAATCATTCTTTCCTTGATTTAAATGCATACTAAACAAAAGAGTTAATGTAATTATCTTTTTTAAGAAACAATGACTATAAAGGTAAAAGGGTTTTGAAATAAAGACAATACGATTAGTAATTTTAATATTTAATGATAAAGTTTTATCATTGTAATTTAATGATTATACATTTTGGCATAGTATTGGCTAACCTATTATGTTCAATAGGAACAAACATTTAATGTATTTGCCAAATCAAACAGAGAATTAAAACAAAGGAGTAGATTCAATTGGACCCTCTTTTGGCCCCAAAATATAGCAGTTTTACAAAATTGTTAAAATGTAGACTTTTAGTTATTAATTGGATTGTAAATTTCTTCTGCTACATAAACATGTGCTGTTTTTGACATTACAATGCACATATATCGGGTATAAACATCATTAAGTCATGCTAAATTACTGAAATCTTAACTTTTTTTGTTTTTTAGTTAAATTTTAGAAGGTTTTCGTCTTAAATGAAAGTGGCCGCATTTGTGTTCATTCTTAATATTGAAATGTAAGTTGTATTTGATGATAATACATAACATATATAAACGTTTGGGATGAACACTGATGCTGCCACTTTCATTTAAGACGAAATCCTTTGATAAAAACTATCAGAAAAGTGACATTTTTGTGCATAGATTTTTCCTATTTAAGCTTGAATTGTTTGAGCGTTTTTAATGAGTAAATAGGTCGAAATAGTTCACATATACTTATTGAATCAACTGAAATAGATACTTAAGTTTTAAAAAGTGTACAAAATCTTTCGTCAGATGAACCTGAAATTTGAGGCTAAAACCAGCCCTCATCGGACCTACTCCTTTGATAATTTCATCCATGGAATATACATAAATTGTAATTTCAATCAATCTGAATTCCGAAATGACATGTTGCCTGCAAACGCCGTGTCTGAAATGTGATGAAATTCCAATAACGTTGTGAACGCCTTTGACACATCTTGATGCAGCATGATGCAACAAAAAAAGTAGTGTGAGGAAATAAACCGAACTCCAATCAAATTCAAATCGGAAAATCCCTTATCAAATGGCAAATTAAAAGCGTAAATACTTCAAACGAACGAATGGAAAAAAGCAGTCATATTCATGACTTGGTACATAAATTTTCTTATGTAGAAAATGGTGGATTAAACCTGATTTTATAACTAGCTTTTCCTCCCTTTTGTGTGACCATCGCATAAAATGTCTTTATATTGACAACAATATGTGAACAAAAGCTGTCATTATTTTGTTAAAATCTTATTTACTATCAAAATGAACAACTATGCCAACAACTAAAAATAACATGGCATCTATAGACAAAGTACATGAGCCAAAATGGAAGACAGGAATACACAAATTGGTCACAGAACAATAAACAAATGGCGGGATATATGAATACCGAGGCACGCGAAAAAAAAAATCACTGAAAATGTACTAAGGGAGCTACCATTTGATTTTTATGGGGGCTAGGATGAAATTTGAAAAAAATAGGCAGAACAGGAGTTTTGAGTAAAAAAAAAAGGCAGGATGTGACACTTGCAAAAAAAAAAGTCAGGACGACAATTTAGGTAAAAAAAAGTCAGGATAAACTTTAAAAAAAAGGCAGGACCGATTAGAGTGAAAACTAAAGAGGCAGGACAGAGATTACAGCTAACAAAAAATGCAGGACAAAATGTTTCATCCTAGCACCCCCCCCCCCCCCCCCCCCCCCATAAAAATCAAATGGTAGCTCCCTAAACAGTAAATGGAATAATATTCATATACAAATAAAAGAACACGTCGCAAAACATTGAAATTGAACGTTTTAAATTCGAGTACGATCCAGATTTGGATGAATAATGACGTCTCGTTTTCTCTTTTTCAGAACCAACTTCCACTACAAAATCGGTTAAAACAACAACAAACGACAATACAAACATTCGAAATACTGGCACTTCAGAAGCGCAAACAAAAACAATGGCCTCCATTTCTCAGACGATTGGCACAGCCACAAAAAGCACAGAACTTACCTCCATATATATTAATGTTGGCACAACCACTAAGACTGTTGTTACTACCGCCGAGAAACATTTGACCAAAACCGAATTTGAAACTACCGTATATGACAATCATGGACCAACATCTGACGAAACATCTCACACAGCAGCAACGAGATTGCTAAAAACCACCGCTAATCAAGTTTCGAATTATACGATCACTAATGATAAACCGAAGTTGACGACAGAAACTGTGACTGGCTCAGAAACCCGAACAAAAACACCGGTGCACGTCTCTATCACTCATACTATTGGCACTACAACATATGATACGACTATGACAGGCACATCAACTAGTGATGCTACTATCACATCCGCAAAAACCATCACACCTACCTCTTTATCGAATACTGTTGGAACTACAACGAACACAGTTGGTACTACCGAAGAACACCCGTTGATTAACACCAAAGGTACAACTGCTGTCTCTGAGACTCATGGACCATCATCTAACGAAAAAACTCACGCATCAGCAACAATCTTGTTAGAGACAGCCTCGGATCAAAGATCGATCTTTCCAATTACTAATAATAAACCGACAGAAATGAAAGACACTAAAACTAGATCAGCAACACCACCATTCATTTCTAACACTCAGACGATTGGCACTGTAACAGACGTAGCACCTAGTGAAGCTACAGCTGCAAAAACTACAAAGCTAACCTCTATGTCTAAGATTATTACAACTACCGCTGAAATTACATTGACAAACCCCGAGAGTACAACTGTCTCCGAGACTCACACAGCAGCATCAAAATTACTGAAGACAACTGCTGGTCAATCTTCGAACTTTCCGACGTCTTATGATAAACAGGAGGAAACGACGGACACTATAGCTAGCTCAGTAACGCCAACGAAAACACCAGCATACATGTCTCACACTCAAACGATTGGCTTTACAACAGACGATAGTACTTTGACAGACGCAATAACTGATGAAGATACGGTCACAGCCGAAGATTCCGTAAAACGCAGTTCTATATCGTATAATGTTGGCACTACCACTCACACTGTTGGTACTTCTGCCGAAAAGCCGATAAACACCGAAGGTACACCTGTTGTTGAGAATCATGGGTCAAAATCTGAAGAAACAACTCACACAGCAGCATCAACCTTGATAAAGACAACCATTGATCAATATTCAACCTTTCCACATACTAATCTAAAACATAAAGAGATGACAGATACTATATCTAGCTCATCAACGCCAACGAAAACACCGGCATCCATGTCTAATACTATGACGATTGGCACTAGAACAGATGACACAATTATGACAGTCGCAACAACTGATGAAGCTTCTGTCACAGCTGCAAAAATCATTGAAATTACCTCGATATCAAATACTGTTGGCGTTACCACTAGGACTGTTGGTACTACCGGAGAAAACTCGTTGATGAGCATAGAAGGTCCAACTACTATCTCTGAAACTCACGAATCATCATCTGACAAAACAGATGACACAGCAGCAACAATATTGTTAGGGACAAGCGATGTCGCCTGGGTCTCTCTGACTACTTCTTATAATCCGAATGAAATGCTAGACA
Organism: Mytilus galloprovincialis; assembly: GCF_965363235.1. NCBI lineage: Eukaryota > Metazoa > Mollusca > Bivalvia > Mytilida > Mytilidae > Mytilus > Mytilus galloprovincialis. The sequence continues at coordinate 69,885,071 of NC_134847.1, forward strand.
CTATGGCCAGCTCAAAACCGACAACTAAAACACCGGCATTAATGTCAAACAGTCAAACCATTAGCATTAAAACTGATAACATGACTGTGACAGCTACTGACACAACACAAAAAAACATCGAACTTACCTCCATATCTTATACTGTTGGTATTTCCACTAACACTATCGGTTCTCAGTTGCCAAAAACCAATGGTACAACTGTCTCTGAGATAGATAGGCCATCATTTCACAAAACCAATAACACAACCTTGCTAGAAACTACTGCTGATCAAGCTTCGCATTCTCCAAGTACTGATGATCAAACAACGAAAACTTGGGACTCAATAGCGAGCACAGCAAATACAGAGAAAACACCGGCATTCATTTCTGACACTGAGGCTATTGGCACTATAACAAATGATACGACTGTGACACACACAACAACTGATGAAGATACTGTCACAACTGCCAATATAACCTCAATATCTACTTATATTGCCATTACTAATAAGACTGTTGGCATTATTACAGAAAAACGGTTAACAGACACAAAAGGTACAATTTCTGCCTCCGGGACTATTGGACCAACATCTGACGAAACCACTCATACCGCAGTCACATTGCTAGGGACCACCGCTGTTCAATTGACAGTCTCTCCAATTACTAATGATAAACCGACAGAAACCATAGCTAGCTTGGAAACGCCAACAAAAAAGTCTACGTCCATATCTGACACTCATACGATCGGCTTAACAACAGATGATACGACGATGACAGACACAACAACTAGTGAAGCTACTGTATCAGCCGCAAAAAATATCCAACTTACCTCGATATCTAATACTGCTGGCATAACCACAAGCATCATTGGTACTACCACCGATAAACATTTGACAAACGCAGATGGAACAACTACTCTTTCTGAGACTTATGAACCAACATATGACGAAACAACTTACACAGCACCAACAACTTTGCTAAAGACTACCACTGATACAGCTTCGGTCACTTCGAATACTAATGACAAATTGACAGAAAATACGGAAACCAAAGCTAGATCAGAAACGCCAACAAAAACGTTTACACCCATATCTAACACCCAGACGATCAGCTTAACAACAGATGATACTACAATGACAGACACAACATCTAGTGACGCTACTGACACAGTCACAAAAACTATCCAACTTACCTCGATATCTAATACTGCTGGCATAACCACTAGGACCATTGGTACTATCACCGATAAATATTTGACAAACACAGAAGGTACAACTACTGTTTCTAAGACTCACGGACCAAAATCTTTCGAAACAACTTACATGGCAGTAACAACCCTGCTAAATACCACCGCTGGTCAAACTACGAACTCTTCGATTAAGAATAATAAACCAATGGAAATGACAGACACTATAGCTAGCTATGCAACTCCAAGGATAACATCGGCATTCAATTCCGACACGCAGACGATTGGCACTACAACAGATGATATAACGATGGTCGACACAACAACTAGTGACGCTACTAATACAGCTGCAAAAACTATCAAACTCACCTCAATATCAAATTATGCTGGCACTTTTTCAAACACTGTTGGGACTACCACAGAAAAACATTTGACCAACACAGAAAGTACAACTACTGTATCGCAAAGTTACAGATCAACATCTGACGAAACCACACACACGACACCTACAATCTTCCTAAAGACAACTGCTGGTCAATCTACGGTCCGTCCAAATACTAACGATAAACCGACGGAAACGACGGAAACCATAGCTAGCGCAGAAACGCCAACAAAAACGACTACATCTATATCCAACACTCAGACGAACGTCTTTACAACAGATGATATAACGATGGTAGACACAACAACTAGTGACGCTACAGCTGCAAAAACTATCGAACTTCCCTCTATATCAAATTATGTTGGCACTACCTCAAAAATTGTTGGTACTACGACAGAAAAACATTTGAAAAACACAGAAGGTACAACAATTTTCTCTCAGCCTCACGGACCAAAATCTTACGATATTACACACACAGCACCTACAATCTTGTTAAAGACCACTGCTGGTCAATCTACGGTCTCTCCGAATGATAAACCGACGGAAACGACGGAAACCATACCTAGCTCAGAAACGCCAACAAAAACGAATGAATCCATTTATGACACTCAGACAATCGTCTTTACACCAGATGATACTACGATGATAGACACAACAACTAGTGAAGCTACTGTAACAGCTTCAAAAACCATCGAACTTACCTCGATATATAATACTGCTGGCATAACCCCAAGCACCATTGGTACTACCACCGATAAACATTTGACAAACGCAGATGGAACAATTACTCTTTCTGAGACTCATGGACCAACATCTGACAAAACAACTTACACAGCACCAACAACTCTGCTAAAGACTACCACTGATACAGCTTTGGTCACTTCGCTTACTAATGAAAAATTGACAGAAAATATGGAAACCAAAGCTAGCTCGGAAACGCCAACAAAAACGTCTACACCCATATCTAACACCCAGACGATCGGCTTAACAACAGATGATACTACAATGACAGACACAACATCTAGTGACGCTATTGAGACAGTCACAAAAACTATCCAACTTACCTCGATATCTAATACTGCTGGCATAACCACAAACACCATTGGTACTACCACCGATAAATATTTGACAATCGCAGATGGAACAATTACTCTTTCTAAGACTCATGGACCAACATCTGACAAAACAACTTACACAGCACCAACAACTCTGCTAAAGACTACCACTGATACAGCTTTGGTCACTTCGAATTCTAATGACAAATTGACAGAAAATATGGAAATCAAAGCTACCTCGGAAACGCCAACAAAAACGTCTACACCCATATCTAACACCCAGACAATCGGCTTAACAACAGATGATACTACAATGACAACCACAACATCTAGTGACGCTACTGACACAGTCATAAAAGTTATCCAACTTACCTCGATATCTAATACTGCTGGCATAACCATTAGGACCATTGGTACTATCACCGATAAATATTTGACAAACGCAGATGGAACAATTACTCTTTCTGAGACTCATGGACCAACATCTGACAAATCAACTTACACAGCACCAACAACTCTGCTAAAGACTACCACTGATACAGCTTTTGTCACTTCAATTACTAATGACAAATTGACAGAAAATATGGAAATCAAAGCTAGCTCGGAAACGCCAACAAAAACGTCTACACCCATATCTAACACCCAGACGATCGGCTTAACAACAGATGATACTACAATGACAGACACAACTTCTAGTGACGCTACTGACACAGTCACAAAAACTATCCAACTTACCTCGATATCTAATACTGCTGGCATAACCACTAGGACCATTGGTACTATCACCGATAAATATTTGACAAACACAGAAGGTACAACTACTGTTTCTAAGACTCACGGACCATCATCTGACGAAACAACTTACATGGCAGTAACAACCCTGCTAAATACCACCGCTGGTCAAACTACGAACTCTTCGATTGATAATAATAAACCAATGGAAATGACAGACACTTTAGCTAGCTTAGCAACTCCAAGGATAACATCGGCATTCAATTCCGACAGGCAGACGATTGACACTACAAGAGATGATAGAACGATGGTCGACACAACAACTAGTGACGCTACTAATACAGCTGCAAAAACTATCCAACTCACCTCAATATCAAATTATACTGGCACTTTTTCAAACACTGTTGGGACTACCACAGAAAAACAATTGACCAAAACAGAAGGTACAACCACTGTATCGCAACGTCACAGAGCAACATCTGACGAAACCACACACGCGACACCTACAATCTTCCTAAAGACAACTGCTGGTCAATCTACGGTCCGTCCAAATATTAATGATAAACCGACGGAAACGACGGAAACCATAGCTAGCGCAAAAACGCCAACAAAAACGGCTACATTTATATCCAACACTCAGACGAACGTCTTTACAACAGATGATATAACGATGGTAGACACAACAACTAGTGACGCTACAGCTGCAAAAACTATCGAACTTCCCTCTATATCAAATTATGCTGGCACTTTTTCAAACACTGTTGGGACTACCACAGAAAAACAATTGACCAAAACAGAAGGTGCAACTACTGTATCGCAACGTCACAGAGCAACATCTGACGAAACCACACACGCGACACCTACAATCTTCCTAAAGACAACTGCTGGTCAATCTACGGTCCGTCCAAATACTAATGATAAACCGACGGAAACCATAGCTAGCGCAGAAACGCCAACAAAAACGTCTACATCTATATCCGACACTCAGACGAACGTCTTTACAACAGATGATATAACGATGGTAGACACAACAACTAGTGACGCTACAGCTGCAAAAACTATCGAACTTCCCTCTATATCAAATTATGCTGGCACTTTTTCAAACACTGTTGGTACTACCACAGAAAAACAATTGACCAAAACAGAAGGTACAACTACTGTATCGCAACGTCACAGAGCAACATCTGACGAAACCACACACGCGACACCTACAATCTTCCTAAAGACAACTGCTGGTCAATCTACGGTCCGTCCAAATACTAATAATAAAACGACGGAAACGACGGAAACCATACCTAGCTCAGAAATGCCAACAAAAACGAATGAATCCATTTATGAAACACATACAATCGTCTTTACACCAGATGATACTACGATGATAGACACAACAACTAGTGAAGCTAGTGTAACAACTTCAAAAACCATCGAACTTACCTCGATATATAATACTGCTGGCATAACCCTAAGCACCATTGGTACTACCACCGATAAACATTTGACAAACGCAGATGGAACAATTACTCTTTCTGAGACTCATGGACCAACATCTGACAAAACAACTTACACAGCACCAACAACTCTGCTAAAGACTACCACTGATACAGATTTGGTCACTTCGATTACTAATGAAAAATTGACAGAAAATATGGAAACCAAAGCTAGCTCGGAAACGCCAACAAAAACGTCTACACCCATATCTAACACCCAGACGATCGGCTTAACAACAGATGATACTACAATGACAGACACAACATCTAGTGACGCTACTGACACAGTCACAAAAACTATCCAACTTACCTCGATATCTAATACTGCTTGCATAACCACAAACACCATTGGTACTACCACCGATAAACATTTGACAAACGCAGATGGAACAATTACTCTTTCTGAGACTCATGGACCAACATCTGACAAAACAACTTACACAGCACCAACAACTCTGCTAAAGACTACCACTGATACAGCTTTGGTCACTTCGAATTCTAATGACAAATTGACAGAAAATATGGAAATCAAAGCTACCTCGGAAACGCCAACAAAAACGTCTACACCCATATCTAACACCCAGACAATCGGCTTAACAACAGATGATACTACAATGACAGCCACAACATCTAGTGACGCTACTGACACAGTCATAAAAGCTATCCAACTTACCTCGATATCTAATACTGCTGGCATAACCACTAGGACCATTGGTACTATCACCGATAAATATTTGACAAACGCAGATGGAACAATTACTCTTTCTGATACTCATGGACCAACATCTGACAAAACAACTTACACAGCACCAACAACTCTGCTAAAGACTACCACTGGTACAGCTTTGGTCACTTCGATTACTAATGAAAAATTGACAGAAAATATGGAAACCAAAGCTAGCTCGGAAACGCCAACAAAAACGTCTACATCCATATCTAACACCCAGACGATCAGCTTAACAACAGATGATACTACAATGACAGACACAACATCTAGTAACGCTACTGACACAGTCACAAAATCTATCCAACTTACCTCGATATCTAATACTGCTGGCATAACCACAAACACCATTGGTACTACCACCGATAAACTTTTGACAAACGCAGATGGAACAATTACTCTTTCTGAGACTCATGGACCAACATCTGACAAAACAACTTACACAGCACCAACAACTCTGCTAAAGACTACCACTGATACAGCTTTGGTCACTTCGATTACTAATGACAAATTGACAGAAAATATGGAAATCAAAGCTACCTCGGAAACGCCAACAAAAACGTCTACACCCATATATAACACCCAGACGATCGGCTTAACAACAGATGATACTACAATGACAGACACAACTTCTAGTGACGCTACTGACACAGTCACAAAAACTATCCAACTTACCTCGATATCTAATACTGCTGGCATAACCACTGGGACCATTGGTACTATCACCGATAAATATTTGACAAACACAGAAGGTACAACTACTGTTTCTAAGACTCACGGACCATCATCTGACGAAACAACTTACATGGCAGTAACAACCCTGCTAAATACCACCGCTGGTCAAACTACGAACTCTTCGATTGATAATAATAAACCAATGGAAATGACAGACACTATAGCTAGCTTAGCAACTCCAAGGATAACATCGGCATTCAATTCCAACACGCAGACGATTGGCACTACAACAGATGATATAACGATGGTCGATACAGCAACTAGTGACGCTACTAATACAGCTGCAAAAACTATCAAATTCAGCTCAATATCAAATTATGCTGGCACTTTTTCAAACACTGTTGGGACTACCACAGAAAAACAATTGACCAAAACAGAAGGTACAACTACTGTATCGCAACGTCACGGAGCAACATCTGACGAAACCACACACACGACACCTACAATCTCCCTAAAGACAACTGGTGGTCAATCTACGGTCTCTCCAAATACTAATGATAAACCGACGGAAACGACGGAAACCATAGCTAGCGCAGAAACGCCAACAAAAACGACTACATCTATATCCGACACTCAGACGAACGTCTTTACAACAGATGTTATAACGATGGTAGACACAACAACTAGTGACGCTACAGCTGTAAAAACTATCGAACTTACCTCTATATCAAATTATGTTGGCACTACCTCAAAAACTGTTGGTACTACGACAGAAAAACCTTTGAAAAACACAGAAGGTACAACAATTGTCTCTCAGCCTCACGGACCAAAATCTTACGAAATTACACACACATCACCTACAATCTTGTTAAAGACCACTGTTGGTCAATCTACGGTCTCTCCGAATGATAAACCGACGGAATTGACGGAAACCATACCTAGCTCAGAAACGCCAACAAAAACGAATGAAGCCATTTATGACACTCAGACAATCGTCTTTACACCAGATGATACTACGATGATAGACACAACAACTAGTGAAGCTACTGTAACAGCTGCAAAAACCATCGAACTTACCTCGATATATAATACTGCTGGCATAACCACAAGCACCATTGGTACTACCACCGATAAACATTTGACAAACACAGATGGAACAACTACTCTTTCTGAGACTCATGGACCAACATACGACGAAACAACTTCGGTCACTTCGATTACTAATGATAAATTGACGGAAAATACGGAAGCCATAGCTATCTCGGAAACGCCAACAAAAACGACTACAGCCATATCTAACACTTGTCTTTCAGTTTTTGGTGTTGTGTTTTGTATATGACTGACGTTGTTTATCATCTTAATAACGTGTTATATTATTCTTTTATTTTTCTTTATTAATATTACTTTTACTGTTAAGTCTGTTTTTTAGATATCCTTTTGACGAAACTTTGTGCTTATGTATCCCATCATACTTTGAACGACAAAATTATTTTATGATGTGACTCTGTACCTATGTTTCTTGTCATACTTTGAATGACAAAATTATTTTATTTATCAATATTACTTTAAATTTACTGTTATGTTAACACGAATAATTCAGTCGTTATATTCCGCTTACTACATTACAAGTAGGAGAGATCGATTACGGGGAGGGACTGAATTATTCGGGTTACTGTTACGTCTGTTTTTTTGTGATATACATTTGACGTGACTCTGTATTTATGTATCCCGTCATACTTTTAACCACACTATTATTCTATTTATTATTATTACTCTTACTGTTAAGTCTGTATTGTTATATCCATTTTACGTGACTGTATTTATGTATCCCGTCATACTTTGAACGACAAAATTATTTCATTTCTACCTGTGCGAATTTCATACGCGCAATTTTACACCAGTACTTAAAACCCTCCATCCTTTATGGTTGCATTTTACATAAATTAATAAAATCGTATAATATAAGCAAAATGAGGATGTTAAATTTGATGTATGCCTTTTTGTGCTTCTTCGTTACATTTGTTGTTTTTATAGTGATTAATTAAGATGATAACACAATGTTGACTGCTGTACCCCATTTTTGACATTTTTACCTATTGTGTCTGTTTGTTTTATTCACGCATCGGTGACAATATAATGGAATTTGATGCGACTGTCATACAAATGAGAGGTTTAGCTAGCTATAAAACCAGTTTCAATACACCATTTTCTACATTTTAAAATGCCTGTACCAAGTCAGGAATAGGACAGTTCTTTTCCATTCGTTTTTGATACGTTTTGTTATTTGATTTTGCTATGTGATTATGGACTTTCCGAATTGGTTTTCCTCTAAGTTCCGTATTTTTGTCATTTTACTTTTTACACTCAGACGATCGGCTTTACAACAGATTATACTTCGATGACAGACAAAACAACTACCACCGATAAACATTTGACAAACACAGATGAAACAACTACTCTTTCTGAGACTCATGGACCAACATCTGACGAAACAACTTACACGGCAGCAACAACCCTGTTAAAGACAACCGCTGATCCAGCTTCGGTCAATTCGATTGCTAATGATAAATTGACGGAAAATACGGAAATCATAGCTAACTTTGAAACGCCAAGAAAAACGTCTACACCCATATCTGACACGCAGACGATCGGCTTCACAACAGACGATACTACGATGACAAACACAACTAGTAGATAAGCTACTGTTACAGCTGCAAAAACCATCCAACTTACCTCGATGTCTTATACTGCTAGCATAGCCACAAGGATCATTGGCACAATCACCGATAAATATTTCACAAACACAGAAGGTACAACTACTGTTTCTCAGCCTCACGGACAAACATCTGACGAAACCACACACACAGCAGCAACAAACCTGCTAAAGACCACCGCTGATCAAGCTTCGGTCTCTCCGAGTACTAATGATTAACCGACGGAAACGACTTCGTTAATACCGTAAATTGGGAAATTTTGGCGTCGCGATATTTTGGCTGTTTTCTCTCAAAAATCATTTGTTTTATTTTGGTGTTTCGTTCAATTTATATGTTTAATTTATTAGCAACAATAGTGATCAATTTATATGTGCTTCTATTAACCCGTTTATTGACAAAATATCATTGAATTTCTCAAACTAAAAACAAGACAAAATTAACTTATGAAGGAATCAGATACGGATGCAATTGCAAATAATTCCATATATCGAAATAGAAATATGAAAAAAAGGAACATTAAAACAACTTTTTTATTAGATTATTTTTACAAAAATCATTTTAAAATTTAATCCTTATGCCTCTGGCAATAAGTTGAAGATAAAAGATTAGAAGAAGGTTTGATGTTCTAATTGTCAATAACGACGTCTAATCAGTAATAGCCTGGCATATTCGTGACTTGTGTGAATATTTCATGTTTTGTTTTCTTAACGATTTAGGAAAATACAATTCAATTCAATGTTTTATTAAAGTCTCATCTCTCAACAAGTACAATCAATCTTTATACATTGTAAAATAACACTAAATAAAATAAGAGCCATTCTATACAGAATTATAAGAGACTATTAAAATGCATAGATATAATACACAATATGAAATAAAATACTATTTACAATAAATAAAATTTCTACGTCTTTTAAAAATCAAATGACAGGTTTTGGCACACACACGTATCATATTTACATCTGAGAATAAAAACACTAACTTTTGATTATCATCTAAAGTATTAAAATTATCATTAAAAGTTTCAGCAACATAATATAAATGGTTTCTAAAATCGTCATACAGAGGACATTTTAATAAAACATGCGCTTCATCGTCAATAAAAACGTCACATATATGGCACATTCTATTTTCTAAAACAATATTTTCATATCTCCCTGTTTCAATTCTTAGGGGAGCAACACCATATCTAAATTTGGCGAAAGCACTTCTGTGACTGAAGGGTAAAGCTATTTTACAATATTCCTCCGATTCAAAATTTTCCTTAAACAGTCTGTAAGTTCGTAGCTTATTGCCACCTCTGTCGGATATAGATTTATCTAAATGTAAAACACCATGCCAATTATCGACATGTTTTTCGTGTAATTTTGACATAATTTTTTTTATAACATAGTTAGTGTCCATATTTTCAGGACACGATAAATGACTTAAATTTAGTTTACTATTAGCCCACTTGTGAACTTTTGCATTTAACCGATTTAAGCTCATGTTATTTAATCTACACCACAAACGAATAATACTTTTCCACTGCTTATCAAAAATAGGTGTTATACCTAAGTCTCCAGTAACTGCAGCATTTGGTGCATATTTTCCTACTCCGAGAAAAAATCTACAAGCCCTAGTATGTATGGAGTTAATACAAGAATATGTTTTTACACCCCATATACCTGCTCCATATTCTATTATAGGACAAACCAAACTTTCATATAATTTTACAAATACATCGAAACAAACACCACCTAAAAGTTTACATTTGGCTATTACCAACCCTAAAGCTCTATTTGCCGAAGATGCAACGGCTTTTGCAGTAACATTATAGTCTAAATGCTCGTTTAAAACGAGACCAAGATAAGTATAATTACTAGAAAAATTAATAGTATGACCATTACAATTAAAAATTACATCAGATCTAGGTATAGATGGCGGTCTAAAATGTACAACGTTACTCTTGTTTACATTAATTGTCATACATTGTTTTCACACCATGTAGATAAAGCATTTAACAGAAGTTGAAGCTCTTTTTCATCGTTTGCTATAATTACAACGTCATCAGCATATAATAAAATACACAGTTTTTCATCACCTATTTCTATTCCGCAGTCAAAGGACTTAAGAAATGTAACTAAATCATTAATATACAAGTTGAACAAAATGGGCGACAAGGGACATCCTTGTTTCAAGCCACAGTTAACATCAAACCAGTCTGTGAAATGACCGTTTATTCTTACAGAACATAAAACATTTGTATAAATTGACTTAATAGCAGAACAAAAAGGCTGTGCAACACCCATGTTATTCAATTTATACCACAAAATATCCCTTTGTATAGTGTCGTAAGCCTTTTTAAAATCTATAAAGGCGCAAAATGTTGATTTACGAAGTTTTTTTCTTACATCTATCAAATTAGTAAGACTAGATAATTGGTCAATTGTACTACTTTGTTGCCGGAAACCATTCTGCTCGTCAGCCAGTACATTGTTATCATCTACCCATTGAGCTAATCTATCGCTCAGTATATTACAATACAATTTGTAAGACACGGCTGCCAGGGCGATCCCTCTATAACAAAGGGGGTCTCTCGGGTCCGACATGTTAGATTTAGGAATAGGATTTATAATAATTCTATTCCATAAATCTGGAACATTACCATATCTAAAACAAATATCTTTGGTATCACCTCGGAGGTTCTTACGAGTTACCGGTCCTTGGTATGGTGACATGAAATTTTGAACGAGAAAAAAATGTGAAAAAGGTGAAAAACATCTAATTTTGAGATATGTAAAAGATTGAAAATAGTCCAAAAGTTATATATAGAATTTATAAGAATCCACAAATAGTAAATTCCACTACGCGATTGAATGATTTTGACGTTTATGGTTCAACGTATTTTGTAATTCATAATAGAAATATATCATAATGACATAAACTGGAACAATATCATACTGACGGGATCTTTTGAAGTACAGAGTCACGTTATAAGAACCAAAGAAATACAAAAAGTCGCATATACAAAGCACGACACCAAAAATTGAAAGACAATACAAACACATTGACGAGATGTACAAGTACCGAGCCACGCCAAACGGATATCACATAAAACCATTCAACAGTAAAAGTAATATTAATAATAGAACAAAGACAAATGAAAGAACTATAAAACACGTTGTTAAGATGATAAACAACATCAGTACGCAGAATCTATACATCAAGACCATCGTGTATTATTTGTGAAGTTGATACGGAATATTTATCAACAAGGTCTTGGTACCTTCCGATGAACTTTTTTAGAAAAAGGACGAGACGTTCTTTGACATACCCCTGGTTCATTAACTTTCTACTCAGACACTGATGACGTTTTACAAAGTCTGAGTAGGAGCTGCAAGCTCTTTAATATCGAATAAGTTGGGAAATATATATCACATATGCAGGTAAAGTTGGTATATTGCTACTAAGGTGGGGGAAATTTATAATTTCAAAATTAAAATCGTCTCGTTTGTAATAGATTCTGGTACTGAGATGACTGTTTAAGTCAAATTCGAGATATAAGTCTAAAAATGAGGCGGAGGAAGCCGTGTCTGTTGTTTCTTTAATATCTAGTTCTGGGGGATATATTTATGGAACCTAATCAGAAAAGTTCGGATTGTTTATGGAAAGAACATCATCAATATATCTGAAAGTGAAATTAAATAATCTGGCAATTTTACACAAATACCAAATTGAAATCTACGCTGGCTATGGTTTGAAACCGTATTTGAAATTAAGTAGGGCGTCTATATAAAGTTAGGTCTTAATGGATTTATACAGAATCAAATGTGAATTATCAACGAACATACTACATATTAGTCTGACTCGGAGGGCTCCCTGTGTTGTAATTTTGAAACTATTTCATAAAGCATTAACCATCAAGCATAATACATATTAGTCTAACTAGAAGGGCTTTCTGTGTTGTAATTTTGATACTATTAATATAGCAATGACCATATGATCGACTTGTAAATTTAATTGTATGCCTTATTCTGACTCAAAGCGGAGAGTATAATTGTGAAACGTCGAAGGCATACAAGCTATTCTGTTTAAAAAATGTCTAACTGGTTTGGTATTTAAATATCGATCAAACAATTTAAATTTTTAATGTGTTTATTCCATATATATATATATATGTGTGTAACACTCCCAAACGTGTCCTTCCCCCCAAACGTGTCCGATTCCCCCATACGTGTCTATTCTCACCAAACGTGTCCATAATATTCAATATTCCCCAAACGTGTCCGATTTCAGAACCCCAAACGTGCCCGATACTATTGTTATTCGCCCAAACGTGTCCACTTTTAAACGCCAGAACGTCTCGTGTCTTTTGCGCTAATACATGTCCTAAACGCGACATCAATAACGTTCACGGCAGTTCTATGATGGGGACACAGGTGATGAAGTGGTAATTTATTAACATTAACTTGTTCAATGCCGGTTGTTAATGATTATCATTACTGAAATTTAACATATGCATTAACTTTTGACTTAATTTGCTTATTGTCCAGTTGCAAGTATTTCATACTCATTTAAAGCGAACATACAAATAATTCTAGTATAGTTGAATTAATCGTTTACTATGTAAATTCTTTTATACTAATAAGCTCCGATGATGCCTTTTATATTAATCAGAATATTCCACGGTGGGCTCTCAGTCGAATTGACCTCCCATCTTTTTTTAACAGTTCTAATTTTAATAAATTTTAGGTTACGAGCGTCACTAAAGACACACGAACAAGAGAAATAACGTCCAGTGCCAAATATTTCATTCGTTTTTTGAACGATATCATATTAACGATATATACTGTAAATAGGTTATATTATCAAACCGGGAATTTAAAATTGGGCATTAATTTTTACGGTTATTTGGGATGACCACTAGTTTGGATTTTAATCTAAAGAAAAATAAATGCGAGTAAAGACCGATTTGTTTATGACTTCAGTAAGAAACTACTTCAATGTCTGTTATGTAATATAGAGGCCGTTTCAAATAAAAGTTGTAGAAATTAAAAAAAAAATTTGCCTTCCAAAATACAAAGTATGGCACATTATAACGAGTGAAATGCTACAAACATTTTAATGGGCATAGAAAAAGAATTTAAGTAATTTATTTTGATCTTTTAATGAAATAGTAAAAGATCATAAAATGAGTATACAATGATAATAATAAAAAAAAAACACAAATAACCTACGTTTTTATAATATGGACACGAATGATAGTTTCAGTAAAATAAAAAAAAGCTTGGTATCGACACGTTTGGGGGATTGGACACGACTGGGGGTTTATTAAAAAATGGACACGTTTGAGCCTTTATACAAATGACACGCTTTGGCGCCCTTTGACAACTAGACATGTCTTTGCAGTTCAGTGACGTCGATGTGGACACGTTTGGGGGAATCAGACACGTTTGGGGGGTTACATATATACGATACTTTTAGAGTTTTTGGACATTATTAATGGACAGACATTTACTTGTGAAATATTAAAAAATGAATGATATTCAAAATTTAAACACTAACATGTCAAGAGAGGCAACTCAATTCTTTTTTTATATAAATTGTATAAGTTATAAACAGAAAAGATCTACTTAATCTCAGACACCAATAGCTGCGGATATGAACAAAACTAAATCCGTTTTCCACTATGTTCACAGGGTCTGGGTAGGGCAGGGTTGATAACATACTAAGATAATTGTTTAGAGATGTGTGGCTGGGTAAAAATCACCCCCTTCGTATCTTGAAGTGTTGCGAAAGATGCAAAGACTATTTACAAATCTAACTCACAACTTGTGTTGACAGAGGGGACAAACAGTACTTGAAGGTCGTTGTCTAGGTGTGGTGGTTTCAAATCGAAGATAATATTATTGTGAAGAGTAAAATTATAAAGGTTCTTCTATTCAGTAATTGTGAGCATCAAAGAATCTCACAGGGATGAAGCATTCACTAAAAAAAAGATAATTTTGCCTTGAATTCTATCTTTATCTATAAGTTATAAGCTTAACTACATTTATAAGACAACTTTAGGTTACATGCCAAGAAAATAATACAGACAACTTAAAATAATCAATTTAGAAAAGACAAATTGTTCTGCATTCCTGATCTGATATTACACAGTAGTGATACAAATTACTGGGTTAGTATATATAGAAAAAAGTAAAATTATAAAAATACTGAAATCCGAGGAAAATTCAAAGCATAGAAAAAGAATTTAAGTAATTTATTTAATTTATTTTGATCTTTTAATGAAATAGTAAAAGATCGTAAAATGAGTATACAATGATAATAATAAAAAAAAACCACAAATAACCTACGTTTTTATAATATGAACACGAATGATAGTTCAAGTAAAATAAAAAAAAAGCTTGGTATGGACACGTTTGGGGGATTGGACACGACTGGGGGTTTATTAAAAAATGGACACGTTTGAGCCTTTATACAAATGACACGCTTTGGCGCCCTTTGACAACTAGACATGTCTTTGCAGTTCAGTGACGTCGATGTGGACACGTTTGGGGGAATCAGACACGTTTGGGGGGTTACATATATACGATACTTTTAGAGTTTTTGGACATTATTAATGGACAGACATTTACTTGTGAAATATTAAAAAATGAATGATATTCAAAATTTAAACACTAACATGTCAAGAGAGGCAACTCAATTCTTTTTTTATATAAATTGTATAAGTTATAAACAGAAAAGATCTACTTAATCTCAGACACCAATAGCTGCGGATATGAACAAAACTAAATCCGTTTTCCACTATGTTCACAGGGTCTGGGTAGGGCAGGGTTGATAACATACTAAGATAATTGTTTAGAGATGTGTGGCTGGGTAAAAATCACCCCCTTCGTATCTTGAAGTGTTGCGAAAGATGCAAAGACTATTTACAAATCTAACACACAACTTGTGTTGACAGAGGGGACAAACAGTACTTGAAGGTCGTTGTCTAGGTGTGGTGGTTTCAAATCGAAGATAATATTATTGTGAAGAGTAAAATTATAAAGGTTCTTCTATTCAGTAATTGTGAGCATCAAAGAATCTCACAGGGATGAAGCATTCACTAAAAAAAGATAATTTTGCCTTGAATTCTATCTTTATCTATAAGTTATAAGCTTAACTACATTTATAAGAGAACTTTAGGTTACATGCCAAGAAAATAATACAGACAACTTAAAATAATCTATTTAGAAAAGACAAATTGTTCTGCATTCCTGATCTGATATTACAAAGTTGTGATACAAATTACTGGGTTAGTATATATAGAAAAAAGTAAAATTATAAAAATACTGAAATCCGAGGAAAATTCAAAGCGGAAAGTCCCTAATCAAATGGCAAAATCAAAAGCTCAAACACATCAAACGAATGGACAACTTCCTAACTTTGTTCAGGCATTTTCTTAGGTAGAAAATGTGGGATTAAACCTTGTTTTATAGCTTGCTAAATGCCTCACTTAACGCGCGTAGACTTTGGGCTTTTTGTTTCGTTAGCCATTCACATTGACAAATATCATTAAAAAATAATAATTCATTTATACATTTCTAGGCTATCACATGAACAATCTGTGAAATCTTAACAAGCCTTAAGCCCCAGTCCCACTAGACCACGATCGCACCACGCTCACCGCGATCTAAAATAAATTTAGATCGTGGTGAGGTCGCGGTATGAGCTGCATGAAAATGTAAATTTTCTTTGCTTTCACGATGCTACTACGTCCTCTCTACGCTTCTACAAAGATCCCGCTACGATTATACCACGTTCTCACCGCGCTTATTCTGCGACCTCACTACGCTTATCAAGATCTTTCTACGCTCTTCACGTTCTCATTACGACCATACCACGAGTTATCCGATTGCAACACGATCTTACTGCGATTATAACACGTTCTTTCCACGATTATACTACGTTCATAGCGCGATCTTACTACGTTCTCAGCAATAACGTCAACATCGTGTTCCATATCAATACAGTTCAATTCCATCTATTTCTGATTAAATCGTAGATTCTCGGAAACATACAGTCATGCCACCAAAATCTACAAAACACCTGGGCATGGTGGTAGGAGTTGATGTAGAGGCAGAGGGAGCAAAGTAACGAATCCTGATCTAGCAGAGATGTCGGACCGACCAATACAACCTAAATTACAACCTATTACTGGTCCATAAAGCTCAATGACGATATTTTAGTGAACGATAGCAGAGATGATATATATAGGAAGATGTGGTATGAGTGCCAATGAGACAACTCTCCATCCAAGAAACAATTTATAAAAGTAAACCATTATAGGCCAAGGTTCGGCCTTCAACACGGAGCCTTGGCTCATAATCAATCAACACGTTATAAAGGACCCAACATATTACTAGTGTTAAACCATTTCAACGGGAAAACCAACGGTCTAATTTATATAAAAACGAGAAGCATGGTTGAGCAGTTAGAGCAAATGGATAATTACATTCAAAGAAACAAAATCTAGGAGCTTTTTTATATATTTTATGTGAAAATGACAATGAGAATGATGATCGTAGTGTGAACGTAGTCAGGTCGTAAGAAGAGCGTGATGAGGACAGCAAGGGCGTGCTAGAATCGTACAATGGTCGTGAACAGCGTGGTATAGTCGTAGTGGAAGCGTAGTTGGGTCGCAGTGAGAACGAGATGGTCGTAGTGAGGTCGTGATAACGTCGCTGTGAAATCGTAGCGCAGTATCTCCGAATAGAATCATACTTTCGCTACGCTCTCGATACGATTGTACAGCGACCTTTGCGATCTTACTACGATCTTAGTGCGCTCTCACTACGCTTCTACTACGACCTGATTTCGCCACGACCGCACCACGATTGTTTTGAACATGTTCAAAGTTGGCCACGCTCTTCACGATCTTGAAGACCTCACCACGACCGTGATACGACCTTACTGCGATCTACACGATCGCACTACGATCATCAAAACTTGCATTTTTTTCACAGATTGTAGTGCGATTGTGGCCTAGTGGGACTGGGGTATTAGGACGTGTATTGATTGATCTAAATGAGATATTAAGATTTAAATATCTAACTAACGTCATTCATAGTTTAAACTGATGATACTTATGATTATTAATCATTCATATTTCAAATACTATTACTAAATAGAATACTACACTGTAATCCCTTAAGGATATACTTTGAATAAATAAACACATGATTACGGTGACATTATCGATCAAGATAACAGGATGATCGGTTGATGATTAAAGAGTGTTTTTCATACGATCGGGGTTTGTGAACCACAATCTGATTTTATTTGCTTCTTTTGGTTTTCTTTTAAAGGAGGAGGGGTTTAGGAACTGAATAAAGAATATTTTGACCTGATAGATATTTTGCCCCCCCCCCCAAAAAAAACGGGATAACTGAATAATTTGCATCTATTATATAGGATAACATTGGTTTTTTTTTTCATCGCAAACCTGTGCAATTTGCTTATTTACTAAATATTTCGTTTAGTTTAAGTTCTTTTTCAAAATCTGTCAACATTCTTGTACAACTGACCTGTGAGGAAAATACGGATGTGTCATTACTTGAATTTTGGTGTCCTGCTTAGTGCCACGTAAGTTCTACTATTTGCAATAGACAAACAAGGAATAGGTCAGTTGATTTTCTTTAAAATTATGCTCAAAGCTCAAACATGACCTCAAACTGCATGACCCAACCCCAAAAATACCAAATATCGTATCAATATAAACATCTTTACAATTACACAAATCTTACAAATTTCTGTTTAGATAGAAAATATAATGTAGATTGATATAATAAAACCTTCTATCATTTATGGGTAGACTTTACATAGATAAATTCAGCCGTATTTGACGTGAAACTGTACTTATGTGTCCCGTCATACTTTGAACCACACCATTATTTTATTTATTATTTTTATTGTAAGTCTGTTTTTTGTTATATCTACTTTACATGAGTCTGCATTTATGTATGCCGTCATACGACAAAATTATTTTTATGTCTACCTGTGCGAATTTCAAACGCGCAATTTTACACCAGTAATGAAAACCTTCTTTCATTTATGGGTAGACTTTACATAGATAAATTCAGCCGTATAAGAAAAGCAAAATGAGAATGTTAAATTTGATGTATGCCTTTTTGTGCTACTTTGTTACATTTGTTGTTTATGTAGTGATATTAAGATGATAACACAATATTGACTGTTGTACCCCTATTTTTGACATTTTTACTCTTTGAGTATGTTTGTTTTGTTCATGCATCGTTGACAATGTAATGGAATTTGATGCGACTGTCATACAAGTGAGAGGTTTAGCTAGCTATAAAACCAGGTTCAATCCACCATTTTCTACATTAGAAAATGCCTGTACCAAGTCAGGAATATGACAGTTGTTATCCATTCGTTTGATGTGTTTGGACTTTTGATTTTGCCTTTTGATTTTTGATTTTCCTTTTTGAATTTTCCTCGGAGTTCAGTATTTTTGTGTTTTTACTTTTTAGTTGCTGGTTTTGGTTTCAGATTTATCTTAATGTTTTGAGTGTATTTGATATTTGTTTGCTATAATATAACCCATGAAACTCATTTTGTATCTAGAAAGTGCCTATACTAAACTATAACTCTACATATCATAATAATAATGAGTGCATAAATAGATAACTCTGTAATGGAATCAATATTTTTTGGCATTTAAGTAGGTAGCGGTAAAATGTATTTTTTTACTGGTCCACTTGGAAACGGGATTTTTTATAAAGATTACAATGGAACATCAAACACGTTCATATCTATATCATTATAACCAATGTTTTGCATTTACAGTGTGTGTGATGTCGAAATATCAGTGGTATTAATAAATGCCACAAAGTATGAATACGTCCACTACAAAACGATCAACTACATAACAATAGATTTAATTTATTTATGCAGTTGGCATTCTTCTAATGTAGTTAATAATATCGTTTTAAAAGTGACAAAAGGCAAAAGTCAAAATCGTACGTTTAACATGTTATAACTTACGTAATAAGAAAAGAGTAAATAAACTCATCATAGATACCAGGATTAAAATTTTGTATTAACGCCAGACGCGCGTTTCGTCTACAAAAGACTCATCAGTGACTCTCGAATACAAAAAATTGAATGCTTTTTCATATGTTTTCAGTTGGATTTAAATAATGAGAACTGGCACCTTACGCGAGGAGAAATTCTCACTATAGTAGAGGGGTCTGTAGAAGCTGAACTTAGGGAACGGTCACCCCTCCCCTTACCACATAGCTTCAAAACTTTGACCCCCAAACAAAAATCCCTATCGGTTGCCGTCAGTGAAATTTGTTTTTATTGGACCAGTGGAATAACCTGTCTCTTGACTGTCAGATTTAACAGGTGAAGGCAAGGACTCCCAGGTCGGAATGCTTTTTCACATGTTTTCAGTTGGATTTAAATAATGAGAACTGGAACCTTACGCGAGGAGAAATTCTCACTATAGTAGAGGGGTCTGTTGAAGCTAAACTTAGGGAACGGTCATTGTTTATCAGCTGAGGGGTATATATGTTCAAATTTATTGAACCCCCCCCCCCCCCCCCAAAAAAAAAACATTATGAACCACATAATGACCCCCCTCCCCTTACCACATAGCTTCAAAACTTTGACCCCCAAACAAAAATCCCTATCGATTGCCGTCAGTGAAATTTGTTTTTAGTCGACCAGTGGAATAACCTGTCTCTTGACTGTCAGATTTAACAGGTGAAGGCAAGGACTCCCAGGTCGGAATGCTTTTTCATATGTTTTCAGTCGGATTCAATAATGAGAACTGGAACCTTACGCGAGGAGAAATTCTCACTAAGTAGAGGGGTATCTAGAAGCTAAACCTAGGGAACGGTCTTTGTTTATCAGCTGAAGGGTATGTTCAAAATTTTCACCACATAATGACCCCCTACTCTTAACACATAGCTTCAAAACTTTGACCCCAAACAAAAATCCCTATCGATTGTAAAAAGAAATTCTCACTATAGTAGGACATTTCCCAGATTCCAGATAAGGTGTCTGTAGAAGCTAAACTTAATATAGTTATATATGTTCTTGGGAGCAACAAGAACAGTGTGCAGGAGGATTAGATCTGAGTACAGAGGTAGTATAAAGTTGAAAGGAAAGGGGATTATTCTTTGATTTTTTGGGGAGGATGATTTTGAAAATGAATATCATATCCATATGTCCACTGAATAAAATAAGCATAACAGATGAAAATGAATATTCAATTTGGAAAATATTACTTCTGGCCCCCCAAATTATTAAATGGTCATCTAAGCCAAATAATTATGACGTCTTGACCATGTTGAAAGGCTATTTGATTTTTTTCCTGTGACACATTCCGTCTTTGGACTAACGGTTATCTAATTATTTGTCAATTTGTTAGCTATTTTATTTTTTTTTCTGTAACACCTTGCTTTGGACTAATGGGCATCTAATTATTATTTGTCAATTTGTTATACCTTTTAACATAAATGGGGAGACCTGCAATTACTTCACAATTACTAGGTTGTTTTAAAACATTTCACAGTACTTGCATTTGTTGAATCAGATGAATTACTAGGCATAGTTTTAGTTGTACATGAGTACTGTCACGAGACTTTGACTCCATAATGGATGACTGGGAGAGTTAAATAGATTAGCTTCTGCATCTGACATGTCTGATACATCCATTTTATTGGAATGTCTTTTTTTTCGAAAGTAAAATACATAAAACTCTGTATAAAATCATCAATACCTCTCTCTCTATATCTTCATGTATCTAGATTTTTTGTGCATCCGATGGATAAATCTGTTGTAGAGTTGTCACTGACTCAGACGTACATGTATATATATATATATATATATATATATATATATATATCCACAGAAAAACTTTTTCACTGCTATGAATATTGATGTAGGCTCGAAACAATTGCATACAGCCATACACAAGCGTAAATTATACATTTATTTTAGTAAAAAAATTACTAATTTTTAGCACATTTCTACACTGATGCAAATACATGTACATGTACTAATACAAATATATTGATTCAGTGGTGATGGTAATAGACACTGAAAACTTTTTAGTTTTGAATGTTTTTTTCTTCACCTGTTTACCAAGATAAGGTGGAAGTGTGTTCTTATTTCAAGAGAAAGGCACTCAGGATCGATAACGGTCTCCGAATTTGAATATTTTCTTAAAAATTGGCATTTTCTGTGGAAAAAAGATTGTTTCAAAAACAAATTTAGGAAGTACAAAACATTACATTTATACGTCATATCACAAATATTTCTGACTTTGTATGGTTTCAGAGGAGTTTTTAGATAATAAGGACATACTATGTAGATGTGCATATTGACAGGAAATTATGATTCAATTTTTTTCTAGGAGTTATGCCCCTTTGAACTTATTTGCCCCAATATACTACTGCAACAGTTTGTCAAACCACACAACAGAATTTCATGAAACATTGTCGATAATAAGGACATACTATGTAGATGTGCATATCGACAGGAAATTACGATACAATTTTTTTTCTAGAGGTTACGCCCCTTTAAACTTATTTGCCTCAATATACTACTGCAACAGTTTGTAATCGCAACTCCTCTGAAACCACACAACAAAATTTCATGAAACTTTGTCGATAATAAGGACATACTATGTAGATGTGCATATGGACAGGAAATTACGATACAATTTTTTTTTCTAGAGGTTACGCCCCTTTGAACTTATTTGCACCAATATACTACTGCAACAGTTTGTCATCGCAACTCCTCTGAAACCACAACAGAATTTCATGAAACCTTTTTAGATATTAAGGACATACTATAGATGTGCATATCAACAGTAAATTACGATACAATTTTTTTTCTAGGAGTTACGCCCCTTTGAACTTATTTGCACTAATATACTACTACAACAGTTTGTCATCTCAACTCCCCTGAAATCACACAACAGAATTTCATGAAACTTTGTAGATAATAAGGAAATACTATGTAGATGTGCATATCGACAGGGAATTATGATTCCAACTTTTTTCTAGGAGTTATTCTCCTATGAACTTATTTGCCTCAATATACAGTTATTATTAATGCAACAGTTTGTCATCAAAACTCCTCTGAAACATCACAACAGAATTTCATGAAACCTTTTAGATAATAAGGACAGACTATGTTGATGTGCTTATCGACAGGAAATTATGATTCAATTTTTTTTCTTAGAGTTATTTTATTTGTCCAGTGACAATGTGGGGGCGAGGGGTATGTGAGCGCGCTCACTTATAAGGTTCTTTAATTTGTGTTGATGTTAATTGACGGATTACAGCACCGTTTATTTTTATACCATGGCCACAACAAAACTGCATCCTACAAGTTTCATTTATATTTCTATCCACATAACAAAAACCTTGAAACAAGAATAATTCTGCAAAACCTTATTTATATTTTTTATAGTCTACACTATTTGTAATAATCTATTTAGAGAAATTAAGAATCATAAACAAATGAATTGGATATACCATGTTATTAAAATTGTTTCATTCTGGTAAATTTGTCTTTTATCATGTTTATATAACTTCAATCAGGCCATGGAGAATCTAAGATAAAGACAATGTCAAAGAAAGAATTAAAATATATGTGTGATACAACAGAAGTGTACTTTCTTGCTCATCTAGCCCCATGTGCATGCCAGGTATTATCATCACTTTGAACTATTAGACATCTAAGAAACAATGTCGAACATGTAAAGGGAAATTTTCACTAATGATACTGGGATAATCCTTGACTACAGTGTTCCAAGTAAGAAATGCCCACCACAATGGACATAATTAGAACCATACGAGAAGAACATACATACAGGTTCTTATAAACCATCTTGCATATCAAAATTACATATAATGTAGAAATGCAGCTTATGTGTTCCTCTACTAATTTTTAGTATTTTTTTTTTATCCAAAAGCAATTTAGTGGATCTCTTTTTAACAGAATCATTTGGTAATCCATATATTGTGTACACAAATTTTATCAGAAAACACCGTCAAACATCCAAACATATTATCCACATTGATCTATGTCCACACTTGTTTTATTAACAACAAATAATGTGAAGCGACAGCGAATGTGTCAACTAATGCAATGCGGTTCATTTCGGGAGTTTAAACTTATTAAAGCTGAAAGATGTTATGTAAATTTCGATTATTTCTAATTCAGTATGACATCATCTAGTATAATATATACTTTTAATTGGGTTTGAAAAGCCTATGGAAGAGAGTTTTTCAGCATTAATTCTTTTCTTCCAATATATGATGTTCATACTTACCTGTATTTTATGTAAGCAAGACGACCTAAAATAAAATACGATGGTTCATATGTGTAGACATAGTGCAACAATTAAATATTTCAATAACTGAAAAGGGTCAATTATATTGAGTATACTACATTTTATGTAATGATATTTTCCCATTTTATTAAAAGATCCAGGTTTTATAAAGTTAGTTACTCAAATTGGTTTTCAGTGTTATTGTAGGGAGTTGTCTGTGCGTTGTCTTAATTATATTTGCCCATGCAGGAGTATCATATTTAACCATAGCACTGTTAGTTGCACACATGGCAACTGTTAACAATATTCAACTCATTAAAATCAATTATTTTTGACATTGTGTTTTATTCTTTCGAATGATTCTAATGATGGTTTTAATATTTGATATTTAACTAGTAAAATGAAAGTTTGCAATATGTGGAGCCCTGTGACTATTAGACGGATTATAAAGTTTTACTGCAAGACATTTACTCAATACAAGTTGCTTCATTAGCTTTTCTGTCGCATATCATTCAATATGCATGTTGTTTAATCATGCATACATGTTTCAAGGTGAATTTGAATTATTTAAAAATATTTAAAAAGGTTCATAAAATAATATTGGTATCAATAAAAATATGGAGCCCAATGTGGTGTATTGAAACAATGTAATTATAAATGTGGAAGCTGTTATATCTCCTGCAAAGAACAATACAATTACCAATCCTTTTTTCCTACACAATTAAATTATAATGCATCTTTTGTTAACGTGTTCATGTTGTATTTAAGAGACTCGATCTCGACAATATGAATTTCATTTTAGCGTCATAGTTATATTAACGACCATAACGAGACAGTGATGCTGTTAGACCTTCCATACCAACAGTAAACATTGTGAAGATGAAATAACATACAGATATGTTTTTTTTTTAAATGTCATATTGATGATGATGATGACTGTAGATACTCTTTTTATTTTAGAATTCGTTGTCACTTGCCACAATTATTATTGTTACCGAAAACCTATTAAAATATAGCTACGAAACAAGAGTTATAAACTGCAGATTCTATTAAGCTCCGTTTGCTTCATGTTTCTGCTTATAACAAGGGAGTTACGGGATAGTAACTGCCTTAGAATTTGCATTATTTGCATATTAAGTTGTAATTAATCTAATGTTGCTTCTATACTAAATTGTAGCATTATTTTGTACCAATGAGGATCTATCAAGGATAGCAAAATCTATCTATGAGTAACAGCATGAATTAATGGGATAGAAGTAGTATATAAGCTCTTTTATATAAACATGTAGCGGTCAAAACATTTAATTGTTCAATGTAAAAATAACGATTTGCATTGAAACTAAAAATACATAACATGATAATACATTTTGAACCCCTGTTAGCAGATACATTAAATCTTCATTGCATAGTTAAAAAAGCATGTACTTTTAAAAATCTTCATATAAAGAAGGATGTCATATCAATTTTGTCAAGTATTTAACAGCAAAAGCAAAACCTATTGCTTAAATGTGAAATGATCTAATTGACCGTGTTATCAGCACATCTCGTTATCAGGAATGAAAAGAATCAGGAACACATTCCAATTTGATATCAAAATGCCTGCAGCAATAATAACCTGAATTGAATATATTTGTATACTATGAAAATAAAAACTTCTAAAAGTGGTTCTTACTAATCTTTTCATCTCTATCGGGAATTTTCAAATAGAAAAGAATGGAAAGCCAAGGATTTTTTACTACCTAAAATGGTATGTTCTTTATGACTGTTTAAGGTCAAATTTGCTCGCGGGAGATGGAATCTTAGTTACTTGATAATTTATGAATTTGTAAACGGAGAATGTAAGTAAAGAATGTTATAAAGCACTTATTACCGAGTTGATTATACTCTCGTGAGTTAAAAGCTTAGCAGCAGTTGTATTTATTTATTCTTACTATTCAACGGGACTTTCAGATGAACTGGTGGTATCATGAGGTACAGATTTGTTTAAATAATGAAAGTCGGAATACCAGTAGAGAACGACCGACATTCAGCAGGAAACTAGAACTCTAAACATGTATTTTGACGGGAGCTAGAAATGAAAATAACATCTTATAAATTATAATCACTTCTAACTCAAATTGATAAATTGTTTTCCAAGATTTCAACATAAAGTAGATTCGGATAGATAAAGGCAACAGTTGTATACCGCTGTTCAAAACTCATAAATCCATGGACAAAAAACAAAATCGGGGTAACAAACTAAAACCGAGGGAAACGCATTAAATATAAGAGGAGAACAACGACACAACACTAAAATGTAACACACACAGAAATAGACCAAGCATCAGACAAAATCCCACGAGAATAACAAATATAACATCAAAATCAAATAAATGAATTTGGGATAGACAAGTACCGTGACACGTCTTATCGCAATATGAAATTACACTCAAAAATAAGAGAAAACAAACGACTCAACGTTAAAATGTTAGACCCTGTTCACACTAGCATTTTTTTTTTATCGATCTTATTTGCCGTATTTGGCACAACTTTTTTGAATTTTGGATCCTCAATGCTCTTCAACTTTGTACATGTTTGGCTTTATCAATATTTCGATTTGAGCGTCACTGATGAGTCTTATGTAGACGAAACGCGCGTCTGGCGTACTAAATTATAATCCTGGTACTTTTGATAACTATTGAATCGATCTAAATAAAACCAGTTAGCGTTCACATTATCTTTAATCATATCGATCTATATCGGTCTAATATGAACCACTGCGTTCACACTACAATTAAAAACGCAATCGATCTAACCTTTTTGCCCGTAAAACTGTAAACACTGTGTATAAATAGAACTGATTTATCAAATTCATGTGCTGATACACTGATACACACACTTGGAAAAAAAAATTGGATAAAGTTATTGTTTCTCTTGAATCACAATTTAAAATTTTGATACTGGTGTTATTGCAGTTTTCTTTAATTTTGAAAAAAATAACTGTAGCAACGAAGTTACAACACGACGCCGGAAATACTGCGGTTCCTGCAAAGAAAAAAAATCAACATAAGAAAAGAAGACACAGATTTCGTAAATCTATGCTATGGCGAAGACAACATGTTTACAGTTTGTTTTAAAGGTCTTTTAACAGAGAAATATGGGTTAAACACCGAACATCTGAGATAGTTTTGCCGCTATACATGCGCAAACGATATTTTCGATTCAATCGTACTAGTTTAAACCGATCTCTGCGTTCACATCTAAAGTAAGATCGGTTTACTTTAGATCGATTCAAACTAAACTACCTCTTTTGGTGTTTTAGTTTAGACCGATTGAAGATCGATTCAATGCGTTCACATTAGCCCTTAAACCGATCTAAAGTGAACCGGTCTAGTTTAAATCGATAAAAATGTCCTAGTGTGAACATAACCCGAATAATCCAGTCGTTATATTCCGACTCACTATCGATCGCTACATTAACCAATATGAAAAACTATATCTCAAAAGTAAGATAGAATTAGGATTGAATTAAGATTATAATAGAACTAAATACTGATATAAACACATAGAGTTAGAGCAAAGACATCATATGCAACCAACAAACAGCTTAACATGTGAAATGACAAAAGCGAAAGACGAACTGCAAGTAAAAAAGTAAGATGACATAAATACCAAGGTTCCTAGGAAAATTTCAAAACAGAATTCCAACAAATGGCAAATAAAAATCTCAAATACATCAAACGATTGGAAAACAACTGTCCTATGCCTGACGTGGTATAGGTATTTCCTAATGGCTAATGTAGAAATGATTGATAAAAACTGGTTTCATTTGGTGCACGACCATAAGTGTCATAAACATAGACGCAATGTTTATGTCGTGTACATTTTTTTATGTTGTACAGCTTATTACCTGTACAAAAACATTGTAAGAGTAATTACTTGTAGATTTTGTTCATATAAACTACTGTGAGTTCAGTAGAATATTAAAAATTTAGTTTAACTGATGAAAATATTTCCTCAATTTCTATCTAAACTATCATGGATGGATTTTGAAAACGACCCATTAGTTATTTATTTGAAACAAAATATGGAAAGATGATTTCAATGCATATTATGTTTCTCCTTTTATATTCCCTTATTATTAAAATAAAAATCCTCGAAAGAAAAATCAATATGATTTTAGAACTTTATGCTTCAGAAATTTAACATTAAAGATCAGAAATTTTGTTCTTCTGGTCCTACATAATATAGGCTATGTTATCATGCGAAAAATTACATGTCAAAAGAAAAATGTTAATTTTACATTGACAGCAGAGCTGGATAGATCTCTAAAACAAGATACCTCTGTAAAGTCCATGTGAAACATTGTTACATATTTATAGATTGTTTTCAAGTTCTGTCCTCTATTATTAATAAAAGTCATTATCGTTTGATTTTAAAGACAACGACTTTGTAAATAAAAATGTTCATTATTCAAAAGCAATAAACAGGTAAATATAAAAAAGAAGATGTGGTATGATTGCCAATGAGACAACTATCCACAAAAGACCAAAATGACACAGACATTAACAATTAACTATAGGTCACCGTACGGCCTTCAACAATGAGCAAAGTCCATATCGCACAGTCAGCTATAAAAGGCCCCGATAAGACAATGTAAAACAATTCAAACGAGAAAACTAACGGCCTTATTTATGTAAAAACAAATGAACGAAAAACGAATAAGTAACACATAAACAAACGACAACCACTGAATTACAGGCTTCTGACTTGGGACAGGCACAAACATAAATAATGTGGCGGGGTTAAACATGTTAGCGGGATCCCAACCCTCCCCTAACCTGGGACAGTGGTATAACAGTACAACATAAGAACGACCTATAAAAATCAGTTGAAAAAGGCTTAACTCATCAGATGGACAAAAATACAAGTGGACGTGGCCCGGTACTTATAGAATACCTTCTCATAAGTTTTGCACGGGATACATTAACTAAAGATCAAGGACCAGTAAATGACCAGTCCATAGATTTTTTTTTTGAATTTACAACTCAATTAGATATTGATAATATACATCAGAAAAAAGTATATGTCACCGACTTCGTTTTCGAGAAAAATCAATTTTTAAAATGGTCCAATAGGGTACTAAATAACATTGAATATATAGGGAAAATCAATATTTTTCTTCAACAATTTTCGTTTTCCTGAATAAATCACTTGAACCACTCCATAGAAATTTTTTTTAAATAAAATGTTCTTCCTCTTTGTCTAACAAATTAGATGATGTTAAAAAATAATATGGTCACCGACTTCGTTTTCCCTGTAGAAGCGACGCAAACTCAACATTTTGGTAAAAAAAAATCAAAAATCTTAACGTCGTCATTTTTATTACATAACGTCAAGTTATCATGCTAATAATTTCCAACGTTCTTCGTGTTGATTATGCACGATGATTATGTGTTTTGTGTTGATAGATTCTTTTTATCATAAGAGTCTGGAAATCATCATTAGTTTTTATTTTGTATTACCAGTATTCTTTAATAAATATTCTTTATATTTTAGCACCCTATTATCCTCTTTCTTTTTAATCTTTTTTGTCTTTTTTTCGGAAATTTTTGCCCGTTATTCTGTATTCCATAAACCCTTAATCATACCCTCTTTTATGGACACGTATTTAAAGGAAAGAAAATATTATGTTCATTATCAATATGTATATGTTTAAGACAAATACTTATTTAGACAAAAATACTTTGTAAGTACATACACGTAAAGTTTTGCACGGGATAATTTGATGCTAATATGAATTTGGGGCCACCAAAATATTTTGAGAAAGTTAGTAAGATAAAGCCATCTTCTGTCATATAGATATTATGAAATGCATGTAAGCAACATACACAAAAATTGTATGAACATCTTCGATTTGGTTATTTTAAAAAATCACAATACAATATTATACATATCAAGACATCATCGTTAGTATCAAAGAATATACCCAACTGAGGTTAAAATTAAGTTAATAAAAACAAAATTTAAAAAAAGTTAAAATGTTCTTAATTTTCAATATCATTTCGCAGTGAATAAATCTGAATATAAAATACACAACATGGTTCTAAAGTTTTTTTTTAATGATATCATATGTGTACACTCTAAACTTTCGACATGTGATGAACGACTCTGGCAAAAAGTGCCTCATGATAAAGAGTTTTGGCAAAGTTTAATGACGACATTCATCGTCATTTATATTAACTATAAATCTATCATTATCAGGAGAGTGGACAAAACCTTGAATATCTTATGTGCTTCATTTTAAAATATATATTTTATATATCATATACATAACACAGTCACTGAAACACATGAGGATTCAATGTAACATAGGCTTTTATCATTCATGTTTTGGATAGAGGATGCTTGCGTTTTTTCCAAAGAGAAACAATTTTTAATTTAAAAAAAATCTTAACTAACAAACACCAACAGGAAATGTGTTTTGAAACTCAATGTTGTATTTCTCCTCTCATCCTTTTATGCTTAAATACAAAATATGCAAACAAATCCTTCTCATAACTGTAGTGCAATGATATTGGTAATTATATAGTAGCAATTCTAATTCCAACGTCAAATGATTCCCATTGGACGATTCAAACATAACTCATTCATTTGTTTATTCCTAATATTTAAATTCATTAATTATTCATAATTATAATAATACAGGTACGTGAGTGACAATCTGCAAGAAATCTTGCAAAGACGATACGAATTTTTCGTAGAAATATACACTGATGGCACCTGGTGATAACATGTTTATAGTTAAATATGTTTTGTTCTTTTTAAATGTGTTCAGTCCGGGTCAAACTGAAACAAACATTTTTCGCATTCACCCTGATCGGCTTGATTCTAAGCTGCAAGGATACATTTATTTAACATTTGAGAAAATATCACCGAGGTTATGCTTTAACAAATGTATACGGAGGCCAAATTGCCACTCGTACAACTATAATAAAGCTGTGCTGACATGTGAACTAAATAACAAGCCAAAATCAGTATCTACTGAGGATTTCTATTTTCAGAAAGGATATGTATATGTTGAAATTGACCAGTACAGAGGGGTATGTAAAAATTTCATATGATAAGGAAAATAATATCTTTTTACCTATGTTTTTCGAATTATTGTACTATTCTGAAAGAAAGTTTAGTTTTGAGCATTGCGCGTGATTCGTTATGACAGGAATATAATTAGAGTCATAATCAGTTCTAAACTAAAGCATGGATATATTTTTTAAAGTCACATGAGACTTTAGATTAAAAAACAACGTTGCATATGTTTTATATACTAACATAAGACCAAGTTTTATAAAACAAGTGTACATGGACCTTCTTTTGAAAGAAAATTCTTTCTCCTACCACATTCTTCAGAAATGTAATGCGATTGAATTGTTGTCTTCCCGTATAATAATTCGCCTTTAGCTTTTCCATATGCAGTTAGCATATATAGCAACGAGTCAATCTTTAGTAATTCGGTAACCTCACAGCGCAAGTGAGAGAGAGAGAAACGAGGCGAAAGAAAGGATACCTTAAATAAATGTAGAGGTTAGATCATGTATATTGATTCTAAAAGAAAAAACACAAATTTTAAGTTACACATATTATAATACAACAGACGCTTTTGACATAGATCGCTTTTTTTAGTATGTTTTCGGTGTTTGAGGTTTTATGTTAAATTTTCTTAATTATTTCTACAAGTTTTCACATATTTAATGCATTGCTGCTCTCGTCTTTCCAATTTTATAATAAAAGTAGTTTAAGGGGCTCGCGGGTCTAAATCCATTTTATTTAATTTAATATAGGATTTCTCTATATTTTTTTTATAAATGAATTTTATCTTATACTTAATAGAAAAATAGAAAAAAAAATGGGGTCACCGTTCATTTACCCTCACAATCTGCCTTCGAAAGAAGCATACATTTTTGTTAATGTCCTTTTTTCTGTTGAAATAATAGGAGAAATAGCGGTAATATCGATATAAAAAAAGAACTAAATTACAGAAATCGCTAAAATTTTACAATTATTTAGTTTATGTACAGCTTATTCGAAAACAACCTTAAAAAATTATAGGTCACCGATGAGTAAAAAAAGATATTTCAATTTTAATGTCAAAAAATGGCATTTTTGCACAAAAGGGAGATAATTTAGAGCTTTTTCAATGATATGTACATTTTAAAAGTCACCTGGGGCCAACACGAATTGATTTTTGAGAACAACTACTTAAGGTAATAAATAAAATTTGTAATGAAAAATTAATGTTTAATTTTTTTCTGAACATCTTATACCCGCGAGCCTCCTTAAGTGTTGATATGATCATCGGTATGGTCATTATTTTAAAATAAATGTTTACAATACTTTGAATTTTTAAAATAAGTATGCTTTTCTATCTCTGGAATAGATTACTTTGACTGTATTTGGCAACAACACTCTAAGGATTTTTTTTTATCCTCAATGCTCATCAACTTCGTACTTTATTTGGCCTTTTTAACTTTTAATAATTCGAGCGTTACTGATGAGCCTTTTTTAGATGAAACGAGCGTCTGGCGCAAATACAAAATGTCAAAGATGAATTGGTGAATGTTATGTAATTGTAAGATCTCACGGATGAGGATGAGCAAAAACACATTGAAAAGTGGAATAATTATCTATCCAGTTGGTTTTTTTTCAATATTAAATATTGGCCTTGTTTGTTCATTGTGAAGATCATTAAAGACACCAGCGGTTACATTGGTATTATATACTTTTATCTCATGATTCCGTCTCAATATTTTCAGGACTCGCTACTGGATCCATGTCATAGAAAGCCCTGCCAGTCAGCAGAGATTTGTGAAATAAAACTGGATGGAAACACATTTTGTGTAAAAGATAGTAAGTACACAATTTAAGATAAAGGTATCTTTGATTATCTGAAACATTTGTAAAATTTCTGTTTTGTGCATGATCAAAAAGATTTTTTGTTGTAATGAATTTAGAAAAGGGAGGGAAAGGTTAGGTGGAATAATTCTTGCCTTGATTTTTTCATACTTAACAAAAGAGTTAATGTCATTTTTTTTTAAGAAACAATGATTATAAAGGCAATGATGCTATAGTATAAAAACAATACGTTTATCAAAATAATTAAGCGTCTAATGATGGAACGACTAGTAATTTTAATATTTATTGATAAAGTTTTATCATTGTCATTTAATGATTATAACTTTTGACATAGTACTGTCTAACCTACAAATACTATGCCATCGGATATAATAAAAAAATACGAAACAATTCGAAAGTAAAAACCAACGGCATGATTTATTCAAAAACAACAAATAAAGCACAATGTATGTTTGATAGGAAAAAGCAAAAAAAAATAACGCCGTGTCTTTAAAAACATTAGGACGAAATTCCAATAACGTTGTTGCCTATAGCACTTCGTAAAAATAGCAGCATGCAACATAAAAATAATATGACAAAAAATTCCGAACTCCAAGGAAAATTCAAGTCGGAAAGTCGCTTATCAAATGGCAAAATCAAAAGCTCAAACACATTAAAGGAATAGATAACATCTGTCATATTCTTGACTTGGCACATACATTTTCTTATGTAGAAAATGGTGGATTGAACATGGTTTTCTAGCTAACTTATCCTCTCTTTTGTATGGCAGTCGCTTAAAATTGCAATATATTGACAACAATGTGTGAACAAAACAAACAGACTTAAATGATAGAAATGTCAAAAACTGAGTAGTCATTCTTGTGTTAAAATTTAATTACTATAAAAACAAACAACTCTGTCAATAAAATGGCCAATAGCACATCACTTCAGCCAAAATGGAAGACAAGAGTACAAAAAATGTTCATAGCACAATACAAAAATGACTGGATATTAGTATATGAATACCGAGGCATGTCAAAAGAATTTCAGGGAAAATGGACTTAACAGTATAGGCTAAAGATATTCATATACAAGTAAAAGAACACGTCGCAAAACATTGAAATTGAACGTTTAACAGTCGAGTACGATCCAGATTTGGCTGAAAATCAAACAAAAAGTATGATCAATGCCGATTTTTACATCTAGTTTGATTAATCTTGAGAGGAATAATTATGCAAAGTGTCTTCATGTAAATCAAGAAACATGTTCTCCGAAGTCACGTAAGATAGTTTCGGCCCTATTAAAATATTTTCTCAGCTCTTATCTTTTACATGATATAGAATCAGATAACATGCCTATTGCCTGCAGCCCATTTATAAAAGGTTTTACTTAGAGCAACAACCAGTGAGAAAAGTATCATATAGTGAAGTGTATTTACTCTTTTTCAGAACCTATTACCACTACAACAAAAGACAATACAAAATTTCTCAATACTGGTACTTCAACAACGCAAATGAAAACACTAACATCAATTTCTCGAATAGCCACAACAACTGAAGCAGCTAAAACCGTCACGTTTGATACTACTGCTGAGATACCATTAACAACAACCAAAGGTACAATTGTCTCTGAGACCCATAGATCAAAATCTTACAAAACAACTCCTACAACAGCAACAACTTTGCTAGAGACAACCGCTTATAAATCATCGGTCTCTCCAATTACTCATGACCAACCAATGGGATTTGCAGACACTATAGCTAGCTCTATGGCGCCAACAAAAATATTAACATCCCTCTCTGACATTCAGACGATTGCCTCTTATACAGATGATACGACTGTGACAGACACATCAATTGATACAGATGCTTTCGCAGCGGCAGAAAACATCGAACTTATTTCTAGATATAGTACTACTGGCATTACCACTAAGACTATTGACAAAACCGATGATATTCTATTGACAAACACAGAAGGTACTACTGTATCTGAGACTCATAGACGAACATCTAATGATGCAAATCTTCAAGTAGCAACAACATTGCTAGACACAACAGCTGAGCAAGCTTCAGTCTCTCTAATTACTGACATTAGACTGATGGAAACTACAAACACTATAGTAAGCTCAGTAACCCCAATAAAAACGTCAGCATTCATTTCTGAGAGTCATACGATTGGCTTTTTAACGATTGATGAAGCTCCTGTCACAACTGCCAAAACCATTGAACTTACATCTATATATAATACTTCTGGCACTACCGCTGACATTCAATTGACAAACACAGAAGGTACAACTGCCTCTGAGACACAAGGACCAACATTTGACGAAGCAACTTACACAGCAACATCAACATTGCTAGAGACAACTGCTGCTAAAGCTTCGAGCTCTCCGATTAATTATGATAAACAGAATGAAATGACAGACACTATAGCTAGATCAGCAACGCAAACGAAAACACCGGTGTTTATTTCTGAGAGTCAAACGATTGGCTTTACAACAGATGGTAGTACTTTGACAGACGCAATAACTGATAAAGATACTAGTACTGTCACATCCGCAGACACCATAAAACTTACTTCTATATCGACAACTGGTGGCACTACCACTAACACTGTTGGTACTTCTGCCCAACAGCCGTTGATAAAAGCCGAAAGTACAACTGTCTTTGAAACTCATGGGTCAACATCTGACGAAGTAACTCGCACATCAGCATCAACGTTACATAAAACAACCACTCAAGCTTCGAACTCTCCGATTACTAATGATAACCAGACGAAAACAATAGCAAGCACAACAAATCCTGGGAGTACACCGCCATTCATTTCTGACACTCAGACTATAGGTACTAAAACAAATGATACGACTGGTACAGCCGCAATAACTGATGGAGATACTGTTACAGCCGCAGAAACCTTCCAACTTACCTCTTTATCTTCTAATACTGTCACTTCCACTAAGACTGTTGGTACTACTGCAGACACACCATTGACAAACACAGAAGGTACATTTACTGTCTCTAAGACTCATAAATCACCGTCTGACGAAACCACTCAAAGAGCTGCAGCAAACTTGCTAGAGACAACCGCTGATCAATCTTCGGTCTCTCAGATTACTAATAACAAATTGACAGAAACGACGGAAACCATAGCTAGACCAGAAACGCCAACACAAACGTCTACATCCATATCTGACAGTATGGCGATCGGCTTTACAACAGATGATACTACGGCAACAGACACAACCACTAGTGAAACAACTGTCACAGCCGCAAAAACTATCGAACCCACTTCTTCATCAAATATTGTTGGCACTACAACTACCACTTTTGGTACTACCGCAGAAAAACGGTTGATAGACACCGACGGTACAACTACTGTTTCCGAGACTCATGAATCACCATTTGACGACACGGCTCACACAGCAGCAATATCATTAATAGAGACTACCGCTGATCAAGCTTCGAGTTCTCCGATTACTTATGATGAACCGAGGGAAATATCGAACACTATAACTCACTCAGCAACGCCAACAAAAACAGCAGCAACCATTTCTGAGAGTCAAACAATTGACTTTACAACAGATGGGAGCACTGTGACAGACGCAATACCTGATGAAGATGCTGTCACAGCCGCAGAAACCATCAAACGTACTTCTATATCGTATAATGTTGGCACTACCACTCACATTGTTGGTATTTCTGCCGAAAAGCCGTTGATAAATACCGAAGGGACAACTTTCTTTGAGACTCATGGGTCGAAATTTGACGAAACAACTCGCACCGTAACAACAACCGCTCAGCAAGCTTCGTACTCTCCGCCTACTTATACAAAACTGAGGGAGACGACAGAAACAGTGGTTGGCTCAAAAACCCAAACGAAAACACCGGCATTCATTTCTAACACTCAGCCAATTGGCTCTAGAACAGATGATACGACTATGACAGACACAACAATTCGTGAAGTTTCTGTAACAGCTGCAAAAACCATCAAACTTTCCTCTATATCAAATAATATTGGTACTACCGAAGAAACCCCATTGATAAACACCGAAGGTACAACTACTGTCTCTGAGACTCACGAACTAGCATCCGACGCAACAACTCACACAGCAGCAACAACCTTGCTAGAGACAACAATCGAACAAGCCCTGGTCTCTCCGACTACCAATAATAAACTGAGGGAAATGACGGAGACTATAGCTAGCACAGCAATGCCAATTAAAACTCCAGCATTCATTTCTTCCAGTCTGACGATTGGCACTACGACCGATGAAACGACTTTGACAGCCACAACTATAAGGGAAGCTATTGTCACATCCGCAAAACCAATCGAACTTACCTCTATATCTTATGCTGTTGACACTACCACCAACACTATAAGTACTCCGTTGACAAACACCAAAGGTACAATTGTCTCTGAGACTCAAGGACCAACATTTGACAAAAACACTCACACAGCAGCAATAACCTTGCTAGAAATAACTTCTGATCAAGTTTCGAATTCTCCGATTACCAATGACAACACGACGAAAACGTTGGATAGTTTAGCGAGCACAGTAAATACAGTGAAAACACCGGCATCCATTTCTGACACTGAGACTATTGGGACTAGCATAAATGATACGACTTTGACAGACGCAACAACTGATGAAAATACTGTTACAACTACCAAACATATGTCTCTTAACATTGGCACTTCTACCAAGACTATTAGTACAACCGCAGAAATACAGTTGACAAACACAGAAAGTACATCTTTTGTCTCTGAGACTCGTGGATCACCACCTGACGAAACCACTCACACAGCAGCCACAAACTTGCTAGAGACAACCACTGATCAATCTACGGTCTCTTCGATTACTAATTACAAATGGACAAAAACGATGGAACCCTCAGCTAGACCAGAAACGCCAACAAAAACGTCTACGTCCATATCTGACTCTCAAACGATCGGCTTTGCAACAGAAGATACTACGGCGACAGACACAACAACTAGTAAAGCTATTGACACAGACCTTAATACCATTCAACTTACCTCGATGTCTAATACTGCTGGCATTACCACTAAGATTGTTGGTAGTATTACCGATAAACATTTGACAAACACAGAAGGTACAACTACTCTTTCTGAGACTCATGAACCAACATCTGACGAAACATTTTTCACAGCAGCAGCAACCCTGCTAAAGACCACAGCTGATCAAACTTCGGTCTCTCCGATTACTAATGATAAACCAAGTCAAACGACGGAAATCATATCTAGCTCAATAACGCCTACGTCCATATTTGACACTCGGACGATCGGCTTTACAACAGATGATACTCCGATGACAGACACAACCAGTGAAGCTACTGTAACAGCTGCAAAAACCATCAAACTTACCTCGATGTCTAATACTGTTGGCACAACCACAAGGAACATTGGTACTACTAGTATCACCGATAATTATTTAAAAAACACACAAGGTACAACTTCTGTTTCTGAGATTCATGGACCAATATCTGACGAAACAACTTACACAGCAGCAATAACCCTGCTAAAGACCACCGCTGATCAAGCTTCGGTATCTCCGATTACTATTAATAAACCGACGGAAACGACGGAAACCATAGCTAGCTCGAAAACGCCAACAAAAACGTCTATATCCATATCTGGTACTCAAACGATCGGCTTTAAAACAGATGATACTACGATGATAGAAAAAACAAATAGTGACGCTACTGACAAATCCGCCAAAACCATCCAACTTACATTGATATATAATACTGTTGGCATAATTACAAGGAACATTGGTACTATCACCGATAATTATTTAACAAACACACAAGGTACAACTACTGTTTCTGAGATTCATGGACCAATATCTGACGAAACAACTTACACAGCAGCAACAACCCTGCTAAAGACCACTGCTGATCAAGCTACGGTCTCTCCGATTACTAATGATAAACCGACGGAAACGACGGAAACCATAGCAAGCTCTAAAACGCCAACAAAATCATCTACATTCATATATGACACTCAAACGATCGGCTTTACAACATATGATACTACGATGACAGACAAAACAACTAGTGACGCTACTGACACACCCGCAAAAACCATCCAACTTACCTCAATATCTAACACTATTGGCCTTACCACTAGGCCTATTGGTTCTATCAGCGAGAAACATGTAACAAACACTAAAGGTACAACTACTGTTTCTGAGATTCATGGACCAATATCTGACGAAACAACTTACACAGCAGCAACAACCCTGCTAAAGACCACTGCTGATCAAGCTACGGTCTCTCCGATTACTAATGATAAACCGACGGAAACGACGGAAACCATAGCAAGCTCTAAAACGCCAACAAAATCATCTACATTCATATATGACACTCAAACGATCGGCTTTACAACATATGATACTACGATGACAGACAAAACAACTAGTGACGCTACTGACACACCCGCAAAAACCATCCAACTTACCTCAATATCTAACACTATTGGCCTTACCACTAGGCCTATTGGTTCTATCAGCGAGAAACATGTAACAAACACTAAAGGTACAACTACTGTTTCTGAGATTCATGGACCAATATCTGACGAAACAACTTACACAGCAGCAACAACCCTGCTAAAGACCACTGCTGATCAAGCTACGGTCTCTCCGATTACTAATGATAAACCGACGGAAACGACGGAAACCATAGCAAGCTCTAAAACGCCAACAAAATCATCTACATTCATATATGACACTCAAACGATCGGCTTTACAACATATGATACTACGATGACAGACAAAACAACTAGTGACGCTACTGACACACCCGCAAAAACCATCCAACTTATCTCAATATCTAACACTATTGGCCTTACCACTAGGCCTATTGGTTCTATCAGCGAGAAACATGTAACAAACACTAAAGATACAACTACTGTTTCTGAGGCTCATGGATCAATATCTGACGATTCAACTCACACAGCAGCAACAACTCTGCTAAAGACCACCGCTGATCAAGCTTCGGTCTCTCCGATTATTAATGATAAACCGACGGAAACGACGAAAACAATATCTAGCTCGGAAACGCCAACAAAAACGTCTACATCCATATCTGACACTCAAACGATCGGCTTTAAAACAGATGATACAACGATGATAGAAAAAAACAACTAGTGACGCTACTGACACATCCGCCAAAACCATCCAACTTACCTCAATATCTAATACTGTCGGCATAATTACAAGGAACATTGGTACTATCACAGATAATTATTTAACAAACACACAAGGTACAACTACTGTTTCTGAGATTCATGGACCAATATCTGACGAAACAACTTACACAGCAGCAACAACCCTGCTAAAGACCACTGCTGATCAAGCTACGGTCTCTCTGATTACTAATGATAAACCGACGGAAACGACGGAAACCATAGCAAGCTCGAAAACGCCAACACAAACATCTACATTCATATATGACAATCAAACGATCGGCTTTACAACATATGATACTACGATGACAGACAAAACAACTAGTGACCCTACTGACACAACCGCAAAAACCATCTAACTAACCTCGATATCTAATAATGTTGGCTTAACCACTAGGACCATTGGTTCTATCAGCGAGAAACATGTAACAACCACTAAAGGTACAGCTACTGTTTCTGTGACTCTTGGACCAATATCTGACGAAACAACTTACACAGCAGCAACAACCCTGGTAAAGACCACCGCTGGTCAAGCTTCGGTCTCTCCGATTACTAATGATAAACCATCGGAAATCATAGCTAGCTCGGAAACTCAAACAAAACCGTCTACATTCATATATGACACTCCAACGATCGGCTTTACAACAGATGATACTACGATGACATACACAACAACTAGCGAAGCTACTGTAAAAGCTGAAAAAACATCCAACTTACCCCGATATCTAATACTGTTGGCATAACCCCAAGGACCATTGGTACTATCACTGATAATTATTTAACAATAAATCGACGGTAACGACAGAATTAATAGCTAGCTCGGAAACAGCAACAAAAATGTCTACATTCATAATTGACATTCAGACGATCAGATTTACAACAGATGATACTACGATTACAGACACAACAACTAGCGAAACTAGTATAACAGCAGCAAAAACCATCTAACTTATCTCGATATTTAATACTACTGGCATAACCACTAGGACCATTGGTAATATTACCGATACACATTTGACAAACACAGAAGGTACAACTACTGTTCCTCAGCCTCACGAACCAACATGTGACGAAACTACTTACACAGCAGCAACAACCCTGCTAAAGACCACCGTTGGTCATGCTTCGGTCTCTCCGAATACTAATGATAAACCGACCAAAAGACCAACAAAGTGAAAAAGTATATTTAAACAAAACGCATTTGACTAAAAGGTCGAATATATATATACAAGTCTAAATTGAAAACTACGTTCAAACCTCTGATTGCGTTTGATAAAAACCGCAATTTTTATACGTGTGCATGTAAAACAAGTTTCGTTGTAGAAGGGTCTAAATACAGTATATATATATTAGTCAAATGCGTTTTGTTTAAATATACTTTTTTCACTTTTTTGGTCTTTTGGAAAATGTTGTTTTTGCTGTATTTAGACCATTCTACAACGAAATTTGTTTTACATGCACACGTATAAAAATTGCGGTTTTTATCCAACGGAATCATAGGTTTGAACGTAGTTTTCAATTTAGACTCGTTTATATCAGGAACATATATATTAACCATGTTTATGATATACTGTTCCCAGTTTATTTATATATATATATTGCTAGATCAAAACCATATTTTATCTATATACAATGTATATACACAATAAAAAAAAAGTTTATGAAATTATTGTATAAAATATGTTTAGATTTTAAATTATTTCCCTAGTATGTGCCTTCTTGTAAAAGATTATGCAAAAACTGCAAACAAATTGAAGATCATATTCATTTCTTTTTGTATTTTAATAGAAACCATAATAATAGAAAAGTTTATTTTGATTTTTTGATAAATGAGAATATGCACTTTATAAATTTATATGACATAGATAAAATAATATATATACTCAACCCAAGATAACACATGCATATTAAGCTAGGATCCCTTTTAACACAGTCTCGTGAGTCTATTGAACTGAAGACAGGGGACTCTCGTTTAAAAGAACTTGATAAAAAGCTAGAAGATGCTGAAAAAAATAAATGTTTCAATGATCTAGATTTTCCAATAAAGGACTCAGAAATATATTCTGCTATTGGTAGATTAAAAATGGATAAAGCTCCTGGATTAGATCATATTAGCAACAACATTTTTAAAAGAGGCCAAATTTTCTTAACAAAATGTTTAATTAAATTGTTTAATACCAGTTTATTATATGGTTTATATCCTTAATCATGGGCGGAAAGATATATAAAAAAATGCATAAAGGTGGCGATAAAGATGAACAAAGTAACTATAGAGGCCTGACAATCACCAGCTGTGTTGGTAAATTATTCAATTGCATATTAAACTCTAGATTGGATAATATTTTAATAAAGCATAATAGATGACTCTCAGATTGGTTTCACAAAAAAGGCTAGAACATCTGACCATATATTTATATTAAAATGCATTATTGATAAATACTGTTCACATATGATATTAAAGGATGGTAGAGTGTTTGTCTGCTTTGTTGATTTAAGAAAGGCTTTTGACACTGTAATTCATACAGGATTAAGACTTAAACTCTTAGAAATAGGGGTTGGTACTAAATTTTATAATGTTATTAAGAATATGTACTCTGTAAGTAAATCTTGTATAAAAACAAGTAACACTGCTCGCATTGAAATGTTTGATAGTAAATTGGGAGTTAAGCAAGGCGACAACCTAAGTTCTAACTTGTTCAAAATATTTATTAATGACCTTCCTTCATTACTGAAACAAACATCAGATCCAATTATACTAAACTCTCGGCATATACATTGTTTGATGTATGCAGATGATATTTTTCTGCTCTCTTCCTCATCGCATGGTCTTCAACAAAAACTAG
Source organism: Mytilus galloprovincialis (assembly GCF_965363235.1). NCBI lineage: Eukaryota > Metazoa > Mollusca > Bivalvia > Mytilida > Mytilidae > Mytilus > Mytilus galloprovincialis. Next base: position 69,928,259 of record NC_134847.1, read on the forward strand.
ATAATTTAGACATGTTAGATAAGTTTTGCAAACAGTGGTGTCTTACTGTAAATTTATCTGAAACCAAAGTACTTATATTCAATAAGGCAGGCAGACATCTCAAATATAATTTCAAATACAATGGAAAAATTGTTGAATGTGTAACCGAATGTAAATATCTTAGCATTACTTTTTGTTCATCTGGATCTTTCTCCAGACCTATGCTCAAAATGAACTTTATCAGAAGGGTCTAAAGGCTTATTTTAAACTGTGCAAGGAATTTATTTCTCACTGTCCTTCACCTTAAATCTCATTACATGTATTCGATCATTCTATTATGCCAATATTATTATATGGTTGTGAAACTTTGGGTTATTTTAATCCCTTTACAACAAGATTGAAAAAAAAACCCTGATTTGTCCTTTGATGAAATTTATAAAAGAGTTAAATGTGGAAAAATGCATGTTAAATTATGTAAATTTGTTTTGGTTGTGGGAAAAAGAGTACACATTTTGCCTCCTTGTCATAACTTGGCAGATTAACCACACATTTTAATATCGTCAGTTCAATGCTTAAATATTGGCACTGTTTAGAAAATTTACATAATCAATTTCCAATTCTAAAAGATGTCTATTTAACTTCCATAGAGTTGTACGAAAATAAACATCCTTCTTGGTATGGCTCTGTTTATATACAGAAAAACAGAATTTTTGATAACCATACTGACTTAACATGCTTAGAGTCAATGAAAACAAATAGTTTTAAGAAGACATGTAAAAAAATATATGAAAATTCATTATATTAATCTTTGGCAAAAAAAAAAAAAAAACCATCATTATCAGACGGCAAACTGTGTACATACTTCAAGTTTAAACAAAATTTTGGATTTGAAAATTATTTGAATATATTATAAAAGATTTTGGGCAGAGGAGAATTTTCACCAGATTCAGAATATCACCTCATAGACGTCAAAATGTTCAAATAGAGTTGGGAAGATGTCAAGGTATTATCAGGCAAAATAGATTGTGTGTTCATTGCACATCTGGCAAGGTAGAAGATGAGATCCATTTTTTACTAACATGTACAAAGTATAAAGTTGAACGTTATGATCTTATAAATGCTATTTGTCCTAATTTTACCCAATTACAAAATCCTGAAAAATTTATTTGGATGATGAATAATGAAGATCATGAAATATATGTAAAATTTGCTGTCGTATAGCCAAACATGAACATACTAATTAAAGAGTAGTGGGACTTTGTCACTTCACTTGCACCTGCATGCTACTGCTATGCTAGAGTGTTGACTATGTATATATATACATTTGTAAATATAATTACACACGATTTTGGATGCCAAAACCTTATAGTATCATCCCTTGGTGAATTCTGCATTAAAGTGAACAATTTTTTTTTACTTTTGTGCACTAGTCACGAGGGGGTTAAGACGGTATCTAAAATTCCACTTACTAACATGTCCAAGCGCATTTGCCCTTGTTCTCTTTTCCATTTTAGTGACTTGTATTATTTATTCCTTCAACTTATTTTTCTGGATAAGAGACAAGGTGGACCTCTGTTAGCCAACTATTTCCATTCTCAATTTACAATGATTTAATATGGTGAATTAATAAATTTTTTAACTATTTTTGCTGGCACTCTGGCATGGCAGAAAAACAAAAGATTTGAAACTTTGAAAGAACTAAAATAACTGTTAAATAATAACAATAACAATAGTTTTGTGTTGTGATATTTTATATGATTATATAAGGTCATCTGCAAATAATAATTTAGCTGTTGTACGACCGAAGAAAAATTCAATGAAGAAATCTTTTGCATATAGATCATCTATACTTTGGAATAAACTACCAAATGAAATAAAAATGTTGTGAAAACCTGGACACTTTTAAACAAAATGTGTTGATTTCTTGACTATAAATGATTTATAACAACTTACTCAAATATTCTAATGATTTGTATGTTAAGTATATATATATCAATGAATTTATTTTTCTCTTGTTCTACAGACAGTTTATAGTTAGTATCAGAGACATATTATACATGATATATATGTTCCAGACCGTATGAGTATTTGGACCGTATGCGTATATTTTCAAAATGCGCATACGGTCGGACCGTACGCGTACGGTCTGACTAATATTAAGAAGTTGGTCACGTTTATCAGATACAAATGTATATAACAGATCAACATAGCTTACATCTCAAATTAATGTAAAAAGTTCAATAGTAATTGAAATAAAACAAAATAATGTTATAACTATTTTAAAAAATCACGTTTACTTAATCTGTTAATCTCCTGTATTTAGCATGTCAGTAATTCATATATTGAAGCCAAGTATGCTAATTAAAATTGAAGTTATCGGAAGTAAACTTAGAGTGGGAAGACAATCGTTTTAGAATATTAAGGAACTTTACAAAAAAAAAAATGCAAAGCAACGTGCATGAACAAATTATGTTACTGTAAAAAAAAATATGACGTTCTTTGTGGAAGTCAGTGTCACCTTGAGTACCAAAATAGGAATCACGGATATAAAAATAAACACATATTTAATTTCAATTGTTCGCTTAATCATTTCATCCATATACATGTAATAAAATCAATTTGTATAACTAAAAATAATGATTTTGATAAATATTTGTTTAAATTTAACCAATATGATCCCAAAACATCAGCTGGACCGTACGCGTATACTCATACGGTCCGACCGTACGCGTATGGTCGGACCGTACGAGTATACGTATACGGTCCGGACCGTACGCGTACGGTCCAAATACTCATATGGTCTGGAACATATACACATGTGTATATATGTCTCTGTTAGTATGAATAGTGCATTTACATAATATGTTAGAAACTGTAAGCTTTGTAATATTTGTACTGTTTGTTCTTTGTGAGGGCCTCAAGGTAGATTAGCGAAAGCTAATTGAGTCACCCTCTGTTCACGGGGGGTTACTTCCTATTATTGGGTATACGGGGATGTGCCAAAAATATGGGTCATAATTTTGCGAGATTTTATATTAAAATGACCCTCCTTTTTAATGACATCCTTTATTAAAATACATTTACGTTTGATAACTGTATATTGATTTCGGGTATGATCTGCATATCATACATATAAATATGCTATTTAGAATCTTACATATAAATGGTCAATTAATTTATTATATCAAATTAAATCAATTCATTTGAAAGTTCACCTCTCAAATAAGTTCCCAAATGAACTCCGGAAATTTGTCTCCTGATTTGATGAGTTAGTGCTTATATAAGCATGTGTCATGTATCAAATAAAATATTGTATATAAGTATAGGTCATTCTTTCTTAAATATTTATATAACTATAGGTACTGAATTTCAGTGAATGTTATATTAAAATGGGTACGTTTTTTTAAGGCAGAAATGGCACACCCCTACCAAAAAAATATCGAAGTTACCCCCCCGTGCCTCTGTTAAATAAAGTCATTACTTACTTACTTACTTACTTACTTACTTATTATATAAATTAATATTACCTCATCCTCTTCATGTGAATTATAATTTTAATTTTATCTTCATTATATGTTTATGTGTTAAGAATCAGAATGTATTGTGTATTGTTGTCATAAATGTCCCGTCAGGGCCCTTAATTGGAAAATAAAGAACTTTGAACTTTGAACTTTGTAGTAAAATAAATCAACTATAGATCATTGTTATTTTTAGAACAGGAAGTCATTCGACGGTTAACCTAAACATTAAAAAAATTTCCCGATCACTGTCACATATTTTACAAAAAACGCAGTTATTGTATTCATCATGACGGGGACCTGTTGAAGCAAAATATGCTGCATTAATCAAACAGCAACGAGAAATTTGTTAAAGTTAACAACTAATTTGCATAGGTAGATATTGAATTACAAATGATCAAAAACAGCAAAATTCTAGGGATTTTCAAAATATTTCAATATTTACTTTTAGGGAAGGACAGGAAAATATTCATATAAATTTTCATTCTATCCTAGGACAATCGTCCAATGGAACCTTTTACCAATTACTGCTGTCCAATGCACCACAGTTGAAGCATTCAGAGAACAGATTCCTATATCTGTTCTCAACCAATACTACACCATGTAATGTAACACCTTGTAAATAGTTTTATCTTATATGTACAGTGAAAATCAAAAACAAGTTATTATTTCTTTATTAATTTTTTTTAATGTAAGTATAAAATTGTAAATTTTACCCCCGCATGCATGGCACATAGTTATCAATATTATGATGGAGTGCAGAAACTAAAAGAAGAAGAAAAGGGGGGGTAGTGGCAGGGTGGGTATCAGCTCTGTTCACACCCAATACACTTTCGCACCCTACACGTTCGCACCTCCCACATTCGCACCCAAAGTCCGTTCGCACCCTACACTTTCTCACCCAATTTTAAAGCAAATTCTAGTTGAATAATTAGAAAATCATGATTGTTGTTTAAACAGAGTGGCTATTTTTATTAGGGTGTACCACTGACTGCTTTAGAAAGGGGAGGGACTCCAAGCTTCAGTGATTCCTTCAATAATCAACCATTTTTTTCAACAAAATAAGGGGCTGGGCACCCTGGTGAATCCGGGTCTGTTCGCGCCCATTCACTTTCGCGCCCAGTCTCATTCTCACCCTTTCACTCTCACACCCTACACATTCGCGCCCAATTTTTTATTGGTTTTGTGTTTAATGACTTTGTAATCAAGTTTTGGCATGCACATTGCAATGGCCGGACAAATAGCCCTGGCAATTAATTTTGGTGAGGTTCGTTTTCATTATCTAATGGGTTAAATACTTAATGCAAATTTTTCCATTTTAATTTGGTTAGAATACATTGCAAACTTTTCAAGAAATATTTTTCTTCATGATCACCTCGTCAGAAATTTAAAATAAGCATGAATAATATCATGGCCAAATAAACAATAAAACTTAAGACATAATTCTGCATCTTATGGTATCTATTTTATAAAAATCACTCAAAGAGCGACTTGGTAATAATTTTTTGAAAATATTGATTTTAGTTGAAATAATAGGACATTTTTTGAGTGGTAACTCACTTTTGTCCGAGGACTGTATATTCTAATGGGAGAAATTCCGGTCACAAGGTCATGTAGTGAGGACATAATAAAGGTAACAGTAATTGTTGGTGCATGATGTTAAAATGTACTTTATTTTTAATGATAAAAAAATCGACCGATTTTGACAAATCACTTAAAAAAATTCAAATATGACTGTTATGATTATTATTTGGGACTTCTGACTAATCACAATAAGGATATATGTAGACAAATCACAGTAAAATTTAACCAATTTGATGCTAATGGTAGCCAGAAATTACCGTTGGACATCCTTTTGGTAAAGGGAATTTACTACCCTCATGGTAGCTACATGTAGGTAGGCATTTTTGGGTTTTTTTTTAATGGCAAACTCAAGTCAGATATTTTTTAGTCTTCATGAGTAGAAGAAAAAAACTTTATCACATCAGTACAATAAAAGATTTTGAGTAGGCAGCTATTTTCTAGGTAGGTAAACATATATGCATTTATGGCCTTATTAAAAAAATTTGTATTTTTAGCTGCACTAGTCAGTATAAGATAAATGTAATTGTTGCTCTATTTTTACTCGTATAACAATCTTGTTTGAGTGCACACACCTAATGTAATTGCTTTCACTCTAAGCAAATGCTAAGGAAACTTCACTATATTAATTGAAGTTATATAGAGTCCACTAGTGATGGGAGTGGATTCTGTCAGAAAATTTCAATTGAAAAAATGCCAGGGAAAATTTCAATTGAAAAAATTTCCAGGGAAATTATTAAGTTGTGATTTCTAATGTTTAATTTCAAATACCTTTCAAGGAAGACATTTATTACCCTTGCCACCCCCACCTCAAATACCAACATACCCACCCTTTACACCTCAACTCATACTTTCTAACTTGATTAGTACTTGCTATGCTCCTAAGAGAGGAATTATATAAACAAACAATGCACAGGAATAGAAAGTTTTAAAGAAAAAAATTGGATAATCGGGAGAAAAGGGTTTGAGAAAAAGAACATGTAAAAAAAGTAATATGTTGTTGGATGTAAGATCATATATATTGTGAATTAAAGCAATTGATGCCATTTCTATATATAACTTTATTCAGTAGAATAATAAGTTACAAAGTCTTAATAATTAATTTGTTCATAACTATTTTAAATGTTTCTTTGTACATGTATAAGCCAAACTATCAAACTAAAATTTATACCATAACTGCACATATACATTTTTTTTTTATTTGCAGTCAATTAAAGTAGAATCACATAGAGTATCTTTTCGGATGAGAATTTGGAACAATTGTAGCTGTAACAGGTATATCTTTTCATATTATCCATCTTCTTTTCAAGCCTGTTCACATAGACACATACTCTTAAACGTCTCTTTATTTTCTCAATTAAAAGATGATGTGGTATGATTGCCAATGAGTCGACTATCCACCAATGACCATAAGTGACATGTATTTATGCAGGCCTGTAGATCATTGCTTGGCCTTTAACAATGATTATCATCCTGTGTGCAATTCCAAGACCAGCATACTTCTATGAGTCTATTTATTTGGTATCTCTATCATGAATGGTTTATAATCAGTGTGTTTGATCCATGATTTTTTTCTTCAGATAAAAGATGTCGATATTTAGTGATTGTCAAATTGTCCTTGATTTGACAACCAGTGTCAACTTTAAGAAAAAGACAGAAATCAGGAAAAAGATAACTAATAATGGAGGAGTTATATCATATATTGTCACTAAAAAGGTAAACATCATAGAACTCGCCATTTACCAATTTCCAGATTTTAGAATTTTATACTAAGAAGATGTGGGGTATGATTACAATGCGAAAACTATAATCCAACAGAATTCAAATGACCAATATAACAACAATTTTACCTTTTTTTTTATTAGTTTTCATTCATCTGGACAGTTGAATTTAAATGTTATCAAGAAATAAAAAAATAAAAATTGAAGTATGAGAAACCATATAGATATTAGGGTTTCAATAAATGGCATAAACTGAGCTGGAGTTATTTCCCTTAGTCATCATTTTGAAGGTGGTTGATTTTAAACTAGATTTTTTAAGGAAAAAAAGTCAGTTATTGATTTGGTGATATATGGCGGTGAGTAGGCTGCCAAACAATGTCCATTCATTAACATGCAAACGCTTTGACATAATTTTTCAAATTCAGATATGTTGTTTCAAACTCAGACCATTTGTTACAAAACCTGGATGTTTAAATGTTGCTCTCGAAAAAACATGGACAATGCAAATCACAAAATTTTAAGTTAAATACAGTCAAACCTGCTTAAGAGACCATCTGTATTAAGCAAAACCCTGTATCATACGACCATAAATTTAGATCCCTCTAGCTGTAGTACATTTCATATAGTTTGAACCTGTAATAAAAGACTACATGTCTTCATGAGAGACCACTTTTTTGTTCTCCCTTAACTTTACTGGTCTCTAAAAACAGGTTTCACTGTACAATAATATTTTGTGACTTTTTTGCTCTAAACATGTATAGTATTCAAAATAAGATGGACAGTCACGAATAAGACTGTTATAATTAGGAAATAGCACTTGTTTTATCACGAAAAAAAAACCCCACAAGATCTGCATCCGAAAAAAAGTGGACGAATTCACTTGAAAAGAACACAATCTTTGCCAGACACTATATATATATATATATATATACCTACTGTTCAAAGAGCATTTTTATTAGTTGCCCAAATTTCATTTCTTGGATTTAAAACTGTGAATTAAGAAATTATTGTGTGCATTTATATTATTATTGTGACTTTTTATACGACTGCAAAAAATGTTTGAGGTCGTATATTGGTATGACGTTGGCACATTGGTTTTCGCACTATCACTTTAGTTTTTGTAAATAGAAATCTATGAAAATTAAACGCAAGGTTTGTGACCACTAAAGGAAGGTTGGGATTGATTTTGGGAGTTTTGGTCCCAACAGTTTAGGAATTAGGGGCCAAAAAAGGGCCCAAATAAGCATTTTTCTTGGTTTTCGCACAATAACTTTAGTAAAAGTAAATAGAAATCTATGAAATTTAAACACAAGGTTTATGAACACAAAAGGAAGGTTGGAATTGATTTGGGAGTTTTGGTCTCAACAGTTTAGGAATTAGGGGCCAAAAAGGGGCCCAAATAAGCATTTTTCTTGGTTTTGGCACCATAACTTTAGTATGAGTAAATAGAAATCTATGAAATTTAAACACCATAAAAGGAAGGTTGAGATTGATTTTGGGAGTTTTAGTCCCCACAGTTTAAGAATTAGGGGCCCAAAGGGTCCAAAATTAAACTTAGTTTGATTTCATCAAAAATGGAATAATTGGGGTTCTTTGATATGCCGAATCTAACTGTGTATGTAGATTCTTAATTTTTGGTCCTGTTTTCAAATTCGTCTACAATAAGGTCCAAGGGTCCAAAATTAAACTTAGTTTGATTTTAACAAAAATTGAATTCTTGGGGTTCTTTGATATGCTGAATTTAAACATGTACTTAGATTTTTGATTATGGGCCCAGTTTTCAAGTTGGTCCAAATCGTGGTCCAAAATTAAACTTTGTTTGATATCAACAAAAATTGAAACCTTGGGGTTCTTTGATATGCTGAATCTAAACATGTATTTAGATTTTTGATTATAGGCCCAGTTTTCAAGTTGGTTCAAATCGGGGTCCAAAATTAAACTTTGTTTTATTTCAACAAAAATTGAATATATGGGGTTCTTTGATATATGCTGAATCTAACCATGCATTTAGAATTATGATATTTGGGCCCGGTTATCAAATTGGTCCACATTGAGGTCTAAAGGGTCCAAAATTGAACTTTATTTGATTTCATCAAAAATTGAATTCTTTGGGTTCTTTGATATGCTGAATCTAACCATGTAATTAGATTTTGGATATTGGACCATAATAGGTAAATGTCCAATTTATACAAAATTCTCAGAAATGATCCTGAATATGTTTAATTGTCATTTGTTCCATGTTTGCAATGTGTTCTGATTCTTTGTAAATATTTTTTAGGGTAAATTTATTTCTGTTTGATGTGATGCTGTTCTAATCTTATTTTAATTGTCTTTTGTTTATACTGTATCTTTTCTGTGGTAATCTGTTATGTAATAGGGAAATGTGTGTTAACACCTGAGCAAACATCCAACCTCATATCTTCTTGCAAATTCTTTGACCTGACAATTAAACCATCCTGATCTAACTTTCGGTCCTATATTTTAATTTTGCTAATAAATGTGTCAGTGAACAAAATCCTCAAAGTCACACATAATGAGTTCATATTAATTTCATAGTAATTTAAATAATTTAATTACCCCTGATTTCTTTCAGAACACACTGTTTGAACTCATGATATGTAAAATTAAGGATTTAGTGCTCACATTATTATCAACCTAATTTTTCCTGCTATCACCTATCTTGTAAATAAACTCCTGGGAAATACTGTGTAGCAATGCCATTGGTATCCATGTTTGAATTAAACATAAATCATAATTTAATTGCAACTTTTATTTTATATATATACATCACGATTATAATTTGGCCCTTGGGGAAACTACTCAGCTAAAAAATTTAATTTTTTGCTCCATGCCTAAACCAAGAGCCTAGCTATGTGCATACTGAAAAGTAGCAAAGTATAGACCCCTGGCTTGACATCACACCAATCCAATTGGAACGATGGTTCAAAATAAATGCATGAGGCTATCAGGAAGCCTATGAGGCTATCATTCCTAGAGGCTATCATGCCTATGAGGCTATGAGGAAGCCTATAATGAGACAATGAGGAAGCCTGTAAGGAGGCTATGAGGAAGCCTAGTAGTGTTGATGTTGAATTGGTGTTGGAATGAATTTGTATGAAATTTGACAGTTTATCCCCAGAAATTCTTGGGGGATGAGTGAAATTTTTGAAACAACCAGTGATAAAATTTCATAAATGAAATCAATAAACATAATGCTGAGATTGCTTCCCCTGTCATGGCAATATTGAAGGTGAAAGGAGGGGTCGGTGGGAGGCAAGTTTTTAGCTAAAACCTATTAGCACTATTAGCCAAGATTATTCTATAACTGCTTAATCTGCATTTAGATAAATGAATACTCAAGGCAGCATACACAGGTTTTTAATACACAACTTCTTAATGGGATACTCCTAAGTGGGAGGAGTTAAAACTGCACCCAGATTAATGTATCAAGAAACAAAGGACAAAGGAAGCCAAATGCCACAAGTGGTCACTAATTAACAAGACATGTATATTTGTATTGGAACTGATGAAATTAGACCTCCTGCTAAGAACATGTGATAAACTTCATATCTAACTGATTGACATATGATAATAAATCTGTTTCATCTCAACAGCAAAGAAAATACACATCCTGGGAAAATCCTAAAATAATGACTACTGAGTAATTAAAATCAAATTATGTATAAACATACTTATATAACATATAAGTACCTATTTATACAAAATTCTCAGAAATGATCCTGAATATGTTTAATTGTCATTTGTTCCATGTTTGCAATGTGTTCTGATTCTTTGTAAATATTTTTTAGGGTAAATTTATTTCTGTTTGATGTGATGCTGTTCTAATCTTATTTTAATTGTCTTTTGTTTATACTGTATCTTTTCTGTGGTAATCTGTTATGTAATAGGGAAATGTGTGTTAACACCTGAGCAAACATCCAACCTCATATCTTCTTGCAAATTCTTTGACCTGACAATTAAACCATCCTGATCTAACTTTCGGTCCTATATTTTAATTTTGCTAATAAATGTGTCAGTGAACAAAATCCTCAAAGTCACACATAATGAGTTCATATTAATTTCATAGTAATTTAAATAATTTAATTACCCCTGATTTCTTTCAGAACACACTGTTTGAACTCATGATATGTAAAATTAAGGATTTAGTGCTCACATTATTATCAACCTAATTTTTCCTGCTATCACCTATCTTGTAAATAAACTCCTGGGAAATACTGTGTAGCAATGCCATTGGTATCCATGTTTGAATTAAACATAAATCATAATTTAATTGCAACTTTTATTTTATATATATACATCACGATTATAATTTGGCCCTTGGGGAAACTACTCAGCTAAAAAATTTAATTTTTTGCTCCATGCCTAAACCAAGAGCCTAGCTATGTGCATACTGAAAAGTAGCAAAGTATAGACCCCTGGCTTGACATCACACCAATCCAATTGGAACGATGGTTCAAAATAAATGCATGAGGCTATCAGGAAGCCTATGAGGCTATCATTCCTAGAGGCTATCATGCCTATGAGGCTATGAGGAAGCCTATAATGAGACAATGAGGAAGCCTGTAAGGAGGCTATGAGGAAGCCTAGTAGTGTTGATGTTGAATTGGTGTTGGAATGAATTTGTATGAAATTTGACAGTTTATCCCCAGAAATTCTTGGGGGATGAGTGAAATTTTTGAAACAACCAGTGATAAAATTTCATAAATGGCCATAACACAGATGGTAACAGCTGAGTGTCCCCAAGGATTTGTGAGGTTAGGGAGGGGGTACCTTCAATAAAGCCATGAAATAAAAAAAAAATAAAAAAATAATAAAAATAATAAATGTTATCACATAATAATACACAATATCAAAATCAATTGTCAAACAAAAACAATATCATCTAGAATCTCTGTAAAAAACATGTGTATGGAATATTTGAAAATGAGCATGCCCTTAAATTCTACCTAACCTACTTTGAGCTGTTTTAATAGATGCTGGCGTTACCCTAATGTATCTGATGTAACTATCTGAAGTCCAGCGCCCTAATGTTTTTATCAAGTGATCTTCTATTTTTGCCTTACCAGCACTTGTAGCTGCCCCAATTCTAAAACTATGACCATTATAATGACTTGAGTTGAAACCACATATATCCAGTACTTTTTTGATACAAGTGATGAAATATTGTCTCTCCAAAGGTTTCTTATCAATGGTTATGAAAAGTGGATCAGTTTGATTAGTAGGAGAAAATTCTTTCCTTATTTGTATATATTCTAACAAAATTGTGTAAGGGCAGATAAGCTGACCTAATTTATGTAGCTGTAGATTTATGCCTTTTCTAAAAGGATCTGTTTTTGATTGTTTTAATTTCAAAACTACTAAGTCTGAGTGAAATACAACATCTTCAATACATAAATTTATATGTGGATCAAACTGTGAGGCCTTTGACACTGTAAACTCGCCACATCTCAAAAATCCATAAAATGCGACAATGCATGCAGTTCTTAACATTAAATCAGTAAACTTGGAACAAAAACCTTTTCTCAAACAATTTACAATTTTTTCCAAAATTTCGAAAGTTATTGGTAATCTTATGTGATTTTTTGTTTTTTGCAGTCTTTTTACAGAATTTAAAACATAATCAAGTCTGATTAAAGGTGTATTATGAGCAGATTGTAAGGGATCATTTTGATTACCCTGTACATATTTATACCTAATTCCACATAAATATAATTTAATGGTAGAGTATTGTAAACTCAGAACTTTAAAGCAGTGGGCTATGAAATAAATTAAAATATCCTCAGAAATAGGAGGTAAATTAGAAAATTGAAAACCATTCAATAACATAAAAGTCTCAAATTTTCTGAACCCAGTATCATAAACAGTTCTTGTAGTATTAGCAATAGCACTGTTCCAAAGTTCATTCACTGCTTGATTTAGGACCACATTACATCTGAGCTGCTTGGGCACTTCATTGGATGTTGTGCTGCACTGGGAGCTAGTTTGCGGAATCTGTCTATCTGTAAACGAGATAGAGCATCACTTATATCATTCTGATATCCTGGAACATGTTTGGCACTAAAATGAAAGTTGTATTTACAAGCACACCATGTAAGTTTCCTCATTAATTTCATTATTTGTAAACACTTTGAACGGCCCTTTTTTACTATAGCCACTGTAGCTTCATTGTCACACCAGAAAAGAATGCGTTTTGTTGTCCACTGTGAGCCCCACAGTATTGCGGATACTACAATGGGGTATAATTCAAGAAAAGCCATTGAAAATGTTTTGTCAGGATAAGCAATGTTTGATGGCCATGATGAATAAAACCATTCTCCCTTGAAATATCCACCAAATCCTTTTGTTGATGAGGCATCAGTAAAAAGTTCCATATCATAACTTGAGTAAAATTGTCTACTGTAAAACATGTTCACACCATTCCAGCTGCTCAGAAAAAGTAACCAAAATTCTAGGTCAACACGGCATTCCTTATCTAATTTAACATAATGATGCAAATCATTGACAGTAGTGGACAGCCCTATGAGGTATGAAACAAAGGATCTACCAGGTAAAATGACACGTGAAGCAAAGTTTAAGTGACCCAAAAGCTGCAACAATTCCCTTTTTGTACAAGATTTTTTCCTGCATAATTTTTTGATGAATTCACAAATGCGATCAACTTTATTAAGAGGTAGTCGAGCTTCCATTTTTTCAGAATCTAGAATAATACCCAAATATTCTAAACATTTTACAGGACCTATTGTCTTATGTTTTGCTATAGGAATGTTCAGTTTTTTGAAAATCATCATCATTATAGCCATAGTCCTCTCACCATCAGCATCTGGTGGATCTATGGTTAGGAAATCATCCAATAAATGCAAAATGCTATTAACTTTGTAATTGTTTTCTGCAATATGACACAAAGCTTGGGATAAATGGTCAAAAATTTTGGGGCTTGAACGACATCCAAAAGTTAAACGGACATAAAAATAATACATTTTTTCCCATTTTATGCAGAAAAGAGGCCACTGACTTGGTACAATTGGACAATTTTTGAACGCGTCGGATATGTCGAACTTGCAAAGCCAGGAATTTCTTCCAAATTTCAAAATAACATCAATGGCGTCATCTATTCTAACATAAGACATTGAGCAATCCTGTTTGTCAATAAGATCATTAATACTTAGATGTTTATCATCATTATGTGGTGAAGATAAGTCCAATATTAAACGCTTTTTACCAGAATATTTCCCTTCTGCAATACCAATTGGGCTTACCCTATAATTTTGAAAAGGGGGATCCTTAAAAGGCCCATACAAGAAACCTTTAAAAACTTCTTTCTCTATCAAATCAGAAACCACATCTGGTTGTGTCCTAGCAGATAAACTATTCCTACATTCTTTTGTAGGTAAATCTGTTGTAGATACCATAGTATCAAATCCTTTCTCTAAGCCATTGCATAAATAGTTAACAGATTTTTTGTCAGGATGAGAAATTAATTCTTTTGCAAGTATAATAACATTAATTGGAGTAGTAGCCAGATATGGGAAATCATGTAGTCATTGACCTTGCTTATTTGTTGTTATTTTCTCAAACTTTTGTGAAGAGTTTACTGTATGTGGCTTAGATTGTACTTCAGTCCTACCTTGAGAGGGGAAAACTTTTTGACAAGATAATAGGGTATGACCAGCGACTTTACATCTGCTACAGATATGTGAAAAATGACAAAAACTCCTGGTACAACCCCTACTGGTATTAAAATTATTGCAAACCTCCCGCCCAGAATGATAAATTTTCTTTCTACCTAACTTATCAGTAGTGTCTACCTGCCTTGATACTTTATCTGGGTAGTCTTGATATGTCATGGAGGTTTGCATAGGACAAAAAGCAGTAGTGTGATCAACCAAATTACAAATTTTGCAAACATTTACATTCCCACCAGCAACTATTAATGAAAGAAGATCCCTATCTCTTTTGCTCCAGTCAACCTTAATCCTTCTCTCCCTTAAAAGAGCTGCTGATTTTGCAGAAAACAATTTATGGTAATCATAAAATCTGTCACCATAAAAATTACTAATATCTATAATCTCATCTTCATAAGCATCTAGCTCTGCTCTACGGTCAGGGTAAACTGATGACATGACCCTCTTAAACTTGCCAAATGCCTTAATGAATTCTTGAATTGTGAGTTTTCTATTCAGACGGGGATCTGGCTTCCCAGAAATATTTAACTCTAACCCATTAGCTGCAACAGAGTGAATTTGGGGAGTTTCATAGTTTGGGATAAGCAGAGATGCCAAATTAACATCCTTACCGTCAATGATTTGCTTTTGAATAGAAGGAGATATAATGTCCACATTAGAATATTCATCCGAACGCACTCCACATGAAACATTTCCAACTTGTGGTCCTGAGATGAAAGATGCATGCTCTTGTGTATTTCCATGTAAAACAGTATTATTTCCTCTGTTAGAAATTTCACTCCTATTCCCAATCCCTGCATGGTTGTACCACTGTTGAAGGTTGAATTCGCGATCTCTACCTGTGTCATGAGTACAATTGTCTCTGTAAATTAGCTGTTTAAAGGTCTCTTGAAGTCCTTCAAAACACTGAGCTATGTTCCTGTCTGTTCCACCATTTGAAACACTGCTTCTGTGTTGATGCACTGATTCTGCTAAGGTAATTGGAAGAGTGCTCTCTGGTGAGGAATCTGTGTTAATCTCATCACTAATGGTGTCTGTCTGTTGTGTCTCTAAAGATGTTACTCCATCAAAACAATTCTCTAAATAAAGTTGTTTTAACACTTGTTTTGACATACCAGAAGGTGTTCTTATTCCCTTTTTGTTAAGTTCTTCTTTTAGTTTGTTTATTGTCCAATTAGAAGGGTTATTAGAATCCCATTGGGTCTCATACGGAGAACTCCTAGTTTTCCTTCGAACACCTTTTCCTCTGCCAGACATTTTGTTGTCAGTTAATCCAAAATAATGTTTATTGTTTCAGGTTATATAGTTTGAATTATATTTAGTTGTTTAAAAACTGTCATATAGCTTTTGTAAAGTAATCCAAACACTGAAAGTTCAAGTTTTTAGCTAAAACCTATTAGCACTATTAGCCAAGATTATTCTATAACTGCTTAATCTGCATTTAGATAAATGAATACTCAAGGCAGCATACACAGGTTTTTAATACACAACTTCTTAATGGGATACTCCTAAGTGGGAGGAGTTAAAACTGCACCCAGATTAATGTATCAAGAAACAAAGGACAAAGGAAGCCAAATGCCACAAGTGGTCACTAATTAACAAGACATGTATATTTGTATTGGAACTGATGAAATTAGACCTCCTGCTAAGAACATGTGATAAACTTCATATCTAACTGATTGACATATGATAATAAATCTGTTTCATCTCAACAGCAAAGAAAATACACATCCTGGGAAAATCCTAAAATAATGACTACTGAGTAATTAAAATCAAATTATGTATAAACATACTTATATAACATATAAGTACCTATTTAAAAAATTTATAAGTTTTTAAGTTTAAGTTCTTAGACCACATTTATTCTGTGTCAACTGTTCAGGGTTCGAACTCTGCGGCCGTATAAAGCTGCACCCTGCAGAGCATCTGGATAAGAATGGACATAAAGGCAAGTTTAATTATTGTGATTCCAGGAAAATATTTATACAGAGTTGTTTACTTGATATCAGAATGAAAGTTTCAATTAATGCGATACAAACCCACTCCCAGTCACATTATTCAGATGAATGTGAACCTCACAAGAATTTTTGAATTCACTGTATACAGGACTATATATATCATGTATCTATATGTATCCCCAAATTTAAATAATGATTTCACTTGACTATTAACGAATATATTTACAGAGTACACATGTTGTATGTAATGACCTTTTTATGAGCTATTAACATTTGACACAAATTTCAAAACCTCCCTAATGTCTACATGTCTTCCCTAAAGATCGATCATTATCATATTTGTTGTCTTGTTTATTATATGTTTCTGGTTTATTTACAGAGTACACATGTTGTATGTAATGACCCAGAAAAGGCAGATATCAGTTACAAATGTAAGATGGCCTCAAAGTATGGATTACCAGTAGTGTCACTTGATTATATCCATGACTGTGTAGACCAGGGGAGACTACTCAATACAGATAATTACATCCTTGTAGGAAAAACAAAGTCACAAGAATTCAGCTCAGGAAAGATAACAGGTAAAAGGAAAAGGAAAAATAAACAAACTTATTTCATAAATGGAAAAGGGGTATCTACCAATATCTCATGTTTGGCCTACTGTTTGATTGAAGTTTTAAAACTTGAAATTAAAATTAGAAATAATTTTTCAATATTCTAAAGATTTCCAAAGTACAAATCTCTGAATACAATATGTATGACATTAGTTTTTTCAGACTTCAAAAATTGTTCAGTAGGTCTGAACGTACTTTAGTGAAAAATATTTTACATTACGGTTTTAAAATTATGTTATGTCCATTTATTGTAGAAGCGTAAGTGTATTGTTACACAAGCAAGGGCATTATCTGGGTCCTCATAATGGACACATTCTCCATTTATATCAATATGTATTTGTCTTTACAACACAACATTTACCTGGCTTACAGATGAGGTAAAAATTAGCAGAAATGTAATAATTGTTAAATATTAAAATATTTAGACATGATGAATATATAAAAGAGGAATGATTTGTTTTGATTTGCAGCCTCAAAATATCAGAGCAAAGAACCCAAGAAGAAGAAATTTAAAATTGACCCTAAAAATGTTAAAGTTTGGAAGATAGAAGATAAAAATGCCCCAGAGTACAATGAAAAAGACTATGAGGTGGCTAAGTATGCCATATTTCAGGTAAGGAATAATGCTCTTATTTTTTAGAATTATAGAAATTAACAATTTTGTATTAGATTTTTTTTTTTTTTAGATGAAAGCGATTTTAAATGATAATTTGGTTCTTATCTCTTTGTCTGTGCTTAGCCTGCAGTCAGATAGTATTTTAATTACAGAGTTCTTAAGTTAGTAATTTGCAGTGGAAAAAAATGTGTTTTCTGTTGTCTACATTTATTAGTGATTACCTGAAGTTAATTTCACATTGAGTGTGTTAAAAAATTGATTCCCATCTATATGAAATACTTAAGGAAAATGTGACATCATGCACAAATAAAAAGTATATATATACCCTTGTAGTGAGGAAAATAAATAGTTAAAAACCAATTATTATAAACTATATATCTTTTTTTTTTGGTTAATACATTTTAAATTTTTTTAATTGTTCATTTGTGTCTGTTTCAAAAGATTTTGCAACGAACCAATTTTTAGAGAAGTCTATTTTATTTAAAAATACCAGTTATTCATGCTGCTATACATGCACTGTGTAAGTTTGTTACTAAACATACAATAATGTAAACCAACTTATTTTCGCAGATACTTTATTTTGTGTTTTAGCCCTTACTAGCCCTTTTCATGGTGATTTAGTTTCACGATTTCAAATTTGATTTACGTATTTAAATAAGGAGAGATAAAAGTTTTACATATTTACCACTATTTATATCAGCGTTATTTTTTATTTGTGAAAGCGCAAAAATAAATCGCTCTCAAAAATAAGTTGGTTTACAGTATTTCTTATCAGTAAAACTTTTTTAAATGATAGGTAACATGTTACTGTTATTGTAGTTATATATATTTCAGAAATATGACAAGTTAAAAGAGACCATGCTGTTTTATAATTTGGAGATACATGTAGCTGAGCCGGTGGATTTGAACAGATCAGACTGTTATAGATTCAGGGTCTATTCACATTTTGGTTCACTGACTGACATTGAGGTAGATAAGATTATCAGATTGTAATTTCTTGATTTCCAAATATTTAGAAGATTCATAAGTTAAAGAACAACTACTGTGGATTCATTATTATTCGTTGGATACCATTTTTTGTGGATTATGGGGTACAGGTAAACCATGAAAGTAAAAGTTTGACCAACAACAAATTTTCTATTGGCTAAATGTGTTCACAATTTGGCAAAAACCATGAAATTAAATATCGATGAACATATAAGTTTTCCTTAAGCCACGAACATTGATACCCATGAAAATAAATGAATCCACAATATCTGTCAAATTAATATAATTGATTGGTTAATAAGTTGTGCTGTGAAATATTTTTGTTCATAAAATTGCCATTGTTCTTATGTCTCTGATTGATACAAACATTGATGACATATTTTGTTAACCTGTATGTTTATTGAGATCTAATATCTGAACATTTACAGTTAATTATAAAATGAACACCAGTGTATAGTGTGGAAGAAAACCATATAAACAGCAGTCTGTAATAATGATTTGATATTATTTTTCAGAGAGGTGTTACAGAATGTCGGTATGTTGCCACATCAGATGATGCCCTACATGTGTATACCTATTTACATACTGAACAAACTCGACCTCCATACAACATGGATGTTATATACCAACCCTTGTCAAGAAAAATTGGTTCTACAAACTTTCAAAAGGTAGGTTGTATAAAAAGTTGATAAAATATAAAAATTGAAGATTTGGTATGATTGCTAATGAGAGAAAATGACATAGAACTATAAGTCACTGTACAACCTTCTTGAATGAGCAAATGACCCATATCACAAAGTCAGCCATATGAGTCCTTGAAGTGACAGCAACAAACAACCACCACTGAATGAAATACTCCTGACTTGGGACAAGCACTTACAGAATGTGATGGGGTCAAGCTATAGTTTGCTGGTGCCCAACCCTCATTGTTTCCATATAAAGATATCTTTAATTCTATGGAAATTTGTACCTTTCTGAAACTCGTTGTACAAAAAAATTTAATCAACGTATGGTTGCCTGTGATCTCAGAAGATGATTGTATGATTTAAAGGGTCATAATCTTTATCACCCTACTGAATGAATCAAAATATTCTAACAGGTGTTAATGAAATTGACAACATCTTAGAATGTTGCAGGCACTTGAAGGGGATTTTAGTTTAGCAAAAAATTGTTACATAGTTACTTTTGGATTATCCAATTTATCGAGGCTCAGACTTTAAAATTGATAATTTAACTATCTGGATTGGATAAATCTGATAATTCACTGGTTTCAATGAAAGAATCTGTATATATAATTATAAGAAGTAACAGCCTATGGTTAACTTTAACCTTAAAGATTTAACATGTCAAGTACACTAGCTAGTATGAGCCTTAATATTGAGAACCAGATTAAACATTTTCTGTGGAAACAAATAGAATGACCATTGAGATACATTTTTTTCTGTACTTGCATTCTGAGAAATGTAAAACTGTTCAATTGACATGTCAGAAATTGCAATTGGATCATAATTGGGCGAGTTTATTGTTTAGTTTGCTTATTCTTATTATTGTTTTTCAGATGGTAGAAATATATGGAATGGACAGTCGTCCCTTGTCACCATCAACTGTAGAGTTAATTGAACATATCTGGAAAGAGGCTACAGGTGAAATAGAGCAGGTGATAAGTGTACCTTTACAGAGCATCAAGTTCGAACAGGTATGTAAACTTTTTATGAACTAGAATACAAACTGGAATAACTTATATAACTTGTACCTTTGATAACCAATTATATACAATGTTATGCAATAAGTATTTGTCACTAACGATCTTTACTATATATTTCTAACTATAACAAACAGTATTATGAACGACACAGCTATTTTATATTTTATATCTATTGATGATTTGTCATCAGTTGTCTTAGTTTTTTTCCTGGAGTGAACATTTAGTTTGATTGAAATAAATGGCAACGTTCCAGACAAAAATGAAATGAGAAAGCGTCATAATAAAAGTATAACCAAAGTTGTTAGTTCAAACCCTGCTTGTGGCATGTTGCATTAATGGATTTTATTTGACACAGTTTGCAACTTTTACTGTAGAAGGCTTTTGGTTTTCTTTGGGTACTCTTGCTGCCTCAACCATTGAAAAATATGCACCATGATAATACTGTAAATTCAGAAATTATTGTGTGCATTTTATTATTGCTATTTGGTCATTTTAGACTTCAATGCGATTTTAATCTTTACGATTTTGCGAAAAATCCTGTTTAATTCATATAAAATATTTCAAAATGTCAGTTTAAATTATTGCGTTTACCACATTTTTTCGCATTTTTCTCAATATTAAAAACCTTGCAATAATTTCTGAATTTACTGTAGTCAAGGGTCTTTAAGTGGCATTTATCACAAGCATACCAGAAAATGAATTGTACAGTATTTGAATGTAATGCAAATGTTGATCTGATAAAAATATGTAATACAACATTTTTCTTTTGACATATATTATAGATAGAGAAAGCAGAAGCTATTCTGTTGAAGATAAAGGATTGCAAGGATGACTTAAAAGTAGAACAGTTGTTTAAAGAATTCAATGAAATATTACCACACAAAAACAAAACTCAACCAGTCAAATCACATAGGAGATCATGGCTATCAAAGAAACAAGATATATGTCAGGTAATATGTTTGATTCATTTCAATTACCAGAAATACTCTTTAACTGTATTCTGACTTCTCATGCAACTTTTAATGGGTTAAGTGGATCCCTGAATCTTTGAACATAATCAAAACCTGCCTATAGAAATATATTAAATTTTATCATTTAAAAACACTTACAAAGCAGTCACATAGAATATATCCCCATTAGAATATTCATCCCTTAGCTCAACACACTGACATAAATTTTATGCCTAGCAAACCCATTATTGACTTCAAATTATGTCACATAAAACCAAACACTTTCACAGAAAAGAGTCATGTTAGTTAATATTCATATAGAAACACTTTCTTCACTCATTTTCCATTACAATTAGTGATCTTTATTGTTCTTGTATATAGAAATGTCAGGACAAAATAAGAACACATTTTGAAGGAAGATTTTGTAAGTCTGAGTAAAGAAATGCTCTATTACAAAATTAGATGTTTCTTTCTTATCATTTTTACCTATTACAAAAGGAGGTAAATCACTAGTTTCCTGACTTTTAGAATTTTTGTGTATGTATTTGACATGATGTATGTATTTAAAGATTATGACATATTTCAGATGATTAAAGATATGGTAGCTGTGAGTGAGTCTACAAACTGGTCAACCAGAAGTAGTACCGAGGCCAAGTATAAAGCATTACGATGTAGACTTGATGGTTTAGAGATTACAGATACAGAATATAAACAGATCAAGGAACACATTATACAGTCTCTCAAACAGTTTGTATTTTTGATATCTTACATTATTTTGTTGTTGATGATGATTCAATAACATTTTAATGTATTTTTATATATCAATGGTAATCAATGAAATTTGGGTGCAATAAAACCTGGTTGTTGTCTTCTATGATAGAGAGGCCAAGTGGTCTTAATAGCTCCTGCAGGTGCACATGACTCAAATCTTAATTGACTAGGATTGTCAGATTTTCTAACAAAGGTCAGTAGTTTTCTCTTGGCTCTCCCACTTCCTTCACCAATAAAAACAGGCTGCTATCAAATAGCCATAAAGTGGTGCTAAAAGTGGAATTTAAACACAAAAAATTAAATCATATCAAATCTTCTATATAGGATATGTAATTGTCATCTTTAGGACATATTTAGAATCGAAAACCTTATTAATTAGATCTTTATGAAATCATGATGAATGGGTTCAAAACAATTAAAATGAATCCTTAGTTTTTACTAACTTCCTAAGAAATAAGAGATTGATGTTTGTATCACTTTCTAGATTATCATACTGATTAAAATACACCTCTAGATGTCTTTTTCTTGGGTCATTGTGTTTTTGGACGCTAATATTTAATCCAAATCTTAAAGAGAAAACATCAAGAAGTCAATAAATTTAATACTTGTAGTATAAGTAGTTAAGCTTTGATGGTACCACAAGATTTATGTATTTATATAGTGTCAGAAAAACACCCATCTGAAAAAGTTTGAAAAAAATGTTCTACATCCAGTCATTCTTCAATGGATATTTTTTTTTCAAGTTTTATTCTTTGAATCAGCTGTCATTGAGAAATTAATGGCAATATGTTGTATTTTGCTTGTTTTTTAGGGGTAGTATAGCTATTAAGTTTATTGCTGGTCAGTTCAGGATTTACAACTTATCAGTAATTTTTTATTTCAGAGGAAGTCCTGAGATCAGCATTAGTAATGTTTTCTGTGTTCATCGACAAGTTGAAGAAGACAATTTTAGAAAAGATTTAAGACCTCAGAAGTTGTTGTTTCATGCATCAAAAGTTCAGAACTTTGTTGGAATATTATCTAGGTAAAAAGTTTTAATTTAATCACAAATGGCCAAATAAATAGGACCATAGTAGAATCTGAATGTACTATTGAAGAGTTTTGCTTTTCATTATCTTAATATTATAATTCATTAGTTTCTAAGGGATTTTTATGAACCATATCACCAAATCTCTTAAAATTTTACACAATATGATTGATAACTAAATAACCAGGTTCATTTGCATGATTTTCAGATTCGGCCTTTCAACAGTTCAGTTGTAAACATCCTGTTGCAAAGCCAAAATTTCTAAGAAAATTGAAACAGAGAATTGAAAGGCAATGTTTTAAAGATCTCCCGCACATAATAATTTAAAAAAAAAAACAAAACTTAAAAATATGTCTGTGTTAATATATATAGTGCCTTCCAACAACCAATCTATTATTTTCTGATATAGCCAATCCTTTTTTTTTCTGGAATAGAAAAAATATTTAAATTAAAAATTACATTTGTAGATTATACATATAAAAAAAACCATGATATGACAAAATTGATGTAACTGCTTTATACCACAATTTTGTGACAAGTATTAATCTTTCTTTTTTAGGGGTTTACTTTTGCCTAAAATAATTGTTGATGATTTTGGTGGAACCAGAACAGATGCAGGAATGCTTGGAAATGGTGTCTACTTTGCCAGCTCTGCTAGGTATGTAGAGGTCAAATTAACTCAAATAAAATTCTGTAAAACAAAATGGACTTTTGTCATATAGTGTTGACCTCAGTGGTCAATTTTGTTTTCAATGTTAGATATTTGCGTGGCAATCAATTTTTCTTTATTTTAATTCTTGAAATGAGAATAAAGTGTAACTGAAAATTTTCCTTCTATCTTGGGATTAGATTCAAGGTTATTTGAAGGTTATTCAAATTTGCAAAGTTCTGGACATTTTAGTAGGTAAGCTCTTTATCTTTCGTGTATATGAAAGTCAACAAGATATACAAATGAATAAAGTACTTAAATAATGTAAGATTCAAGTCAGAGAATGATAAACATAATATGATTTATTTTAATATTACAGTACTAGTATACAATACTCAGACCAAAGTAAATGTAAGGGAACCAGAATGATGCTAGTCAGCAATGTTGCCCTTGGCAACTGTAAAGATTTCACAGAATACCACAAAGATCTACAGGGGCCTCCAGAGGGGTATGATAGCTGTCATGGTGTAGCTTCGTCAGAAGATCAATCTTCAGAATTTCAGGTACACAGACAAATAACAAAAGCCTCTAATGGTTTAATATAACCAGTACATTGGGTTTTTTTTTTCACCAAGAAAAGATGTAAAATTTCAAGAGATTCTTGATAAATGGGGTCCACCATGACCTTGTAATACTTTTACTTGTGTAGCTTCTTTGCAACAACAAATGTAGAATAAAAGTTATCAATATGTTTAAGATTTTTAATGAATTTTGAATGATATTAAAAAATAATATGGAGAAATACTTGTGACATGAGCTCACAGTACCTAGATTGCACATTCCTAAAAGACAATACAAAGGATATGGGCTATCCATCCATGACACAAGCACATTCCTAATAGACACTACAAAGGATATGGAGTATCCATCCATGACACAAGTACATTCCTAATAGACACTACAAATGATATGGGCTATCCATCCATGACACAAGCACATTCCTAATAGACAATACAAATGATATGGGCTATCCATCCATGACACAAGCACATTCCTAATAGACACTACAAATGATATGGGCTATCCATCCATGACACAAGCACATTCCTAATAGACAATACAAATGATATGGGCTATCCATCCATGACACAAGTACATTCCTAATAGACAATACAAATGATATGGAGTATCCATCCATGACACAAGCACATTCCTAATAGACACTACAAATGATATGGGCTATCCATCCATGACACAAGCACATTCCTAATAGACACTACAAATGATATGGGCTATCCATCCATGACACAAGCACATTCCTAATAGACACTACAAATGATATGGGCTATCCATCCATGACACAAGCACATTCCTAATAGACACTACAAATGATATGGGCTATCCATCCATGACACAAGCACATTCCTAATAGACACTACAAATGATATGGGCTATCCATCCATGACACAAGCACATTCCTAATAGACACTACAAATGATATGGGCTATCCATCCATGACACAAGCACATTCCTAATAGACAATACAAATGATATGGGCTATCCATCCATGACACAAGCACATTCCTAATAGACACTACAAATGATATGGGCTATCCATCCATGACAAAAGCACATTCCTAATAGACACTACAAATGATATGGGCTATCCATCCATGACACAAGCACATTCCTAATAGACACTACAAATGATATGGGCTATCCATCCATGACACAAGCACATTCCTAATAGACACTACAAATGATATGGGCTATCCATCCATGACACAAGCACATTCCTAATAGACACTACAAATGATATGGGCTATCCATCCATGACACAAGCACATTCCTAATAGACACTACAAATGATATGGGCTATCCATCCATGACAAAAGTACATTCCTAATAGACACTACAAATGATATGGAGTATCCATCCATGACACAAGCACATTCCTAATAGACACTACAAATGATATGGGCTATCCATCCATGACACAAGCACATTCCTAATAGACACTACAAATGATATGGGCTATCCATCCATGACACAAGTACATTCCTAATAGACACTACAAATGATATGGGCTATCCATCCATGACACAAGCACATTCCTAATAGACAAAACAAAGGATATGGGCTATCCATCCATAACACAAGCACATTCCTAATAGACACTACAAATGAAGTACATTCCTAATAGACAATACAAATGATATGGGCTATCCATCCATGACACAAGCACATTCCTAATAGACAATACAAATGATATGGAGTATCCATCCATGACACAAGCACATTCCTAATAGACACTACAAATGATATGGGCTATCCATCCATGACACAAGCACATTCCTAATAGACAATACAAATGATATGGGCTATCCATCCATGACACAAGTACATTCCTAATAGACAATACGAATGATATGGGGTATCCATCCATGACACAAGCACATTCCTAATAGACACTACAAATGATATGGAGTATCCATCCATGACACAAGCACATTCCTAATAGACACTACAAATGATATGGGCTATCCATCCATGACACAAGCACATTCCTAATAGACACTACAAATGATATGGGCTATCCATCCATGACACAAGCACATTCCTAATAGACACTACAAATGATATGGGCTATCCATCCATGACAAAAGTACATTCCTAATAGACACTACAAATGATATGGAGTATCCATCCATGACACAAGCACATTCCTAATAGACACTACAAATGATATGGGCTATCCATCCATGACACAAGCACATTCCTAATAGACACTACAAATGATATGGGCTATCCATCCATGACACAAGTACATTCCTAATAGACACTACAAATGATATGGGCTATCCATCCATGACACAAGCACATTCCTAATAGACAAAACAAAGGATATGGGCTATCCATCCATAACACAAGCACATTCCTAATAGACACTACAAATGATATGGGCTATCCATCCATGACACAAGCACATTCCTAATAGACACTACAAATGATATGGGCTATCCATCCATGACAAAAGTACATTCCTAATAGACACTACAAATGATATGGAGTATCCATCCATGACACAAGCACATTCCTAATAGACAATACAAATGATATGGGCTATCCATCCATGACACAAGCACATTCCTAATAGACACTACAAATGATATGGGCTATCCATCCATGACACAAGCACATTCCTAATAGACAATACAAATGATATGGAGTATCCATCCATGACACAAGCACATTCCTAATAGACACTACAAATGATATGGGCTATCCATCCATGACACAAGTACATTCCTAATAGACAATACAAATGATATGGGCTATCCATCCATGACACAAGCACATTCCTAATAGACACTACAAATGATATGGAGTATCCATCCATGACACAAGCACATTCCTAATAGACACTACAAATGATATGGGCTATCCATCCATGACACAAGCACATTCTTATAGACAATACAAATGATATGGGCTATCCATCCATGACACAAGTACATTCCTAATAGACAATACGAATGATATGGGGTATCCATCCATGACACAAGCACATTCCTAATAGACACTACAAATGATATGGAGTATCCATCCATGACACAAGCACATTCCTAATAGACACTACAAATGATATGGGCTATCCATCCATGACACAAGCACATTCCTAATAGACACTACAAATGATATGGGCTATCCATCCATGACACAAGCACATTCCTAATAGACACTACAAATGATATGGGCTATCCATCCATGACACAAGCACATTCCTAATAGACACTACAAATGATATGGGCTATCCATCCATGACACAAGCACATTCCTAATAGACACTACAAATGATATGGGCTATCCATCCATGACACAAGCACATTCCTAATAGACACTACAAATGATATGGGCTATCCATCCATGACACAAGTACATTCCTAATAGACAATACAAATGATATGGGCTATCCATCCATGACACAAGCACATTCCTAATAGACAATACAAATGATATGGAGTATCCATCCATGACACAAGCACATTCCTAATAGACAATACAAATGATATGGGCTATCCATCCATGACACAAGCACATTCCTAATAGACAATACAAATGATATGGGCTATCCATCCATGACACAAGCACATTCCTAATAGACAATACAAATGATATGGGCTATCCATCCATGACACAAGCACATTCCTAATAGACACTACAAATGATATGGGCTATCCATCCATGACAAAAGTACATTCCTAATAGACACTACAAATGATATGGAGTATCCATCCATGACACAAGCACATTCCTAATAGACACTACAAATGATATGGGCTATCCATCCATGACACAAGTACATTCCTAATAGACAATACAAATGATATGGAGTATCCATCCATGACACAAGCACATTCCTAATAGACACTACAAATGATATGGAGTATCCATCCATGACACAAGCACATTCCTAATAGACACTACAAATGATATGGAGTATCCATCCATGACACAAGCACATTCCTAATAGACACTACAAATGATATGGGCTATCCATCCATGACACAAGCACATTCCTAATAGACACTACAAATGATATGGGCTATCCATCCATGACACAAGCACATTCCTAATAGACACTACAAATGATATGGGCTATCCATCCATGACACAAGCACATTCCTAATAGACACTACAAATGATATGGGCTATCCATCCATGACACAAGCACATTCCTAATAGACAATACAAATGATATGGGCTATCCATCCATGACACAAGCACATTCCTAATAGACACTACAAATGATATGGGCTATCCATCCATGACAAAAGTACATTCCTAATAGACACTACAAAGGATATGGAGTATCCATCCATGACAAAAGTACATTCCTAATAGACACTACAAATGATATGGAGTATCCATCCATGACACAAGCACATTCCTAATAGACAATACAAATGATATGGAGTATCCATCCATGACACAAGCACATTCCTAATAGACACTACAAATGATATGGGCTATCCATCCATGACACAAGCACATTCCTAATAGACAATACAAATGATATGGGCTATCCATCCATGACACAAAATCAGTAGGTGCACACCAAAAAAGCACAAGAAGCAAACAGTGCATTTATAGTTGTTCTTCTTCTAGGGGTAACAGTTAGGCCTACAATGCTGAGCAAAGAAACTCCCACCCTTCTGCAATTCCAAGACAACCACCAGCACCGGTCCTAGTAAAGTTTTGTGTACATACCACAGTATATTGTACAATTTAATTATATGTTACAATTTTTATTTTAATTTATACAGGATGATGAATATGTCATTTACAATACAAACCAGCAGATCGTAGAGTACTTAGTGGAGTTTTCTGTGGAAGGGGATATCAAACAATCGTTCAACATAGAATCAATGTTCACCATGGAAGAAGATGTAGATTTAGATGTTAACCAGCAAAGTAATATTATTATTTAATATCACTTTTGCAGTTAATACCCTTATTATAGGAAATTCAAACTATTCAATTGGTGTGAATTTCATAAGTAAATTTTGATATAATTGAAAAACAAATGACTGTGGAACATATTCACTGAATAGACTAAAACTAATGGTAGTATTCATTATAGTCATTTTGGTCCCATTATACTTACTGACTCTTATGACAATTGTGACTTTTATTAATTTACTAAATATTCAACATAATTTATTTGCTTAAAATCATTTCATCCTTAAGTATTAAATATCAGAAATATTTTAACTTAACTGTTGTCTTATCTTAAATAACTCTCAAAATAGTTTTGCCAATGGACGTTAACCAACCAACTTATTATCAATCAAAATAATTTAGTAAAGTCTTAACCTCATTGTATGTTTCTTTAGTGCAGTGTGCATTAACTGTCCCAAATATTCTTTTATATTTCAGTTGATTTAAAAGATGTTTCTGGAATAAAGAATCCCATGGACAAAGTAGAGCCAGGATTGGTATCTACCTCAGGAGAATCATGTGTTCTTAAATCAGTCCATATCAGAGCTCAGCTTATGGACTTGGCCTCAAAGGTATGATTATACCATCAGTACCTAACATAGAAAAATATTTTAAAACTATTCACATTGCTGGACAAATTAAACTACAATATACTGTTTGGCAATTTTCTTTAAGGAATGTCATTAATTGTGGCTTCAAATGTTTGTGAGTAGATGTGATATGAGTGCCAATGAGACAACTCTCAAATCCAAGTCACAATTTGGTAACAAATAACGGTCTTCAATATGAAGCATTGGCCCACACCAAACAGCAAGCTATATAGGGCCCCAAAAATGACTAGAATAAAACCATTCAAATGGAAAAAACAAAAGAGTTGTTTCTCTTTCACACTGGCTGCAATGCCAACTTTTACTTTTCAAATTCATAATTCATGATTTTACTGTCACAGATTGATGACTGTTTAAACATTTTCAGACATCTCAAAAGTCAAGTATACAAAAATTGATAATTTGTAGTAAAATCTGAATAAGTTCTGAATAAAAGTTTTTTTTCTGAAATAGGCAGGACTTCAGTAGAAATTGATCTCAATGTAACCAAAACATGTAAAGGAATGATATCACTTTTCATTCTATTATTCAATCCTTGCAAAACTGTTAGAAGGAAACTAATGCCATTGTAAAAAAAAAAAGACATTTATGCAACAGGTTATAATTAGGAAATTGAATTGAACAATGTTGTTTTTTTTGTATTTCAGAAAATATTCAAGAATAGTTGGGTTTTATGAAGGCATACTCCCAACATGCACCTATGTAATTTCATAAGCTGAATAGGCTTGATGGGTTCTGTTTAGACCTGTTTTGCTGTAATCCTACTTTCAAAGCCATTTATGTATTGGAAGCCTGTTACATTTTTTCCGACAATACTTTATATTTCAGGTAGTAGTTTTACAGGAGTACCACAACA
Organism: Mytilus galloprovincialis; assembly: GCF_965363235.1. Taxonomy (NCBI): domain Eukaryota; kingdom Metazoa; phylum Mollusca; class Bivalvia; order Mytilida; family Mytilidae; genus Mytilus; species Mytilus galloprovincialis. The sequence continues at coordinate 69,959,001 of NC_134847.1, forward strand.
ATAGTACCTCTACTCTAGAAGCTAAGTATGTGTTTCCATTAGATGATATGGCTGCTGTTTGTGGATTTGAGGCTTTTATCAACGGTAAACATATTGTGGGAGAAGTAAAGGAGAAGGAGACGGCTCACAAGGAATACAAGAAGGCAATAAGTGAAGGACATGGAGCTTATCTCATGGATCAGGATGAAGAAACTCCCGTAGGTTAAATAATAGGCCGTTTCAGAATCTAAAGGTCTATGGGTTACTCAATTGTTTGTACCCAACATTGAAAATAACACCACAGCATTGGTCTAATTTCAATTATTTAGGACATTTTTAACCAATCATGACGCTTTGGTGTACACTTATGAAAATATTACCCAGAATGCATTAGATTCTTAAACAGCGAATTATATACTTGCTGTTTTGTTTTATTGTACTCATTATTTTGTTGTTGTCTTGTTGCTATTTTCCCACATCTCCTGTTAGTAATACTACAGGAATAATGTTTTAACAGTATATAGTTGTACCTTTTTAATGTGTATGGTTACATTAATGAGTCAACTGTGAGTTAAATTATTATATAAAACATTTGGTGTCATCAAATTCAAATATATTAAAGGATCTTTTTGAACACACAGGTCATGTAAACATTTACAATACAGTGCACAGATCAATTTGTTAGCCAACTTTACATATATAAATTGAACACCAAATTTCTTAACCCTTTCAACGCTACACAAAAAAAAGAGAAAAATGGCTGCTGCTGCTGCATTTTTTGTGTGTTCATTCATTAGAACAGTATATTCCTTTTCAGACTGCTGTATCTTTTTTATTATAAGAGATACAGAGAAAGTTATTGCATGAAAAATGCTCAGGAGAGTATGAACTGTAATGTTGGGCAGTTATTTCAGTAAAATTTTTATCAGGTTACCTGCATTTTCATGTAATTAACAGGTAAAAGGTGTAATTTATTACATTTGTGTTGAATTTGGAATAAAAACTACTTTTAGTCTTCATCTATTTTGTTGTTTTATCTGCCATATAATAAAGAAGACACCAATTGCTCGATTCCGTAGCGTATAGCACCATTCACAACGTATTATGTAATCTTGGCACAAATCAGTGGCTCCGTCCTCAAAATTTTCAGTCAACCTCCGTTTTCCGCGAATAGCAGTGGCGGACGGCGTATGTCATCGCGGCATATGCCGTGTAAAGCGTTGAAAGGGTTAATATAGTGAATGTAAAAAAGAAGATGTGGTATGATTACCAATAAGACAACTGTCCAAAAGAGACCAAAATTATACAGACATTGACAACTATAGGTCACCATACGGCCTTCAACAAAGAGCAAAGCCCATACCGCATAGTCAGCTATAAAAAGCCCCGATATGTCAATGTAAAACAATTCAAATGAGAAAACTAACGGCCTTATAAAAGTTATTTATATAAAAAAATGAATGAAAAACAAATATGTAACACATAAACAAATGACAACCACTGAATTACAGGCTCCAAACTTGGGTAAGGCTCATACATAAATAATGTGGCGGGGTTAAACATGTTAGCGGGATCCCAACCCTCCCCTAACCTGGGACAGTGGTATAACAGAACAACATAAGAACGAACTATAAAAATCTGTTGAGAAAGGCTTAACTCATCAGATGGACAAAAATACAAGTGGACGTAGTCCGAGTACTTGTACATCCCGACAACAAAAAGACATTTAAGGAACAGATCTGAGAGTACTCGCAGTTATCTGACAGCTAGTTCAAAGCTTCTAACAACTAATACAAAAAATCATGTATCTAAGATTAAACTGAAGATTTATGATATACTGTTATAATTTGTAGGCTATATGTTATGTGTCTTTTTTTGAAGAAAAGTTACTAATAAATCCTTCTTGTTTCTTGCAGGATGTATTTACTGTCAGTGTGGGTAATTTGCCACCAGGGTGTGTGGCCCTTATCAAAATAACTTATGTATCAGAATTACAAGTAGAAGGAGAATTGATCAACTTCACAATTCCTGGATCTGTGGCTCCTTGGAAACAGGAAGCCAGTAATACTGAAGTAAGGGAGATAACAATAGCATAGGGTAAAATAATAAATCACTGAAGCGTAACCGGAGAGGCCCCGTCTTAAGCAGTCAGTGGGCCACCACTTATTAAAATTTCTGGATCCGCTACTGGTAAAGGGATATATTTTTGGAAGATGATGATATTAAATGAAACCATTTGTAAAAAAGTGAAATCTAAGTTTTTCATAGCAGGAAAGTTTATTTGTATCTACAGAATTCATTTTACACTTAGAATTTTATATTGGACAGAGAGGTGAGTTAAAGTTATATTGAAACACGTATGTTGTCATTGTACATGTATTACAGGATGATGACAGCTGTACCATCCAAGTGTCAATACAGATGCCATTTGATATCAGAACAGTAACATGTCCAACTCATAAAATTATGAAAAAGGTAAGTAACTCTCTTTATGTTGCTTCAAAAAAATTTCTGTGCATGGTTTTATTTTTCAGCTATGGAAAGCTTTCAAATTTTGACAAATTGAGTTTTTTGAAATGTCTGATATGTTCAAGCTCCTTTTTATACGACCGCAAAAATTGAAAATTTTTTGGTCGTATATTGGTATCACGTTGGCATCAGCGTCGGCGTCATCAAAGATATTTGGTTTTCGCACTCTAACTTTAGTAAAAGTAAACAGAAATCTATGAAATATAAACCTGACCATAAAAGGAAGGTTGGGATTGATTTTGGGTGTTTTGGTCCCAACAGTTTAGGAATTAGGGACCAAAAACAGATCCCAAATAAGCATTTTTCTTGGTTTTTGCACAATAACTTTAGTATAAGTTAATAGAAATCTATGAAATTTTAACACAAGGTTTATGACCACAAAAGGAAGGTTTGGATTGATTTTGGGAGTTTTGGTGACAATGAATTAGGGGCCAAAAGGGTCCAAAAGTAACTTGTTTGATTTCATCAAAAATGAATTATTGGGGTTCTTTGATATGCCAAATCTAACCGTGTATTCAGATTCTTAATTTTTATGCCCCACCTACGATAGTAGAGGGGCATTATGTTTTCTGGTCTGTGCGTCCGTTCGTTCGTCCGTCCATCTGTTCCTTCGTCCGTCTGTCCCTCTTCAGGTTAAAGTTTTTGGTCAAGGTAGTTTTTGACGAAGTTGAAGTCCAATCGACTTCAAACTTAGTATACATGTTCCCTATGATATGATCTTTTTAATTTTAATGCCAAATTAGAGGGTTTACCCCAATTTCACGGTCCACTGAACATAGAAAATGATGGTGCGAGTGGGGCATTCGTGTACTGGGGACACATTCTTGTTGGTCCTGTTTTCAAATTGGTCTGCATTAAGGCCCAAAGGGTCCAAAATTAAACTAAGCTTGATTTGAACAAAAATTGAGGTTCTTTGATATGCTGAATCTGAACATGTACTTAAATTTTAAATTATGGGCCCAGTTTTCAAGTTGGTCCAAACCGAGGTCCAAAATTATTATATTTAGTATCGTGCAATAGCAAGAAATTTTCAATTGCACAGTATTCCGCAATAGCAAAAAATCTTCAATTGCACAGTATTGTGCAATAGCAAGAAATTTTCAATTGCACAGTATTGCGCAATAGCAAGAAATATTCAATTGCACAGTATTGTGCAATAGCAAGAAATATCTAATTGCACAACATTGCGCAATAGCAAGATATTTTCAATTTCATAGTTTTGCGCAATAGCAAGAAATATTCAATTGCACAGTATTGTCCCGTTTTCAAATTGGTCTACATTAAGGTCCAAAGGGTCAAAAATTAAACTTTGTTTGATTTCAACAAAAATTGAATATATGGGGTTCTTCAATATGCTGAATCTTACCATGTATTTAGATTTTTAATATTTAGGCCCGGTTATCAAATTGGTCCACATTGAGGTCTAAAGGGTCTAAAATTGAACATTATTTGATTTCATCAAAAATTGAATTCTTGGGGTTCTATGATATGCTGAATCTAACCATGTATTTAGATTTTGGATATTGGACCATAATAGGTAAATGTCCAATTTAAAATTTTTAAGTTTTTAAGTTTAAGTTCTTAGACCACATTCATTCTGTGTCAGAAACCTATATTGTGTTAATTATTTGATCAAGCTTAAATGTTGTGTCCATACTTGCCCCAACTGTTCAGGGTTCGACCTCTGCGGTCATATAAAGCTGCGCCCTGCAGAGCATCTGGTTAGCTTGATGGATTAGAAAACCATAAGTATCATAAGATTTACAAATAGCATTCTTCAAATGTTATCTAGACTTTCTTTTTTATCAGCAGATTTGCTTTTTTGATTGTGTTTTTGTTAACTTCATCATTTTCAATAGATATTTGAAGACTGCCAAATTTGACTCGTTTGATATTCAAAAGAATATTATGATAATAGCAACAGCAGTTAACAGTTCAGTTCTATTTTGAAAAAATACAAAATATGAATTGAATGGAATAATAATATAGCTTTATATTGATTAATTACGGTCCTACTAAAAAGCGCCCAGGAGCGCCCGGGTGAAGAAAAAGCGCCCGGAGAAAAGAAAAAGCGCCCGGGGAAGAAAAAACAGCGCCCGGGGAAAAGAAAAGGCGCCTGGGAGAATAAAATAATAATATGTATGATAACAATAAATATTTTCCTGAAGAAAAAAAATCATTGCTTGTTTTGTCCTTATATAAATGGGGATATGTACGATGCTACGATCTGGAATTGACAAACTTTGCCTGAGATGTTCCTCACCACAGACAAAAAATGTGAATTATTCATGCAAAGCGTTTTTTTCCAATGACCAGTCAGATTAATACACATACACATCAGCTTTATTACGATTGACAGAGATGAGATTTGTAATATATTATATAAATAATAAAGAGAAAATAATAAAACGTTCTGTTCAGACAATGCAAAAGGTACGCTTATGGAATTTTAATATTTCATTATTCTACATCCGTTTTCATTTTTTTAACAATCGTTAACTGTACACACTGTTGATTTTGCATTTTTTTTTTTAAATCATTCTTAAAAAACATGTCTTTTGATGTCTTACATTTTATAAATCTATAGCATAAACTGTGATCGATTCATTTTTATCTGTCTTTTGAAATAGTATTCATATATTATTGTTAAAATTGAAACATTCATACTCGTTTTTATGCTTTATTATATATCTCTATTATCTGAATTTGCAAAATACTTGTCTGAAATTAGAAAAAATAATCAATGTGCATAACTTATTTCATCGACACAAAGTTGTCTCATGCCAATACAATATCTATAAAATTTCCCCGGGCGCCTTTTCTTTCCCCGGGCGCTGTTTTTCTACATGGGGCGCTTTTTCTTTTCCCCAGGCACTGTTTTTTTCTTCCCCGGGCAATTTTTCTTCTACCGGGCACTACCGGGCGCTTTTTAGTAGGGCCCATTAATTTTCTGTAAGCATATATAGAAATGAAGTAAAGTTTGTGTTTTTTTTGTTTCAGAGTACAGCTACAAGATGTACAGTTTCAATGGTGGAAGGACAGACTATTTCTGATGGATTTCAGTTACTGATAGGACTGGCTGAGATACATGTACCGAGGATGTGGGTCGAGGTAGATGGTGAAGGCAAACAAACTGAGGTATGTTATCAAAAGATGGGGAAATAGCTAGTTTAGTATGTGCAAAACAATTTCTTTATTTACTTTTTCAAGGTCAATTCACTGCCAAACATTAATTATAAATTATAATATCCATGTAAATAATTTCAAACATATGATAAAAAAAAGTATGGTCTTTTTAACTACTTATGTGAATTGTCAGAACCAAATTTTGTTAAATTTTTTTTATCTAAATTTTATATAGAGAACATACTTTGTAACCTTTCAACAATTATATAGGGGGTAAAAAAGGGAACAATGAGAGTTATGTACTCTTGCTGGTATAAACATTCTATCTTTCACATTTTTTTAGGCAGCCATGTTGACATTTTATCCAGAATTTGAAGCAGCAGAAGACAATGAAACAGAGATAATACTTGTCCTTGACCTTTCAAATTCAATGAAGGGGAAAGCTTTGCAGGAAGCTAAGAAAATTTTGCTGCTAACACTGAATCATCTGTCAGCACATACTCTGTTTAACATTGTAGTATTTGGCACATGTAGGTACTTGAGTAGATGTCTTAAGATATGATAATATGACTGTCTTGATCATCCTTACTTACATTTTATGCTTGAGAAACTCTTGACAATGTCAAATGTAGCAATAAGTCAATGTCAAAGGTTGCAAGAGGTTAATGTCATAGGTAGCAAGAGGTCAATGTCAGAAGGTGCAAGAGGTTTATGTCACAGCTTTAAAAATATATCTATAACAATGCATCATCCTTTATGAATATGTCATCTGTAACTGTTCCTTAGTATTAATTTACAATATACATGTATGTAACAACAATGTCTATAAAGTTTCACATGTAATTATAAACTGTCATTATAAACAGGTTACAGAGAATTATTTCCTGCAGGCCAGAAAAAGTCCAAGTCAACGCTGAAAATTTCTGAGCAATTTGTTAAGGTATGTTTAAATTTCAAACTCAGTTCAAAATGCATTATATCAAGGGCACTAAAATTTGACGTGCAGCCTCTCATGTAAAACAGATTGAAAGAGGTAGGGTAGAGTTTCTGAACTTTTTTTGGTGGGAAGGCAAAATAAAAAAAATGTTAAAATGTGATGAACATGTCTCATATACTTTCTGTGTAAAAATTTTATTTGTAATTTTCTTTTCATTTCATGTTTAAGCATCCTGGATATGCATGAAATATTTGCCACTCGTTGTTAAGCAACCTACAATCAATCAAATAATGTATATACAGTGTAACCTGACTAATCCCACACCTGAGTATTCCAACATCCTGCATTAACTGACACATTTTCATGGTCCCAATATATTCCTATCCTTGCAGAAAAAAACTTGAGTATTCCGACACCCTGCTCAATCCGACATTTTTTTCTGGTCCCCAAATGTTTCAGATAACACAGATTACCCTGTATATTGAAAAAGTTTTCATATTCAGTGAGTAGCAATTATAAACACTTACAATCTGTTGTTTACAGTAACTCTTGATGAGACTTCTTCGTCTAACATTAGTATAAGTATCTTTATAGATTAAAAATGGTATAAGCATACTCATTACTTATCCCTTTCTATACACCTTGGCTTGTTTCCCTCTAATTCTGTCTTTTTTGTTTCAGGATATCCAAGCCAACATGGGTAGCACAGAGGTATATCGTCCCCTCCACAGTTTCTTCCTCCTAAAGCCGGAGAACTCATTGAGAAATGTCTTTATATTATCTGACGGTCATATTAACAATGAGGAGACTACTCTTAAAGCTGTTCATGACAACTGTCAGCACACAAGAATCTTTACATTCGGTGTTAGGTAACTGTAAATAAAACTTTTATATTAAAAGATAATTTAGGTTTTTGTTTGTCATGTTTGCACCACTGCCTTATTCCTAGGCAGATTGGCACTTAAATTTATATCTACTACAGTAATGAAAAGTTACTTGCTGAAATGTAAAAAGAATAACATTTGTCCCTTTCTAATAGATCCCGCGGAAATTTCTCATAGACATTAGGAGGTTAAAAATTGTATGTTCCTTACGGTAACAAGCATATATTAAAAGGCTATGTATATTTCTTTTTAATTTGGATATTTTCATCATGTATGTATTTTTAAAAAAGAAAAAAAAGTCTATTGTCATAAATACTAATTGCTTGTTAAAGAGAATGAAAGAATAAATGAATGTTCTTGTTCTGTTTCAGTGCCATTGCTAACAAACATGTGCTGAAGGCTATGTCCAGACTTGGAGCAGGTTCTTTTGAATATTTTGATTCTCATGCAAAGTCAAAGTGGGAAAACAAGGTAGTTAATAAACTTATTAAAGAAGCTTTTTTTTATGTAACTATTTTTATGTTTGAAGAAGAGTTTTATGTTTTTTTTAAGTGGGATTTATTTAAAGTTTTATTTGATTAAAAAGAGGATATAATAAGCTGTAGAAAGAAATAAGATCAGTAAAATAGTATTTTTCAGTAGAACTCTTTTACAGTTGATATACAATAAGAAAGCTGAAAACACAGTGTAAAAATAAAGATAATGACATTTTATGTCATCTAAAAACATCATAACTTGTGTGATCTATAATTCATAATGTATGAATATTGCAGGTAAAATCCCAAATTCAGAAGACCTCTCAGCCAGTGTTGACCTCTGTATCAGTTGCTTGGCAACAGTTTGATACTCCTCCTCCAGTTCAAGCTCCACAACAAATCACAGCTCTGTTTAATGGCTCCAGACTTGTGGTATATGGATTTGTCAGCAATTGTAAAATGGTAATTATAAGTACATTTTACAATTTTGTTTTGTTATACATTAACAAATAACAAACTTAAAGACAAATCAGACAATTATTTATTAAGTCAGACTGATTTCTTGTTAGATTAACTTTTTTTTTGTTCTAAAGAATAAAGTATCCTTTTTTTCACCCTTTTTATTATATCTATGTTGGGAGCCAATAAAATGTAACTTTTTGTGCTTAGAATCATCAGTTTGAATTCACAAAAGTTACATTATGGAAAGTTTAAACACTTTCAGAATCATTACTTTTTAAAGATCTCACATGAACAACATTACATATAACTTAACAGGGTTTTCCAATGTTTGTGCAGACTTATAACCAAATTTGACATGTAAATTGATCACCCTGATACAATACATGAATATGTAGTGTATTCTTTATGGACATATTTCTTGTTTAGGTAAAGTTATTATTTTGTTTCTCACAAATCATGATATATAGTTCAAAAATGATAACTTTAAATAGCTTTCCATTAACTTCAGTATTCTATTGCACATTTTGTATATTGACTGCCAATGTTTTAGAGTTATGCCCCTTGAAATGTTTTTTTTCAAAGCCTTAGTATATAGTTATATACCATGAACTTATACAATGATGTGAAAGATCAAAGATAGGTTATGTTCTCTATCATTTATATAACTGGTTTGCCCTCAAATGAATATAATATGTACACATATAAACCATGTTTTACGGTTTTTTATACAGGCTACTTTAAAGGCAGAGATTGGTGGCCAAGAAATATCTACTGTTGTCTCTACGTCTGAGCTCAGTACTACACAAGGGCAGGTAAGGATAATTTAACAACTGAAATTTCATCAAAACTTTTCTTTGGGTTAGTATCCTCATTTAAAAAACATTTAAAGTGCATATATAGATTTTGGAAACTTTGAACACAAATCCTAACTTTCAGATCTGACATTAGTAATATCATGTGTATAAACTTGATATTTTTATGTTCAATCTTTTTAGAAAACAATGGAGAAAATAAAATTGTTACAGTGATATTTGTCACAACTGTTCCTTTAGGGGGGAAGTCAGAGCTTTATACTAAACTGTTTTGAAGACAACATGTTGACCACTAGATGTCATCTTTCTTTGTTATTGCCCTGCTGTCATGTACCGAGAATCACCTTTTATTCATGAGATTGATATGATAATGTTGTTGTTTTTTTCTTGCAGAATCTCCACAGACTAACAGCTAAAGCAATAATCAGAGACTGGGAAGATGGAGTACTTTCCCCAGACAGTATTGACCATCAGGTAAAATTAAATGAATAAGGTAGAATCTGAACTTTAGTTTGGATGTGAATCATAAGAGACAGTTACTAATTTTACAAAATTTCTTGCAATAAAAACTACAACATTTCAGTACAACACCATTCATTTTTGTTGTAATAATTTTTTATAAAAAGAGGAGAACATTTTCAGTACTTTTAAAACTGACAAGACTAAGTGTTAGTTGAGACCCCTGCTACCAAAGTTGATATATTTGCTACTGCTCATGATCTATTAGCCAATCATACAGCATTCAGGAATTAGAGCATTTGGCTTTGAGTCAATAAATGTGTGTGAGTAGGGTTAGATATCATCCTGTACAGATACCTTGTGATCTTTATCTTGTTAAAACTCATGCCCAAGATGTCATTCTATTACAAAACAGGGTTCATATTTGTATAGCAGTTAAACCTTTTACATCCTTATTTGCTGAAAATGAAAGTTCATGTTATAACTTAAACACCAGCTGCAAAATTGCATCTAGTATCCAAGCTCTTTATTTTGAGACATCTCTGTAATTACTGAGTCAGTTTTTGAATTACTCTAGGAGGAATTATATATATATACTGTAAATTCAGAAATTATTGTGTGCATTTATTATTGTGATTTTGTCATTTTAGAATAAAATGCAATTTAATTTTTGAGATATTTAGAAAATTCCTATTTGATTCATATAATAAATTTCAAAATGCGAGTTTTAATTATTGTGATGATAAACCTGTTGCATTTTCGCAATAATAAAAACATCCCAAGGATTTCTGAATTTAAGGTAATTTCTATGGATAAAGAAGTAGAATTATTTATGATTTGTTTGCAGTTGAAGAAGATGGACATGAAAGACTATATAATAGAACTGAGTAAGAAATACTCTATAGTCACTCAGCTGACAAGTTTCATAGCCGTGGAGAAAAGAGAAAAGGTAATATTTACCTATGTTAATAGATAAGAATATTTTACCCCACTCTTTGTCCGTTTTGGTCCATCTGTTGTAACTTTTGTTACCATACCTGCCAACTTTCACGATTTAGGCGTGTATTACACGATTTTGACCCTTTGTCACGATTGCACGATCGTGATCGTGAAAAACCCTCTAAAACACGATTTTGTGAAAATCTACACGAAAAATATGATGGTTCCCGATTTTGAACTGTGTCCATGGAAGACATTCATGTTCAGCCAATCAAATTCTATGTTTCTCATGATCAAATTAATCAGCCAATCAAAAACGTTTTCTCTCAAGATAATTCTAACATCCTAGATTTTGAACTTGTGTTGAATTCCTCTGTATTTTAAAATTGTGAACATGGCAAATGGTTTTTCAAATGCAAGGAGGTTCTTACACAGAATAAGAATAAAAGCATGGCTGATTGACAAACTTCAATGATGCATTACTACCATAAAGATAATAAATAGTAGTTTATTCACTAATTTATTGATATTACACTTGCTGTAACAAATGTTATTTATGTATTAATTAAAATACCAAATCATTTAATGTACTATTCTTTATTTTTCACATGGACAAAAAAAAAAAGCCCACATGAGGAATCCCTTCAATGAGGGACTTCCCTTAGTCAAGGGGTCATTTTACTTCTGTGAAAAATGAAATGAAAAATGTAGATTTTTATTTAACTTAAAAATGGGAAATTCTGACATTATATTTAGAACTACTTTTCTAAGGCAGCAACCATTTGATTTTCTGGGGGGGGGGGCTATGTTTTTTTTTTCTGAACAAACTTTTTTTTTCGCCTGTGGCGAAAAACAATCTATTTTTTTCGCGACAAGTCGAAAACAATTTTTTTCTTTCAATTTTAGCATTACATATAGTGGCAGCTGAGGGTGAAACAAACAATTTTTTTTCTAAGAATGAAAAACAAATTATTTTTTTCTCCAAAAACTGGAAACAAACTTTTTTTTCCAAAAAAACGCATAGCCCCCCCCCCCAGAAAATCAAATGGTTGCTACCTAAATGTAGGGTCCAATTATTTTGAAAAATAAAGAAGATATACATGATATATTAGGCCAAGAACATACAAAAATTCTAGGACATGTGTTGACCATATTATACCAGACAGATCATAAGATGTATAATTCTTTGGGAAAAGTTTCTTCAAATAACATGAATGTGCGCTCATTTTTATTTAAAAAGTGGTTTTAATGTCGTTACATTGAGGGGATACCCCTAGGTGTTGTTCCCAACCTGATAAAGGTCTTTTTTTGTGCATAATTTTAAATTTGAAAAGTCAACAATTATTTAATATCCTTACACATGAAATTAATTCCTGGTCTTGCAGCTACATGTTCATCTTTTCTACTGATATATAATAACTAGAATCATGCAAATAAACTTAAGAAATAGGCATGTAAGCTCATCTTACAAATATGACACTTTTTCTAGACCACAAAACAGCACACGCAAATAGTCGTCGCAAGGAATTGTAACCTTTGAAATTGTTGTCGCGCACTAAAACCCCCATGGGCACTTTCAAAACTTGGCAGGTATGTGTTACATATAACACAGATTCTGTATAAAGTATTTTGATGCTTTGTCTTTCCTATAAATTTTGCATGACCAAACATAGATATATATGTGGAGAGTCTTTCTATTATATTGAATATGCTATCAAAACTTAAGGCCTATAAAAATGGTCCAAATTAGATGGGCAGAGATACTGATAATGTTGCTGTTGGCTTTTGAAACTTTTAACACTAATGGACTTGTAGGCTTGGTAATTTATTCTGTAACTATTTCATGAACAAATAATACAGAATAGAATAACACTTAAAAGTTTTAAACCAAATTGAAAGTTACTGTACAACCCAGAACTGTTTGAATGAATTTATGTTCCAATGTTTTATATAGTCAAAAAGTTCAGAATAAATACACACTAGAAACGGTAACCTGTTATTAAAATAAAGAGATGTGGTATGATTGCCAAGGAGACAAATATTCACCAGACAAATTGATATGGATAGCTATAGGGTGTAAGCAATTATAGTCAACCATACAGCCTTCAACAATTAGAAAAACCAATATTGTATAATTGACTATTAAAGCTAATACTAAGTTATGTTGGTAAAATATTTTTAGAAATCTGAAAGAATAAATATGTCTAGCTATAAAATGATAATAAAATGTTTAAGAATATTATGATTTAAAATCAGAATTTGATTTGTGCATTTAAATTATTATTGTTAATTTTCTATAGCAAACAAAAAATGATTATTTTAATTAATATAATTTCTGTGTAAATTGTAGAATAATTATTACTCTACAAGTTTTTCATCCTGTCTAGTTTTCCACATTAGTATCTGAAATGATCTGTATGCCAAGCAACATATATGGTAGCTAAAATATATTTCTTTTATACCAGTATGTCATGTTACAGTGAGTTGACTGTTAGTGTTGCTCTCCACCAATTGCAACTCATTCAAAATTTTGACCAAATTGCAATTTGTTTTATAAAATCAAATTGTTCAACTGGTCAGAAATTTGAACCAACTGCTGTAGAAAACCACAGCCAAGTCATGAAAGTGCAAGGTGATAAAATAAAACTTACTTACAATCCTATAAGACTTTAATTCCACTTTAATGATGTTGTGACAAAATTAGTTTATCAGTTTGTATAGTTATATTATATTCATTTCCATGCTGAAGGGGAACTGTTTATTTAGAATTGCTATTAAATTGTCCAAACTAAGCTTTCATATAGTTTTTCTTTCTAAAAGTATTCTATATTTATAAGAATCAGACATTATGTGAATTAAAACATTTCATATTCAGTAAAATATGTGTAAAATTGCAATATATGTTTGTAGGAAGTTTCCATGGGGGAGATAATAACTTTTCTTTCAAAAAGTCTTTATTCAAAAGAATAATATTTTAGGTTATCTCCCCTGAAAACTTATCAATAGCATATTGTTATTTCACACATATTTTACTGAATATATGATGTTTTATTTAAAATGATATCTGATTCTTATAAATAAAAAATACTTTTAGAAAGAAAAACTATATGAAAGCTTAGTTTGGACAATTCTTATTCATATTTCGCCTTCGGTCTCAAGTAATGAATTAGCTTAACTTCTCTATGAGGGGTGAAGCTTACATATAATATCTCTGTTTAAAGAAACGAACTATACCACCAGACCATACCTGGCCAGTGACCTTGACCCTAGTATATAAGCACCTGTTCCATAATAACTTGTCATTATTTTTCTTGAGGGTTTGAAGTGAACACTTCACGTAAGTACTTTTTAGTTATTTTATTTTTATCTTAAATTTGGGAGAAAGTTATTAAAGTTACATTAACTTGTCTACGATGTACGACAAGTTCTATTGTTATTTTGTTATTTACAAATAATAATTCCTCAATTGTCTACGATGTATGACAAGTGTTGATGGAAATGAATTTAAAAATTTCTTGTCTACGATGTATGACAAGTGTTCATGGAAATTAATTAAATATTTTATTGTCTACGATGTATGACAATTTTATATATTCATTAAGTTTTTGCCTTAGTACGATGTACGGCAATTACTTTTTCATACCCCTGTTTGTTAAACAGGTAGATATTTAAAAGTATTTCTATTCACCTGAAGGTCGTGAGTACTCTTCACAATTTACACGTGTTTTACCTGCACAGGTACACATTTTTGTATTACAATGGCTGAATTTGTTTATGCAAATGTTTTGTTTTTGCAAGATGTTTAGAATGATGTTTACACTTACAAGGGTGATGGTTATGATTTTCATCACCTCTGGAATGTTTTAGAAATTAAAGATGATAAATTTAATAGGAAAACAAGAGGTATTTTGAATAAATCCTCTTCTTTAACAGATATAAAACCTAGTAGTTTTATAATAAATCATAATGGCATGGCAATTGGAAATAATTGACAAAGCAACAGAACCTGTAAAATTAGTAATTTTTAAAATCTAGTGCTACTTGTATAACTTCAAAATCTACTTGATTTGTGAATGTTTCTCACGAAAGTGCTGTTGAGATTTAAGATAGGCATGTATATTGATACATTTACTCATTATTATTAATGACTATGTAGTAAAGAACCTGTATGAATCATAAGGTTTGAGACAGTTTCACTGCCTTCAACTCTAGCAGAGTTTGTAGAGAAACCTGCTGCTATATTTGAAAATTAGAGGCTTACTTTAATGAAGATTTAGTTCTAATTTATTTTTTTTTATCTGATCTACTGAAATGATACGTGTATGTACCTCCTTTTGGAGTTTGTGCCATGGCTGATGATAGTCCAGCCGGAGTTGAATTTGATACATCTTTTGATCCTGCATTAAGGTTTTCAGAAGCCTTTAAGGCTTCTTTTATTGAGATTAATGGTCCATTATCTCATCCTGTTTGTTGAACAGTTTAATCATGATTTTGATAAAATCAGGAAAATATAAAGTTCATAGAGGAAATACTATCACACTGAGACTGTGACAATCCTAGTGTGTCTAGGATAAATAATAAATCGATATGGCACTGCCTAGACAGGCCCACTCTGTGGTTTCAAAGATGCAGGAAACCCAGAGATACTTTTTTAAGGGGTTGATCATCACCCCTATTGTTGAGTTGGCTATTTCTTGTTGTAAGAATGAGCCATTGGATCTTGATAATACAAGGATTTTATTGTAAAATTCTTTTTGTTTGTTTGACCATGGGTTTCTGGTTAAACCCATAGGAGATGCTCAGAAATATTTAGATGATAATACTTATTTGTAATTCTGTTGTGATAGTTGCTTTATCACATTTCTAGTTACGATTGCAAAAAGCAAACTTAGTGTTTATACAAAGATTCTGAAGCAAATTATAGATTCCTTGGAAGAGGTTCCAGGTCTAGCAATTAATTTACTCCCAGCTGTTATGGGAAAGGCAATATCAGTTTTTTAACTGCAGAGGCTCTGTTGGTCAACAGAGCGACTATATTAGTAGGCATTTCCCTTCATTGAGAGGGAGAGGTTTCCAAAAAGGGAACAGAGAATCTCGAAGAGGTCACATTTCTCAACCAGTTGCTATATATACAGTAGATAACTTAAATATTATGATTTGGAAAATGTTACTAATGATCTATTGATATTAGATTTATTAAGAAATGGTTATAAAATTATTTTTAATGATGTACCACAAGGTTTATCATTTCTGAATTAAATACATTTCACCTTTCATAAGGATGAATTTATTTCAGAAGTCCAAAAATTGATAGCTAAGGGAGCTATTTAAGAGGTTGATTGATCAATGGAAAATCAGTTTATTTCCTATATTTTCTTGGTTCCTAAGAAAGATTGGTCTTCAAGGCCTGTATCTATTTGAAAAATTCAAACAAAATTAGCTTGTGGCTAATCAGCATTTGGAGCAGGACCATTTATCTTTTGTTTAGAGGTAATTCTTTAGGATAATTATCTATATATATATAGAGAGAGAGCTAACATCTATAGATCTCACAGATGCATATTTAAGTATCATTTATGATTATATCACAATTTCCTGTTTCATGTGGAAAAGACATTGAAATGATATTTATGTTTTTTGTTTTGGATTGGCTTCTGCATCAAGAGTTTTTACTAAGGTTTTAAAACCTGTCTTATGTATTTATGAAATAATGTCACTTGAAGTATATACATGCTATAATAAGTTTATACATTGATGATTCTTTTATTATGGATCAGAGTTTAGATTATTGTATTGTGAATACAGAAGAAGTGGTGCAAATGCTTGATAAGCTGTGCTTCGGAATAAATTTTGAGAAGTTGAAGCACATTGTTTTCCTTTGTCTCATTATTGATACTGAGCTATTTTAGTTTTTTCTGACAGATGAGAAATGGTAAAATTATCTCCCTTGGGAAATTCTTCTTAAATAGAATTGTGTAACTGTATTATAGATGATTTACATCATTTATTGGTCTTGTGACGAATGCTTTTTAATGCAGTATCTGTGGGAATGTTACATTGCAGAAACATGGCGAGAAATAATGTTGAAACACTGTATAGTTGTTACAGTGTTTATTATCATCAATAGGTGAAAGTTTTTTTTTTTTTAATAATTTAAATTCAGAAATTAAAAATTTGATTTATAGACCCATCCAAATAAGTTTTTGGATTGGACCAGATTCCTCTGACATAAGAAGGATTTGGGATCCAAATTTGAAGAAAATGTTTCTGTTGGTAGATGGAGCTTCTTTAAGAGTATGCACTTATTTCATATAGATTTCATAGTATTGTTGGCTATATTTTTCTTATAGAGAAAAAGTTTTAGTCACAGAGAGTTATACAATCAGAAAATACAATTTCAGTAGCTTTTATTATGCAATAGGAGGTATAACCTCTTTGTCACTTAACATGCTTACTACAAATATTTCATTATTTGGGCTTGGTGTTCAAGAAGGAACATTTTTATCACAGCTCTTTATATTCCTGGTAAGAAAATTTTGATGCTTATCATATGTCTAAAAAATTTACAGATTCAAAAGGATGGCAATTGAAAGAAGATATATTTGTTTTGTTTTTATCACGTTTTCATTTTCAAATCTGTAGATGATTACCTCGTTGTCTTTTGACCAACAAGTTCCTTTCAGAGATGTTTGTATTTTTCATGATCAGAATTAAGACCTTATATTTTCCCAACTTTTTCATTGTTGGGGATAATTATAAAGGAAATTATTAGTGATAAAGTTCAGAAGGCTCTTTTGATTATCCTTTTTGGCTTGCTCAGAGTTGGTTTTCTTTGCTTAGACCAATTTTAATTTTTTGCCAGTTAAACTGCTAAGCATAAAAATTAGTAACAATGTTGCATACTGAAGATAATGTCTTACCGTCAGGAAGAGACTTAATTTAACTGTATATTGTAAAAAATATAAGTGAACTAACACCTGAAGGGTTGATTGTGCAGTAGGGTAAAAGTGTGTATTATTCTCAGAAATCACTTTAATATATACAAGAGATTTCAGAATCATTTGTAAAATATATTTACACTTCATCTTGGAGATCTTGCATCTATAATCAAGCATTATCAATATTTTTTGAGAAATTTCATTATTTGGTGTGTTCAATTAGAGAACCAATTCCTTATCACCATCTAAAAAGGATGTTATTGATTATTGAAATTTTTGTAAAACACAAGCTTTTCATATTCAGCATGTTTAATGTGTATTTTCCTTGTTCTATGTTGAAACAGACTTTATCCTTTAGGAAATAGATGTTACTTATTTTGTTTGTTTACTACATGTATTTGTGGAAGGTTGCTTAAACCTGAATCTGCAATTGAAGAGTTAGATACTCTTTCACTTGGGAGATGATTTTAGTGCTTTCTTTTTTAAGTTCTTAATATTCATTGGAGTATTTAACATTGAAGACTGTCTTTTATACTTGTGTCTTTATTTGCCTTGACTACATCTGGCACCTTAAAGTACTATCTTTATCAGCTGTAGATTTACATTCTATGTCTTTCATTCTGAGACATGGCACTTTATTTTTTCATATACATGAGTTTTTGAAAAATACTAGATCTGTTAGTTAGTTTACCTAATGAGGTGATCAAAGGTTTTGATAAACCAAAACTTTGTGTTGTTAAGACAATGATTTATCAGGTTTTGTGTACAAAATAGGTGAGAGAATTCATCTAAGTCTTTTTGTAAAGTTTAGATCGTTAGAGAGAGTTCTAATTTTATCCGAGGTTTTAAGGTTAACTCATTTAGAGGAACCTTTTCATAAGTGCATTTAGCTTCAGGATGTTCTATTAAGGACATTATGGCAACAGTTTTGTCTGGACATATGGTAAAACTTTTTACAAGTTCTATAACAGGAAAGTAAATAATATCAGTACTAAAACACTTTTCTTCAGTTGTAGTTACTGGATGATCTTGTGATTTTTATCCTTTATTAAATGTTGGCATTTATATAAAAATTGTTTTTAGTTTGTGTCTACACTTTAAACAAGCTAATTCATTACTTGAGACCGAAGGCGAAATATGAATAAGAATGTTCCTTCATCCAAGCATATCTTGGATGTGCAGGATGAAGGTCATTCTTAGAATATGAGCCTGAGGCTCGAAAGTAATTAATTCCCACCCTAGAGATTATCAGTCAGACCCACCCTTTTCCACTGGGTTTTATTTTTGGTCGACACAAACTTGCTTTAAATTATGACAAGTTATTATGGAACAGGTGCTTATATACTAGGGTCAAGGTCACTGGCCAGGTATGGTCTGGTGGTATAGTTCGTTTCTTTAAACAGAGATATTATATGTAAGCTTCACCCCTCATAGAGAAGTTAAGCTAATTCATTACTTTCGAGCCTCAGGCTCATATTCTAAGAATGACCTTCATCCTGCACATCCAAGATATGCTTGGATGAAGGAACATTTTATAGCAATTCAAAATAAACAGTTCCTCTTCAGCATGGAAAGGAATATAATATAACTATACAAACTGATAAACTAACTTTGTCACAACATCATTAAAGTGGAGTTAAAGTCTTATAGGATTGTAAGTATATTTTATTTCATCACCTTGCACTTTCACATTTTGACTGAACAATTTGTTCAATATTATGACCAGTTGAACAATTTGGTTTAATAAAACAAATTGCAATTTGGTCAAATTTTGAATGAGTTGTAGTTGGTGGAGAGCAACACTAACAGTCAACTCACTGTAAAAATTTTACTTGATTAAGGATGAAGTGATTCAGGCTGATGGACCATCAATACTGGAATTGGTTTCTGATGAAGATGTAGATACTTTGCAGTATTTAGGATGGGAAGGGGAAGAGGAACATCTTTACAGTGAATGTTTTGGCGCAGAAATGGTAGATTGTTACGATGTACTTGGCGCAGAAATGGTAGATTGTTACGATATACTTGGCGCAGACATGGAAGAAGCCGCTCCTATGCCTTACTTTCTTTCATGTGGTAAGTTGATTGAGGAACAGGATTTTAATGGGATAGGTACCCAATTCTTTATAAACCACTTACCTTTTTATGTCCTTATGTTTGTGTCTTATCTCAAACTGAACTGCTACATGTAGTAGTGCTACAAGGTATTGTTATAGAGAGAAAACACACATTTGATGTCAGAGCCCTTTTCTTTTAAAAAACAAAACCCTTGATTAACCTCTATAATATTGGGAGATTAGCTGTCCTAAGCAAGAAAATTTCTACCATTGATTAATGAATGTTTGTTTTAAAGATTTTTAGAATGATTCTGGTTATATGTAAAAAAAGATAATGAACTCTGGTTATGATATTATAATTGTATTTTATTATCTACATTTTAAAAATTGGAATTCATAATGCTCTGATATAATTTGAACATTTGCAGCCTACATGTTTTGTCTGATGAGTTGAGAATACTGTGATGTGCAATAAATCTATATGTATGAAGGATGAGTAATTTGAGGAACTTTAGACATATATATGTAGTGTCTTTAGTAAACAGCCAATTTATATATTTTTTTATTTTATTGTATGTTTTTAATGCCACTTTAAGCATCGCTTTTGGGCTATTTCATGGTAATCGGTTTTTATTGGGATACGATTGCTTTCAAGCAATCTGTAGACTTATACCAGTGGCTCAGAGCAATGCCCTCACGTCAATCGTTTTATTCTAAACATTAAGGAACATCTCAGATGATTGTCTTGCTTTAAAAGGTAAAACCAAACAAAGAGATTGAACTTAAACATCTTTAATATAATGTTCTTTTCATAATCTTCATGTTTGATATTTCTCTTGACTTATATGCATGTTTTTAACAACACGGAAAATCAGAATTAAGCAGTATTTATCTTTAGTGTTTTTATAAATTTAGAAACACGTCAGAGGGAATTCCCCAGTTTTGATAAACATGCGAGAGTTCTCTGAATTCCGATAAATCTATTTCTGTCATATAAGAACTGAAGTGGAGTTTCTCTTATATATGTCACCGTTATGAAACTGATATTTGATATTGTACTTCCATAAAGAAATAGAGAACCATCTAGGTCGTTTAATTAACATTTAATATACGTTCTTGCTCAAGGGTTTGTTAAGGTAATTATGCGCATGCGTATAGTTTTCTTGACTTTATGGGGTATTAGATTGAATGGTTGCTCTGGATTCCCCACTCAGTTGATTGATTTTAAACTCATGGGATCGTTTCTATATTTGTCTGATACTGAGGGTTATTATTGTTTCATAATTTTAAATCATATGCATCATTTAAATTAAAATAAATGTATTATCACATCGCAACACCCCTTACGGCGAAATGGAGTCATCCATATTATCGTTACGAGTTGTCTCCCTTCTGGAAGTAACTTCCGTAAATTCTGAAAACAAAACATGTCGAGAAAAATTAACTCGTTTTGTCGATAAATGTCGTGTTAGATTAAATACGATTGCAGTTTTAACCGAGGAATGTGTACGGGAAGGAGTCATGACCACTGACCCAAAGGAAATTAAATATTTTTGAAAGAGTTAGGAATGGGGTTCCTCCTAGAATTATCGTAGGAAAATAGGTGATAAGATACGAAGTGAAATACCTTCTCTCACTCTGAGTCTCTGCTGTACATGTGACCTCTGTGGAAAGTAAACATGGAATTTATAGTACAAAAATAAAACACAATGAATACATTGTTCGTACACTTGTATCTGGGATTGGCTATTTTGTAACTTCAGATTACGTAAATTACATTTTACATGTGCAGTTGAATTAGCTTTGAAAATAATATTATCCAGCTACTTGTATACATGTGTCAATGAAAACAATGGCAATCGTATCCCTCAGAGCAATCTGCTCTTTGATTGGTGTAGGAAGCCGGAGTGCCCAGAAAAAACACTGACCTAACAGCCAATTAAAGTCTGAAGATTTGTACAACGATACTGATAAAAGATTAAAAAAAATATATGAACAAGATAAAATGAAAATGTTTTGAAAATTATTTTAGCATAACAAAACATCATTGCCATTGTCAATCCCTTCTCAAAATGAAATAAAATAATAAAAGTTTCTTTTTTGTTTTAAAAAAAAGAACTCTTTCATTTAGGTAAACTTGTGTTTGATTCTATAATCTTACACTCCATTGAAAAAATAACTTTACTCCATTTCAGATAAGCATGTAGCCTAATGTTCTCAACCTTATACTAAAGTAAAAGTGAATTTTATTTTTGACACCCCAATAATGGCCTGAGACCACAATTATCCCCCTTTGATTTTAATTGTCTTCGTCTTTTCACAGTACTTTAATTCATAAAAATCTTAAAGTTAAGTTTCTTCTCTTATCTTGTCAATGAAAGCTTGTATTTCCAGCAGTCTTAAAGGATGCTATTTTCACAGCCCTATTCAACATTTATTGATTTGGGATACTTTTGAAAAGTAACAGTGTAACATTCTTTCAACCCATACTTATATTTAATGATCTAATGATTAGACAGAATGGTATTGCACATTTACACATCCCATAGAGAAAACAGACCCAAACTCAGCCAAGAGTCTACGGTTATGTTTCTTAAACGAAGATAAGATATTCATACTTCTTTAATTTGATTGCTCAAGGGAAACAATCAAAATAAATAACAAGTCTTACTTTGAGAGCATTAGCATTGGACGACATTATTGTTTTCAGAAATAATGGATCAAATTAATAAGGTTGAGTCAACACATGTGGATTTAACAGCTGAAGAGAGAAACTTGTTGTCAGATGTATTTAGAAGAGAAATCTTAACTAAAAGAACAATTTTGAGAAATAATGGCCGTAATGAACACAAAGAAAACAAGGGAAAGGTATAGGAATAAATCTCTGTTTTGTTTCAATTTTGTTAAAACCCAAAATGATTGTTAAAAAGTTATTTTATTTCATCTAACAGGCAAGCTACTAGAATAACATTCTTTCTCTTGTATTTTTGTATTGACCAAACGGGACTATCTTAAATTCTACAATGTAAATAAATGCAAGGTATACAGCTATTTGCGCTGCTTCTTACCTTTAAACTATGACCCTTACTCATAAGATAAACGGTGAGGCATACAGCTAAATGCTCTGCTTCTTACATCTAGTAACCCATGGGCAGAGCCTTGGTGTAAGACAAATATAATGTAACGTTCTGAACAATACATGACAAGGTTGCGCTATATATGACATTATCGATACAGCTAATAACATAAAGTAAAAAGTACGTTAATTACTAATATACTAATCACTGTTGATAACTTCTGATAACTTATACAAAATCTTTTAATACAATAGTAACACTATTTTTTACTTGGGAATAACTAGTGCACACATTTACAACAAAAAATCAATCACTTTTGTCTCTAGGTGACCGTGATAATAATTTTAAACTTTCATTCCAGGAGTTCTAATATTTCTTTTGAAAAGAAAATATTTTTAATCTTGATAAGGTTTTCTGTTATTCAAAACTGATTTTTATGCAGTTAAGCTGCATTATGCGAGCACCCGAGATTTGTGTTCTACCCAATAAATGCTGAAATACTTGCCATTGTTATTACCTAGCTGGCTACTATGTTATATATAACTAATTGAACACTTTTTTAATACTTTTAAATCTGGATTTCAAAAAATATGACAAGAAAAACCTAAAATGATGGTCGAATCGCCCAAAAGTTTTGAAGTTGCACATAGGAAGTAGTGCTTATTAGGAATCCTTGTGTAGTTTATTATTGCCTGTGCTTTTGGCTAAGATGTCAAAGAACAATTGTATGAAATATTTAATCGTCGAAAATCTCTTAAGACAAGTAGTTTAGATTTCCAAAATGGCAAAAGTCGTAGGAATATTGTTTGTTGTCAATATGTAGTACAACTACGTCAGTAGTCTATTATATAATAAGTTCAACTGGTCATGCTGTTGGCGGCAATTTCAAATTAGGAGACGAATTTTTGTATCTTTTCAATTTTGAGGCAGGGATTCAAATTAGAGGTGGTCTAAGGTCCGCGACCATCCACTTTTGCAATCGGAATTTCGGATGGTTCATAGCTATGCCAGACAGACCTTCCACTTGAAAGAAAATAAAAAATAACTTTGCAAGCCTTTTCACCAAAGTCTCCAAATAAACAAAAACTTATTTTCATCATTATTATTCATGACAGCAATGTTCATTTTGATCAACCGCTAGCTTTATACAGAAAATCGCCGACAAATAATGTGTAAATTTGAGTAAAAATGTATCTGACTGACAAAATCAACATTGTAAACATAAACAATGGATGCCGTAATTACAATATCGATCCGATTCCGGAAGCGGATAAGGGTAAATCCTGGGTTTTGGCGATCAACTACACAAAAATCCAGGCAGTTGACAAAATACATCTATGCATGGTTAATGAATATAAACACTAGAATTGAAAACCAAAAGATATATGTAAAAGAAAGAAAAAGCAAAAAATATTTTATACAGAAACTCATATTTACTTTTTGACAAATTTTAATGTCAAAATCCAATACAATGTGACAGCTGGGAACAGTATATCTAACAATATATATGTTCCTGGTCACAGTATAAATTATCTTTATCTTTATGCATGTAAGATGCTTTTAAAGTGTAAACATATTACTGCAATTTTATAGGGGTATTTTTCTCTCAATTTTGAAGTGGGTCTCATTGCGGTCTAAGCGTGACGCGGGATTGCCGATTTTTTGTAAGCATGACGTGGGAAAGTCAAATTATTGTGCCGTAAAAACGGGAATAAAGGTCTACCTTTACTATGAGCAGGTTATTCAGACCTCACCTTTAATCCCTGTAGTAGGGAATTGTCTGATTTGTGTCTCATAACTTTTGTACTTATAGAACACAAACTCAGTTTTCTTTCCAGGGAAACTTGTCCATTCATACCATTACATATTCGTAATAAGTCAACTTGTACTACTAGCAGTCAACTAAAACCAACGTTAACTACCAAGTAGAACAACTGCAATCATTGCGAACTTGTACCACTGCAGACTCACCATAAAAAATATACATTGAAATATGCATTGCTTTTGAAACCTTGATAACATATAAATTATGTGCCTTAATAATTAATTCATTAGATAAACATAAATGTACTATATATGAATGTTTAATGTTGAAGCAACAATGCCACAGTTTTCGTAATTACGTTTGTCTTGGTTTTTGGTTAACTGCCTTCAGCGCTTACAGCGCTTTGATTTAAAAATAGTCAAGGATTTTACTTTTTTATTAGTTTTTAAAAATGTTTAATGATATTAAATTTTAATTTTAGAGCTACTTTTTATACGATCTTACCAGGATCTTCCCCAAAAAGTTTGCAGACATACATTTGTATTACATTGTCGTCGTCAGCGTCGTCCAAAGTTTAAGACATTTGGTTTCTGGACAATAACTTTAGAATAAGTGAATAGAAATCTATGAAATTTAAACACAAGGTTTATAACCACAAAAGGAAGGTTAGGTATGATTTTTGAAGTTGTGGTCCTCACAGTTAAGGAATAAGGGGCCAAAATGGGACCCAAATAAGCATTTTTCGAGTTTCCAGATATTAACTTGTGAAATGATGTATGGATCTCTCTGAAATATACTACAAGGTTCCATATCAGAAAGGGATGGTTGTGATTGGCTTTGGGGGGTTAGGCTCAAACCGTTTAGGAACTAGAGGCAAAATAGGGGTAAAACAAGGGTGTTCTGGTTAATGGACAATTACTTTTAATTAAATGTTAAGTTTGGATTACCTCCCTTACACGGATTTTAAATTATTAAATGGGTAATTATGATTGCAATCTCCATTGGACATTTGAATTCAGATTATTACCTTATCTTTAGGGAAAGAATATTATTTTTCTTAAGATTTAAAAAATTGAAAAGAGATTTTCAAAATAAATTTATTTGCCAATAAAGGGGAGTGAACAAAAATTTAGGGATCATTATTTTGTTTGGAGGGGTGGGGGTTAATTCTCAACAGCATAGTGAATTGCACCAAAAAAATGGGGTTATTTTTTTTTTGGGGGGGGGGGGTCAATTTGTAATAGCATGGTGTATTGCACAATAGCAAAAATTTTAATATAAATTCAAATCATTCATATGACCGATTTTAAGTTCTTTGACTACAGTTATTCTCTGTGAGAAACCTGTTATGTGTCAGATATTGAATTACAATCCAAATTCAGACCTGTATCAAGAGCTAATATTGTGTCCATTTTTGTCCCAACTGTTCAGGGTTCGACCTTTTCAGTCGTATCTAGCTGTGCTTGGCGAAGCAATTTATTGGGTTGTATTCTTTTTTTATTTGGGTAATCATATTAAACTACAGTTCATTTTGTAGATGGATCTTAAGAATATTTGCCATAGTATTTTAGACATTTTAGATAACAAACTAATTCCTTATGCAGCAAGTGAAGAATCCAAAGTTTTCTACTATAAAATGTAAGTTTCACAAAAATTTCTTCAAATGTTAAAAGACCAAAGATTAAATTCTTCTAATGTATTATTGGAAATTTCTTGACCACTTAGATTATTTATTCTATAAATTAAAGTTTAACTAAAAACTTTATGAATGACTGTTCTGTAGGTATTTTAGTATAAAGTAAAAATCATTGATTGATCCAAAAATGTTTCAAGATTGTCATTATCTTTGTTTTTATAGCTGCCTATATGCTGTATGGGCTTTGCTCATTGTTGAAGGCTGTACAGTCACCTAGTGTTGTTAATTTCTGTGTCATTTGGTCTCTTATGGAGAGTTGTCTTATTGGCAATCAGACCACATTTTCTTTTTTATATTTTGACCTTCCAAAATTTCCAGGAAAGGAGAATATTACCAATACTTAGCAGACTATTACCAATTCTTAAATGAAACTGTCACAGGAAATGATAAAAATGAAGCCACAGAAATTTTTTTAGCTGCATATAACATTGCAAGTGATACAGCATCTGCAGGTCTAGCACCTACTCATCCTGTATGTCTAGATTTAGCACTTAGTTTGTCTGCATTATATCACGATGTTCTCAACTCCCCAGATAAAGCATGTAGTATAGCAAAATCAGCATTTGATCAGGCAATATCAGAGCTAGATTGTTTAAGTGAAGAGAGCTATAAAGATTCAGCTGTAAAAATGCAGTTGTTAAGAGATAATTTAACACTGTGGACTGCTGAAGGTGAAGGTAAGTTTAGTGTTTATTTGGTAAAGCTACCATAATTACTGTCTTGACTGCATCAGAGTTGCAGAAGTGCAAGAAAGTACCAAAATAAAACCTTAGGCATGCTTTGGACATTGATAGCACCAACAATTGTTTATAGAGTATAAAGGAATCAGATGTGTTATGATTACCAATGAGACATCTAACCATATAAACCAAATGTAAAGATGAAAGCAATCTTTGGCGATGAGTAAAATCTGTTCCATAAAGCAGTCTATCTTGTATCTGGTATCGCTGATGAGTTTATTTACAACCACTGGGTCGATACCACTGCTGGTGGAGTTTTAATACCCCGAGGGTTTCACAAGCCTGGTAGTCAGTTCTGTGCTGACATGAATTATCATTGATATGGTCATATTTATAAATTAACTGTTCACAAAATAAATTTAGAATTTTTGAAATACTAAGGTTTTTTTACTTCAGGAATAGATTATGTTAGCCATATTTGGCACAACTTTTAGTAACTTTGGTCCTCAATGCTCTTCAACTTCGTACTTTATTTGGCCTTTTTAACTTTTTTTCATATTCATAAATTAAGGAAGCTGGCTAATGTCATGTTTTAAATTTTTGGTCAGATTTTTGGAATCCTCTGGTTTTATCCATTTAAATGCCTTGGAAAATTTTGCCCGGTGACCCCCATTTTTCTTTTTGAAAATCTTTTACATGTATAATAATAAGCCATCTGTAAAAGTCTTATAAAATTTTAATTACTTTTTAACAGTTTTTGAGAACATAGACATGTCAATGATAAAGCTATGAAAAGTCAAGAGAGAAAATTTTCCGGCCAAAATTTCAATGGCTAATATCTCGAAAACAATCACGGTGACCTATATATTTTTTCGGCTCTTTGGATTCCTTTTTTAATTTCCTATCAATATAAACTAGTGTTTTGAAAAGTTAATTACTTTGAAACTGAGAAGCGAACTCCCTTAACTGTTTACTGTTAACTGGTCTAAGAAGTCAAACTACTGTATAACTAAGACTGTCAATACTGAGGTTGTGAGTTTGAATCCTGCACGGAGCAGGTGCACTTTACTGCAATCTTAATTGACTTGGGGTTTCTGTTTTTATCAAAATGTAGTTGTTTCAAGGCACTCTGGCTTCCACCACCAGTAAAAACTGCCACAAAATAGTGTGTTAAACACCAATCAATCAATCTTTGAAACTATTAAGTTTATGCAATACATGTTTGCATAAAATACTTTCATCATAATATTCAATTGTTATCACTTTAAGCTTTGGCTAGATATTACAGCATGTGCACTCTTGTTAATATCTGATTTTAGATCTTGAAACTGATATGTCACCAGAACAAAAGGGTTATGCCAGGTTTATTGATTCAGACGAAGATGCTAATGAATTATTTAGCTTTAAAATTTCTTCATATGCATCATGTGAGGATTTTGAGGAAGATGAAATTCTTGAAGAAGCTACGAGTATGATTTCTGAAGAAGGCCAATATAAGTCAAGCTCTGATGAAGATGTGCAGATAATGCCATTAGTATTAGATGCTGGATCACTCATGATGAAGGCAGGATTTGCTGGAGATGATCATCCTAGAGCTAATTTCCCAACAGCTGTAGGTAGACCTAGACATCAAGGGGTAATGGTTGGAATGGGACAGAAGGATGCATATGTTGGATTTGAAGCCTGTGGAAAACCAGGTATAAAACTTTCTGTTTAACCATAACGGTTTGATACTGTGTTGATCATAAGGAAATGGGTCTACTTTATCACTAGCTAGTCAACACTGAGGTATTAAGTTCAAACCCTGCATTAAACAGGTGCACAGGACTCTAATAATCTTAATTGACTAGAATTGACAGTTTTCCTAATAATCTTAATTGACTAGAATTGACAGTTTTCCTAATAATCTTAATTGACTAGAATTGACAGTTTTCCTAATAATCTTAATTGACTAGAATTGACAGTTTTCCTAATAATCTTAGTTGACTAGAATTGACAGTTTTCCTATCTAAGGTCGTGGTTCTCTTTTGGCACTCAGGCTTCCTTCACCAACAAAACTGACCACCGCAAAATAGCACAGAAGTGTTTAAAGTAACTTTAACACCAAAAGAGAAGAGGGATAAAAAGATGATAAGGAAATAATATTTTGAAATAATACCATAAACAATATATTTTTCTTATTATCTATCCTGTGATGAAAGTCACTTAATATAATACATATGAAAATATGGAGATGTGATTTGATTGCCAATATGCAAAGAGACAACTATTATCTATTAAAGTTCAATAAAGGCAAAAGTATGTCCTGCACAAATGAGAAAAACACCTCATTTTCATGGTTTACTATTTAAAGGTTTTGAACGATTCTACAGTGCACATGCATATTCATGTGGCATGGTTCTTCTTGACTGCATTTACATAGATCATTGATAATGTAAAGTTTCTGTGATACTTGTAGTTAAACCTTTATCTTAAAAACTTCCAATATAAAATCAATCAATGAAGTAGGATAAACCCTCTTAAGCATAATTGATTGAGATGTGTACCAAATGTCTTTTATGATTCAGTTTGTTGAATTTAGCTTCTCTCTTTATGATATAATTGTTTTTGTCTTTCAGCTAAAGGAAAAGAGCTCGAAAAGAAAGAAGTAAAGCAGAGAGGTGCAGGTAATTGTATTTCTGATTTTTAAAAAAACAACTTCACAATTGTACTTCATCATTTAGCTGCTGATTCTGTTGTAGCACTAAGCCACCGACACTTTTCATCTGAACCAAATAGACATTTAAACTTTGGTCAATACTCAAATAAGCAAATAATTTCTAAAACCTAAAGAAAATTTTAAATGTCTCAGATTTTTGCAGCGTACGTTTGCCTTCTCTATAACAAAATCCCCTATTTCCCTTATTTCACAAACTTATTACAAATGGTTCTTTTGCCTTGTATAATACTGCAATAAAGATAATTCACTCACAATATTGAATAAAGATGTCATTATACTTCCAAAGAAAAACTATCTAAACACAAATAAATTTTTCCTAAAATTCCATACCTTTAAAGATGAAGATGTGGTTTGATTGCCAATGAGACATCCAAATGATACGAAAATTAACAGTTATAGGTCACTTTACAACCTTCAACAATGAGCAAAGCCCTTACCACATATAGTCAGCTATAAGAGGCTCCAATATCACAAATGTAAAAGAATTCAAACGAGAAAACTAACCGCATGATTAATGTACAAAAAAAAGACTGAAGAGCAAGTATGTAACATAGCAACAAAAGACAACCTCTAAATTACAGGCTATTAACTAGGGACAGGCACATAAATACAGAATGTTGTAGGGCTAAACATTATAGCTGGCTGCCTGATTTATGAAAAATTTCCCTTGAGGAATGTTGACATTCGATTTAAAATCCTCCATAACATTATCTAAATATCTAAATAAAAAAAAGCCATCCAAAGGGGTTGGAAATATATTTAAGCACTTAATTATACTCATTCAAATCCTTAATAAGGGGTCTGACATGAAAATATAAAACAATTCAAATGAGAAAACTAACAGATTAAATTAAAAACAAAACAATTTAAGAAAAAAATAATTAAAGATATGAACTAATAACCACTGAACAACAGGCAACCTGACTTTGAACTGGCACATAAAGAATGTGATAGGGTCAACATGTTTGTTAGTGCTTAACTCTCACACTAGTCTTAGACAGTGGTGTTTAACTCTCACACTAATCTTAGACAGTGGTGTTTAAGTCTCACACTAGTCTTAGACAGTGGTGTTTAAGTCTCACACTAGTCTTAGACAGTGGTGTTTAACTCTCACACTAGTCTTAGACAGTGGTGTTTAACTCTCACACTAGTCTTAGACAGTGGTGTTTAACTCTCACACTAGTCTTAGACAGTGGTGTTTAAGTCTCACACTAGTCTTAGACAGTGGTGTTTAAGTCTCACACTAGTCTTAGACAGTGGTGTTTAACTCTCACACTAGTCTTAGACAGTGGTGTTTAACTCTCACACTAGTCTTAGACAGTGGTGTTTAACTCTCACACTATTCTTACACATTGGACTAAACCGTTAAAATTAGTTGCAATTGGTTTAAGTCAAAAGATCAGTAATAGTCATGAAAACAACTAAAGTGCTAAAAAAACAGGCAAAAAAAACCCAGAGATAAGAGAATTTGCAGTTAATATATTTTGTGCTGTTGTCATCCTTTTGTTGAACATTTTCATATTTGCCTGGCAAGTCATAAATGTTGGCATAAATGATGAACAGCAGTTCACAATTAGACTTGACAAAACAAGTGGGATCTCTATACTATTACAATAAAAAATTTTAGAATGAGGAAGGGAAAAAAATTTATGTTTAATTTGAAAAGAACCTCAACCTGAGTGACAAATAACTCATTGGTGGACAAAAGTTATCTGATAAAAAAAAACACACACTTTGATATGAAACTTTCTACAAGAACAATTTTATAAGAAAAAAAAACATAAAACTCTCATAATAAGATGGCACTAATTATAAACTCATGTAATACAACAGATTTATTTTTATACGACCGCAAAATTTGAAAAATTTTTCGTCGTATATTGCTATCACGTTGGCGTCGTCGTCGTCGTCGTCGTCGTCGTCGTCGTCGTCCGAATACTTTTAGTTTTCGCACTCTAACTTTAGTAAAAGTGAATGGAAATCTATGAAATTTTAACACAAGGTTTATGACCACAAAAGGAAGGTTGGTATTGATTTTGGGAGTTTTGGTCCCAACATTTTAGGAATTAGGGGCCAAAAAGGGCCCAAATAAGCATTTTCTTGGTTTTCGCACTATAACTTTAGTTTAAGTTAATAGAAATCTATGAAATTTTGACACAAGGTTTATGACCACAAAAGAACGGTTGGGATTGATTTTGGGAGTTTTGGTCTCAACAGTTTAGGAATTAGGGGCCAAAAAAGGGCCCAAATAAGCATTATTCTTGGTTTTCGCACAATAACTTTAGTTTAAGTAAATAGAAATCAATGAAATTTAAACACAATGTTAATGACTACAAAAGGAAGGTTGGTATTGATTTTGGGAGTTTAGGTCCCAACAGTTTAGGAATTAGGGGCCAAAAAGGGACCCAAATAAGCATTTTTCTTGGTTTTCGCACCATAACATTAGTACAAGTAAATAGAAATCTATGAAATTTAAACACAAGGTTTATGACCATAAAAGGAAGGTTGGTATTGATTTTGGGAGTTTTGGTCCCAACAGAATAAGGGGCCCAAAGGGTCCAAAATTAAACTTTGTTTGATTTCATCAAAATTGAATAATTGGGGTTCTTTGATATGCCGAATCTAACTGTCATGACTGTGTATGTAGATTCTTAACTTTTGGTCCCGTTTTCAAATTGGTCTACATTAAGGTCCAAAGGGTCCAAAATTAAACTTAGTTTGATTTTGACAAAAAATGAATCAGTTAGGTTCTTTGATATGCTGAATCTAAAAAATGTACTTAGATTCTTGATTATTGGCCCAGTTTTCAAGTTGGTCCAAATCGGGGTCCAAAATTAAACTTTGTTTGATTTCATCAAAAATTGAATAAATGTAGTTCTTTGATATACCAAATCTAACTGTGTATGTAGATTCTTCATTTTTGGTCCTGTTTTCAAATTGGTCTACACTAAAGTCCAAAGGGTCCAAAATTAAACTTAGTCTGATTTTAACAAAAATTGAAATCTTGGGGTTCTTTGATATGCTGAATCCAAAAATGTATTTAGATTTTTTATTATGGGCCCAGTTTTCAAGTTGGTCCAAATCAGGATCTAAAATTATTATATTAAGTATTGTGCAATAGCAAGTCTTTTCAATTGCACAGTATTGCGCAATGGCAAGAAATATCTAATTGCACAATATTGTGAAATAGCAAATTTTTTTTTAATTAGAGTTATCTTTCTTTGTCCAGAATAGTAAGCAAGAAATATCTAATTGCAAAATATTGTGCAATAGCAAGATTTTTTTTTAATTGGAGTTATCTTTCTTTGTCCAGAATCAACTTAAATCTTTGTTATATACAATATACAATGTATATTCACTTTTTACTACCAACTGATAAATTAAAATAATCTTTACCATTCAGTGATAACAAGCAGTTTTTTTACATCTTAATATTTTATGATGTATTTAAATGAGTAGTTATTGTTGCAAACTCCATTAGAAATTTTAATTGAGATTAGTTTTGGAATAAGGGAAAGGGGGATGTGATTAAAAAAATTGGGTTCAATTTTTCTCATTTGAAATTTCATAAATAAAAAAGAAAATTTCTTCAAACATTTTTTTGAGAGGATTAATATTCCAACAGCATAGTGAATTGCTCTAAGAGAAAACAAAAATTTTAAGTTCATTAGAACACATTCATTCTGTGTCAGAAACCTATGCTGTGTCAACTATTTAATCACAATCCAAATTTAGAGCTGAATCCAGCTTGAATGTTGTGTCCATACTTGCCCCAACCGTTCAGGGTTCAACCTCTGCGGTCGTATAAAGCTGCGCCCTGCGGAGCATCTGGTTGACTTTGTTAAATGAACTAAGGATTAGCATCCAGTGGCAAATATTTCATGCAAATGCATTATGAAAACAGATAAACATTACTAGTACAATAAAATCCCCGAGTCCATGGCTGATAAATTATAATTAAGCCCTCTGCTATTCCTGTGTTTGCTAGTGAGGTCAGAATTATATATTCATGCAAATGTGTAACCTACATATAATATTTATTCATATACTCATATTTATTGAATACACTAGAAAAGGTTGAAGATTATAATTTTTTTAGAAATATTAAGATACAATATTGAATGAAAAAATAGTTGATTTACAATTTTTGCATTTTGTAGATACTTTGATGAAATATAGCAGGTCTTTAACCTTATCTTCAGATGAAGATACAATAGAATCTAGTGTACCTGACAAACATCAAGCATTAAAAAAACTATCTTATTCACCAAAAATGTTACCCCTAGTTCAGAAAAAAAAAATGTCAGAAGAACAACAACTATCAGACATGTTTTCTTTTGGTTCATTAATAAAAATACCACCAACCCAACCAGATGCATCACCACAATTTCAAACCCAAATGCGTACTCCCAAACTATTCAGAGGAATGCCACCTTCACAACCACCAAGAGGAATGCATGTTGTTGGCTCTTCATCAGTAAAGTCAGATCCTCCATCGATACAAATGTACTCTCCAATGTCTGCTGCACTAGCATTTCCAGAAGCAATATGTGATGAACTGTTGCCACAACAGGTTGGTCCACAGTTTGGAATACCCCCTCCTCCACCCCCTCTAGCATCATCAAGAGGGATACCACCACCCCCACCGCCTCTTCCATCAAGAGGAATGCCACCTCCAGCATCCCTACAATCAAGAGGAATGCCAGTTAAAATTAAATGCTCAGCATCAGGAATGCCACCACTGCATCAACAGGGAAAACCACAACCACCTTTGCAGTCATCAAAACAAATGGACTCTTTAGTGTCTGGTGCACCACCACCTTCACTACTAAAAGAATTGAATCGTATGCTACCGGAACCAAGGTATGGTCCTCCAAAAGGAATACCACCACCGCCACCACCACCAACAGGATTGCCGATTCCAAAAACACCATTTGGTCCTAGGGAAATGGCAAAGAGTAGTTCTTCTCATCTAAAACAAAATCAAGTATTTTCATCAACATCACCAAGAGCACAATTACTTTCAGACATTTCAGATGGATCTTCAGCTAAAAAAATGAGTGGTTTAACTGCTCGTGGAGGATCAGCTCGTGTTTTGGGGAGTATAACAAAACCACTATCAATAATTGAGAAGGATATACCTAGCCAATTAGATTCTGCTGATAGCGTTCAAAAACAAAGTAATACTGAAGAATTAATGGTAAGTAAAAAGATACCTGTACTTATAATATGAATGTCAAATGAATGATTAATTTGAACCAATTATAGATAATGACAAATGAAAAAGTTAGTTTAATTTGAACCAATTTTAGATAATATCAAACAAATAGTTCCGATTTTGAAAACTTAGTTTAAAAGTGTTGTTTTTACGATTTGCAAAATCTCATTTCCACCATCAGATATATATGATATTATGATTCCTTGGGTTGCGAGTGTTTTCTATTTTAAAAGGAAATCTAAACTTCTTGTTCTTTTTCACATCGATTTATGTAATAGCAAAGAACAACTACTATCCTATATATGTCAGCATTTATATACTTGGCAAACGACTGTTCAGTCAACTTTGAATCCCTGCCATTGTTGTGATATGCTGAATAGATTTGAACTGGTAGATGCGAAGCAGTCAGCTGTGAACAATAAAAACTCTTGTTAAAACTTATTTCAGTCACATTGTTTAACATGGAGCAAAAGCTCTCACCTCACTGCAAGTTTAAGACCTTAATAGCACTGGTTTATTGGAAATTCTTTGCAAACTAAATTAATGATTATGCCACAACTGTAAAAGAACAAAGCCATTCAGTAATATCAATAAAATAAATCACAGGCACATAGATCGAGATATATATGTTATATAACTTGGCAGGCAATGCTATATGTATAGGGCAAAAAATTAGATACACTTTGTTAGATGAAAAACCTCATTTTTAAAATGATTTCTTAATTTTCTAGGTTGATTCCCATGCTTCATTATTTGATAATCTAAGGTCTAGAAAGTTTAAAAAGAGGATGTAAGTATAAGGAAATACTGTGGATTCATTATTACATTTGTATTATGTGTTGGATACCACTTTTCATGGGCTTTGTGGGTAAAGGTGAAACTGACAAATTTAAATATTCAACCAATGAGAAAGTTTATATGTATAGGATTGTATACAGACATTGACAAAACCATGAAACCAAATATCCACTGAAATGCAAGTTTTCTCAATCCACGAAAATTAGTACCCACAAAAAATTAATGTCATTTTATTTTGGTTAACAAGCATTTTTCTAGTTTTTAGACATTAACTTGTGTTCAAGTGTATGGATTTCTCTGAAATTGTACTGCAATGTACCATACCTTAAAGGGAAAGCTGGGATTGAGTTTGATAATTACTAAAAGGGAATTGAATAAAATTTGGGTAGGAACTTTTTTTCATATTTTTTTTTTTCTCTTCAAAATTTTCCATTTTGCAATTTATAGATAAAAGCAAAATAATACTGATATGGCAGGAGATACACCAAACATGATTTGTAAACTATATATGAAGTATTGTGCAATAGCATAGTATTGCACAATAGCAAAGTATTGCGCAATAGCAAGAACTCTTCAATTGCACAGTATTGCACAATAGCAAGAAATCTTCAATTGCACAGTATGGGGCAAAAGCAAGTAATATCCAATTGCATAGTATTGCACAATAGCCCAATAGTGTGCAATAACCTGAAATCTTCAATTGCAAATGGTATTGTGTAATGGCAAGAAATATTCAATTGAAAGTTAATACAAATATTTCAAGATCTTTCCCCACATTTATTTTGTGTCTCAGTATCAAGCTTGAGTATTGTGTCCAAACTGTTCAGGGTTCAATTTCTGCTGTCGTATCAAGCTGAGCTCGGTAAAGCAATTGATCCCATCTGTTTGCAAAGGCTTTAAATCTTTTGTAGGGGTTAAAACTGAGTTCAAATCAATGAATGTCAGCATATTAGAGGATTGAGGGACTAATGACTTATCCTAGGGTTTGATTGCTGTTTTGAAATTTATAATTGCAGTTCACATAATTTAAGAAAAACATTCACAATGATTTCAAAAAAAATGTCAGACCAGCTGAAATAAAATTTGGAATCCCTTTAGGATGACAATTAATTATCAGTTATCAAAAAGAAAAAAAGTAGACATTTCTGGATTAAAAATATGTGTGGAATGATTGTAATTGAAACAAATATGAAAAAAAGTTTACTTACTTTAAATGTTGATAATGTTTCATTTAAAACCATAACAAGCCCCTTATATATCCCTTTCAAACTTGAAAAGAGGACTTCTACAACTGCTGCTTTGAAAAAAAAGTTTTTTTTATCATAGAAGTCAACATTGTTGATGTTCTAGTCAGAATGGCAGGATCAAAGCGCTATGTATGGCAAGCTGTTTTTATATTTAATCAATTTAAAGATATCTTGTAAAGTTAATAAGATATCTTATAAAGTATACAAGATATCTTATTTAATTTATAAGATATCTTATTTATTCTATAAGATATCTTATATCTTTTCAAAGATATCTTTTAAACAAATAATTTATAAGATATCTTGTATAGTTTATGAGATATCTTTAAAAGTAAATAAGATATCTTATTTTCTTTATAAGATATCTTATTTTTTCAAACTATTTGAAATATGACATATTATTAATTTTATTTTAAAACAGTTACCTTATATAAAATCTGTTGACTTTGATGCAAGTAATAATCAAGGAGAGATTGTGATGAAAAAAAAAACCATCGAAATATAATAGAAGTAAGCTAACAAAATAGTTTTTGTCACATTTGGATAGAATAAAAGAGAGGTATGTTAACCATGGTTATAAAAAATGTAGATGACCATGCCAGCACAAGTGACTGGTTCAAAGAATGTGAAAATTCCTGTAATTTTTGTATCATATCCATTTGTGGACTAAGTCTCATTCTTGTCACTATTTCTGACTGACGAATTATGAAAGGGAGAGCATTTTGAGTTTATCAACCCCCCCCCAAAAAAATGGAACTTAATAAAATATTTCAATTCTTTATAATAGTTTCGTAAATTCTTATTTCTAGATAAACAGAAAACAAATTGAAATGAGATTGGTTATACATATTTTGAGTGAGACTTATTTTATTTTAAATAGAATATCTTTAATAGTAATTAAGAAATCTTATATATTAAATAAGATATCTCTATTATTAAATAACATATCTCTATTATTAAATAAGATATCTTATATATATTTGATATAATAAATAAGAATCTATCAAACAATAAACAATTACAAGTAAGAATTCTAACAAACTAAATGTGATAAGTTTTTATGTTTATTTGATTTTATTTTTTTAAAGCAGAATTACCTAGAAAAAAGGACAAAAGAAATATCCTTGTTTTTATTGGGATTTTCGTTCTGGTAGTAAACTGTTATTTTCATATCTTTGCAATTTTTCCTGCTTGAAGCACATTAAATAAATTTCATTCATTTTGATAGGAAGCAAGGAATTGCCCTTTTCTCTTTCATTTATCGTGAAATAATCATTTACAATGAAACAGTGGATATGCATGTATCCCCCCTTTACCCATTTTTAGTAATTTGTATGTTAACAAAATAGATAGAGGAAAATGTGGTAATTTACAATGAGACAACTCTCCATTCAAGTAAAAAATTATAAAAGTAAACCATTAAAGGTCAAGGTACAGCCTTCAATCCGAAGCTTTGGCTCACACTGAACAACAAGCTATAATTTTAGGGCTCC
This sequence comes from Mytilus galloprovincialis, assembly GCF_965363235.1. Taxonomy (NCBI): domain Eukaryota; kingdom Metazoa; phylum Mollusca; class Bivalvia; order Mytilida; family Mytilidae; genus Mytilus; species Mytilus galloprovincialis. The sequence continues at coordinate 69,997,292 of NC_134847.1, forward strand.
AAAAATTTATAGCTATAATAATATAGTGTAAAACAATTCAAAGGGGGAAACCAACGGCCTTATCTGTATATACCATGCACTTCCATTTAATACAGCAGAGAATAAATGTTTGCCAATAGAATTTAATAAAATTTGATAACAAAAATGGAGAAAACAAGCATTTATATATAGCTTTTATAAGTGCACAGTAATTATTTTGACATTATGCTGATGATCAGGGTTTGAATCTCAACAGGTATCATTAGTTGTAATCAAATCAAATACTGATGTTAACCAATTATAAATTTTTGGTGCATGCGAATTTAAATCAAAGATAGTTGTCTCTTTTTATTGTGAAATTATATATGATCATATATCAATGTACATAACGGTGGCAAAACAGAAGTCAATTTTATTATTAATATATTACTGCTGGTGGGTGGTGAAGGACACTTAATATTTTATTCTCCTCCTTTGGAGGTGTGCCTACACTGGCAGAATCTAACACAGATACAGATATGAATTAGCAACCTTGATCTGAATTGCTTTTGATTTTTTGATTGGTCAAACTTTTTTCCAACATACAGGGATACTTTATTTTAATTCGTAAAAAGAAAAGAAGATATATTATTTAGTTAATAAGATATCTTATTTAGTTTTAAAGATATCTTATTAAGTTTATAAGATATCTTTATAAGAAACTATATAAAAGATATCTTATATAGTTTATAAGATATTTTATAAACTTAATGAGATATCTTTTAAACTAAATAAGATATCTTATATGTTAAATAAGATATCTTGATAACAAGTTTTAATAAGATATCTTATTTATTTATCAAGATATCTCTATTAATTTATAAGATATCTATTAATTTATAAGATATCTTATTTAATTATAAAGATATCTGATTTAACTTTCTACGATATCTTGAAAGTGAATAAATATAAAAATGGCTTGCCATAGCTATTCTGATTAGATCATATTTTAGATATTAAAACTTTATCAAAAGCCTTATTATGATTTAGATGATATACATTCTGATTGTGTAACAGTTTTATTACAAAATAATAAATAAATCTTGATATCATATATTTGTAGGGGTAAGGCAAATGTCACAGACTATGCAGATAACCGATGGCATGTTGATGAAGATGATGAAGATGATGAAGATGGTGATGATGATAACAGAGGAATGATGACTAAGGTAAAAAATAACAGGCTTAATAAAAAATAAATACTAATTAAGAAAGGTTAGAACTCAGATAATTAAATGAACAGTTTGTTTATGTGTTACATATTTGTTTTTCGTTCATTTTTTTATATAAATAAGGCCGTTAGTTTTCTCGTTTGAATTGTTATACATTAGTTATTTCTATGCCTTTTATAGCTGACTATGCAGTATTGGTTTTGCTCATTGTTGAATGTGATACAGTGACCCACAGTTTTTATGACATTTGGTCTCTAATGGACAGTCATCTCATTTCAATTATAATACATCTTTTTATGTTCATATATAAACATAAATTCCAATGAGACATTTCAACATGTGTGCTTTTGTATTTAAATATGCACACAAACTCAACCAGGTTTAGCTTATGTATCTCTGTATGTTAGTCATTTGATAGGAATGGAAAATATTCATGAAAGAAGATTGATATTAGATTAGATTAGATTAGATTATTAATGAGTTTTATAATATATAATCAGTTGGTGACAAGTGATGTTCATGGAATGAAAGTCAAGCTTTCAACAGAATCAGCAAAGCCAAGAGGATTTCTTTGCAAAATAGGAAGCGCAGTTAGCCCACGTCGAAGAGCAGCAATAGAGGCTAAAGATAGAGATTCATATGGGATAGATGTGAAAAAGGTAATATAATTTCAATATTGATGTTCCCGTCATAGTGGAGGGGAAATTAAGTTATAACCTTGTCCGTCTGTACATCTGTATGTTCTTAATTTGGTTTCTATTCTCTAACTTTAGTTTGCCTCAACCAAATGTTATGAAACTTAAACAAAATGTTAAATTACAGTCGACTGTTTTAATTGCATAATTCGTTGAATTGCATACTTTTCTCCTGCACAAAGCCATTTCCTATTCATCTAATGTTAAATTGTCCAGTTATATGCATAGCCTTACAAGTGGCCTTTTGGTTAATTGCATAGAAAATATTCACCAGCTAGATATGCTTAGTTAAAACTGACAAGATTTTTGATCGGAAACGTCATTTTGGTAAGTATATTTTTCTTGAATGCATCATAATTTTCGTTATTATTTCATGTTTTCCTTTGTGTTGTTTAAATAAAGTTTTAAAACAGTTTCTTTCGTGTTCATATGATTATTAAAAAAGCCCATGTTCTATTTTAAGGTCATAAAAATGTTAACAGGTGATTGTGGTAAAAAACAAGACCATCCTATCTCAAAAGGTGTTAATTATTGATTGGATTTCATACATTGTTCATAGATTACATTTGGGTGAATTTTAAAAACAATAACCCCTGCTAATTATTGATCATTATCCCACGTGGATCATGTGTACTGTCATAATTTGGCTTGGGGCGATCTACACATATGTTTAATATTACAGCCTATAGGGCATTTATATATGGTTGAAGAATTTTTATACATCAATCTTTAATTTAATATTTTTTTTAAAGAACATTAACTTCTAATTATTCTATTTTCTCACTTTCAACACTCATGTTCATCAAATAACCCATGCAGGGCCCCATTACCCGTTAACTGCTTTGCATATACGAAACTAACGTGGTTAGAGAAACAGTATTACATCACTGTGCAAGTGTTTAATACTGCAAATCAAAGGCAGTCCAGTACACATTCATTATTATTAGCTCACCTGGCCCTTCTAAGTGAGCTTTTCTCATCACTTTGCGTCCATTGTCGTCCATTTGTTGTCTTTAACTTTTACAAAAATCTTCTCCTCTGACACTACTGGGCAAAATTTCACCAAACTTGGCCTTAATCATCACTAGGGGTATCTTTTACAAAATGTGTCCAGTGACCCAGCCCACCAACCAAGATGGCCGCCATGGCTAAAAATAAAACATAGGAGTAAAATGTAGATTTTGGCTTATATCTCTGAAACCAAAGCATTTAAAGCAAATCTGACATGGGGTTGAAATTGTTTATCAGATCAAGATCTATCTGCCCTCAAATTTTCAGACAAATCAGACAACCAGTTGTTAGGTTGCTCTCAGACAGCCCCCAAAATATTAATTTTAAGGAAATTTTGCAGTTTTTGGTTATTATCTTGAATACTATTATAGATAGAGATAAACTGTAAACAGCAATAATTTTCAGTAAAGTAAGATCTACAAATATGTCAACATGACCAAAATGGTCAGTTGAACCCTTAAGGAGTTATTGCCCTTTATAGTCAATTTTTAACAATTTTCATTAATTTGGTAAATTTTTGTAAATTTTTACAAAATAATTTCCTCTGTTACTAATGGGCAAAGTTTTTTGTTTCTATTCTCTTACTTTAGTTTGCCTCATCCAAATGTTATGAAACTGCTACACAATACTTTCGACCACAAAACATAGTTAAAGTTTGAATTTTGGTGGCGTCAATTCTACTGTTCTAGGAATCTGCCCTTAACAAATTAAAAAATTGCTGATTTTTATACGACCGCAAATTTTGAAAAAATTTTCGTCGTATATTGCTATCACGTTGGCGTCGGCGTCGTCGTCGTCATCCGGCGTCCGAATACTTTTAGTTTTCGCACTCTAACTTTAGTAAAAGTGAATGGAAATCTATGAAATTTTAACACAAGGTTTATGACCACAAAAGGAAGGTTGGTATTGATTTTGGGAGTTTTGGTCCCAACATTTTAGGAATTAGGGGCCAAAAAGGGCCCAAATAAGCATTTTCTTGGTTTTCGCACTATAACTTTAGTTTAAGTTAATAGAAATCTATGAAATTTTGACACAAGGTTTATGACCACAAAAGAACGGTTGGGATTGATTTTGGGAGTTTTGGTCTCAACAGTTTAGGAATTAGGGGCCAAAAAAGGGCCCAAATAAGCATTATTCTTGGTTTTCGCACAATAACATTAGTTTAAGTAAGTAGAAATCAATGAAATTTAAACACAATGTTAATGACTACAAAAGGAAGGTTGGTATTGATTTTGGGAGTTTAGGTCCCAACAGTTTAGGAATTAGGGGCCAAAAAGGGACCCAAATAAGCATTTTTCTTGGTTTTCGCACCATAACGTTAGTATAAGTAAATAGAAATCTATGAAATTTAAACACAAGGTTTATGACCATAAAAGAAAGGTTGGGTTTGATTTTGGGAGTTTTGGTCCCAACATAATAAGGGGCCCAAAGGGTCCAAAATTAAACTTTTGTTTGATTTCATCAAAATTGAATAATTGGGGTTCTTTGATATGCTGAATCTAACTGTCATGACTGTGTATGTAGATTCTTAACTTTTGGTCCCGTTTTCAAATTGGTCTACATTAAGGTCCAAAGGGTCCAAAATTAAACTTAGTTTGATTTTGACAAAAAATGAATCAGTTAGGTTCTTTGATATGCTGAATCTAAAAATGTACTTAGATTCTTGATTATTGGCCCAGTTTTCAAGTTGGTCCAAATCGGGGTCCAAAATTAAACTTTGTTTGATTTCATCAAAAATTGAATAAATGGGGTTCTTTGATATACCAAATCTAACTGTGTATGTAGATTCTTCATTTTTGGTCCTGTTTTCAAATTGGTCTACACTAAAGTCTAAAGGGTCCAAAATTAAACTTAGTCTGATTTTAACAAAAATTGAAATCTTGAAGTTCTTTGATATGCTGAATCCAAAAATGTACTTAGATTTTTTATTATGGGCCCAGTTTTCAAGTTGGTCCAAATCAGGATCTAAAATTATTATATTAAGTATTGTGCAATAGCAAGTCTTTTCAATTGCACAGTATTGCGCAATGGCAAGAAATATCTAATTGCACAATATTGTGAAATATCAAATTTTTTTTTAATTAGAGTTATCTTTCTTTGTCCAGAATAGTAAGCAAGAAATATCTAATTGCAAAATATTGTGCAATAGCAAGATTTTTTTTTAATTGGAGTTATCTTTCTTTGTCCAGAATCAACTTAAATCTTTGTTATATACAATATACAATGTATATTCACTTTTTACTACCAACTGATAAATTAAAATAATCTTTACCATTCAGTGATAACAAGCAGTTTTTTTACATCTTAATATTTTATGATGTATTTAAATGAGTAGTTATTGTTGCAAACTCCATTAGAAATTTTAATTGAGATTAGTTTTGGAATAAGGGAAAGGGGGATGTGATTAAAAAAATTGGGTTCAATTTTTCTCATTTGAAATTTCATAAATAAAAAAGAAAATTTCTTCAAACATTTTTTTGAGAGGATTAATATTCAACAGCATAGTGAATTGCTCTAAGAGAAACAAAAATTTTAAGTTCATTAGAACACATTCATTCTGTGTCAGAAACCTATGCTGTGTCAACTATTTATTCACAATCCAAATTTAGAGCTGAATCCAGCTTGAATGTTGTGTCCATACTTGCCCTAACCGTTCAGGGTTCAACCTCTGCGGTCGTATAAAGCTACGCCCTGCGGAGCATCTGGTTTTCATTTCCATTCCCTTACTTAAGTTTGCCTCAACTAAATGTTATGAAACATATAAAAAATGCTTAAGTTCCAATTTTGGTGGCATCACTTATGCTTTTCTATAGTTATAGATATAAGAAGATGTGGTATGAGTGCCAATGAGACAACTCTCCATCCAAGTCACATTTTGTAAAAGGAAACCATTTTATACCTCTTTACAAATGGAAAAGATGCTGATTTTTTTTGTTTCGTTCTCTTACTTAAGTTTGTCTCAACTAAATGTTATAAAACATGCACACAATGTTTATTACCACAAAACTCAGATCAAGTACAAAGGAGTAGGTCCGTTAAGGGCCGATTTCAAGTTCATCTAACGAAAGATATTAGACACTTTTTAAACACTCAAGTGTCTATTTCAATTGATTCAATTAGTTTATGTGAATGATTTTAACTGATTTAGTCATTAAAAACACTCCGATTCAAGCTTAAGGAGGCTCGCGGGTATAAGATTTTCAGAAAAAAATTAAACATTAATTTTTCATTACAAATTTTATTGATTACCTTAAGTAGCTGTTACTTTATCATATGGTACAAAAATCATTCCAAAAAATCAATTCGTGTTGGCCCCAGCGGACTTTTAAACTGTAGATGCCATTGAAAAGCTTCAAATTATCTCCCTTTGGTGCAAAAAGCCATTTTTTGGCATAAAAATTGAAATATCTTTTTTAACTCATCGGTGACCTATATTTTTGGGATACGATTGCTTTTAAGCAATCTGTAGACTTTTACCGTTTACTCGGGGCTCATTCCCTCACGTCAACCGTTTTATTCTAAACATTCAGCAACATCTCAGATTCTGATGATTGTCTTGCTTTAAAAGGTAAAAACAAGCAAAAGGATTGAACATAAACAACTTTCCTGTAATGTTCTTCTCATAATCTTCATGTTTGATTTTTCCCTTGACTTATATGCGTGTTTTTAACAACACGGAAAATCAGAATTAAGCAGTATTTATATTTAGTGTTTTTATAAATTTAGAAACACGTCAGAGGGAATTCCTCAGTTTTGATAAATGCGAGAGTTCTTTGAATTCCGATAATCCTATTTCTGTCATATAAGAACTGAAGTGGAGTTTTCTATATTTTACCGTTATGAAACTGATACTGTACTCTCATAAAGAAATAAGAAATTGAGACTCATTCATCATATCATAAATTAAATAAACGTTCTTGTTCCAAATCGCGAGTCGTCGGTTTGTTTATGTATTAATGCGCATGTGTATAGTTTTCTTGATTTCAAGGGGTATCAGATTGAGTGGTTGTTCTGGATTCCCCGCTTATTAATTAATTTGAAACTCATTGAATTCTTTCTATGTCTGCCTGCTATTGAGGGTTTAATAATGTTGTTGCATAATTTAAAATCATATGCATCATTTAAATTAAAATCAATGAAGTTTTACCTATAACACCCCTTTAGCCGAAATGGAGTCTTCCATATTATCGTTTCGAGTTGTCTCCCTTTCAGAAGTATTTCCCGTCAAAATCTTCAAGAAAAAATTAACTTGTCGATAAACGTCGTATTATATTAAGAACGATCTCAATTTAAACAGAGGAGTGTATATGGAAGGGTTCATGCCCACTGACCCAAAGGAAAAGATTTAGAAATGGGGTTCCTCCTAGAATTAACGGTGATAAGATACGAAGTGAATAGTCCGAGATTACTGGGTACAAGTCAAATCGGCACCCGTAGAAAAAGTCAAATCGGCACCTATTTAAAAGTCAATTCGGCATCCAATAATATTTGATATAATATACGGGACTGGGAAATGGGGTTCCTCCTAGAATTAACGGTGATAAGATACGAAGTGAATAGTCCCGAGATTATTGGTTACTTGTAGTGAAATCGGCACCTGGTCAAATCGGCACCCAAAGAAAAAGTCAAATCGGCACCTGGTTAAATCGGCATCTAGTCAAATCGGCACCTATATATTTAAAATTCAATTCGGCATCCAATAATACTTGATATAATATATCGGACTGGGACTATTTAAGTTAACTTTGTAATTTAAGTATACTAGCATAAAAGTCCCCCACGGTCCCAGCTTGTCTGGCAAATCAGCCGTCACAAAGCTTTACATAAAAAGATAGTCATAAATATACCAGATTATGTAGAAGAACAAGGCAGGACAACACGGCAATACCACCGAAGCAAATTTAGAAACCTTCAAACTTCAACAAACACCTACAAATACAGCTTCTTTCCACGTACCATCAAAGACTGGAATACTCTACCAATAAGACTGTTAAATATAGAAGATGCAGAGGCATTCAAGAACAGCCTCACATCTTATTTAACAGAGTAGTCACGCAACAAACATTTGATTTTAATTTCACATGTAAATACGTTTTTAATGAGCACCATATTGAATGACCAAATTAGTACTTGCGTGATGGGTCTTAGACCCTTTGCATTTCAACGACATAGATGTAGATGTAGATGTCGGACATCAGAGTAATCTCGAACTATGAAATGAAATACCTTCTCTCTCTCTCTTCAGGGCCGTAACTACCTATGAGGCAGGGGAGGCAACTGCCTCTCCTGAATTTTCTACACCATTTTTTTTTAAGTAATAAAATGAAATATTGACAATATGTACACGAATAACTTGAATTTGTATTATAAACAATACAAGTTTACAGTTTTAACAGTGTTATCATGATACGTGATATATGTCATTTTCCAGATTTTTGATCGATAGTGGCCGTCCGTCTGTTATTCAGTATTTGTAAGAGAACACATATGAAACTTTGCTTTCGACAATTTTGAATAAAACTTAACTGTTCACATGTATTGAGGGGCTCAATTAAGCGGAGGAGGTTCCCTTTGTATTATGAATCTTTAATGATACCAGAAATTCGTTACCGACTGAATCAGCTGTTGGATCATTTATTTTAACGTCTCCAGATCGTACGAGAACATTGTGGTCAATGCCTTAGTAGTTAGTAGTTAAACACTCCCATTCGTTGTAGCAGTGACTTTCTATACTAAGTATATACTAGTATAGAAAGTCCCTGGTTGTAGTTATATACATGTCTGTTCAGCTGTCAACAATATTGAAATTCAAGGTCCTCGATAAAAAAAAAATATCTTCCGTTCTATGATCTTGCTTTTTTAACTTACCAGTTTGATTTCTAACTAAAATATCTTTAAATACAGATAATAATTGTTTGCATAAAAATTGCTTCCAGGATCCAGCAATACTGATGTTTCTTAAAGTAAGGAAATCGAAGGAAAACAGGTCATTTTTAGCCACTGATTCTATTGAGAAAACAATCCGCTGTCACAAGGTATTTAATGTTAATAATTATAGGTCAAAGTACGGCCTTCAAGACGGAGCCTGGGCTCACCCCGAACAACACTCTCAGCAATCTCAGCTTGTTTTTGCATAAAATTTGCTTCCAGGTTCAAGCAATCCTTAAAGTAAGGAAATCAAAGGAAAAAGGGTGATTTTTAGGCATTTTACTGAGAGAAAAAAAAAAATGGCGGGGGCTGCGCCCCAACCCCCTTCTCTTGGGGGCATCAGTCGGCTACCCACAAACCCCTGCCTCCCCTGAATTGGAACCCTAGTTACGGCCCTGCTCTCAGTGACTGCTGTGGAAATTAAACTTGGAATTGATAGCACACAAATAAAACACAATAAGTACATTGCTCGTACACTTGTATCCGGGATTAGCTATTTTTAAAGTTGAGTGACTATTCAGATTTATATTACCTTTGCATGTGCAGTTGAATTAGTTTTTGCGGTCATAAAACTTTCGAGTCAGTTTTTTTGTATTCACACTCGAAAATGAATCAATGAAATTGCTTGATTTCTTGTTTCGAGCATGATTTTTGTGCTCCAAGCACTGAGCAAAGTTTTATGCCTTCAAGGCCATAGTCCAAATAATTATGACGTCTTGGAAGGCTATTATAATTTTTTTCTTTGAAGCCTTACTTCGACGTCGAAGTAAGGCGTCAACCAAAAATAATTATAATAGCCTTTCAAGACGTCATAGTTATTTGGACAATCAAGGCCAGGGCTGCCAAAAATGTGTGAGACTCACGCATGTTCATGCTTTTTTGCAGCAGTATCCTTGGATCAATTTTTTCCTCTTTGATCTTTTCTATTTTGGCCAAATCTCACGAATTTGCTTGGTGAAAAGTTGGCAGAACTGCTATACATGTGTCAATGAAAACTATATGGCAATCGTATCCCTCAGAGCATTCTGCTCTTTGATTTATTGTAGTTTTCGAATAAGCTGTACATAGACTAAATAATAGTAAAATTTTAACGATTTCTGTAATTTAGTTATTTTTTTATTTCGATATTGCCGCTATTTCTCCTATTAGTTCAACAGAAAAAAGGGACATTAACAAAAATGTATGCTCCTTTCGAAGGCAGATTGTGAGCGTAAATGAACGGTGACCCCATTTTTTTATTTCATTTTTCTATTAAGTATAAGATAAAGTTCATTTATAGAAAAATATAGAGAAATCCTATATTAAATAAAAAATTTCATTTAGACCCGCGAGCCCCCTTAAATATGAAAAATCTATAAAATATGCAAAAAAACGTCACTTTTTAGATGGTTTTTGTCAAAAATGAAAGTGGCTGCATCCGTGTTTATCCTCAACCTTTAAATATATTATGTATCATCATCAAATACAACTTACATTTCAATATTATGAATGAACAACAAAGCGACTACTTTCATTTAAGATGGAAACCATCTAAAATTAAACTAAAATGCTAAAATTGTGAAGATTTCAGTAATTTAGCATGACTTAATGATGCTAGTACCCGATATATGTGCATTGTTTGGTCAAATACAGCCCATATTTATGTAGCAGAAGCATTCTACTTTCCAATAGATAGCTTAAAGATTACATTTTCACAATTTTATAAAACTGCTATATTTTGGGGCCCAAAGGGTCCAAAATTACACTTTGTTTGATTTCATCAAAAATTGAATAATTGGGGTTCTTTGATATGCTGAATCTAACTGTGTATGTAGATTCTTAATTTTTGGTCCCGTTTTCAAATTGGTCTACATTAAGGTCCAAAGGGTCCAAAATTAAGCTGAAGTTTGATTTTAACAAAAATTGAATTCTTGGGGTTCTTTGATATGCTGAATCTTAACATGTACCTATAAGATTTTTGATTATAGGCCCAGTTTCAAGTTGGTCCAAATTGGGGTCCAAAATTAAACTTTGTTTGATTTCAACAAAAATTGAATATATGGGGATCTTTGATATATGCTGAATCTAACCATGTATTTAGATTTTTAACCGGATTTTTGTGAGAAAAATGTCGGTTATTGATTTGGGGATGTACGGCGGGCAGTCGGGCGGGCGGCAACCAAATGTTGTCCGTGCATTTACTCATGAACTGTTCAACCAAAGCTTTTAAAATCTTAATATGTTGTTACTGACAACAAAATGAAGGTCAAGTTCAATAATGATGATTTTGACCTATACCGTTCTGGAGTTATGGTTCTTGAAAGATTGAAAAATGGCATTTCCAGTCGTGTCCATTCATTTACGCATGAACTGTTCAACCAAAGCTTCCCAAATTTTAATATGTTGTTACTGATGACAAATAGAGGTCAAGTTCAATAATGTCGATTTTGACTTTTACCGTTCATCAGTTATGGTTCTTGAAAGATAGAAAAATGGTGTTGTTGCATTTACTCATGAACCATTCAACCTATAAGCTTTACAAATTTTAATATGTTGATACTGATGACAAAATGGATGTCAAATTTGATATTGACGATTTTCACTTTCACCGTTCATCAGTTATGGTTCTTGTGATATTGGCAGGACACAATTAAATGTTAATAAATCCGGTTTGCTGTCGTTGTGACAGCCTCTTGTTGATATTTGGGCTGGTTATCAAATTGGTCCACATTGAGGTCTAAAGGGTCAAAACTTGAACTTTATTTGATTTCATCAAAAATTGAATTCTTAGAGTTCTTTGATATGGCGAATCTAACCATGTGTTTAGATTTTGGATATTGGACCATAATAGGTAAATGTCCAATTTAAAATTTTTAAGTTTTTAAGTTTGAGTTCTTAGACCACATTCAATCTGTGTCAGAAACCTATATTGTGTCAACTTTTTAATCACAATCCAAATTCAGAGCTGTATCAAGCTTGAATGTTGTGTCCATACTTGCCCTAACTGTTTAGTGTTCGAACTCTGCGGTCGTATAAAGCTGTGCCCTGCAGAGCAGCTGGTTAACTTTTATAGCTGACTGTATGGAGTATTGGTTTTGCTCATTGTTGAACGCAATATGGGGACCCATAATTGTTACTTTCTCTGTCATTTGGTCTCTGATAAATGTTTTTGAACACTAGAGAAGTTTTCTTGTTATACCAAACCATATGTTTTTCAATAAAAGGCACACTTTTTGTTCATCCGGCATATGGTTACTCTAAATAAACATTTGATTAGTTTAATTATTTAATTACAGATTGTATCTACCCGTTTTGCAATTGCTGTATCACCCCTTGCATCTATTCCACTAGCTGCGTCTTATCATGTGTGTTGGTAAAGTTTTGTGATCTTAATATAAAGGCTGTTTGGTTGTATTTTGTTTGTGAGATTAACATTCACCATTTGCTTCACCCAATTCTGAACCTGTTTTTTTAACAAACTGTCCGGGATTGTCGTCAGTAGCGAACAAAACGCAAAATTTGCACTAAATTTTGTCCTGTGAAGTTGAATATAAGACAATGCCTGGGAAATGGTGCAGCCACGCATATTAGAAGCATCTTTTTTACACGTACATTTCACGTTTATGAAATGGAAAAGAACTAGGTGGATTCCAGTTTTCATTTAGAATGCTATACATTTGAGCACTAGGTACAGATGTTGAAATAAAGTTTGCAATATCCTTAGATTCAGCAAGTGTCATTTTCTAAAAAAAATCTTATATTTGATAGGGTGAAAAAGTATTTTTCTTCAAATCAAGCTAACAAAAAACGTCGTTTTAAGGTAGCACAATACAAAGATTTTTTTCCTTCCAATCACTAACCTTTAAAATGCTTTAACTTTCTTATGAATGCATAGAAAATAATAAAAGAGGTATATATAGATAGATAAAAGATTAATCTTTTAAATGAATGCAATATTTTTATTTTGCAATCATTATGTAATCAATTATTATGTAATTAGTGGCAAAATCTGGGTAAGTTCACTTGAATGAATTTAGCTCTATCATCTCTTTAACTATACAGAAAATTTTAACGGAATCTTAATCAACACATCATGGGCTTCAAAAGGGTGTCTCAGATTGTCTCTATGGTGTTCATTCTCTCATAAATCTCTAATTAGTGTAAACATCCTAACCACATAAAAGAAGATAATGTTCAATTAGGTGTAAAATTTGTTTTTTACATTCTATCTGAAATCTGAGACACCCTTTTGTAGATAATGGCCATAGGAACAACATATAATAAAATCAACCCTCTAGGGATACCTATGCAGAAGCTAATTTCATTTGAAAGTGGAAATTTGGTGAAAAATAGTTTAGACACAGTTAACATTATAATTGGTTACATAATTGTTGCATAATACTAACATTGCATTTATTTGAAAGAGTAATCTGTTAGCTATCCAAAATTACCACTTTTATAAATTTTCAAGCATTATTAAGAAATTTACAGCATTTTAAAACTTGGAGTTATAAAATCTTTGTATTGTGCTACCTTAATCCTAAAACCAACAAATTAATAAAATATAGGGATACCTGCCTTTGATTGTCTTAATTAAATCCTTTGATCCTCTAAGTATCAAGTTACCCTCAGGCCAATGTAATTATGACATGTGTATATTTAAAGGAGTGTAGCGACAACGTGTCACCCTATTCAGTGCTAGATATTCAATTTATAGTAAAGATAACATTAGAACAGGAAATGGTTAATACAAAAATTATTTTAAGATTTTCAAGCGGGGGGGGAGGGGGGTTTGTGACACCCCCCCCCCCCCCAAGACCCCCTTAAATCCGCTAGTGATCCATACGCACAGGTAAAAAATGTTGCATCTTCATCTTGCTTAGATGGAGCAAGGAAAATCTGAACTAAGCCCATATGATCATTGCAAACAGGAAAAACATGAAGGCGCTGTATAACCATGCAGATTATTTGACGTTAGAAACTTTTCTTACTGTCCTTCCAACCACAATACTGCTGTCAAATATAAGATTGAGTCGGAAACTTTTACATTAACTATTTATGCCTTGAACAATGGTAATTTCGAGAAACAATAAAATTCTGTTTGAAATATATGAATTGATTGGTATTTTAAAACCTTCTAACTTAGGAACAGACTATCTTTCTGCGCTTGATATGCTACACATAGAAACATGGCAATCAAAATTTGCATCTTTTAAGGAAAGAACACTGAAATTTTTGTTGTAAACAAGTAATTTTTATGCCCCATTTATTGGCATTATGTTATCTGGTATTTACATACTTTTGTTCGTCCGTCTGCCCCTCATCCAATTAAAATTTTGGGTCAAGGTAGATTTTGATGAAGTTGAAGATCAATCAACTTTAAACATATTACACATGTTCCTTATGCTATGATCTTTCTATTTTCAATGCAATATTAGATTTTTACCCAAATTTCATGGTCCACTGAATTTGGAAAAAAATATTATTGTGAGTGGGGCATCCCATTCTTGTGTATAAATAGATCATAAATATCATTTGAACACTATTCAATATTTTCCAGGCACTTATTTATTCAAATTATTGAAATGCATGAAACAAAAATCTAATCAGTGTCAGAATCTGGGCAAGTTCACATGCAGACAGGAAAAATGTCCAGTCCAAAAAGATATCATTTTTTGCATAAAATGGTCCAAATATAATTTTACTTTGATCTTAAACGGTAAAAGCACACAATTTGATATTTTTCTTGGAAAAAGCACTTGCTTGTGTTCTATAATTTTCAAAATATCATGAATTATGGCATTATGGTTCTCATGGTTCATGAAATTTAAGATGTGGAGATAATATTGCTTTAATTCTATTTTCTCATATGAACCCTTTATTATACATTTTAAATTGAAAAAGTTAAATTCTACAAATTGAGTTCTACTCACTATGGTTATTTTTTACCCTGCATGGTGCTATAAATTGTAGTTACTCATAGAATGATTTATTGAACACCCAAAGGCATTGCACTATTTTGACTTAATCTTTATTTATTTTAATGTAGGTGTCATCAAGATCAGAAACAGTTGGGCAACAAGGTATAGATAGTATGTTCAAGATTTGTGTACAGTTTACATATGTTTTAGATGTTTACAATGTTTATAATATAGTAACTGCATTTCCCACATTTATGTCAAATACTGTAGATTGATTATTATTGGTGCTGTGACCCTTTGAGAGAGTACCTGAATTAATACGTAGTTTTGATTCAAAGAGGGTTAGAGCTATATGTTATGATAACCAAACTAGCATTTTATTTTCAACGCCCCTGAGTTGTTTCTACTGGTATAAAATGTCATCTTTTGTCTTGTCTATCCTCTGTCATTGTTAACAATGTTTTCTCAATGCTCTTCAACTTTGTACTTTATTTGGCCTTTTTAACTTTTTTGGATTCGAGCATCACTGATGAGTCTTTTGTAGACGAAACGCGCGTCTGGCGTATATACTAAATTCAGTCCTGGTATCTATGATGAGTTTATTCATTTCACTTTCACATTTGGCCATGACAAGATTGACCTAAGGGGTTATCAATTTGGTGATGATGTCTTAAGTGTTTTATTGGAGACCATATTTTTGTCCTTATACGGCTGTATCTTATTTAGATATGTTGGCATGATTACTATCATTTCTGTATTTACACCTCCTGTTAGGGCACAATTTGCATCCCATATAAAACATGCTAATCTTGGGAGAGGTGCCATTTTTTATGTCCTGAAATATCAGAAATAATTCAAAGCCAACAATTTCTTTAAGCTGAGGAAAGTAAAAATTTCTGATAGAATTGAAATTCAATTAGGCTAGATAAAAATTGGTCCTATCGGATTTAAACCTGTTTAAGTCATTTATGAATAAGAATGATGTGGTATGATTGCCAATGAGACAACTCTCCACTAGAGACCAAACAACCTACATGTTCATTTAATACAAAACTTTTACAGAAAAGAAAATAAGCAAATCAGTATTGTTACCCTCAACAAACTTGATACTACAGCCGATGAGATTAATACCGAGTACCCTCAACAAACTTGATACTACAGCCGATGAGATTAATACCGAGTAATGAAAGAAAAAATAAATCTCCTTGTTGAACATTGTTACATATTTGTTATTTATAATTATAGGTCCTTCAACTGATTTGGCTGATTATGGAATCGGTTCAACTATAAAACCAGTGAAGACAGGAGGAACAGTAGATAAATATAGTATAAATAAAATATTTGCTATTCAAGAAGAGGTAGGTCTTAATTTACAGACACCAATGTTAATAATTAGTCTAAATGGGGGATAATGTTATATTTGGTTTTCTGTTAGAATATTAAGTCTGAACACAAATGTGACCTCTTCCAGTTTAGACAAAAACCACCATAAAATTAGCATAAATGTTAAAATTGTGAAGATTTCAGTAATATTAAACGAATTTATGATGTTATTCCCTTTTGCATGTGCAATGTATTAACAAATACAACACATATTCTACTTTCAAATAAATAGCTAAAAGTGCTCATTTTAACCCATTTGTTATAATCCTATGATTTGGGGCCAAAAAGAGGTTTTACCTGGCCTACTCATTTTGAAACAGATCTAGATAAATAGTATATAACTACAAGATGTTGAAATTTGCCTTTATTTCCAGGATGGTAGTTGGAAGTTTTCTCAACAGTTATGTACCTTACTTGGTATAGAATATGATGCTTGTATGAAAATACTTAAAGAGGCAGGGATAAAATCATTAGGTAACTTTGGACATTCATTTATGCATGCTCATGTTTTGATTAAAATAAAAAAAGAGTAAACTGTCTACTTGCATTTTTATTGTCTGGTAAAGGTTGCTAAGATTAGACATAACAAACAAACATTTGTTTATCGTCATTTACCTCCAACACTAAAATTAAAATATAGTGAATTTTTTTGTTACGCCTGAGGTAAATGGATGCTTATTGTATTTATTATAATTAGTGAGAAAGTTACATTAAAAAACTATGTATGACAAACAGAAACTTTGTATTACATGGTATCTGTATTCAATGTGTGAAGCATCCTGGTATTCTACCTTCTGAAATATAAAGCTATATCAAAAGAATTAACCTTTACTATGACACTGACAAGGAAAAGCAGGTAAGACAAACGGTCTTGTCAAACCCTTTAAGCTATAACTTTTATAATTTGTATAGCAAAGTCAAGTTTGGAAAACTTCTGTCAACATTATGTCATTTTGTTTAATTCATCATTTTGCATCAGTAAAACTCATTTGGCTGACTATAAATACAGTTGATGTGTGCATATCTACATTTAGTAACTATATTTACACATCTTTTATTAAACC
Source organism: Mytilus galloprovincialis (assembly GCF_965363235.1). Taxonomy (NCBI): domain Eukaryota; kingdom Metazoa; phylum Mollusca; class Bivalvia; order Mytilida; family Mytilidae; genus Mytilus; species Mytilus galloprovincialis. The sequence continues at coordinate 70,014,463 of NC_134847.1, forward strand.
AAAAATATATAAGACTTAAGAAATATTTATTTCACATGTGAACAATTATGTATGTAAAGAGATACAGAATTTCTGTGTTTTTGATTTCAGCTTCGAAAATACAAGAAGAAATTATGATATTACTTGCCACATCTTTAACACTTCTTGTGATCATCCAGCTGATATCTCCTGATTTTGTATCTGACCACATTCTGGAACAGTCGTCATGGCAACAACAGCTAACACAATGGCTGTCAGATAGTACTAAAACACCAATCACAAGGCAGATAGGTTTTAAGACCCCAACCGATTTGTTAAAAATGGTAACCTTCTATCAGCAAAAAGAGGCTGAATATAAATGGACCTCGGACATGTTAGAATTGGGCCATTGTTGGGGCCATGTTGCTGCTAAAATGTTACATGTAGTTTAGTGCTAATTGTAGACCAATAAGCCACTACTATATATTGTTTTCCTAAATTTCATTGTGCCTTAAGATTTAATTGATAATGGAGTAAAATATAGCAAATGCTTTCAAAAAACTCCTTGTTCTTGTTTTATCAAGTAAGTATTGACCTAATTGTTGGCATAGTAATTGCAATTTGATTATTATTGATTGAGCTTTTTTTTTTATTTCATTTTTTATTATGTTTTTTATAAAGAAAAACCAAATATAAATAATGATTAAAAAAAATTCTTTTCCCTATGTACCAAGGTAGCTCTTCAGTATTTATGCTAATAAATATGACATGGTTTTATTTTTTCTCTTTGATTCTAAGAGATTTGAATAATCTATATGACTAGCCATTCAAAATGTAGCATTTTACAATATTTATGATATTAGTTATTCAGTGCAAATGTATTGGTTACCACGGAGATAGAAAACTTTGTTCCTTATAATGTTGTTTACAAAATATTCATTTATTTATTTTATTTATGTATTTATTTTTTTCAAACAAAAGTTAACAAAATTTGAAAAAAGAATTTTAATTAACACTGTCCATCTCAAAATATCTAAATAAAGAAAAAATATTTTATTGGTAATAATGATATAATAATACATAGATGATGGCGTCCTGCAAATTTCTGTTGAATATATTGAATTAATGTTTGAAAGTCAAATAAAAGTTTACCTTTCATGATATGTACAAATTGTTGAACAAAAAGACAAATTTTCATGAAATCTCAATTAAACTGCAAGAGAAAAATTGAGTTACTGCAAGTGCTCTGCACAAATAAGTTTTATGTTATACAAATTTCAAAATGCCATTATTATACAATTTACAAAGGCTATGATATCATGGATATTATAACTTTTATTTAATTTATTAACACAAATTGTAAAATAAAATTTAGTTTTTTGTAAATTTTTGTAATAACATTTTTTAAAGCATATTGTTTTATTATTATTTCTATGTATGTTATTTGATTAATGATTTAATTGTTTGTTTTACGTTTTTTTTTTAATTCATAATTTTATTGTCTAATGATGTTTACATTATGCTATCAATTCTGTAACATATTTGTAACACTCAGAAACGTGTCCTTCCCCCTAAACGTGTCCGATTCCCCCAAACGTGTCCACATCGACGTCACTGAACTGCAAAAACATGTCTAGTTGTCAAAGGGCGCCAAATCGTGTCATTTGTATAAACGCTCAAACGTGTCCATTTTTAAAATAAACCCCCAATCTTGTCCAATCCCCCAAACGTGTCCATATCAAGCTTTTTATTTTACTGGAACTATCATTAGTGTTCATATTATAAAAACGTAGGTTATTTGTGTGGTTTTTTTTATTATTATTATTGTATACTCATTTTACGATCTTTTACTATTTCATTAAAAGATCAGAATAAATTACTTAAATTCTTTTTCTATGTTTGTAGCATTTCACTCTTTATAATGTGCCATAAGTTGTATTTTGGAAGGCAACATTTTTTTTTAATTTCTGCAACTTTTATTTGAAACGGCCTCTATATTACATAACAGACATTGAAGTAGTTTCTTACTGATGTCATAAACAAATCGGTCTTTACTCGCATTTATTTTTTTTTAGATTAAAATCCCAACTAGTGGTCATCCCAAATAACCGTAAAAATTAATGCCCAATTTTAAACTCCCGATTTGATGATAGAACCTATCTACAGTATATATCGTTAATATGATATCGTTCAAATAACGAATGAAATATTTGGCACTGGACGTTATTTCTCTTGTTCGTGTGTCTTTAGTGACGCTCGTAACCTAAAATTTATTAAAAATTAGAACTGTTAAAAAAAGATGGGAGGTCAATTCGACTGAAAGCCCATCGTGCAATATTCTGATTAATATAAAATGCATCATCGGAGTTTATTAGTATAAAATAATTTACATAGTAAACGATTAATTGAACTGTACTAGAATTATTTGTATGCTCGCTTTAAATGAGCATGAAATACTTGCAACTGGACAATAAGCAAATTCAGTCAAAAGTTAATGCATATGTTACATATTAAATTTTCAGTATTGATAATCATTAACAACCGTCATTGAACAAATTAATGCTAATAAATTACCACTTCATCAACTGTGTCCCCCATCATAGAACTGCCGTGAACGTTATTGATGTCGCGTTTAGGACATGTATTAGCTCTAAAAGACGCGAGACGTTCTGTCGTTTAAAAGTGGACACGTTTGGGCGAATAACAATAGTATCGGGCACGTTTGGGGGTTCTGAAATCGGACACGTTTGAGGAACATTGAATATTATGGACATGTTTGGGGAGAATAGACACGTTTGGGGGAATCGGACACGTTTGGGGGGGAAGGACACGTTTGGGAGTGTTACATATTTAAGTGGTCACATTTTGGACATCTTCAGAACTTCATTTGTCTTTATACAGATTGTCAATTGTATTATGTATTATATTGTTTAACATTTTTGTTCATAAAACACAAATTACTGCTGCTAGATAGTACAAAAATATTCACTTTTAACTATGTTTTGATTGCTTAACTGTGATTTATATATAATTGTTATGTTTTAATTTATCTAAATTGGTTTTGGTATTGAACCTATTATAACCATGTATCTATTATTAACTGATGGTAATGATGCAATTATATTAAATTTTTGTTAATCAGTTTCAGTTACAAAATGCCCCTACTATCATGGATCTCTGTTTAATCTAATCTAAAGTCACTTGAAACAAACAGTTTCACCTGATACATAAAGATTTCACTACCAAATAGGTATTTGAAGGGCTAAAGATGATATTAAATTCACTTAATATCATGTTTTATAGTCATATTTTTAGCAGTAAGTTTATTAAGTTTTTTTCCTGTGATGAAAATGTTTTTGTTATATCTATTTTTAGCATTTAACAAATTGCTTTATACTTTGTGATAGAAAAAAAGGTTTTGGTTTTGTGATAATGATTTGTATTATGGTTTAATATATTTAATAAAAAAAAGGATAGGATTAAATTTGTTATTCTAATTCTGCCACTAAATGGAAAATGAAAATAACATTTTTATAAATTTGTACATGTATAAAGCACATGGTCAGATTTCATGAATAGTTTTAGTTGTAGTTTTTATCATCAAGTAAATAAATGTGTTTAATGAAAGTTTAGTCAAAAGAAAATGCAGAAACACTATAAAAGTGGGGCGGATTCAGAATAAACTGAAAACATCATGGCTAAGAACGAAAAAGACAAACAGACAAATAATAGTACATGCCATAATATAGGAAACTTAAGGCTTAGCAACAAGAACCCCATCAAAAACTAGGGATTATCTTAGGTGCTCCAAAATGATAAGTAGATACTGCTCCACATAACTGTCAACTAACTTGTGATGGCATCCGTAAAATTTACGAAGGAATGCTTTTAACTTTACCATTTGAAACTCTTTGTTTTAAAAAATCTTCCTTATGAACAGCAACCCTCTACGAAAGAAATCATGGTAGGAAATACAAGCACGAGCATAGATCGTATCAATTGGGAGGCATATACTCTGTATGCAGGCGCTGCTGGAATGTTGCTACATAGAAATGGAAAGTTTACAATTGGGAAGCTGAAATAATCTCTATTGTCGAAAAGTTTTGTTTCTGTCAATTTCTAGATGTAAGTTGAGAACTGAGGCAGACTTAGCTGTATCCGTTATCTCTAGCTCGACAGGATAGATGCATTTAACATAGTTATCAAATTTGACACAATTTCCCACTAAACGCTTAACTGCTGGCTGAGAAGGATGTGAAATGTCAAATTTAAAGAAACTATTTGCATATCTGTCAACTTCTCAAAAAATCAAAGGGGAGATTGTTCCCTCAACAGGACCTAATGCATCTCTTATATATGACATAAGCAATTATTAACAGAATCATATCTAGCATACTTTGGTTTTGAAAAATTGTATTTGTGCTATAATTTCATTGAATCTTCTTTAATTGGCTGTTTTGATATATTATCAGTTTCAATGATGAGTTCACTTGAAATTACAGAGTTCTGTATCATCGACTAATGTAGAAATAATGAAATCTTGAAGAGACTAACACAGGAATAGTTTATTTTGTTCTATTTGACTTTAAAACAAGATTTTATTATAAACTAAGCAATGAGGGAACAATAATCCGCTGAACACATTTGGAAATTAAAGTTTTGATGGTAGTCAAAATATTATTCTTTACAAACAAGTTTATTGTGATTCATCTAAAAAAATCACGAATTTCCTTATAATTGCATAACAAATATTTTATCAACAAAATTTTATTTTGAATGGCAAAATGTAAATATTTGTAGAAGTTACAAATTAAATTGAATTTTAGTTAGTTGCATTTGCACAACTTTTTGGGAATTTTGTGTTCTCAATACTCTTCAGTTTTGTACTTGTTTCGATCTAAAACTGCATGTATTTTGATCTGAGTGTCACTGATGAGTCTTATGTAGAAGAAACGCGCGTCTGACATATTAAATTATAATCCTGGTACCTTCGATAACTATTCACAGAAGCAATATCTAAGGAAATCTGTGAGTAAAATTTTAGACCATGACCAGCATAAAATTTAAATCATAATGATCAGATCAAAATTTCCATTTACTTGGATTCAATGAACAATTAATCTAAATGACAATCAGCCTCATGTAGCACACATACCCCATTAAAATGAGCATGGATAGAATTTAAGCTATTGTTGATTTATTTTCTTCTGATTGTACCAATTGTCGTGGATTGGAGAGAATCATATTCTCGTGGATGTTTGATCTTGCAGATTTGACAAAGTCTACATACAAATGTGGAAAAGTTCTAATCCGCTGAACATTTTGATATGTTGTTTCACCTTTACACATGAAATGACCCCAGCAAATGATATCCTAAGAATGTTTTAGAATTTACAACATTTAACTGAAATACTGTAAAAAAAAACCACTTCAGTTTGGGTAAACATGTAGTTATGTGGATAATTGTGACCTCAACAGATTGATCTCTGCCCGTTTAATGTTCAGTGGCAATTGTTTCATGCATATTAAGGTTGATGTAAATATTTGGTACATTGGCCAAATGTAGGATTTGCCTGTACATGCTGTAAGGAGATGTAGAATGTCAGCTCTCGAAAACCACAGATGAAAACTTTCAAAATGAAGCTCTTAACAAAATATGCAGATGGTAGGAACAATGTCACTGACCTATTTAATCAAATTAAGCTACCAACAAAAGCCAGATTCAAGCACATTTTCTGTTGAAAGTTCACTGATGAGTCTTTTGTAGACGAGACGAGCGTCTGGTGTAAATATAACATTTCAATCCTGGTATCTATGATGAGTTTATTCATAGCTAAAATTAAAAAAACAAGATTAAGCTGGATACATTAGATGACATTATAATAGTGTGTTGTATTATAGTTTAGCTACCTTGGTTGAGTTGACTATGGAATAATATATAAAATTCCTAGATGCAACCAGAAAAAAAATAATGAATTAGCGAATCTGAAAATTTACATTACTTTAATGCTATAGTTTTTGATGGTGATGTATCGTTTAAAACAGTTAAAGTATGACTTTAAGAAGAAGCGTGCATTTGAAAAGGAAAACACACCTAGTGGGCAACGCTTTCCACGTTTTATACACTCAACACCCGACTAAAAGTCTCAAGGAATTCAAAGATGAGAAGATACATGGTTAATTCTACGAACCCGAAATTCAGAAGACAGCCTAAGACGTGAACTGCATTTAAAAGATCTAGCGAAAGCTATACAGGAACATAGTCTGTATATTGGCATATAATATGTTTTTCCCTTTTACACCGACCCACGGAATCCGCGATCGCCTATGTAAATTCCATCCCGAAGTATCAGCTAGGAATTCTACACCAAATGAAGTTTATACCCTCAGTATATTTTTTTGGATCAAACAATCAGACTACAGTTAAAACAACTCATCAAGCTGATTTGTCTTAACCGTTCGATAAGACTACTAGTATGAAGGTTACTTAGACGTTGAACAGCAATCCATCATTAGATCATGCTTTGTCTGAATTGATAAACGGTTATATGAGTCTTATGTAGACGAAACGCGCGTCTGGCGTACTAAATTAAAATCCTGGTACCTTTGATAACTATTTACACCACTGGGTCGATGCCACTGCTGGTGGACGTTTCGTCCCCGAGGGTATCACCAGCCCAGTTGTCAACACTTAGGTGAAGAAATGAATATCAATAATGTGGTCATTTATTTTTATAAATTTCCTGTTTACAAAACTTTGAATTTTTCGAAAAACTAAAGATTTTCCTATCCCAGGCAAAGATTACCTTAGCCGTATTTGGCACAACTTTTTGGAATTTTGGATCCTCAATGCTCTTCAACTTTGTACTTGTTTGGCCTTATAAATTCTTTGATATGAGCGTCACTGATGAGTCTTATGTAGACGAAACGCGCGTCTGGCGTACTAAATTAAAATCCTGGTACCTTTGATAACTATTTACACCACTGGGTCGATGCCACTGCTGGTGGACGTTTCGTCCCCGAGGGTATCACCAGCCCAGTAGTCAACACTTAGGTGTTGAAATGAATATCAATAATGTGGTCATTTATTTTTATAAATTTCCAGTTTACAAAACTTTGAATTTTTCGAAAAACTAAGGATTTTCTTATCCCAGGCATAGATTACCTTAGCCGTATTTGGCACAAATTTTTGGAATTTTGGATCCTCAATGCTCTTCAACTTTGTACTTGTTTGGCTTTACAAATACTTTAATATGAGCGTCACTGATGAGTCTTATGTAGACGAAACGCGCGTCTGGCGTACTAAATTAAAATCCTGGTACCTTTGATAACTATATACGTCTTGATCTCGCAGCAGTATGTCTCTATTCAAGACAAAATATTGTCCAGGTTTTTATGCTGTTCTTTCAATTTCTTATTCGCTTGTCTCTTCAGATTTTTCTTGCATGTTTACATCAGCTCTTGCCAATTCTTTGGAAACTAGCCTTTCGTCACCAGCTAATCAGCTACTTTCCTTCGGAAAGTTTACGAATATAATGGTTGTACACATTTCGTTTCATCATCCACACTGGCCCTGTGAGCTGTCAAATTGATGAAGCAAGTGATTACATCAGCTCTTGCCAATTCTTTGGAAACTAGCCTTTCGTCACCAGCTAATCAGCTACTTTCCTTCGGAAAGTTTACGAATATAATGGTTGTACACATTTCGTTTCATCATCCACACTGGCCCTGTGAGCTGTCAAATTGATGAAGCAAGTGATTTTCATCTTGAGGTCGTCGAACGTATTAGTCAGGTTCCTTCTTCGCTCCCTCAATAAAATCCAAACTTGTCGATCTAACATGCTTTATTTGACGACATTAAACTTGGTGTTTTTCATTTTAATAATGTCTATATATATGTTTTCGATAAAGATAAAGCTCCTATTAAAGTTTTACTCTGCTACGAATTTCGTTCCTTTCTTCTTTGTTGTAATGTACTATTATATCATTTGTTTATCTATTTTATAATTATCTGTTATGAGTGTTCCTATGTTTGTTTGTACTGTATTACTGCCACGTAGTGTTGTCATTCAAGCGGTGTTTGCAATATTGACACATAAGCTGGAGGTTTGGCTAACCATAAGACCAGGTTCAACTCACCATTTTGTCTAAAAAAATGTCCTGTACTGAGGAATATGGCAGTTGTTATTTTAGTCTGTTTCTATGTGTGTTAACATTAGAATTTGAAATGTTGGTGTTCATTGTATTTTGTTGTTTCTTTCCTCCTATATTTCACCAAGAGCTATCGTATCTAGAATGAGTTTTTTTAATACGCTAGATACATTTGTTTTAGTTTGCTACCCGGATTTGTTTTTGCTTAATCGAACTATGAATATTAAACAGCGGTATACTTTGTCTTTATCTGTTTCTAGTTTGGACGTCAACGCTCTTGCAGATGCATGTGTTCCATGATATTGCTGAACACCGAATGGTTTATAAGTTTGAAAAAGTTTTTCTAAGAGTCGGTCTATGCCTTGGCGTGAAGACTTGTGTGCATGTTGATACACATTTTGAGCCATGAAGACTCCTCGAATCCGATAACTGATGTGGTTGATCAAAGTCAATTGTCATTGCTAAGCACTGTTTCAAATTGTTGTTATGGAGTATACACTTTTTGCAGTTATTCAGGTTATTCAGTTCGTCCACCTTGTTGATATCTTTGTTCTCGTTCTCATTTATTCCTATATTCCCATGCTCCAACATAGAATCGTCATGTTTGAAGTGGAATTCTTGGGGTAATCGATGTCGCATTGAACCATGTACCCCTTCTCGTGATAGTTTTAGGGGACGACCATTTGATATTCGGTGGGAGGGGGGGGGGGAATGGTGGCAGGAGGATTTTGAAAATAAATAACTCAGCCTTGATACTCACAAAAATAATAATAAAAGTATAAATACTAGGGATGTCAAAAGATCAGAAATTTAATACTCGGATACTCGGTCAAGATACTCGAGTACTCGCGAGTAATCGGATGAATCTTAAACGTCTATTGAAAAATTTAGATTTAAGGTGGGATGCAGTGTTTTTGTTATTACCTTTCATAAACATAAGTCAAACGTACTTCAAACATAGCTTGCTCCTCTGTTTTTTGTTTGTAGTCAATTTAACAATGAATTACCGACCGCCGTTTCTACAAATAACCTATCATAATACCAATCATTGCTTGTGTACGTGTTCATGAACCAAATTTCAATAAAATCAAAAATATTTGAATATAAAGTCCGACACAGTATACAATATATAATATGTATCATCTGTTCCTGAGGAGTTGGTATCTTTAATGATACGACTTGTCCGTTAATTTGTCAACAAGAATATTGGACTTCAAATTACATGTGCTTTTTCGTGCTGCACAGTCTTACTTGTTCTGTGTTGTTTGGTTTTATTTGGCTCCATCGTTTTTCTGATTTTCTTTTATTTTTTTGCCACGACGTTGTCAGTTTATTTTCGACATTTGAGTTTGAATGTCGCTCTCGTAATTTCGTCTATCTTTTAATTGTAAATTAAACAATTATAGTTAAATTTCAAATATTGTGTAATTAGATTAATTTAAATGTAAATCGCATACCAATCACGTTTACATAGAAGTCTTGATTAACAAACAAAGATAAGTTTTACGGCTTGTGATGAGTTAATTATTAATCCATGAAAGTGTTGATCTGTGTACAAACACCGTTAAATATGACTGTCTCCAATCAGTTGCGTATGGTTTATCGCAGGTCATTTTGTTCTTGTTTAGAAATATGATATGGTCAATAATTTCAGACGAAAGACTGTTTGACTTTCCATTTTTTTTGTTACAAGTAATGCACATGAAAACATTCCCGCGGAATAAAAGAACTTTGCTGGTACTACTATAACAAATAGAAGCCTCATAATAATCATATTTATGCTCTTAATTGGTTTTATTTAAATAAAGTATTACGAATGTGATATTTCAACGGTACTAAAGTGAGTGGAAATGTGAAGAGAACATATCTCAAGATATACAACAGGCAAACGAGTAACCGAGTACTAAAACTGTACTCGAGTACTAGGTCTTCCGATCGAGTACCCGAGTACTCGAGTACTCGTTGCCATCCCTAATAAATACTATTTAAATATACTTGAAATGTTTGAAAATTGGTTTCATTTAACTTTAGGTATATTTTCTCAGGAACTCTTACCTCGCGTTTATTACAAGGCCGGTCTCCATACCAACTTATGTTCACGGCGAGTGCCTTGCAAGAAGCAAGCTCTGTTCTCCCTCAGACGTAGCCCCTGATTTTTCGGGATCAATGTTTCTTATTTATTTGTCATTTGTTCATTTACCCTTCTGTATTCTGTTTGTGTTGCATTCATTTTGTAATTGAGCAATTTTGTTATTAACCTGATCATTAGGTCTTTTGATGTTGTCCCTAGAAACTTAAGTCTTACACTGAATCTATACATTTTGCTGTGAGACCAAGAAAGGGTCTGGGGAACACCCAGATAGCATGATTTTGCATCATTTGTTCTACATCTTCTGTGCCTTCAGTGGCTCCAAAATCCTTTAAAAAAATGTTTGCCTCGCTCCGCTTGGCTTGTGGAAACATGTTTTCCAAGACTAGTTACAACCAAACTTTGATACTGTGTATTTATGCAATACGTACATGTATATGCAGTTGGGAATATAGAAGATTCATTTCTGCAGAGGATGATGATTAATTCTGATTAAATGGTACATAACGTCTTGACTATACATGTATAATTTTATAATAAACAAATACTTTTAAAATTGTATATTTTTGAATATCAAAGCTATAGTTGTGAAAATAAATAATCAGTCCCTTGCTTTAATGAAAATAAAAAATCTTGCTTCAATACTGCAGAAAATAGATTACCTGTCCGCTTAGTTTACAAAAATAAATAACCGATCAAAAACAAATCCTATTGTCCCCCCACCCCACCCCGAATATTTTAAAATGGTCGTCCACTTAGTAGTTTAGAATTTCTTCAATATCCGCAGGTTCCGTCTGCTCAAAATATCCTGTAGGTAGGGGTTGTGTCATAATCCATCTCTACAGGTAGGTTTGATAATTGTTCGGTTGTGTTTTGTCGTAGTCGGTTATGTACGGTCTGTTATCCTTGTTCTGTCGATAAAATACTATGGCCACGACTTATCTGGTGGCTTGTTTACCTCAGGAATAGATTACCTTAGATGTATTTGGCAAAACTTTTAGGAATTTTTGGTCCTCAATGCTCTTCAACTTCGTACTTTATTTGGCCTTTTATAACATTTTTGATTTGAGCGTCCCTGATGAGTATTTTGTAGACGAAACGCGCGCCTGGCGTAAATATTAAATTTTATTCCTGGTATCTATGATGAGTTTATTTCCAAACATCAGTAGCATGTCTTGATTGCTGTGCTTTAGTTTTTTTGTTGGTTTAGCTTAGTGCTCATGCATGTATATAATATATAGTATTTAAAATTAGTTCAGCGAAAATGTGCATAAAATGTATGGTCTATATGTCTTTTATGTTTTAATATTAGTATTGAGTATGATTATTGTGAAAATGTATGTATTTGTCGGTTATAAAAGTTCAAACAGATTATTTTTAATTGTTATGTGACATGCTGCCTATAAATAAAGCTTTGAATTGAGTTGAACTGACCAACAGTTCAAATCTGACTCTTTGTCTTGAGCGCTGCGTTACAGACTCGTATCCTGGTAATAGTACTCAGTTGGAATTAAACTGTTAACCTGTAGTTTTCATGCACACAAGTATTACAAAAGTTTCGTCAACAGTAATACATCGAGTAGCATATAATATTAGTTATCTTGGTGTAATCAGGGGTGTACAGAATTTTACACCGTTGTTGAAAATTCATACACCCTGAGGCGCAGCCGAATGGGTGTATGAATTTTCAACAACGGTGTAAAATTCCGTACACCCCTGATTACACCAAGATAACGAATTTATTTCTTATGAACAATTCTATTACTCATTTTTAAACCAGGATGTAAAAAATTTCCAGTTTAACAATATTTCAATGGCGAACTTGCTGTGCATTGTCAACTACTTTTTTTCTTTATTTTAGGGAAAATTCCTTAATTATTTTGTTCTTTTGAATTGTTGGGGAAACAAAAAATTAAAAATATTTTTTTTATTTTTTTTTTTTTTGACTGATTTTATTATTTTTATTTGTCAAATTTTTTTTTTTTTTTTTTTTTTTTTTTTTTTTTTTTTTTTTTAAATTATACATACTTTATTGAAAACTTTCACATTTGTTAGTTTGATACAGAAAGTACCGGTACCTTATCCCGGCCTCGTTAAACATTAGATTGTATATTTAGAAAAATTGTTAGTAATTGTTAGTACTCAAAATTACAAAATATATATACAGTATATTATTGTGTATCAATTATTTCAATATTGATCAATAAAGTGAGAATTTTATTTAAGAAAGAATGTGAGAAGAGAAGAGAAAATAATTTTTTTTTTTTTTTTTTGGCAAAATTTTAATATTTAAAATTTTCGTCAAAATCTTATTTGTAATTTTTTTTTGGCAAAATTTTATTTATCCCCGGGTGAACAAGGGTGGGGTGTTATTTACACCGGGGTTATTAACCAATCAGATTGCAGTATTTCTGCTGCATAAGAAATAAATATTGTTACAATCGTTCTTACACACGAAAGTGTCTAAATACACCGTTTGCGCATGAGCACATTTGTCGACGCCAATGTCTTCAACGTTGAGTTTGCTGTAAAAGTCTTGTTTGGATGCTAGTTCGTTCAATCTTCTTCAATCTTTTCTAACCATTTATGTATTCTTAGGGTCTTAGGGATACTTCCATTTGTAGCAACAACATGAAGTGTTCATCACATGTCGTCCTAAATGAGGGCCCTCATGGGGTTTTTGATTATGTGATTACTTGGCCGTTTTTTAATGATTATTTGATTATTAAGCCAAATATTTCATGATTATTTGATTACCTAGGACTGTATTTTTAGTTTATGATTATTTGATTACTAAAGATAAGCAAATATTTAATGATTATGTGATTATATTGGCAAAAAAATGATGATTATGTGATTACTAGGACCCCCCCCCCCCCCATGAGGGGCCTCCTAAATGTCTTGAATTGATTAAAACGATTTGGGAACAAACCGTGATGGTTTGTTGTCCCAGTTACAGCGGTTGTTTGCATGACCTTGATATCCCTTGGAGACGATTGTGATTGAGAAACTTGTGTTTCCCTAGAGCTTTCTCATTGATATATAGACAATAATTGTTTAGTGTCTTTAAATATCGGCTGTATTTGTACGAGGCTAGGAAACAAGGTGTATGCGAGCGTTTAGCGAGCATCTACGCCTGTTTCGAGCCGAGTACAAATACAGCTGATATTTAAAGACACTAAACAGTTATATAATTATTGTCTTTGTCCTGCAATTAATTCTGTATTTTATTTGTGTTTTGAAAGACACGAACACACATGTATTGCATTTATTTTCGATTTGAAATCAATACAGTAACCACACCTTCAGCTGAAGACGGGTTCGCAAAAAAAGAATCTCGAATGGTCAACAATAATACATCGCTCAAGGTGAATACTTATCTATTTAACATAACAACAAATTTCAACAGTAAAAACAAATAACCAACTTAAAAATTGAAACAGGAGTGTACGAGTTGTCCTATGCTTCAGACTCGACATTCACTAAACATGCATGCTGAAATTGACATGGTTGTTACCGTATGACCATGGTCATTACCGTATGACCATGGTCATACGGTCTGATTAGTCAGAGGCTAAACGTCAGGTTCGGGTAAATCTGTTAACGATATTTCTGTTATTTCATTGGTTATAAATACTGCTTCGCGGCTGTTTCCGGAATGATTTTTGGGGAAATGAAGGTCTTTTTAACGTCTGATTGGCTATTAATGAGTGGCATGCATTATATGTTCAACGCGTCCGTAAGTGGGGTCGGATTGAAATCATGATACTAGGTTATATGTATATATTATGATAAAGTGTTCATTTGCTATAGTGATTAGTTATGATGATAACTCACGACAAACTGTCAATTTGGTGCAGATTATATAATCATGTGACAATGTGGTGATTTAATCTTGTAATTATGTTGCTATTTTGTTAAGAAACTGTACATTTATGTATTATTGCTATTCTCTAAAAATAGAACAGTAATGCGTATAATTTACACTTTAAACTGCGTATTAAAACGGTTAAATGATTGAGATCGACGAGCATTGAGATACTTTTGTGTTAGATTTCTTCGTAAGCTTAGATTTTTTAAAAATAGTAAATACATAAAACGTATGCTCTATGTATAAAAATAATAACCATTTATTTTTCATTGCTTGGACATATTGATTAGAAAATATTAGAATCACGGAATTTACCGAAGATGTAATTTCGTTTCCAGCATTCATCGCTTCATTGATTTCTGATGTAAATAAGGGTTACACTAATGACTGGACCGAATGACAGGACCGAATGACAGGACCAAATGAAAAATGCTAATAACTTTTTCATTTCGCAAAGGATTGATCTCAAATTTGAAATATAATAAGATTTCATCATTTGATAAATAGATTTAAGAAAAAAATTAAAAAGTTTTGTAAGAAACTTTAGAAAACGTGACATGACCAACTCTGATAATGACAGGACCAACATCGAGAATGACAGGACCAAATCAAATTGCTAATAACTTTTTTGTTTTTCAAACGAATTATTTCAGATTTGAAATATAAAATGGATGTCATATTTTGAAACCAAATTGTTATAAAAATTATAGATTTATTTTCAAAAACTTTCGAAAAGGTGGCATGACCATCGCTGATTGACATGATCAACCTCGACAATGACAGGACCAGATGAAATTGCTAATTTCTCTTTTATTTCTCAAAATATTTTTCTGAAATTTGAAATATAATAAGATTTCATCATTTATCAAATAAATTTAAAAAAAAAATACACAAAAAATATGTAAGAAACTTTAGAAAACGTGACATTACCAACTCTGATAATGACAGGACCAACTTCGACAATAACAGGACCAAATAAAAATGCTAATTTCTTTTTTATTTTTCAAAAGAATTATCTCAGATTTGAAACATAAAATGATATGTCACATTTTGAAACATTTATGTTATAAAAAATAAAGATTTATTTTCAAAAACTTTCAAAATCGTGACATGATCCCATCGCTGACTGACATGACCAACCTCGACAATGACCTGAACAAATAAATTGCTAATAATTCTTTTATTTCGCAGAATATTTCTCTGAAAATTAAAATATGTGAAGATTATACCATTTTATACATAAATATAAGAAAAAGGTATAAAAGCTTGCTGAAATGTGAACTGTTAACGTTGTCAATAACAGGACAATCCTCGACAATTAATGACAGGACCAAATAAAAATGCTAATTATGCATAACATTTGACAGAATATTTGAAATAATGACAATTAAGACCATTTTGCACATCATATAAGAAAAATATAGAAAAAAAAACGTATTGAAAGCTTGCGGTTGTGTGACCTGACCAACATCGGCTATGATCTGGCCAATGATTTTACTGAAATTGTTCAATTCTGATCCATAATTAGTAAGATATATCTTATAAATTCAGGAAAATATATTCTATGGTGGTTAAAATTCTTGACCTAGCTACTAAACATGCTAAACGTATGTTGGCAGAGAGTCACAGGACATGCAGAGTCACAGGACAAAAAGACACGAATGATCACTATATTTAAGAAATATTTATATGTAATTACATTTAAGAGATTGTTCATTAAACTATAGATAAATTCAGATTTATTGAATTGTCATCATAATATTTCTTGACATCATGAAGCCCAATTTAAGCCACTTTGAAAAGGTATCAAACCTTTTAAAGTAGTCCGTGAAAATGTTTGATTCAGTATATTTTATGAAAATATTTAAAACTACCAAGAAAACATGCATGCAAGGGTCGGGCATACTTCAAGAAATGTTTTTTTGTTTATTTATTATGAGGGGGAAAAAACTATCAAGATATACCCTGCATATACTCAAGCATACATGGAAATAATTATTTAATGTTCTGAAAATATTTAATAAAACAACGACATGAACTATTATGTGATTTTAATTACTGTCATCACAATCTTTATTGGATTTATCAACTTATTTATGGCTTATGTCACACCTTTTGTTTGTTACCTTATAATTGTTTTCAGACGTGTCAGATTATGTCCGGTAATTAATATACAAAATAATCTGAATGAATGAATGAATGATCTTTATTCTCAACCCAAATACATAGTTAAGAGTTAAGATATAGCATGTGTGAAATATCAATTAATATGATAAATATTTACACCAAAGATAAATAAAGTTTGCTTTTTCCCTTATTTTCTAAAAACTTATAAATCATTCAATCTTAATGTGTTTTTTTTTAATTATTATTATTAATTTCAACCAGGATTTCTATAGTAGGAACTATGGTCATTTCACGTTTTCGTAATAAAAAAAAAATCTAGATTTTTTTCTTTAATTGATGTTTTAAAAGATGAGATCACATTTTATTTTAAATCTGACATAATTCCTTTTCAAAATTAAAAAGTGAATAGCATTTGTATTTGGTCCTGTCCTTGTCAAGGTTTGTCCTGTCATTGTCAGTGTTGGTCAGGTCACATTACAGCAAGCTTTTAATATTTTTTTCCCTACATTATTCCTATTTTTATGTATAAAATGGTTAAATCTGACTATATCTCAAGTTTCAGAAAAATATTTTTTAGAAATAAAAAGTAATTAGCAATTTCATCTGGTCCTGTCAGTCAGCGATGGTCATGTCACGTTTAAACTTTCTATATTTTTTATAACATTTATTTTTTTCAAAATATGACATATTATTTTATATTTCAAATCTGAGAGAATTCCTTAAAAAAAAAGAGTTATTAGCATTTTACTTTGGTCCTGTCATTGTCGATGTTGGTCATGGTCATGTCACGTTTTCTAAAGTTTCTTACAATTTTTTTTAATTTTTTTTCTTAAATCTATTTATCAAATGATAAAATCTTATTATATATCAAATTTCAGAAAAATATTTTGAGAAATAAAAGAAATTAGCAATTTCATCTGGTCCAGTCATTGTCGAGGTTGGTCCTGTCAATCAGCGATGGTCATGTCACGTTTTCGAAAGTTTTTGAAAATAAATCTATAATTTTTATAACATTTTGGTTTCAAAATATGACATACCATTTTACATTTCAAATCTGAAATAATTCCTTTGAAAAACAAAAAAGTTATTAGCATTTTTATTTGGTCCTGTCATTCTCGATGTTGGTCCTGTCATTATCAAAGTTGGTCATGTCACATTTTCTAAAGTTTCTTACAAAACTTTTTAATTTTTTTCTTAAATCTATTTATCAATTGATGAAATCTTATTATATTTCAAATTTGAGATCAATCCTTTGAGAAATGAAAAAGTTATTAGCATTTTTCATTTGGTCCTGTCATTCGGTCCTGTCATTCGGTCCAGTCATTAGTGTAACAGTGAGGAACAACCGGACGTGGAGGAAGGTGGACGTGTTTTCTGAGCTGACCTATTCTGTCGCCTACACTTACCCGCACCCACTTAGTAGTTGATTGTGTCATTACTCAAACACTAGTGCAAGTATTTGACAATTTATTGTCATTTAATAGCGGTTTTAGCAGAAAATTCATTGCGAGTGAAGGACAGGTAACATAGCGTCACCCAGCGCCATCTTGAAAAAATTTCAAAACTTTCAAAGCAAAGGTGTTAAGTCTATACTTCACCTGAAATTAGTCTCTCCTTTCCCGGGAAACACAAGAACAATGTGTTGCTGATGTTTACTGAATTTTTAATTAACTTTTAACGAACTTTTAGTGTCCATTATTTTATCCAAATCGAGTAGTTTGAAAATGATCAGTATTCTTGTGTAGTTTCACAGTCTGTGTACTCGTTCTCATTCTTCATTTTACCTTTTATCGCTTGATAAATTTTTTAGATTTTATTGTATGTAGTAAGGTTTTTCATTTTACCTTTTAAAACACTTGAATTAAATTTTAAGCCAGTACTTTTAAGTTTGTGTTACTATAAAGTGTTTTATAATCAGTTTTTAATTTTTAAACTGTCCTTGATGTAGCACATGTTAGCAGATAAGTTATTTTTGCTCAAAATATTTTTGTGTAAATCTATTACCACACTCATTAAATTCTTTGTTTGGTAAAATGGAAATTGCCAGAAGAAGAAGTGACCGAGTTAAAGGCAAGAAAGTAATGTTTACTCCCTGTAAAACTGTATCTAATACTGCAACAAAAAACAAGAAGTCTAATAGTAATAGTAGTATTAATGAAAAAACTGTTGATTATGAATTAAATAAAAGAAAGGCTGTTAGCAAGAAGCTTGATGCTGCCGAACGGTTGTATACAGTAAAAACTGAAATAAGTCCAGGTAATCTGGTCCTTATCTTCTCTGCTGCTGCTTATGAAGAATTCAAAGTTATAACACAGTCAGTTGTAAACAACACTGGTCTGCAGATAAATAAGACTGAGACTAAGGATAAATTAGGTGCCATTGTATCTGAATCACTGGCGATCCATAATGGAAGCACAAAATTATTTGTTTTGAACTTTTTTAATACCACAACAAAAGTCCTTTTGAATGGCAACCAATCATATATAAAGGAATTTATAACCACTGCTCTCGGGGACATATTGTGTATTCTTGACCGTAACTCCAAATTTAGTCTTATAAACAATCAAATCAGAGAATATTGTAAAATGTTTTTAGATAACACGCAACAAAGTAATCTGGACACAGCAAGTAAAGATGAGCAAGGGGTACAAATTTTAAGTAAGAAGTCAATGGTTAGTTCTAAACAACAGACAGTGGGGACCTGTTCTAATATTAAGTCAAAAACTATTCAAAGTGACATCTTATGTCCAACATGTAAGAAAGTCTGTGGAAATGACTCAAAGGCAGTAGAGTGTGACATATGTAATGTATGGGTCCATTATAGCTGTGAAAAACTTGGTCTAAGTGACATTCATGTAATTGAAAATGACTTAACAGCAGAGTATATCTGTATAAGCTGCAAACAGTTGAGAGCCTTGCAGGCTGATTGTGTAGCAGGAGGGTCTATCTCTGATAATAGTAATGACTCAAATAAGGGGGAAGAAATGCCAAGATCGTCCCTCTCAAGTGCTGATATTAACCCCATGGCTCGGGGGTCGGTTGTTTCTGGTGTTACTATAATACATAAAGACAATAGACTGTTTTCTAATAATAATTCCACAAATGATGAGGATATAAATAAGGACAATTCAAGAAGTGATAGCTCCTATAGTTCCGTACAAATGGGTTCAAACATTTTAAAAGAAGAAATAATCTCTCTAAAATTAGAAATTACTCATAAAGATAAAGGAATCAAGCAAAAGGACAGTCAAATTTATAAGTTACAAACAGAAGTGTCCACTCAGAAAAAAGAGCTTGCAGCAAGTAGAGCGTATGCTATAAAACTGGAAAATGACATTAGGGATTTAGAACACTCTTTGTTAATTCAAAAACAAAAACAAAGTTCAAGCGTGAATGCGGACTTTAACAGGCAAAGTCCTTTTAGTGATAATAGTAATAAATCCGAATCAGAAAACTTAAAAAGTTGGTTTTTTGAACAGAGGATGAGGCAAATGGAATTGGAAATTTGTAAACAAGATAATAAAATAAGTAATCTAAGTGATAAACTGTTGGACTTGAGATTTGACAACAATAATCAATCAACACGGTCTCGACAAAGGCAAAATAGAGGGAGGCAAAATAATGCTAATAAGTACAGTAGAAACGAAAGGTCTCAATTTGATAGACATAGTGAAAACAAGCACTGTAAATTTCAGAATGATTTTGCAGATTTTAGTGGGGGTATGTCATTTCGGCACGATGAATCCCAACCCAATAGTCTTCACATTGATAATAGTGGTAGTGAAAATGAGACCAATTCTGTGGTTAATGGTCAAACAAACAATAGTGATAATTTTTTAGGGAATATTCATTCCAGGGGGAAATCAAAATGTCAAACACAAGCAAGGAAAAGATTTCACGAGAAATCGGAGCAAATATATATACCCCCAAGAAAGCAAATGAAACAAGTACCGCCGAGGTTCCAACGTCTTCAACAGGAAAAGTTGGGTTGCACACAGAGAGACAATTTAATGATGCCCACATTGGGTCAATCCACAAAAATGTAGGAAAGGATATACATGTACAAGAGCCTCATGATAATGAAATAAGTATAGATAGCGTGCTGAACATTTTATCTTTTAACATTGAAGGTTTTTTATCTAATAATATGTATCTATCTATGCTAGAGAAAAGAGCTGATATAATTATGTTACAGGAACATTGGTTACATAATAGGGAAAAACAAGTTTTAGAGGAATTTTTAACTGACTTTTTATGTCTTGTAAAATGCTTTGATGATGATAAGACAAATGACCCAACTGAAAGGAGGAGGGGGCATGCTGGGGTTGCAATTTGTGTTAACAAAAAATTACAAAATCTTGTTGAACTTTTACCGGATGGATGTAATAGAGTAATAGCTATACGTCTCAACGTAAAACAGCCACTTGTGCTAATATGTGTCTATATGCCAACTAGAGGTGGAAATATCACTATTGAAGATTTTAAAACTGTACTAGATGAGCTAAGTGAAATGATAGAAAAATATCTGCCTACTTCTGACATAATTATAGGAGGTGACATGAATGCCTCACTGCATAGAAATGAGCGTAAAATACCTCGTGACATTGTCTTTGATGAATTCTTAAAATCTAATGGTCTGTCAATACCTTCCACTTGCAAAACGCAGAGTACGTTTTTTCACTTCAATAACAGAGATGAATCTCAAATTGACTATTTTGTAGAAACTAGTGCAATGGTCAAGAAATATTTGTCATTTAATCGTGAATTTCAAAATCTATCCATTCATGATCCAATTATGATTTCAATTAACTGTTGTATTGAAAGGATGGATATTAGCACTAGCGATCCTAGACCTTTACGTATAAAATGGGATAAAATTGATAAACAAAAATATGAAAATTTACTTCAAGAGAGATTAACTGAATTTAGTGATGTGGCTGTGGTTGAAACTGCTGAAAATATAGAGAACATTTTAACAAAATTTTCTGACATTATTGTGACTACTGCTGAAAGTCTATGCCCAAAAAGGAAAAAGAAATTTAAGAGGAAAAGGGACTGGACCCCAGAAATGACTGAAATTGTTAAGGAGGGTAAATTTTACTATTGGAAATGGAAAAATGAAGGTAATAAAGATAATAAATCTAGCATTAACTATATTCGAATGAAAGTGCAAAAGAAAAAACTTCGTTCTGCCCAAAGACGATTGGCTGCTGAGAAAAGAGAAAATACGTATACCAAAATTATGGAATTAAATGAGAATAATGATAAACAATTTTTCGCATTAGTAAATAAGCAGAGAAATGCAAGGTCATCCACAACTTCAATTTTGAAGGTTAACAATAGACTGTATAATAATTCAGCCTCTATTCTGGGAGCTTGGGCTGAATACTTTGAAGATTTGGCCTCGCCATCTGTGCAAGATAGATTCGATAGTAAATTTTTCAATTTGGTTAATAATGACATTGAAATATTAACTGATATTTTCTTAAGTACAAGAGAACCGATTCAGGAAGTGACTGAGTACGAATTGAATAAATGTATTTTATCTTTTAAAAATGGAAAAGCTCCAGATGTTGATAAATTCACCATAGAACACTTGAAATATGGAGGACAGACAGTTGTAAATATACTAACTAAATTGATAAACTTGATTTTTAAAACTGTTGCTGTCCCAAATAATTTAAAAATAGGGATAGGATGCCCTCTGTTTAAAAATGGAGGAAAACCAAAAGAAGATCCAAATTCATATAGACGTATAACTATAACTAGTGCTATTGGAAAAACTATAGAAAAGCTACATTTATCCCGTAACAAAAGCTCTATTAAAAATCAGCAAAGTAGATTACAAAAAGGGTTCACTGAAGGGGAATCCCCTACTGTAGCGGGGCTGGTTGTAACTGAACTAAGAATAGAAGCTAAAGAAAAACGTTTACCCATATATATTGGATTAACTGATGCTAAAAAAGCGTTTGATATAGTATGGCATGCTGGCCTATTTAGAGAAATGCATAAAATGAACATATCTGGAGATAATTGGTTATTATTTAGGGCATGGTATGAAGACTTAACTACAAAAGTAAAATGGGAAGGAAATTATTCACGTGGGTTTAAAGAAAAACAAGGCGTCCGTCAAGGAGGTGTTTGGTCTCCAACTGCGTATAAAGTTTTTATTAACTCTTTACTGAAAATTTATGAGGAAAACAAAATTGGGTCGTACATAGGTTCAATATACTGTGGTGCTCCAACTGTAGCAGACGATGTTACATTGATAGCTAATGATCCATATGAACTACAAACTATGATTAATATTCAAATGGACCATGCAAATAAATTTAGATATTCGATTAGTGAACAGAAATCCTGTGTATTGAAAATAGGAGACAAGTCAGAACATTCCTGGTATATGAACGACCAAAAGTTAAATACACCAATTAATGCTACCCACTTAGGAATAAAAAGGGACATAAATTCTAAATTTGGAGTTAAAGAAGTTGTACCAGATAGAATACAAACTGCTCGTAAAACAGTATATGCATTGATGGGCGCTGGTCTCTATGGCCTGAATGGGATAAATCCGAAGGTCTCAGTTCACATGATAAAGTGCTTTGTCATTCCGAGGCTACTGTATGGCCTGGATATTATTCGATTAACAAAAACTGATATAGCAAAACTATCTGTTTATTATATACAATTGTTGAAACAAATCCAGCATCTGCCGTCACGCACTGCGAATTCTGCTGTTTTAGTCCTGACTGGTCAGCTTCCTATAGAATCTGAAATCCACAAAAAAATGCTTTCCCTATTTCGTAACATTGCAGATAATCACGGGTCAGTTGAACGCAGTATCGCTCAAAGACAGCTTGCTTTGAAAACAAGAGACTCTGAAAGCTGGTTTATTCAAATTATAAAATTAACAGAAATGTATGAATTGCCATCTCCTATAGAGGTACTGGATCTAGTCCCAGAAAAGCATATTTGGAAAAAATTGGTTTATAACGCAGTGAATGACTATTGGAAAAACATTTTAATTCTTGAAGCTAGGACAAAAGTATCTATGAAAATGTTAAATGTTGATAACTTTAAAGTTGGTGTAGTTCATAATATCTGGGAGAGTAGTGGTTCAGAACTTTTATCCGTTAAAAGAGCATGTGTCAAAGCCAAAATATTAAGTGGGACTTACACTCTTCAAGCTGATCGAGCAAAATTTAATGGAAATAGAACAAGTTCTTTATGCCCTCTGTGTTTTAAACAATCTGAAGACTTAATGCACTTTCTTATAAAATGTAACTCTTTGGAAGGAGTGAGAAGGAAATTCATTATGCTACTAAGAAATCTACTAAATGATAAGATAAATGCTCTTCTTGTGGATGATTTATTTAACTTTGAAGATAATCTATTACAATTAATAGTGGACTGTACAAAATTCCAGTTTTTAAAACAATTATGGACAACTATTGAGCGCCTGTCAAGCAGCTTATGTTTTGGTCTACATCAGAAGAGAACTAGCTTGTTACTATAAAGACTGTTCATATAGTTTTCCAAGTTAAAGAGACATATATAGTGAAATTTATTTTTTGAGTGTGGTATAGATGATAATGATAAGCAAAGATTTAAACTGATTGTTAAAGTTAGGTGGTCTTTTTAACGCTTATATGATAGGTGATAACTTTACATATTATTTTTAGATTTTAAATGTTTATTTGTCGCTAAGTTTTAAGTACAAATAACAATGTAATGGTTCATTACCTTAAGTTTAAGAATAAACTACTCTGTAATGAGGCTCTTTGGTTAGGGGTATATACTAGGTATAAGTGTAAGGGTTAGGACTTACAGTTTGCATTTGATGAGTATGTTTAAGTATAAGGAATGTGAATTAGACATTTGCTGAGCTGAGCAAGTTTCACAGTCTATGTGCTTGGTGGATAGATGTGATGTATATATATTCTTCCGATGAGGAGAGAGACTCAAGTGAGATAAAGGACAAAATAACAATGGATGAATCTATCAAGTTTTAGATTTTAAAATATGACTGTATATACAGTTTGAATACTTTTAAATAAGTGTGGTGGCGGTGTATATAAGTGTATAAAGAAGATGTTTTTAATCCAATAGTGAATATAAGGGATTCTACACTTCAAGAGGATATTCCAACTGAAGTGGTTCATCTGATAAAGGTGGAAAGTACAGAATAGGTAACAGGTAACAGGTAACCCTGTAAATAAACAAACCCGACGATACTTATTATATTATAGAAGAATACAAAAATTACAAGGTGAGCAATATGGTTTCTTATGTGCAAAGAAGCCTACACCAAGCACCACTGTATTGTTATTTGCAAGGGTTTCAGTGCACTATATGATACTATAGTGTCAGCTGTTGCAAATTATATAATTTATCTTTTTACAATGCACAGCTCTATATTTTGACAATGACCCCCAATGCAATCATTTATACGATCCTTCGAACCCCAAAAAAAAAAAACTTGCAATACAGTGAACTCCCAAATACATGTTTGCATGTGGGGTAGATAGTTTAATGATCTTTGATGTACTCGTACCTGATAATTTATTCTTTGTAGCTGTCAGGAGACTGATTTAGAAGGGGGCCAGGGGGCATGCAATCCTTTTTTGGGAAATTTGGTGGGCCTGCACTCATGAAAATTTCTGGATCCGCCACTGGTTGTTGGACCATAATAGTCCCAGTATGATCAGTGGTGATCAGCAGTCATTATAAAAAAAGAAGATGTGGTATGATTGCCCATGAGACAACTGTCTACAAGAGACCAAAATGACACAGACATGAACAACTATAGGTCAATGATGATCAAAATCTATACAACATAGTCAGCTATAAAGGCCCTGATATGACATGTAAAACAATTCAAACCAGAAAACCAACAGCCTTATTTATATAAAAAAATGAATGAAAACAAATATGTAACACATAAACAAACAACAACCACTGAGTTATAGGCTCCTGACTTGGGACAGACACATACATAAATAATGTGGCGTGGTAAACATGTTAGCGGGATTCTGATCCTCCCCCAAACCTTGGACAGTGGTACATGTATAACAGTACAACATAAGAACGAACTATAAAAATCAGTCAAAAAAGTCTTAACTCATCAGATTGCCCATTGATATATCAAAAGCACTGAAAATTTCATTTGATATGTCTGATTTCAATTTATTCACATCATCAGGTCTTACACTTAGTATATTTTTTCGTAACAAACATTACTATTTGGTTGATTATCTAGGGAATCACTGAAGCATGACTGGAGAAGTCGCCCCTTCCCCCTTATTGTCCCACCTGACCTAAGAATCTGTCCGTTCTTAAACCATTAACGTCATACATGTACAACAATTACTTTTCCATTGTGGCATCATATATTTTGTATTAAAACATCAAAATTTTACATGGAATATTTGTGATGTACATGTACAGTTTGTAATGGTGGACATATTCATATTGTAGCAATAAGGTGTATTCAAAGCAAAATAATTAATAACAAATCAACTCAATGGATAGAAGCATACTGTTTAGTCAAATTTTTTTTCACACAGCATCTGCATAGAGTGATGAGATATAAATCAGGAGATCAATCACAGGTTTTGGAGGATAGAATTTTCATATTTTACTTATTTGGGTAGATACATGTAACACAACATTTATCTCGTCATAATACCTGTACGCTCAGTGTTCTTCATGAAAACTATCACACTGATTTTAAATCATTATAGGAAAGCAAAGTGTATAAGCAAACATTTCAGGAGGCTGACTGCAATAGTCTGTATATTATCTGAAAAAGCTTATTTCTTGTCAACTTTCTTATTATTTCAAACATTTTAATAGATGTCTCCCAAATTTGGTGTCTTTCTATAAGCTTTTTTCAAAGTCATTTTCATTTATTTTTCAACCCGGCCCAGAAATATGTGGTTACCTTTAATATAGCTGATTTAGGGAAAGGCGACCTGGGTGAAACAAAGGCTATATTTATTGTCAATGCAAACATTTTACCTGTTCAACACCAAATGCTGTCAAGTTTGGGGTCTCTGGCCATGGCTTTTTTTTAATAATAATAATTCATGTTACATGTACTTGTATATCTCCTTTGAATTTGTTTGCTTATTTGTTCTATGGTCTCTTTATGCATATCTATCTATATACCCCATTTTCATGGTCCTACAAAAATGTTTAAAATGTATACATTTTACTTTTTTCTAGCTTCTCTCATGTGATAGCTGTACCTTTTTGGTCACTATTTATGTGTTGCGTTTAAATAGGAATTGTAACACTTTACAGTGACTGAACAGGTAAAAGAAATACTTCTCAAGAAACAGAAAAAAGAAAACTACTTGGAACAGCACCAGACTACATGTATGTATGAATAGAAACTAAGATTGGAATAGCATGGAGGATATTATACGTCCTTGTGAATAAGCAAGGAAAGCTTTTAATAATAGTGCCTATTTTTTAATTTACTCTATTTTTCATTCATTATCTGTGCAAATTTCAACATAATATGTCATAAATTCTTATCTAACTATACTCAAACTTTTAGTGGTGGATCCAGAAATTTTCATAAGCGAGAGCCCACTGACTGCCTAAGAAGGAGCCAACTCCAGTCATGCTTCAGTGATTCCCTATAAAAAAAACAATTTTTTCCTACAAAAGGGATGGCCCAGGCCCCTGAAAAACCCTCTTAATTCCACCCCTGACTTTAATTTAATATGACAAGTGTTTCATTTACCAAAATTCTGGGGCATTTCTGTGATAGATATCATGCACAATTTTAAAAATGAGAGGGGAAAGAAGATCCACATGTGGTGTACCTGCACATGACAATTGCAAACTGCCCCATTTTTTCTATCACAACCAATCAACTGATCATGCTGAAACTGACATTATCAGATTATCAGAGAGTACACATCAAATGAAAAATCACAAATAACTGATACATATTATCAGATATTATAGAAATAATTATGTTTTAAATTTATTACAAAAAAAATGTGTGCTCAATCTTGTAGATAGATACAACTGGATCTCATATACATGTATGTAAGTACCAAAGACAACTGTCTATCCAAGTCACAATTTATAAAAGTAAATTATTAAAGGTTGGAGTTTAGTCTTCAACGCAAAGCAGCACTTTTATATATTCAATCAATCATGACAATGGCATTTGGATTAAACATGTTCTCGTAGGTAAATAATATTGCCTCAGAATTTTTTCATGAGAGTGTTATAGTCTATAGAGTATTACTTCCTGTTCGGTGGAATAGTTAAATAGAAGTCAATACGTTCTTGCTCAATCCTATGTCGCTTTGAAGGTGTCATGATTGTCATCCTCAGACTTAGCAATGTGTTACTGTAATTTGAATTTCAAAACAACTGAGTGACGTTTTTCGAAGCACTGGTCAACTCTACCATAGCGAATCACATTACTTTGACAATCAGTAAATTCCAGCCAAAAATATCTTTATAAGTAAAGAATTGTCACATAAATATAAAAAAATAGAGTACACAGGAAATCGCAAAGTTCACATAGTCTAGTATGATTAATCATTTAAAAAAAAAAATGAGCAAAAAGGGGGGGGGGGGGATGGGGTGTACGCCTTATACATCCCCCTCTGGATCCGCCTCTTCCTTCTGTTGTTGTCCATTTTGTCAAGTAGTAATCCTCAAAAGTACTTGTAGGTTATATGCTATTTTTATCAAGTTGATTATAGACACAGAATACATTTTATTATAATATCATTCCCCATTTCCATTCTCAATTTTATAAAATCTCCTTCCATTATAACACGGGTAGACCAATAATACACCAAAAATGACAAATTAGTAGACAAATTAGTAGAAAAAGCGCATGTTTTCATATTGCTTGAAGTGCAATATTCCAATAAAAATAAACTACTCACAAACCACTGATCTCAATATAATCAGCTAAAATACGGCAAGCTTTTTAGAAAAGCTATTACTTGTTTTTGTTACACAATCATACACATTCAAGTTTTGAAATCGATAGTTGTCATCGTAGAAAAGACAGCTGTTCATATGTGTATGTTATCAGAAAATTGATGTGATTCTTATTGTTCTAAAGAAATGTTTGTAAACAAACAGAACGTATAAAAGTAATCGTTAAAACGTCATTGGAATGCGACTGCAATACACATTCTGAGGTCACGCAGGTTCATACAATACTCAGTCCGGCCGTGGGCGGAGCTTTGAAGCGATATCTGTATAGTATACAGATACAGCATAGCGATATCTGTAGGGCTGTATCTGTATAGTAGAACACCCAATTGCAGGATAAATAGACAATAACTGTTTAGTGTCTTTAAATATCAGCTGTATTTGTACGAGGCTAGGAAACAAGGTGTATGCGAGCGTTTAGCGAGCAACTACACCTGTTTCGAGCCGAGTACAAATACAGCTGATATTTAAAGACACTAAACAGTTATTGTCTTTGTCCTGCAATTAATTCTGTATTTTATTTGTGTTTTGAAAGACACGAACACACATGTTTTGCATTTATTTTCGATTTGAAATCAATACAGTAACCACCTTCAGCTGAAGACGGGTTCGCAAAATAAGAATCTCGAATGGTCAACAATAATACATCGCTCAAGGTGAATACTTATCTATTTAACATAACAACAAATTTCAACAGTAAAAACAAATAACCAACTTAAAATTGTCCAATTTGAAACTCGCGGCTCGAAAGTGTCAGAAACCTATGTTGTGTCAACTATTTAATCACAATCCAAATTCAGAGATGTATCAAGATTAAATGTTGTGTCCATACTTGCCCCAACTGTTCAGGGTTCGACCTCTGCCGTCGTATAAAGCTGCGTCATCCAAGGTTGATGAGCCAAATCTGACCGAGGCTATCTGGTTCTAAGCGCGAGTGGCTAGCCTTTGCCCCTTCTGTAGTTAGTTGAAGCAGTTCAACCAGGTTGATAGATAATAAACCACTCGTGAAGGTTGGAGCTGTACTTTGGTTGTCAGAGACACATGCCGTAAGGAGCATTTTCATGAAGTTGAGAGTCTATTTTCCAACTCCACCACTTGGCTTAACAACTTTTTGGAACCTTTTTTAAAAAAGTGAACAAGGTTAAGTTTTGGTGGTCAAGTCTATATCTCAGATGCTATAAGCAATAGGTTTTGCATATTTGGTGTATGGAAGGATTGTAATTTGAACATGTCCGACTGGCAGGTGTCATTTGACCTTGACCTAAATTTTATGGTTCAGTAGTTATGGGTAAGTTTATTTGTTTTTGTCTGTTTTCTTATACTGTATGCAGTATGTCTACTATATTTGGCGTATGGAATGATTGTAAGGTGTCCATGTCCAACTGGCAAATGTCATCTGAAACCCCCAAATCCCCCATCTGACCCTGACCTCATTTCATGGATTAGTGGTGAAAGCTAAGTTATTGAGTCTTGGTCTTTTGTTTTAATACTATATGCAACAGGTCAACTATATTTTGTGTATGGAGAACTTAATAACGTACATGTCAATCTCACAGGTTTTATTTGACCTTGATCTCATTTTCACAGTTCATTCCTCAGTGTTAAGTTTGTGTTTTGGTTTCTTTTTCTTAAACTATAAGCAATTGGTTAACTATATTCGGTCCTACTTAAAAGCGCCTGGGAAAAGAAAAAGCGCCCGGAGAAGAAAAATTAGCGCTCGGAGAAGAAAATAAGCGCCCGGGAGAAGAAAATAATAATATTTTTAACAATATTTTTTGTCCTTAAAAAATAACTAATCATTGCTTGTTTTGTCCTTAATGTAAATGGGGATATGTACGATCCTACATCTAAAGTGTGGTTGCACTTTTACATTTTAGATTTCAAAATTGTATGTAAGTAAGTAAATGGTGAACACTTTTTTATACAGATGCTGAGATAGATTTATTATATCTTTTTATAAAACTAAAACTGTTTCAATTGCTATGGTTATTAGGGTTTTAATGCTTAGACTTAAATTTAAACCAAACACCTGCTTTTTACCCCCTTGTTTTAACTACGGTACATGTATAGTACTGCTTTTTTTGCTGATTTATTATGTGTACCTAATTTAATTAAAATTTATCTGTGAAATTTGAGTTGTCTTATACATTTTTCATTTAGATATCGTTTTTGAAAAACATGTCTTTTGATGTCTTACATGTTATAAATCTTCCGCATAAACTGATCCATTATTATCAGTCTTTCGAAATAGTATTCATATATTGTTAAAATTGAAATATTCATACTTGTTTTTGTGCTTTATTACAAATGTCTATTTTCTTAATTTGCAAATTACTTGTCTAAAATAAAAATAAATCATTGTCCACAACTTAACAAAGTTGTCTCATGTCAATAAAATATCTATATATTTTCCCCGGGCGCTTTTTCCGTTCCCTGGGCGCTATATTTTCTTCCCCGGGCGCTTTTTATGTTCCTAGGGCGCTATATTTTCTTTCCCGGGCGCTCCCGGGCGCATTTTAGTAGGACCCACTATATTTGCTGTATGGAATGAATGTAAGCTGTACAAGTCTGCATTGCATTGTTTTTCTAACCTTCACCTCATTTTCATGGTTCATTGGTCAGTGTTAAGTTTTCTTGGTTATGTCTTTCTTTGAAATTACATGTATATGCATTGTAAGGGGAGGCAATTTATGATCGCCGAGCGGAGCGAGGCAAAACATATTTGGACCTATTCCATGCAGAAAAGGATATTTTTTCAGGCCTTTTCCTTGTATGCAATGTACCTCCCAAGAATACACGACTTGTTAATTTTTTGTTACATTTCAATAAATATGCGCCTTGACTATATTAAAAATAGTTATAAACCAGAGTTAGATTACGTGTCCCGGTAGAGTAAGATTTGTTTTCGCTTTATCCTGCTTTATGACTATTTACAAGATAGTTTTACTTAAGTTTAGGGAAAATTTTGCAAAGACTTAAAATGAAAGCCCCCTGAATTTGGTCTTTTTTTTTTTTTTGGTTTATCCGGCTTATTATTAGGCTGTCCAAATCGAATTAATTTTGACTTCGTTTCAAAGACACAATTTTCAAATCTTAAAATGAAAATGCATACTCAATAACTCATAATTTTATCTATCAAGTTCAAATTATTAAAACGTAACAATGTTTGTATACACCAAAGAGTTTTATTCTGGCTTTGTCAAATGCTAAGGTGATTTTTTTCTGACTGGACGAATCCCATCTTTTTAGCACTTCTATGCATTCAATATCGCCAACATTGTCAATTCTATGTATGCAGATGCAATAGTATTTGGTGGGAAAATTTTATGTGTGCAAAGGAGTTGAGTTGGGTCAGATCCAAATATTGAACACACCTGCATGAAATTATGATTAACCACCTTTTTTTTAACTAACAACCAGCGCTATAAAAATTATGCATGTCTTGATCTTAACCATTTATTTTTTCTTTTCAGTGTTTTTTTTCTCCATTTTTTTCCGTGAGCCCGCAATAGGAGGCAACTGCCTTTATGCCTCTATGTAATTTACGGCCCTGGATACTTTAAGAAAAAATGGTTGATTTTACCTGGTTTTGTGGCTAGCCAAGCCTTTAATGACAATGCCAAATATAAAACTAAAATGATAACATTATGTGACAGGACTACATGTACAGTACAAATAAATGAAAGAACATTCAGGACAGAGAAATACACAAATAAACAATACAACAATACATTTCGACATGCTAATACTGTTATCAAAAGGTAACATAGTTGCAGATCAGCAGAATTATTTTATTTAAAGGATAATTATATTAAAAGAACATTTGCACCAGTGACGCCTCTACAACATATTTTATCCACTGGATCACCAGCAGTATTATTCTTAATTGCCTCCAGGAGGAGAGTGTAAATAATATACATAATGAACAGAAATTAAACAATTGAACAAAATAGGCAAATTAAATCAGAAATGTCATGATTAGTTGCATACAGTGGCGGATCCAAGGTGGGGGGGGGGGGGGAGTTCCGGGGGTTGGAACCCCCTTTTTTTTTGGCCGATCAATGCATTTGATCCCCCCCCTTTTCACTCTGTATTGGGACCCCCCCCCCTTTTAAAATGGCTGGATCCGCCTCTGAAATGAGTAAGTGTCAGTAAAGGATTTTACAGTTATTTTGATTTCGTAGTGAAGTTTTAAGTTTATGAATAAATTGAACGCATATGGCTTGGAATGTCTCTAATTGGTCAATTTCTAATGGGAACTGGTTCGAATTCGAGGATGGTAAGTTATAACAATGTTCTTCATCAGACATGTTTGCTAGGAAGATACTGAAAGTTATTGGATTGCTATGAATAATTTCACACCAAAAGTAACACGTATTTCGTCGAGATAGGAACATCTAAGACTACCATAATACATGTGATAGAGTAGTTTCAGATTGTATAATCAGATAATGAATATGAGAATGTTATTTGAAGTAGCACGGCCCTTCTCTGATGCAGTCTATAACAACAATCTTTAGATATACATTCACTTATAGAGATCGCAGATTCATCTAGGAATTCCACGGATGAACAGTCAGTAACAACAAAATATAGTTTTTTAAAGAAAAATCTATGGAGTAGAATAAGAGCTATAATGATTTTAAGACAAATTTTAGAAGATTTTCAGCCAATTTTTTGTGCTTTTTTTACAAATGTTCCCACAGTTTGAAAGAATTCAATCAGTAAAATTTCAAACAATGAATTAGATAAATGCATTATTTTTTCGTTTTTCAGTTGTAGATCATCGGATCAAAGTTGAAGACAAATTTTACTGAAATCTGCGACATAGCCCATTTACTATTACTTTACTTTTCCATTTTCAATTGGAGCTCCACTGGTGAGTCTTTTGTAGACGAAACGGGCTCCTGGCGCAAATATAATATTACAATCCCGGTATCTATGATGAGTTTTTTTGAAAACGACATGCTGATTTTCGACATTTTTCAAAATTTCCCGGTTTTTAAACTTAAAAATCAAAACATGACATGATAATAAACATGATACTATTATTGCAACAATATAGAATATCAATAGTAAGCAAAACACCTAATTTCTAGTATTTTTTTTTCTTTTTTTTTCAGAAATTTATTGAAAATAAGAAACTCGCAAATTTGCGAGACTATAAACAAGGAAGGTATATAATTAAATCAAGGTTTGAAATTTGTCCTCTCAATGGTTAAAAGCCTATAGCGGGCTTTTCACCGAAAGAGTAGTACTACATATTCCACAGTAAGATGTACATTTATTTAGAAATATAATATTGCTCTATTATCTGACGAATTTTTATTTTGTTTTTCAAGATAAACTAACGCGGAAGTATTATTATGATAAATAAAAAGTTCTGGACCCAAATTTTTTTACAGTGTAATTTCACCCCCCTACTTGCAATTTGAGGCATTAAACATGGAGAAATAAATTTGGAAGTGGTAAAAAAATTAATGGCAAGTAACCCACTGTCAACACTAGGGACTATATTCGTGGAACAACGAAAATCAAGGGACGACAATTGTGGTCTCGGACCTAATAGGATAGAAAGAGTTGATAAATCTTATAACAACTTGGTATGACCAAAGCTTAAGAAATTATAACACTGCTTACAAAGTTTCATGACAATAGGATGTATATTAAAGACAATAAGTTAAGTTCTATACTCATCTTTGCGTGTAAAATTTTGACGTTAAAATTGAAAAATTTCAACTATCAACATTTGGGGCTTTAAAAATTAAAATATTGCAAAAAAATACTTTTTAAATGCCTTAATAAATAACTTATCATGTGCTAAAAGCAATAGAGTACTCATTTGATTCATCAGACTTGGCATAATTATTCAAAAGTCAAATTTATATGAGCCTGCGCCTAAAAATTGAGGTTTTTCAATGAAGGGGGGCCTTACATGAAGATGTAGTATTTTCCAGCAATTTTAAACTTGTGAAGCTTTTTGGTTATAAATCATCCTTACATATGTATTGAAAGTACTTTAAATGGAAAGAAAAGTTACAAATAACATATCATATTAGTTTAAAAGGGTCTTAGGGCAAGTAAGACTGGAAAAAAATTAGGGTCAATTTAGGCCGTGCACATATTTACATTTAAAAATGCAAATTGAGGCTATAAGAAATAAAAATTTGTGTCTTTTTTATCATTTCTATACTCATGTGACATGATACAACAAATCTGAGCACAAAAAGACTCTTGCAATTAACTTTTCTTACAAACAGTATGGTCTGATACAAAGATTTTTGCCTTTTTAGGGAAAAACTTGCATGCAATTTATTCTCAACAGGCTTATATTTAAACCACTTGCTATCCTACAGAAGAAAAGAAAGATATTATGTGAAATGGAACAGGTACAATAGACATTTTAAAGTGCTTTTGATACAAATTTAGTGAGGTCTTTATTATGGACTTCAAATTTTATGTACCAAGCTCCCCACTTTTGACTTCATCCAAACAGGGCGTTAGACAAGGGTCATTTATACAACACATTTTGCACATATTATCTGAGATAATCTTCTTTTCTGTAGATTCAGAGTTCATAAATAAGTAAAAGAACTAGATAAAGGCATAGAAACACAAATATTGACACATGAAAACCTGTCAGATAGAAAGTCAGGATGCCATTTATGCATTAATATTGAAAAAGCTATAAATGCCTATTTTGAACATAAAATTCCAAAATTGGTCATTTTTGCAGAAATTCTATAAAATAAAAGTTTAAATTCTTTAGTTTCATGCTATTTGACAAATTGAAACCATCAAATCATTTAGGGAAGTTGCCAAAGTACAGATTCTATATTTACAGATTTCACATCTTAGGATAGAAAGAGTTGATAAATCTTATAACAACTTGGTATGACTAAAGCTTAAGAAATTATAACACTGCTTACAAAGTTTCATGACAATAGGATGTATATTAAAGACAATAAGTTAAGTTCTATACTCATCTTTGCGTGTAAAATTTTGATGTTAAAATTGAAAAATTTCAACTATCAACATTTGGGGCTTTAAAAATTAAAATATTGCAAAAAAATACTTTTTAAATGCCTTAATAAATAACTTATCATGTACTAAAAGCAATAGAGTACTCATTTGATTCATCAGACTTGGCATAATTATTCAAAAGTCAAATTTATATGAGCCTGCGCCTAAAAATGGAGGTTTTTCAATGAAGGGGGGCCTTACATGAAGATGTAATATTTTCCAGCAATTTTAAACTTGTGAAGCTTTTTGGTTATAAATCATCCTTACATATGTATTGAAAGTACTTTAAATGGAAAGAAAAGTTACAAATAACATATCATATTAGTTTAAAAGGGTCTTAGGCCAGGTAAGACTGGAAAAAAATTAGGGTCAATTTAGGCCATGCACATATTTACATTTAAAAATGCAAATTAAGGCTATAAGAAATAAAAATTTGTGTCTTTTTTATCATTTCTATACTCATGTGACATGATACAACAAATCTGAGCACAAAAAGACTCTTGCAATTAACTTTTCTTACAAACAGTATGGTCTTATACAAAGATTTTTGCCTTTTTAGGGAAAAACTTGCATGCAATTTATTCTCAACAGGCTTATATTTAAACCACTTGCTATCCTACAGAAGAAAAGAAAGATATTATGTGAAATGGAACAGGTACAATAGACATTTTAAAGTGCTTTTGATACAAATTTAGTGAGGTCTTTATTATGGACTTCAAATTTTATGTACCAAGCTCCCCACTTTTGACTTCATCCAAACAGGGCGTTAGACAAGGGTCATTTATACAACACATTTTGCACATATTATCTGAGATAATCTTCTTTTCTGTAGATTCAGAGTTCATAAATATAAGTAAAAGAACTAGATAAAGGCATAGAAACACAAATATTGACACATGAAAACCTGTCAGATAGAAAGTCAGGATGCCATTTATGCATCAATATTGAAAAAGCTATAAATGCCTATTTTGACCATAAAATGCCAAAATTGGTCATTTTTGCAGAAATTCTATAAAATAAAAGTTTAAATCCTTTAGTTTCATGCTATTTGACAAATTGAAACCATCAAATCATTTAGGGAAGTTGCCAAAGTACAGATTCTATATTTACAGATTTCACCTCTTAGGATAGAAAGAGTTGACAAATCTTATAACAACTTGGTATGACCAAAGCTTAAGAAATTATAACACTGCTTACAACGTTTCATGACAATAGGATGTATATTAAAGACAATAAGTTAAGTTCTATACTCATCTTTGCGTGTAAAATTTTGACGTTAAAATTGAAAAATTTCAACTATCAACATTTGGGGCTTTAAAATTCAAAATATTGCAAAAAAATACTTTTTAAATGCCTTAATAAATAACTTATCATGTACTAAAAGCAATAGAGTACTCATTTGATTCATCAGACTTGGCATAATTATTCAAAAGTCAAATTTATATGAGCCTACGCCTAAAAATGGAGGTTTTTCAATGAAGGGGGGCCTTACATGAAGATGTAGTATTTTCCAGCAATTTTAAACTTGTGAAGCTTTTTGGTTATAAATCATCCTTACATATGTATTGAAAGTACTTTAAATGGAAAGAAAAGTTACAAATAACATATCATATTAGTTTAAAAGGGTCTTAGGCCAGGTAAGACTGGAAAAAAATTAGGGTCAATTTAGGCCGTGCACATATTTACATTTAAAAATGCAAATTGAGGCTATAAGAAATAAAAATTTGTGTCTTTTTTATCATTTCTATACTCATGTGACATGATACAACAAATCTGAGCACAAAAAGACTCTTGCAATTAACTTTTCTTACAAACAGTATGGTCTGATACAAAGATTTTTGCCTTTTTAGGGAAAAACTTGCATGCAATTTATTCTCAACAGGCTTATATTTAAACCACTTGCTATCCTACAGAAGAAAAGAAAGATATTATGTGAAATGGAACAGGTACAATAGACATTTTAAAGTGCTTTTGATACAAATTTAGTGAGGTCTTTATTAAGGACTTCAAATTTTATGTACCAAGCTCCCCACTTTTGACTTCATCCAAACAGGGCGTTAGACAAGGGTCATTTATTCAACACATTTTGCACATATTATCTGAGATAATCTTCTTTTCTGTAGATTCAGAGTTCATAAATAAGTAAAAGAACTAGATAAAGGCATAGAAACACAAATATTGACACATGAAAACCTGTCAGATAGAAAGTCAGGATGCCATTTATGCATCAATATTGAAAAAGCTATAAATGCCTATTTTGAACATAAAATGCCAAAATTGGTCATTTTTGCAGAAATTCTATAAAATAAAAGTTTAAATCCTTTAGTTTCATGCTATTTGACAAATTGAAACCATCAAATCATTTAGGGAAGTTGCCAAAGTACAGATTCTATATTTACAGATTTCACCTCTTAGGATAGAAAGAGTTGATAAATCTTATAACAACTTGGTATGACCAAAGCTTAAGAAATTATAACACTGCTTACAACGTTTCATGACAATAGGATGTATATTAAAGACAATAAGTTAAGTTCTATACTCATCTTTGCGTGTAAAATTTTGACGTTAAAATTGAAAAATTTCAACTATCAACATTTGGGGCTTTAAAATTCAAAATATTGCAAAAAAATACTTTTTAAATGCCTTAATAAATAACTTATCATGTACTAAAAGCAATAGAGTACTCATTTGATTCATCAGACTTGGCATAATTATTCAAAAGTCAAATTTATATGAGCCTGCGCCTAAAAATGGAGGTTTTTCAATGAAGGGGGGCCTTACATGAAGATGTAGTATTTTCCAGCAATTTTAAACTTGTGAAGCTTTTTGGTTATAAATCATCCTTACATATGTATTGAAAGTACTTTAAATGGAAAGAAAAGTTACAAATAACATATCATATTAGTTTAAAAGGGTCTTAGGCCAGGTATGACTGGAAAAAAATTAGGGTCAATTTAGGCCGTGCACATATTTACATTTAAAAATGCAAATTGAGGCTATAAGAAATAAAAATTTGTGTCTTTTTTATCATTTCTATACTCATGTGACATGATACAACAAATCTGAGCACAAAAAGACTCTTGCAATTAACTTTTCTTACAAACAGTATGGTCTGATACAAAGATTTTTGCCTTTTTAGGGAAAAACTTGCATGCAATTTATTCTCAACAGGCTTATATTTAAGCCACTTGCTATCCTACAGAAGAAAAGAAAGATATTATGTGAAATGGAACAGGTACAATAGACATTTTAAAGTGCTTTTGATACAAATTTAGTGAGGTCTTTATTATGGACTTCAAATTTTATGTACCAAGCTCCCCACTTTTGACTTCATCCAAACAGGGCGTTAGACAAGGGTCATTTATTCAACACATTTTGCACATATTATCTGAGATAATCTTCTTTTCTGTAGATTCAGAGTTCATAAATAAGTAAAAGAACTAGATAAAGGCATAGAAACACAAATATTGACACATGAAAACCTGTCAGATAGAAAGTCAGGATGCCATTTATGCATCAATATTGAAAAAGCTATAAATGCCTATTTTGAACATAAAATGCCAAAATTGGTCATTTTTGCAGAAATTCTATAAAATAAAAGTTTAAATCCTTTAGTTTCATGCTATTTGACAAATTGAAACCATCAAATCATTTAGGGAAGTTGCCAAAGTACAGATTCTATATTTACAGATTTCACCTCTTAGGATAGAAAGAGTTGATAAATCTTATAACAACTTGGTATGACCAAAGCTTAAGAAATTATAACACTGCTTACAACGTTTCATGACAATAGGATGTATATTAAAGACAATAAGTTAAGTTCTATACTCATCTTTGCGTGTAAAATTTTGACGTTAAAATTGAAAAATTT
This sequence comes from Mytilus galloprovincialis, assembly GCF_965363235.1. Taxonomy (NCBI): domain Eukaryota; kingdom Metazoa; phylum Mollusca; class Bivalvia; order Mytilida; family Mytilidae; genus Mytilus; species Mytilus galloprovincialis. The sequence continues at coordinate 70,053,535 of NC_134847.1, forward strand.
CAACTATCAACATTTGGGGCTTTAAAAATCAAAATATTGCAAAAAAATACTTTTTAAATGCCTTAATAAATAACTTATCATGTACTAAAAGCAATAGAGTACTCATTTGATTCATCAGACTTGGCATAATTATTCAAAAGTCAAATTTATATGAGCCTGCGCCTAAAAATTGAGGTTTGTCAATGAAGGGGGGCCTTACATGAAGATGTAGTATTTTCCAGCAATTTTAAACTTGTGAAGCTTTTTGGTTATAAATCATCCTTACATATGTATTGAAAGTACTTTAAATGGAAAGAAAAGTTACAAATAACATATCATATTAGTTTAAAAGGGTCTTAGGCCAGGTAAGACTGGAAAAAAATTAGGGTCAATTTAGGCCGTGCACATATCTACATTAAAAAATGCAAATTGAGGCTATAAGAAATAAAAATTTGTGTCTTTTTTATCATTTCTATACTCATGTGACATGATACAACAAATCTGAGCACAAAAAGACTCTTGCAATTAACTTTTCTTACAAACAGTATGGTCTGATACAAAGATTTTTGCCTTTTTAGGGAAAAACTTGCATGCAATTTATTCTCAACAGGCTTATATTTAAACCACTTGCTATTCTTCAGAAGAAAAGAAAGATATTATGTGAAATGGAACAGGTACAATAGACATTTTAAAGTGCTTTTGATACAAATTTAGTGAGGTCTTTATTATGGACTTCAAATTTTATGTACCAAGCTCCCCACTTTTGACTTCATCCAAACAGGGCGTTAGACAAGGGTGTTTTATACAACACATTTTGCACATATTATCTGAGATAATCTTCTTTTCTGTGGAGTCAGAGTTCATGAATAAGTAAAAGAACTAGATAAAGGCATAGAAACACAAATATTGACACATGAAAACCTGTCAGATAGAAAGTCAGGATGCCATTTATGCATCAATATTGAAAAAGCTATAAATGCCTATTTTGAACATAAAATTCCAAAATTGGTCATTTTTGCAGAAATTCTATAAAATAAAAGTTTAAATCCTTTAGTTGCATGCTATTTGACAAATTGAAACCATCAAATCATTTAGGGAAGTTGCCAAAGTACAGATTCTATATTTACAGATTTCACCTTAATAGGTCCGAGACCACAATTATTTCGTAGTGCATTTCTTTTAGAACATAAATGAAAATAAAAAAAATCCCACCTCGCTTTCTCAAAGAAACTTTTACAGTGTGTTGTACTACTTTTGGGACAAATTGTATCAAAATTATAGAAAACTTCATCGGCTTTAACCCAAAATATGGACAATTTTATGTTTAGGGCGTCTTGAAATCTTTTGACAGCTTCCGAAGTGCTAATTTTCAACCTATTTCACCTTGACCAAATCACTACTTTCCTTTAAAATTCTGGACCCAAATTTTTTTACAGTGTAATTTCACCCCCTACTTGCAATTTGAGGCATTAAACATGGAGAAATAAATTTGGAAGGGGTATAAAAATTAATGGCAAGTAACCCACTGTCAACACTAGGGACTATATTCGGACCAACTGTTTAGTATGCGGCACATATGTACAAATGTTTTTTATCTCACGTTTGCTGAAGCCGGGTATCACCTGCATGTGTTGGTTTCAGAATGTTACCTGAGATAACATACTGAATGTGCAAAAAGATTTATGCAAATAGATACCTTAAAGATTCTAAATATTTATTAATGTGCTTTCAATTTGCTATTGCTATGTTCAATAAGTAATTTTCTTTATTCATATAAATTTCCTCAAATATGTAAAACAACGTATACGCAATAACAGGAAAACTGTACAAAATGTCCCAATGCTACAAACAAACAAAAAATGAAAAAAATACATGTTGTCATCTGACCGTGACCTCATTTTCATGATTCAATGATCTATGTTAACTTTTGTGTTTATGAAGAAGGTCTTTGCAACCAAGAGCATAGTAACGTGTTTGATAAAGTGCATACACTACAACTAAAGCCTCACCTTCAAAAGGAGCATACCTACTTTCAGCCAGACATAATTTTCAACCATCATTAAAACAGTTGGGGGTTTACTAGAGCACTGATAGTACTTCTGAATGAAGCAGTACATAATTCAGTCAACAGACCAGTCGGTAGCTGGGCATGTCATACGAACAGGGTCATAAAGACGAACACCTTCCTTCATCTCCTGAATAATGATCTCTTTGGATTGGTGAAATACTTCATCTAGGTCATTTGTCCAGCAGAAGATTATTGGTGGTTTCAATAGAGCCCGAAATGGTTTTATTTCTCTTGCCATGGCAAATGCATATGCTCCTTGGTTGATAAACCCAGAACAAGCTCTTGCACCAGGAATTTAAGATGCTGTTGGGAAGTTGCTTATTGCATCTTGGAAATTGGTACTTTGTCGTTTATATGTTGGGTGTTCGCGAGTCCTTCAAATTTTACATTGTCTTGAGTAAATTGAAACTTCCTCAGGTTTAATGTAATACTATTACAAGCACACACGTCAAGCCCTTAGATTTCGCTTCTTGAAATAAAAGACTTTATTTTGCAGAGTATATTAATCATGTATATTGGTTTTTAAAACTATCTTTTAAGGCAGTTTGCATATGTCTATGGACATTCTCTTGTAAACTATTTTGCAAGGCTATTTTGCTGATTTCTGATTAAATGCATTCAACAGAATGTACAATATTATATTCTACTCTAATAACAGTTACAGTATGCATAAGATGAGCTTAAACATTTTTACTTTTCTATTGTAGGCAAAAAGACCATGGTATCATATGTAAATAGGGGAATTGACTGTCTGATTTTCGTGATCTGTTAGGAATTGAACGAAAGAACATCCGTGGAGATACAAGATTCATACAGTTTTCACCATGAATCCCCTATGCTGTCTCATTGTCGTGCTTTGTCTGTGTTTGCTGATAATGTGTAATTTGGAATTTACAAATAAAATAGGTATGATAAAAGCTAGAATTTATTCCTAGAAATTACAAAAAAAAGTTAGATTAGTCAACCTTTTTAAAATCAATTGTATATCCCGCCTATACTAGTAGAGGGACAATTTGTTAAATGGTCTGTGTTTAGTCTGTCTTTCTTACAGTACGATGAAATTTGCATTTAAATTTTCTAAGGAACTACAAATCTGAGCTTCCAGAAGTTTTGTATTTCAATGAATAATTTATTAAATTTGACAATTTGAGCTTGGTTGATAATTTTTCATAACATTTACTCCGAATCTACACCTCAGAGCTTTTTGAAACTTGTTATCAAGCTTCACATTAACATGATTTACTGTTGGTGCTATTTTAGATTCATGCTTCATCTACTAATGGTTTATAAAATACTGACATATTCGAAAGGAAGACATAAAAGCCATGAATGAAATGACTTGGTTCACTATTAATTTCAAAGTTAAGGCCCAAAAAATCTGAAAAAAAAATTCACTGCGTTAACGTATACGTATTGAAACTTGACTTAACATTTTTTTTAAATGTCCAATTGTTTCAGTAAAATATATGTGCTCACCAACTGTATCATTAGTGACGTGATTTAGACGTCATAATGAGTAGAAATTTCGTTGGCACTATTTTGCAAAATTAATGGCAGTTTCTGAAAAATTAACAGTCATGTGGCGACACCTTTCACAAATACAAAATCATGAAAAAAGGTGGAAAAATTGACAAATATTAGAATAAATTGACGAAAATTAAATCTATTCGTATTACAGATCAATATAAAGCAACTACACAATTTTCGTTTTATACTTTTACGTATCATTTATTTACCAATGCACATGCCGATTAAATTTACTGTACTAATTGAAGTTAAAAATAACTTTCACATGGCCGTTATTACGGATCCGGGCTCGTCTATTTTTATGGTCCTATGTTTTTTTTATATCATAACACACCTTTTGCAGTGTTTGGAAATCTATTTATATATTACACCTTACGTCAATTTAATAGTGACGTTAAATTGTTGTAGGGTTTTCCCTATGACACTGTTTGAAGTTAATAGATTTAGTCTTTGGATTAAGCTTTCAGATCAAGAAATGGCATAATTTAGCATTAACCGATAAAAACATCAGAACTACTAACCAAGATGAGATTTTTTACCATTTTTTAGCTTTTTAAAATAAAACTTGAAATATAAAAGATAAAGAGAATCTTTGTTGATGGTAAAAACAATGAGAACAAAAACAACAATTTACAAAAAACTCTGACGAAAACTAAAGACTGAGCAACACAAAACCTAATACTGGGTTGAACTCTTCATTATCATGATTATACTGGAACATTTTTTAAGTGTAAAAACTATGAATATCGTTAAATTTAGACAAATATCAATATGGCACATTTGTTCTAGATGGGTATGGCACGCCGTTATTATATTTATTCAATTTCGAGATATCTTATTTAGTTAAATAAGATATCTTATAAACTAATTGAGATATCTTAATAACAAAATGAGATATCTTATATATTAATTGAGATATCTGATTTATTAAATAAGATATCTGATTTATTAAATAAGATATCTTATATATTAAATAAGATATCTTATTAAAATGTTTATAAAGATATCTTATTAAATATATAAGATATCTTATTTAAAATATAAGATATCTTATTAATTAATAGAGATATCTTATTAACTTATAGAGATATCTTAAAAACTAATAGAGATATCTTATAAACTTTTAGAGATATCTTATTAACTTATAGAGATATCTAATTAACTTATAGAGATATCTAATTAACTTATAGAGATATCTTATAAACTAATAGAGATATCTTATAAACTTTTAGAGATATCTTATTAACTTATAGAGATATCTAATTAACTAATAGAGATATCTTATAAACTTTTAGAGATATCTTATTAACTTAAAGAGATATCTTTTTTAATTGGTTATACAGATATCTTATTTAATATATAAGATATCTCCATAAGTTAATAAGATATCTTTATTAGTTTATAAGATATCTCTATTAATTAATAAGATATCTCTATTAGTTTATAAGATATCTCTATTAATTAATAAGATATCTTATATACTTTATAAGATATCTTATTAATTAATAGAGATATCTTATTAACTTAAAGAGATATCTTATAAACTAATAGAGATATCTTATAAACTAATAGAGATATCTTATAAACTAAAAGAGATATCTTATTTACTTTCAAATTAAATAAGATATCTTATAAAGTATGTATTTAAAAGATATCTTTATAAAGAAGTAAGATATCTTATATACTTTATAAGATATCTTATTAATTAATAGAGATATCTTATTAACTTATAGAGATATCTTATAAACTAATAGAGATATCTTATAAACTTTTAGAGATATCTTATTAACTTATAGAGATATCTAATTAACTTATAGAGATATCTTATAAACTAATAGAGATATCGTATAAACTTTTAGAGACATCTTATTAACTTAAAAAGATATCTTATTTAATTGGTTATAAAGATATCTTATTTAATATATAAGATATCTCCATAAGTTAATAAGATATCTCTATTAGTTTATAAGATATCTCTATTAATTAATAAGATATCTTATAAAGTATGTATTTAAAAGATATCTTTATAAAGAAGTAAGATATCTTATATACTTTATAAGATATCTTATTAATTAATAGAGATATCTTATTAACTTATAGAGATATCTTATAAACTAATAGAGATATCTGATAAACTAATAGAGATATCTTATTCACTTTCAAATTAAATAAGATATCTTATAAAGATTAAAGATATCTTATAAAAATTAAAGATATCTTATAAAAATTTAAGATATCTTAATACTTAATAAGATATCTTGTTAAATAAATAAGAAATCTTCAAATTTGAATAAATATAAAAACGGCGTGCCAAAGATGGGTGTATCATTCTCACTAGATTTTCTCCACAACATGTCACTACCGTGTCTGTACTATGACTTTACAAACTGAGCCATTGTGCAGACTGTTGTTGTCAATGGCCCAATGGCATAGCTTCGGATGAGAAAAAATAGGATGTAACTGTGCTGAACTCGTTTTGACTGTGCTGATGTAACTGTGCTGACTCGTTAAATCTCGGTCTATTTCTGAAATTTATTCTTGCATTACTTTGATTTTTTAACCCTGTATGCTAACATTGCCTATGTGAAATTTTAAAATTGTTTGTATGTACATTGAACGACAAATATATGTGACGTGTGGAATTTTCTGACGTTAGACACGCAAATCAATGAATGTATTTGTAGATAGATGTTTTTGTGTTCTGTTAAATTGTTCCTTTTGAAATTGTTACACGATGATGACTGCTGTTCCCATATTTTGACTATTTTATTTATTGTGTCTGTTTAGTTAACGCATCATTGTAAATATAACGGAATTTGATAAGACTGTCATCAAAGTGAGAGGGTTAGCCCTATAGAACCACGTTTAATCTACCATTTTCTACATTTGAAAATTCCTGTTCCAAGTCAGTAATATGACAGTTCTTGTCCATTCGTTTTTGATGCGTTTTGTATTTTAATTTTGCCATGTCATTATGGACTTTCCGAATTGATTTTCCCCTAAGTTCAATATTTTTGTGATTTTACTTTTTGTTTATGTTGCATAAATCGTAATGTTATATTTCAGACATTTTCAGATGTGAATTTAAGTCTACCACTGAAAGTAAAACTAATTAACTGACCCACGTTCACAGCTTTAAATTATCCAATTATTGCTGTAGAACTTATTGCAAATACTACTAAAACAATCTTAAAGGGGTACTAGCTACGAGATACGAGATATGAAAAAAATAGAATATGATTTTGTTTGGATCAATAATTACAATACGTGAAATGACGAAATAATAATACGTTTTTAGCAACCAATAATGTTCCATTTTGTCAACATTAGCAAAGAAACATTGCTGATGAATTATTTACTTGCAGGTGAATAATTCGACCTCACTGAATCCGTATTTGTGTGGCTTTCAATTAAATCCAATAAATTGGTTAAGCATGTATAGATCGTGGTCAGCCGTTAAAATGAAAAGAATGTCAACATTGAAGCAGAAAACAAAAGTGAACATTTATGTTTATATCGGGTTATATTACAATCGGCAGTCTTCGATGTTCATCTCGCAAGTCAAATAAATGGCGTCTAAAGTATGATTTATATTATCGCGTACATGCAGTGTTAACTGTTTAATTCAGACTTATTGTAATTTGAATTCACATTGTAGTATGTTTTAAATCAACTATGAGAATTCAAGTCAAATCGGTGAACAGAAATTTGACAGCTAGTGCCCCTTTAACAAATACATATAACTATTTAAAACTCTTTCTTATTTTAGGGAACCTTGAAGGAACATTGATGTACAGCAATGTCTTCATTATAGTTGTTTCAACGTTAATGATAATATTTACATTGAAGCTACCAATTTGTGATATATTATCAAACATTTATTGTGCATTAGGTGAGTACCAAGTGTTATATTGATAGAAATATAGAAGCATCATTTACATATAGTATTACATAATTTGTGTGATTGTGATATTTGTATATTATTTCAGATGTAGAATGATATGAAAAATATCATATCGATGAAATCTACTCATCTGAAATAAGTAAAATTTGAGGGTGGGGACAGTATACTCATCTGATATACATAGACAGTCACATGGGAGATAATACCTGCTATCTGGACCATGTTTAAAAGTGCATTGGTAACTTTGTTTTTTCTTGATTCCTGTGAGAAATGGTCAAGTGGATTTATATATTAAACGCAAATATTTAGTTTTAAGAACTAAGACATATTATTTTTCTTTTTAAACGTTTAAAAGGGTTTTTAACTATCAACTTAATTTTTACTGAATTGACTCAAATTTTCAAATTTGATTTAAAACATATCAAAACAAATATCCAAAATATACAATGTCTAAAAAAACAATTTACAATGCATGGGCTTGATAATATACATCATCATTTCGTGAGTATTTTAGTTAAGTTGCTATCTAATTAACATGACATACAGACCTGCGAATACTGCTGTCGTTCATATAACCCGATATAAACATAAACATGATAAGCATAGATATATAATGTAATAAGATAGCGAACATGTGCACTTGGATGTTTGAAAGTCTTTTGAATTCTGATTTCTAGTTTAGGTTAAAAATATATGTTAGTCATCGTTCTTTCCTGTATAAGAATGGGTTTTAGTGGATCGAATTAGTATATCAAATGATTTAACTTTTTTTCGCTTTCAATGTTAAAATTATGCATTTAACAATTGACAAAAAAAACCTTTGTGAACATGCTCATATAGCCAACACACCCACATTGATACTGGGCAAAGGTTCATAACTCTATATAATAAAGTCAACTGATATACATTTCTTGTGGATATGTTCTCTTTATTTACCACGTTTCATGATGACATGTTCTTGTGTGGTTTCAGAGGAGTAACGCGCTGACCATCAGTTGCAGTAGTATATGTTTAGGTCACAATTCTTAGGTCAAAGGTTCATAACTCATTGAAAAAATAACATCATAAGTGTCTCTTTGTATACACAATTACATAATATGTCATAATTGTCTATAAATTACATAGAAGTTGCAATTACAACTCTTGCAGTAGTATATATATATTGGGGCAACATTCTAAGTTCAAAGGGTATTACTCCAAACAAAGAAATTGAATCATAATTTTCTGTCGATATGCACATCTACATATTATGTCTTTATTGTTTACAAATGTTATGAAATTTTGCTATGTGGGCCCAGAGAAGTTACAATAACAAGACCAGCCTCATTCTGACTGACGGAAGGACGGACTGATAAGTCAATGTGATGAAATCAATGATAGCAAAATGAAGACATTATTCCAAGATTTTAACACAATTTTTAAATGCTAACCTTTAAGTTAAAGTTTATGGAGAGAACCCATAAATTTTCATGAATTGTATGTTAATTAAATTAATTGTTAATTAAAAACTTGCTGCTATAAGGCAAGACATAAATCTAAATCTGTTTTAAAGATCCCATAATTATGTTATAATTCTGTAAAACTAAATGATGTCTTTAAATGTTTTACAGGAATATTGTATTTGTCAACTTTAAATTCAACATATACATCCATAAATTATCTTGGACATCTGGTGTTACACATTCTAACTATGTGGAATGTGAAGTTCAAAAAAATTAACTTAAGAATATTAAAAGAGAGATTCAATCGAAGTCTAATGCATCTTTGTCACTGTTTGGAAAAAATCTATAGAAAATCTTCCCAGATCAATGGTTTAAACAGTAGAGTTACATGCATAGATGACAACATACTGATAAAGCAAGTAAACTGTTTGAACGAGGAAGATTTTGAATTGATAAATGGATGTGGAACTGAACACTTTGAAGGTTAGCATTTTTTCCCTTAAGGTACTGCTCTTGTGATAGAATAAACATTTGATAGTGATTTGACAAAATTTAGTCCTGGTATCTGTGATGAGTTTATTTGATGGTGATCAGAATATTTTTGTTTCAAGGAAGATTAGGTTCTTTCCATTATCTTGGATTTCAAATACTAGAAGACAATTATCCTTATGGAAATATGCGCATTTTGAGAGTAATAATGTAATTTCTTTGTCAAACTTTTCTATTTTGTACATGGAGATATCGTGTCACCAAATCTCCTTGCACTATGCCCGACGCGCTAGACCACTACACTACCTGGGGTCTACAATAATAAAGGTTTCGGTAATGGGTTGTTACCTTTCCTCATCTTTTTTTTTTTATCTAGCGTCATAATACACTACATGATATATAAGGCATGCAGATGAAATCTTTTTTATCTAGCGTCATAATACACTACATGATATATAAGGCATGCAGATGAAATCTTTACAGACCAGCAAAATTATCTATCGTAGAGGATCTCACAAATTAAGGTAGGATGCAGTCACATAATTATAATATAAGTACGTCTGCACCAGTGACAACTCTACGCCAAATTTTATTCATCGGATCACAAGTGATGGTGATACGAGGTTAAAAATACATTCTGTATATATAATTTGTCCAACAATGTTAGATCTTCAAATTTTCCGTTCTTCTCTGACCGGGATTCAAATTCTTGCTACTGAAAAATCGTGTCACCTATTCTCAGTGCACAGCGCCCGACACTCTAGACCACTCGACCACATAGGCTCTACAATAGCAAAGCTTTTGAAACTTTATTGTAGAGCATATATTTATATATAATTCGTCTAAAAACAGCACAACAAGGTAAGAACTGTTAATTTGTGGAAGCAAATTTTTTTATTCTTCCCTGGCTGTATGTATAAAGAAAATGGTGTGTTTTATCATATTTTTTTTAAAATACAGAATATTTTTATTTGATTCATTTTTTTCTTCAATTTTGCAATTCAACATGTCAAAGAGTTGATAACTTTTATATGTCTGCCATTTACTCATATTACTTATCATAATGTGGACCGCTCATTGTTATTGAATTTCCCTCCCTTTTTTGTCATGCAACACTGAATAAATATAAGTCTCAATCAAGGCAATATATTGTTGTCCAAATTCTGTTAACATCAGCTGATATTTTCAATTTTTACTCCATAGTTATCTATTTTGATTTTGTTCGGGATTGACACATTTCATAATTCTGTAATAAGTTAAATAATGTTTAATTAAGTCTTTGAGAACCAAAGTAAGATACTTTATATTAATATTCTTGTACTTATTATAAAATACATCAAAAAACATGTGTAGAAACTTGATCTTGATTAATTTGCAATGTTTAGACATTTACCTGTGACGTTATTTTTTGTGGCGTTGATCCATTTATGTGACAGACACATAGTATGTTATTCTATTAAGCTGTTTTATGTACTGTCCTATAATAATTGTTGTTTTTCCTTGTTATTCTGTGGTTGACATGTCAAAATGTAATATTATATTATTTATTTATGTACACCTCTGTCTGTGATGTTTTTGCATTTATTTATACTCACTACAAACCATTAAAGTCTGAAATGGCCTATATCAGTACTCGACTGTATTGATTTTTACTCGACCAGTCTGAATTGGTCTGACTTTTACTTGACATTACTCGACCCCAGTCTGAACCATACTCGACTGTACTGAATCGTACTTGACCCTTATCTTAGCCATTGAAAATAATCTGAACTATTACTCGACCAGTCTGAAACAATCTTAACCCATTCTTGATCTGTACTCGACCTATTTATCCAGTCTAAACCATACTTAACCAAGGGTCTGAACAATACTCGACCAGTCTGAACCATACTAGACCAAATAACCTCTACTTTTTTAACTGTTAAAATAAATTTCTTTTTAACCGACATATATAACAACAGCCAACAAAATTTACAAATTCTTTAACCTTATATTAGAAATATATCTATTATTATATTTAGGATAAAAAATAACATATTATTTATAATTTATATCAAAAAGGGATAAATTTAAATAAATAACTAAAATTGTTTTTCTGAGTAGTGGTGAAATATAAAGTGTATTAAATTCTAAATAACATTTATTCAAAATTTCAACATCCTGTTTAACTTAAAAAAAAAAAAACAAGGCCTTTCGAATTTACAAGATAGATAAGTAATACACGAATTTAAGAAAATAGGGCTTTCTTTTTACCTACAGGTAAAACACACATGTACTGAGGCAATTAGACCATATTAAAGTACTTAAGGAATGCCATGTCTTTAATTTGACAAAAAATACTTAAATCAGTTGAAATAAATTTTTACTGTTACTTTGGAACACATTTCCTTTTTTAAAAAGGTTATCAATGATTGATATGGAAATTCTATTATCATGATTATATTAAATTCTTGGTTTAATAAAACAAAACAATTGAGGTCTCATTATTTTTAATTTATTAAGTTGTTTTATATACTATATTTTATAAATATTAATAAAAAAAACCATTCACTGCATTATTTACTAAAGTCAACTGACACCATAAATCTATACTTGGCTTAAGTTAATGGTGAAAATAGTCCAGTTAGCATAAAATACTTCAGAAATATTCATAAAATTTTGAATAATATTGAAAATATTAGTCACAATTCATTGTTTAGATTATTTGATCAGCTTGTTTTATTTGTATTTCAAAAATGATATATATTATTATGTAGGTGTTGATTAATATTGTGTTGAAGTTATATATTATGAAACATTATTGTGAAATTTTAATTTCAATACTATATTGAATACATTTTTAATATCAAGTTGTTGTTCAAATTTCATTTTTATTAAAAAAAAATTCCTAAATTGATAAAATTCAGTTGATAGATACAAAGAATAGGTCTAGGTTGGTCAAGACTTGGTCGGGTATGGTTCAGACTAGGTCGAGTACGGTTCAGACTAGGTCGAGTATGGTTCCAACTAGGTCGAGCATGGTTCCGACTCGTATAAAATGGTTAAGAACTGGTCAAGTACAAATTCAGACGGTTAAGTATGGCTCAGACTACAGTCGAGTATTATCAAGTAAATTTCAGACTGGTCGAGCAAAAATCAGTGCAGTCTAGTACAGATATAGGCCATTTCAGACTTTTACTGGTTTGTAGTGACTGTATACCCGTCATTTTAGCGATATACTTAACATTGTCATAAAGCGTGGAAGTTTGGCCAGTCACAAAACTAGGTTCAACCCACCATTCTTTCTTAAAACGTCGTGTACCACGTCAGAAATATGGCAGTTCATTTCTATGCATGTTGCATTGTTGTTCGTGTTTTATTGCACTTCAGTGCTTGGTTGTTTTCCTCTTATAGTTGATGTGTTTCCCTCAGTTTTAGTTTGTAACTAGGATTTGTTTTCTCTCAATTGAAGTATGACTATTGGATTGGACAAGGTCAGCAGCAATAAACTAATCAGATGAATGAATTTATGTTTGCAGATGTTTTATCAGAATTACCTGATAGTCTTGTGAAAGAGATGTTGAAAAAGAAAAAAAATGATGATGTATGTCTTGATGAAGGAGTTATATCAGAAGTACCTATGTTTCCTGTAATAGATGAAAGTGAAATGGGGACTTCTACAGAAATCAATGATGATGAAAAGGAGAATGAAAAAAATGATGAAATTGTATTCGAGAGTTTGGACCTTTCGGAAATCACCAATAGTAGTTATTGTAGTTGTTCTATAAATAAACAATATGAAGACAAATATTTGTACAAAGAAGACCAAATAGTTTACTTGCCTAATACCGTAGAAGCAACAATAAACAAAGACAAAAAGACTGATATCCATAAAGAAATTTCTGTCAACAGTAGTTCTTTAAAAAGCTCTAAGGTAAATGAAATGTATGATTCTTCGGCTTTGTCCATGATTGACTTACCACCTTTGTCAATGGATGACTTTGAAGAAAAACAAGACGGTAGTTTCACTAAGAATGGTAGTTTTTTACGGTTGTGTACTGAAACATCTATCAACAGGGTTTCAGAGGTAGACACTTATGTTTCACATGTAGGTCATTGCACAGGTCACTATGAGGATAATTCTATCAGAGAAAACAAGGTATGGTGGGTTCCTAATTATCAAATCATACCAATTACAAAGAATGATGCGGTATACAGTTCTGATAAATTATCACAAGCTTTTGACAGTAACAAGAGTGAAAAAAGCAACATTTCAACTATAAGTTCCGGATGCTGTAGTATAATCAGTAATAAACTGGATGTTCATATTTGTCAATATAAATGTCTATCCTCAAACGTACATTTTGAAGAGTCTGTTTTTTCAAACAAGGGCGTAGTTGATCTACAAAAAAGGCAAGCAAATAAATCAATAAATAAAAAATATTCTAATGGAGAAGAATATTTACAGAAATGTAGAAAACATCATGATATTGCTAAGATTGTAAAAACCACTTTGAAAGAGTTAGCGATGAAAAGGGTAACTGAAATAACTTTAACATCAAAATGTAATCGAAAGAAAAAAAAGCGAAGGATATCAAGAAGAAAACTTCGACGCATTATATTTTCTAATCGAATTAAATCATCAAGGTCTCTTCAAATACAAGTAAGACCTGTTGAACATTCACCTCAGCTAATAACAACTTCTAGTGAAGCAAACACTAGTCATCCAAATCACAATGGAACAATTTTGAGTCTACAACAACAAATTTCAGTTCAAAGTGTATTACCAGTTCACAATATGTCAAATTATATCAGAACTGATGGGTCATCTGATTTGGTCACCGGGTCATCATTCACAACGCCATCTGTGACATCTTCAAGTTCTTGGACTAGCTACCTCAATAGTTTGTCGATGGGATATGAATACAGTGTTGAGAAAAAGATGCAGTACGAATGGCTGAGAGTACAATCTTACCAGAATTTTCCAGCTACCTGCCATGCTAGTCCCTTACGTTTAGCTAGAGCTGGTTTCTTCAGTACTGGTATTATTGATGAGGTTTTATGTTTCAGCTGTGGGGTCAAATACAAAAACTGGAAGAAAAAGGATAATCCTATTGAAGTTCACCATAGAATATCGCCAGATTGTCGGTAAATATTTGTTGTAAAATTATTGAAGATGGTTTTTTTTTTAATTTCTGTATTTTACTTATAATGAACTTTTATTTTCTACAGAAAAGTTAGGTCTATTTTTATTTAAGACTTATATATATATATATACTTCTTTATGCTCAAATCAAATGCAAAAGGACAGTATCCAAAGCTAATTTGGGCATTTTTTGTTTTCCTCATTTTTCATATTTCTTTAAATGTGTTTTGCAATTAATTTTAATTAAGATACAGTCTGGGGTTAATTTAGGCATTACTTCAACTTGGAATGTCGTGGAATGTTTTGAAACTTGGAAAGAAGTGGATGTGTCTGCTCACCAAAAACATCTGAATAAATAAGTTTGATTTGATTTTCTTTGGAAGTCAGCATAAAACTTTTACATATACACTTGCATCAGCTAGAGAATGCATTCTATAGAACCCCTTATGTTTTTCTGTGTAATGGTTAACTTTCGTTTTAAATTTTGCTTAATGATCAATATAAACAGTTTCATAATTTTATCACAATCTTAGTTATTTCAATTTGAATGTCAACTAAATTTGGTCTGTTGAAAAATGTTATGGAGTACTACATTAATAGCAGGTTCTAAAGTACTTTAGATGATATGTTAACTGTATTTTCTGTAAGGCTATCTGGCAGGGCCTATTCTTATCTTGACCTGATTTTCCTTTACCATCTCTGGGCTCTTTGACTGCTTCCTTCACCAATAAAAACTACTTGCCACGAAATAGCACAGTAGTTTTTAAAGTGGCGTTAATAAAACAAAATCAACCAATCATTTATCAGTGATGATGGTAAGTTTTTGCAATTCAAGTATTATAAGACCTTGATCTTCAACATAAAATTGATTTATAATTAATAGAACTGCAACGTTTATTTCTTAGTGATCTCTTTAATCACCTTTTGCAGAGCTTAGTTACACAATATGATAATAAATTGGTCCTTTTGATGATATAGCTTTTTAGTCTCAAGCTTTGCTAAGCAACACATTGTATTTGAATAAAACAATTTTGTTTTTGATAGGATGGTAAATGGTAGAGAAACAACGAATATCCCAATTATTTCAGTAATCAACAGAGAAGCTGCAGACAATCCTCAGCAAGAGGCAAGCCAAAGACTAGTGATTGATAGTATGTAATCAAAAAAAGCAGCTAAGTAATATTTAAATAACAAGAAAAAAATTGTCTGTTTATCAGTTTTAGTGACATTTATGTTTTGAAAGATATCCTAAAAGTTCTTTTATTAATAATACAAGTGTGGACACAGATGAGTGTGGATAGTATGTTTGGGTGTTTGATAGTGTCTTATGACAAATAGGAGTTCTATGTTTTCCTATATGGTGTTATAAACTGTGTTGCACGATGACAACCAACCTGAGCATTAGGAGTATTGTTTATTTAATATTTATTTTTTATGTTCAAGACGGGCATGAAAGAGACAGTAATTACATTAGTTACCAAATGATTATGATAGAATATGTTCCACATCTTTGATTTTGGATACATTTTGCAGCCAGGAGAGCAACGCATAATAGGTTCATTTTTTCATGTGTTTTTTTTTCTAAATGGGAGATGATATATAGATTTAATAACATGACATAAGTAGCCTGTAATTCAGTGGTTGTCGTTTGTTTGTGTGTTACATATTCGCTTTTCGTTTATTTTTTGTACATAAATAAGGCCGTTAGTTTTCTCAATTAAATTGTTTTACATTGTCATTTTGGGGCCTTTTATAGCTGATAATAGGTATTGGCTTTGCTCATTGTTAATGGCCATATGGTGACCTGTAGTTGTTAATTTCTGTGTCATTTTGGTCTCTCGTGCAGAATTGTCTTATTGGCACTCATACCACACCTTTTTTTATATATATTTGCTTACTATTTGTATGGTTCTATTTATATTATTTTGTGGTGGATCATCAGTATCATTAGTAAATGTTTTTGTTAAATTGTTCCTCAGATTAGAATACATTAATTGGTTTAATTTTTAGTAATGACAATGCCTGGTGCTAGATAATCTAGGAAGTAAACCTTTGTGCTGATTTTTATCAATTCTTTGATAATATCTCTTCCAAATCTGGTTGAAGCAAAGAAAAAATTTGACCAATATGACAATGATTTCACCAAAAGAACCTTTGTGAGCATGCTTCAATGACTTTCAATGTATAACTGCTCCAAAAGTAATCTGATAGAATTTGTCAAGTTGATATTATCAACAGCTACTTAATTAGTCTTAATATGTCTAAATATCTAAAAAGTAATAGTATTCAAAAGGTTATGCAAAATAATTCTCTTTTCATTTTTTTTATTATATGGATACAAATATAAGTGATACATGTACCAATACAGTATTTGTTGTGGTATGAAAGTGTAGTAATTAACATTTACTGTAACAATGTTAATTCACACAAATTAAGAAATAAACAAATGAATAAAAAATGTTGAACATGTACAATGGAATATAGTTTAAGAAATCGATTATGCCAGATAGGCCTTATAATTTACACTCAGGACCGGGTCATCAGTAGGCAGTACAGATGTATTATAACAATCTAGCATCATATTGCTAGTAGCGGGAGAAGCGTTGTCAGGTAAATTTGGTCTTTTTTTTAAATTTTGTCAGTGAACATATTATGTTTGGTTCAAATCGAAACAGAATGCTTTTATCTCCTTATTACTTACAATGTACATAGAGGTGATAATTCTTTGACAAATCCTTGTACATGAGAGTTGTCTGTCAAATCTTTATTTAACAAAGAATGAATTGCATAACAATGAACTGAGCTCAAAGCAAAATACTTTAATAGTACACTTAGACAAAGAGCTAAATCCAGTGATATACATTGTACTACAGGTCCTTCATGAACATCCATCGACCAAAACCATATATCTCAATAACATGCCATACTACATGGTTGGATCAGAAGTCCTGAAAAAAGACATGATTTTTTTAATCGTATTTATATATATATATAGATTAAAACTTTCTTGTGGTATAATCATTCAGTATCTAGCAACTATCAATTTGCTTCATACACAAACATTCAAAACTATAAAATGTTATCTAAGATTTGTCAGTGTCTATTTACATTTGTACCATTGTCACTGAATAAGTGATATATGTACAATTATATACATGTAAGACTACAATTTTAAAGTACATATATAAGACTAAAACTGACATTCTGTCTTTACTGACAACTTCATTCCCCAAGTCATTTTCAAATCTGACTTCAAGATAAAATAAGATTCAATATCTACATATACAACCAATGAAAATCAAATACCCCTCTAATAGACTAGCATTGAAATCCCAGTTTTCTAAAATGGTAGCTAGGTGGTGGAACCTAAAATTAAAAAAATTGAAACAATATTTCTTAAATATTTCAAATGCATGTACATGTAATAATATAAATTTTCCTAAATTCGCTATATTTTTTTTTTGTCTTCTGTTCCAGACTGTATATTGACCTCTAGATGTCTTTCAATTACATTCAGTTTGGTGTGGGTTGATGTTTGATTGTTGTACAACCAGATGCTCCGCAGGGTCCAGCTTTATACACAGCAGAGGTCGAACACGGATCAGTTGGGGAACCCCAAGAATTCAATTTTTGAAGAAATCTAATAAAGTTCAGTTTTGAACCCTTTATACCTTAATGACGTAGACCAATTTAAAAATAAATAAATATCAAGATTCTAAATACACGGTTAGATTCAGCATTTCAAGGAACACCAATAATTAATTTTTTAATGAAATCAAACAAAGTTTAATTTTGAACCCTTTTGGCCTCCATTTCCTACACTGTTGGGACCAAAACTTCCAAAATCAATTCCAACCTTCCTTTTCAGGTTATTAACCTTGTGTTTAAATGTCATTGATTTCTATTCATTTGCAGTAAAGTTATTGTGCGAAAACCAAGAAAAATGCTTATTCGGGCCCTTTTTTAGCCCGTAATTCCTAAACTATTGGGATCCAGCCCCCAATATCAATACCGACCTTTCTTTTGTGGTATTGAACCTCCTGTTTTAAATTTTTAAAAATCCATTCACTAAAACTAAAGTTATTGTCTGGCAACTAAATGCGTCTTCGGACGAAGAGACGACGACAACATACAATGTAATACCATTATAAAAAAAATTGTTGTCTTATAAAAATTGTCACTTGACCAACAGAAAAACCTTACATTTTGTGTACGTCCAATGCATTATTGGACTTGATTTAAGCAAATGACCCTTAGATTCAAGTCCCTAATATCACTTACTATTGTCAGCGGACCAGATAATCTATCCCACTTCATACAACAATCCTGTTTCCATTGTGGCATCAGTTATTTTGTATTGTGAAGTCAAAATTTTACAGCAACCTGGGTGATGTCCAGTCATGGCAGACAAATAGCAAAAAGATGTTTAGGAAAACATGACCTAAAACCTCCTTCATATAAGACACAAATACATGGAAACCGAATCTTGCTGCTTTAAAATAAGGGTAAAAAGATGAAGTCTTTTTAACTTAAATAAAGGGTGGGGGGTCATTACCATAAGAACAACTTTTCTAAAAGATGATTCCACATATATTCATTGTATTTTCAATGAATTATAAATATTGAAGTGTATCTCAGGCATCTGAGAAAAGACTATTGAATTGAATCGGTACATCTATACATTTTTGTTCAGGGTCAATCGACATCAATTTGTTGGCCTCTCTAATAGACGTCCAATTTTTAGCTTCTCGAATTGACGTCAGGTTTATGGCCATATGAAAAGATCCAAACGCCGAGATATTTGGCCTGACATGCTGCATTACATATGGAAATGTCCAAAACAAATTAACAACACTGCAAATTGGGACTGAAAAGATTTATACATGTTATACCAACTGAAACTTCGACTGTCTGAGAGAGATGTAAAGACAGTTCTAGGTTAATATGTTCACAACAAATGAAAACTTTAAATTTGTTGAAAAATATCTAACGAAGTCCAAATTATAATACTCTCAAAAAAGTTAGCTTTACATCTTTATTTTGTCCATTGTTGAAGACTGATTGCTGCCCTCTATGTGTCCTATATGTCGTTTTGTTTTCTTTGTCATTGGGTCCTGATTGACATATACTCGCATGTAATTTATCAATGTGAATATAAATGAAATTCGTTAACGTAGAACGACCTTACCCCCTCCCCGTCCTTTTCTAGATAACAATAAGGATGGGGTGGGGGTGTACCTTCGAGTGTATCTCCTTATTTCTTGATAGTACTACTGTGATAGTACTATCTACTGTGATAGTAGAGTTTGTTATATCTTTACAACGTCATTACTAGAATTTCAAACTTCTATGACTATACATGTACATGTATATATTCGTTTTGTTATTGGTAAATTCGATATGGCAGTATGGTATTTGCGGAATTCCAACGTAAATGCCACGAGTCAATTGAGATATAAAGTATCATAAAATTGAGCTGTGTTCATTAAGAAACACATACAAATATACGTTTATCATACAACTCAAAATGTAAACAACCCCTAAAATACAATGTTATATGGAATCGTCCAACATACATTTATCATACGACTCGAAATGTAAACAACCCCTAAAATACAATGTTATAGAGAATCGTCCATAGCAGATGAAAGACATAGAATTCACGAATACACGTCCAAATAATTATGACGTCTTGGAAGGCTATTTCTTCCTGTCGAAGTAAGGCGTCAAAGAAAAAAAATATAATAGCCTTTCAAGATGTCATAATTATTTGGACTATCAGTTGGTATGACTGACATTAGATGAAATAAAAATAGATATGTCAGCTAATAAAATATTCAATAGTTTTTTGTTGGTTGAAATGTCCTGAAATGTGATGGGTTTATGCAGCACATGTATCCCTTTACCAGTTTACTGGCTTCAGTTTGAAAAATAGACTACAGTAGAGACTAAATGGGGACTAAATGTGTACAAACCAGACATCCAACTATGTTGTAGAAAATGTGATCATCAATTTATCAAAAATATATACACAGAGAACAATATATTTCACAATACATATGCATTAATCCAAATTTACATCCATTCGTACGGTCTCAATAGAAGAATTTCCCGCGGAAATATCATGTGATATAAACATGGAATTTTCCACACCGATACAGGTGAAATACGTAGAATAACAATTGTGGACACAGCAATGAGATCAGATATAAGACCCTCATGAGCTCGGTGTAAAGTAAAAAAAATGTAAAAATCAATTATTAAATAAATTTGTTCGATTAACCTTGAAGTGAAGACTAATAAAAATTTGCGTGTATAGAGTGAGCCCCCTAAATTAAATAATACTGTGTTCTTGACGACTTCCCACCGCGATGATCGATAGAAAAGATATTTTACTATATAGTATGTTAAATAATAAAAAAATGAACCTTATACTTTCAGACACGATTTTAAGAGAAAACATTCAATTCTCTTTTATATATTTTTACATATTTCAGACTATTAATCTTTCAGATAACAAATATCGTGCAAAGTTAGTAATCTCATAGCAACAGTCATAGGAATACATAATCTTTTGTTTTTGCTTAATAGATAATACAAATTATAGATAATACAAATTGTCTGATAGTATTATGTTTTTGTAGTCAAAATCGAATTTAATGATTATGTTAACAAATAATTAATTAATAATAAAATTCAAATTAAGCTTCAGACTGAAGACAGATTTAACTATTTGGTTAAATTGAATTATTTCTTTTATTTCCTGCAATTTTACCTATTATTACTTCAACAAATAAAACTAACTTCCTTGATATAATTCTTATTCTTACTTTGATTTAGATCTCCTGATATCAGGAATACATCAAAATGAAGATGTTAGCATTCAGACAACTGAAGGAGCCACAAACAGATCATTGACAAGAGAGGACATACAAATCTCCAATGATGCAGACACTACTTCTCAGTCAGTAAATCGAACACAGCAACCTCATATAGTTCACCATGCATTGAGACCATCAGTAGTTGACAGAAACCATTCTGTATTAGATGGAGAACAGAACAGACCTGCACACAGAGACATTGGTGAGGATTTGGGTATAACATTAGAAAGACCAATGTATCCAGCTTATGCTCAACTGAGTGTTAGGGTCCGTACATTCCAGGGCTGGCCTGGATACTTAGATCAGGCCCCTAGAGATATGGCACTGGCAGGATTCTTCTATGCTGGCTACAATGACTATTGTAGATGCTTCTTTTGTGGAGGAGGCTTACGTGACTGGGATGCTGGCGATGATCCTTGGGTAGAACATGCAAGATGGTTTTCTAAGTGTTCATTTGTTAGACAAAACAAGGGCCATAGATTTGTGGAAATAATTACAAAGAGACAGGCTGAAATGGTAATAACAATAAATTAAATCTAATCATAAAAGGTGATACTTTTATCCCACATTGAACATGAAATATGCATCATGTTTTTTATTTAATTCCAAACTTGGGAATTCAGTCTTTTTCAGCAAAATTTAATAAAAACAGTACCTATTTCGTGTAATCGATTCCTCCATCAGATTTCAACCCTATACATTGAACCTTCACACATATATTGCACAAGTTTTGAAGTTTTGTAGTTTTTATGGAATTGTTTGAGTGTTGCTATATTTTTCTGAATGTAAGAAAATAGTCATATTTCTGCAAAGTCTACAAATCAAAATGGTACCAATTGTGTATAACAGAATGATTGCATTTATTTTATATTATTGTAGCTGTGCATTTCTATTTTGTAATTATTTGATCAAGTAAGATGAGCTGGTTCATAGCATTCAACAGTAATGTCATTATTACATGTTTGTGTCACAAAATGACTGAATGAAATAGCTGAACAAATATCAATGTGACAACATTTACAGAAAATGAGTTCATAAAGGAAAAAAAAGAAGAAGAAAAATGATATGATTGATTTGCATTATTCACTGTGAGGGTTAACAGTTGCTTTAACATTTAAAAAATGTTATCGGGCCTTAATATATTTCAAGTTATTTAATTTGTCATTGGTTATCTTCTTTTACAATTTAAAGTACAAAGTTATTTCCCCTCAACTTTGCAAAATTTGTGTTGGAACAACATTATTTTTGTAGCAAAGTTAATTTTTTATTCAAATCGTGAGCTTGAAAAAAAAAATTTGTCTAAGTTTTCAACATGAACCAAAGCGCTTTGAAAATACATAAATATTTGGAATGTAACTTGCGGTCATGATGGTTTCACTGAAACTTTTATGTCTGAGAAATGCAGGCTATCATTTTGGTTAAACGAAAGACTGACTTATCTTTAAAAGAGCTTATAGTGTACTCTTATAAAGCGATTCCCATTGCCTCACATTGGGGCTTTGAAAGATATCCATTTATGATGAGATTGTGACCTTTATTTTTTAATATGTATGCTCTTTTTTCCGTTTGAATGGTTTTACACTAGTCATTTTTTGAGCCCCTTTGAAGCTTGCTGTTCGTGTGAGCCAATGCTCCATGTTGAAAACTGTACTTTGACCTATAATGGTTTACTTTTACAAATTGTGACTTGAGCAACATGAGCAACACGACGAGCGCCACGTGTGGATCACCTGAAATCCTCCATAGTTTTTGGTAGGGTCCATGTTGTTGTTGTACCCCTATTTGTGACAGTTTGTTCACTCATCATTGTCAATTTAAGGGAAATTGATGCGACTGTCGTACAAGTGGTTTATTTAGGTGTTATACCACCATTTATTTCCCCTATTAGTCTTTGTCTCCCCTTATTTAACTGGTGTATATGCTTTACTATCCACGTAACCTCAACTATACACAATATTCTATAGGAAACCCAAATAAAAACAATAATGGTGTTGTGAAATACCCAAGACAAATGTTAATGAAACAGAATTGTTTTACTGCAATAAAATATAAGGATTAGTTACCTACAACTGTCAAATTAAAGGGAATATTTTTTTACCTATGTTCGTATAAAACCGGATGTGACGTACCATGCTTTAGTGGTATTACACCTTTGGCGCTATACAACCAGATTCAATCCACCATCTTCTACATTTGAAAATGTATGTCAGGTATGATAGTTGTTGTCCATTCGTTTGATATATTTTATCATTTGATTTTGAAATTTGATGAGGGACTTTCCGTTTTGAATTTTCCTCGGAGTTCAGTATTGTTGTGATTTTATATTTTGGATGGAAAGTTGTCTCATTGGACATTTTGAAAAATTAATAACATCCACCATTGTTATAGCAAAACATAGAATTTTGGGTCTAACAAATTATAAAAGCAATTAATTTGTTTAAGCATTTATTTTTATGATGAATATGATATCTCGAAGAAATAAGTTTAAATAAACTTTTGAAAAGAGAAAAGGCCTAACCTCTCCATTTGACAAGTGACAATCCATTGAAAAATATAGTTTATGTCACTTTGATTAATACTTTTCAAATACTTAGGGAAAACACTAAAACAATATCCATCTGCTAATTATTATCTCCCATGAAACTGGTGGATGTATCGTTCCTCGTACAGTCAGAATGTTGGCAGGCGACAAGTTTTAATCATAATGTGACTACCAGAATATGAAGTCTTACAGGTTCAATATTGATATATTTAAAACTATCATTGTCAATTTCAGGAGGCATCTAATAATTCATCAGATATTACTGAGAATCACACAGCAGTGTCAAATTATGGCGCAATCGAAGATAGAATCTACATAAACTCAGAAGAAACAACACCAACACCAATGACCACTCAATCAGGTAGATTACTAAATAACCCATTTTGTTGTAACAAATAAACAATAAATGTCATGGGTAAGTTCTACAAATTAAATAAGCAAGAAGCAATCATGGGCTATTAAGAATTCCACTGTGAAATCCCTGTGTTTGATTGGTGTTGAATGGGAACGACATTTTGCCTTTCAACAGGCCACCTACAGACCACTCAAAGTGTTCTTGGGTCAGCACATTGAAACCGACGGGAGCTGGTTGTAATTTATAAAATATTGAAAGAGAGAAGGAAAAAAAAAGTTCACATATGAAAATGAATTCATCATACAAATGAAATGACAAGCGATTTCACCCTTAGAGCAATGGTATATATTTGATCCCACAGAGGAAAGAAATGCATTGTGTTACCAAAATATATTCTCTTGAATAAATTACACATGTGTGTCAGCACAGTAGTTTATTTGATGATATTGAACATGTTTTAATTCTTGCAATTGTTCCTTCATGTAATGTTCTTTTTTACAATCAGCATCCTAAAACGTAATTGTCTAGAGTGTTGAAATATTGTCAAACACGTGTTGCAGTGGTAACCTCTATATGTCATGCTAGTATATAGACGTAAATAAAGTCGGATAAAAACTAATAAAAATGTATACAACTTGTATACAAGTATAGGTTCTGTTAACAATTACTCAATTTTAACTCTAAATTTAAGATTTCCTGCAATTTACAATACATCAAAATGAAGATGTAAGTATTCAGACAACTGAAGGAGCCATAAACAGATCATTCACTAGAGAAGACATACAAATCTCCAATGATGCAGACACTACTTCTCAGTCATTAAATCGAACACAGCAACCTCATGTAGTTCACCATGCAATGAGACCATCAGTAGTTGACAGAAACCGTTCTGTTTTAGATGGAGAACAGAACAGAACTGAAGATAAAAGCAAGGCAGAGGATTTGGGTATCAGTTTAGAAACACCAAAATGTCAAGATTATGCTCAGCTGAATGACAGGGTCAGTACATTTCAATGTTGGCCTGGATATTTAGACCAGGCACCAAGGTTTTTTTTATATACAGGATACAATGATCATAAAGGCGATACTTTTATATCATATCAAGTATGTTGAAAGATGCCTAATGTTGTTTTTTTTAAATGACCAATATTTTGAATCAAATGAAATTACACATCAGAGTTTAAAAAAAACTTAAAAAATACATATTAACCAAATATCATTCGTACAAGGATTCTACACTTGTATGAGAGTTTTAAAAAAGCAAGGTTAAATGTCTTTGTTTAAATTAATTCTAAAGCAGTTTCATCTGCAGCTGCTGGTAATGGAGGTTTAAGTTGTATAAAATTGACTAAAATGTCAAATGTGTCCAAGTTTCTTTCCTTGGGTAGAACATGCAAGATGGTTTTCAAAATGTCCATTTGTAAGACAAAACAGAGGTCATAGATTTGTGGAAACAATTACAAAGAGACAGGCTGAATGGTAATAACAATAAATTAAATCTAATCATAAAAGGTGATACTTTTATCCCACATTGAGCATGAAATATGCATCATGTTTTTTTTTATTTCCAAACTTGGGAATTCAGTCTTTTTCAGCAAAATTTAATAAAAACAGTACCTATTTCGTGTAATCGATTCCTCCATCAGATTTCAACCCTATACATTGAACCTTCACACATATATTGGACAAGTTTTGAAGTTTTGTAGTTTTTTATGGAATTGTTTGAGAGTTGCTATATTTTTCTGAATGTAAGAAAATAGTCATATTTCTGCAAAGTCTATAAATCAAAATGGTACCAATTGTGTACAAAAGAATGATTGCATTTATTTTATATTATTGAAGCTGTGCATTTCTATTTTGTAATTATTTGATCAAGTAAGATGATCTGGTTCATAGCATTCAACAGTAATTTCATTATTACATGTTTGTGTCACAAAATGACTGAATGAAATAGCTGAACAAATATCAATGTGACAACATTTACAGAAAATGAGTTCATAAAGGAAAAAAAAAGAAGAAGAAAAATGATATGATTGATTTGCATTATTCACTGTGAGGGTTAACAGTTGCTTTAACATTTAAAAAATGTTATCGGGCCTTAATATATTTCAAGTTATTTAATTTGTCATTGGTTATCTTCTTTTACAATTTAAAGTACAAAGTTATTTCCCCTCAACTTTGCAAAATTTGTGTTGGAACAACATTATTTTTGTAGCAAAGTTAATTTTTTATTCAAATCGTGAGCTTGAAAAAAAAATTTTGTCTAAGTTTTCAACATGAACCAAAGCGCTTTGAAAATACATAAATATTTGGAATGTAACTTGCGGTCATGATGGTTTCACTGAAACTTTTATGTCTGAGAAATGCAGGCTATCATTTTGGTTAAACGAAAGACTGACTTATCTTTAAAAGAGCTTATAGTGTACTCTTATAAAGCGATTCCCATTGCCTCACATTGGGGCTTTGAAAGATATCCATTTATGATGAGATTGTGACCTTTATTTTTTAATATGTATGCTCTTTTTTCCGTTTGAATGGTTTTACACTAGTCATTTTTTGAGCCCCTTTGAAGCTTGCTGTTCGTGTGAGCCAATGCTCCATGTTGAAAACTGTACTTTGACCTATAATGGTTTACTTTTACAAATTGTGACTTGAGCAACATGAGCAACACGACGAGCGCCACGTGTGGATCACCTGAAATCCTCCATAGTTTTTGGTAGGGTCCATGTTGTTGTTGTACCCCTATTTGTGACAGTTTGTTCACTCATCATTGTCAATTTAAGGGAAATTGATGCGACTGTCGTACAAGTGGTTTATTTAGGTGTTATACCACCATTTATTTCCCCTATTAGTCTTTGTCTCCCCTTATTTAACTGGTGTATATGCTTTACTATCCACGTAACCTCAACTATACACAATATTCTATAGGAAACCCAAATAAAAACAATAATGGTGTTGTGAAATACCCAAGACAAATGTTAATGAAACAGAAATGTTTTACTGCAATAAAATATAAGGATTAGTTACCTACAACTGTCAAATTAAAGGGAATATTTTATTACCTATGTTCGTATAAAACCGGATGTGACGTACCATGCTTTAGTGGTATTACACCTTTGGCGCTATACAACCAGATTCAATCCACCATCTTCTACATTTGAAAATGTATGTCAGGTATGATAGTTGTTGTCCATTCGTTTGATATATTTTATCATTTGATTTTGAAATTTGATGAGGGACTTTCCGTTTTGAATTTTCCTCGGAGTTCAGTATTGTTGTGATTTTATATTTTGGATTGAAAGTTGTCTCATTGGACATTTTGAAAAATTAATAACATCCACCATTGTTATAGCAAAACATAGAATTTTGGGTCTAACAAATTATAAAAGCAATTAATTTGTTTAAGCATTTATTTTTATGATGAATATGATATCTCGAAGAAATAAGTTTAAATAAACTTTTGAACAGAGAAAAGGCCTAACCTCTCCATTTGACAAGTGACAATCCATTGAAAAATAAAGTTTATGTCACTTTGATTAATACTTTTCAAATACTTAGGGAAAACACTAAAACAATATCCATCTGCTAATTGTTATCTCCCATGAAACTGGTGGATGTATCGTTCCTCGTACAGTCAGAATGTTGGCAGGCGACAAGTTTTAATCATAATGTGACTACCAGAATATGAAGTCTTACAGGTTCAATATTGATATATTTAAAACTATCATTGTCAATTTCAGGAGGCATCTAATAATTCATCAGATATTACTGAGAATCACACAGCAGTGTCAAATTATAGCGCAATCGAAGATAGAATCTACATAAACTCAGAAGAAACAACACCAACACCAATGACCACTCAATCAGGTAGATTACTAAATAACCCATTTTGTTGTAACAAATAAACAATAAATGTCATGGGTAAGTTCTACAAATTAAATAAGCAAGAAGCAATCATGGGCTATTAAGAATTCCACTGTGAAATCCCTGTGTTTGATTGGTGTTGAATGGGAAACGACATTTTGCCTTTCAACAGGCCACCTACAGACCAGTTAAAGTGTTCTTGGGTCAGCACATTGAAACCGACGGGATCTGGTTGTAATTTATAAAATATTGAAAGAGAGAAGGAAAAAAAAAGTTCACATATGAAAATGAATTCATCATACAAATAAAATGACAAGCGATTTCACCCTTAGAGCAATGGTATATATTTGATCCCACAGAGGAAAGAAATGCATTGTGTTACCAAAATATATTCTCTTGAATAAATTACACATGTGTGTCAGCACAGTAGTTTATTTGATGATATTGAACATGTTTTAATTCTTGCAATTGTTCCTTCATGTAGTGTTCTTTTTACAATCAGCATCCTAAAACGTAATTGTCTAGAGTGTTGAATTATCGTCAAACACGTGTTGCAGTGGTAACCTCTATATGTCATGCTAGTATATAGACGTAAATAAAGTCGGATAAAAACTAATAAAAATGTATACAACTTGTACACAAGTATAGGTTCTGTTAACAATTACTCAATTTTAACTCTAAATTTAAGATTTCCTGCAATTAACAATACATCAAAATGAAGATGTAAGTATTCAGACAACTGAAGGAGCCATAAACAGATCATTCACTAGAGAAGACATACAAATCTCCAATGATGCAGACACTACTTCTCAGTCATTAAATCGAACACAGCAACCTCATGTAGTTCACCATGCAATGAGACCATCAGTAGTTGACAGAAACCGTTCTGTTTTAGATGGAGAACAGAACAGAACTGAAGATAAAAGCAAGGCAGAGGATTTGGGTATCAGTTTAGAAACACCAAAATGTCAAGATTATGCTCAGCTGAATGACAGGGTCAGTACATTTCAATGTTGGCCTGGATATTTAGACCAGGCACCAAGGTTTTTTTTATATACAGGATACAATGATCATAAAGGCGATACTTTTATATCATGTTAAGTATGTTGAAAGATGCCTAATGTTGTTTTTTTTAAATGACCAATATTTTGAATCAAATGAAATTACACATCAGAGTTTAAAAAAAACTTAAAAAATACATATTAACCAAATATCATTCGTACAAGGATTCTACACTTGTATGAGAGTTTTAAAAAAGCAAGGTTAAATGTCTTTGTTTAAATTAATTCTAAAGCAGTTTCATCTGCAGCTGATGATAATGGAGGTTTAAGTTGTATAAAATTGACTAAAATGTCAAATGTGTCCAAGTTTCTTTCCTTGCTAGCAGATGGTTTGGTGGTAAGGCAGTGGGTACTTATATTCCATTATTCCTACAGTTTTTATCCCTGAGATTTGAAACGTTACATATGTATTGCACTTATGATGAAGTTGTGTACCTGTAATTATTATTAATTGTTTGGGGAATTTTACTTCATATTCTCAGAATTGAGAGCTTAGTAACTTTCAGCAAAATTAACAAACAAATGGTAACCAGTTTTGTGTAATCAACTTCTCTCATAGTTTTTAATGCGGCAAAATATATTCTAAATTATTGAATATGTAATAAATTATCTTTTTTTTTACAATTTAAATTACTTAGTAATGACCTCTAAATTATGCCAATTTTTTGTTGGAACAAATTTTTTTTTTAGCAATGTAGCTAAGCTAATTGTTTATCCAATCCTTGATCTTGAAAAGGTTTTCTAAATGAACAAAAGTGCTTACAATTATATACAAATTTGAATTGCAACTTGTGATCATAGGTTTCCTTGAGCTTTAAGGTATTTGAAATACCCACAATTGAAGTGCATTGAAGTCATCAGCCAACAAAGGCTGACTTTAGAATTTATCGTGTACTCCATAACACGTTTTCTTTTGCCTCACGTTGGGGCTGTTAAAATATATATGATCAAGATTGATAGTCTAATTATAGCAAAAATGAACATTGTCCTTTAATGATATACTTAGCTCAGGTTTTGGGATTTGTGTGGAATGTTCGGACTCCTTAGAGTTTTTTCATACGATACAAGGTAAAATATTTTGCCCCATAACACCGATTTATTATTTCATATAAGACTTAATAGCTCATAAAAGGTCATCTAACAAAATTTCAGCACATTCTTGATTTTCTTTCTTTTTATTTGAGACCCAAATAATACCAATACAAATGAAAGGTAAAAGTCCAAGTCAGCCTTTTCCCGTGATATTGTATACATCACATATCTCGAAAAGGAGTTCCATGACCTATCAATATTTTTAGCTTATTTTGATCCTTAACTAATACTCTTCTAGCTTAAAGCATCAATTTTAAATTCTTAATTTATTTAATTTTACCAAACTACATCCTCAATTTTCGATAATGAAAGTTAATTGTGTTCTTTTTGTATTAAAATCATGAGTTGTCAATGTAATCATGTCATTACACCAAACAACCTGCTGCAAACATTATATGACATAAGTAGTTTGTTTGAAGCATCATTTTGAAAAAAAAATCAATAATTACCACTATTGTAATTTAAAAGTGTAAATTTGAGTCTAACAAATTTATAACAGCAAAGAAAGTTGTTAACCATTTATTTTATGATGAATACGATAAGTGGATAACTAACCTTTAAAAAGAGAGATGACACAACCTCTCCATTTGTTATGTGACAATCCATTCAAAATAGAAACTGGAGGATGTATTGTTCATGATACAGTCAGAATCTTGTCAGGTGCATACACATTTTAAACACAATTGCCAACAGAAGCTATTAGCAGTTCCATATTGACATGATAAGAAATATCATTGTTTATTTCAGCAAGCACCTAATTACTCATCAGATATTTCTGAGAACCAAGCAGCAGTGTCAAGTTATAGTGAAATAGAAGAAAGAACCCAAATAAACTCACAAGAAACATCACCAACAACAATGGTCACTCAATCAGGTAGGTTGTAATATCGTATCATCTTTTTGTGGTAACAAATAACAATCGGTGTCATGGGTAGGTTCTACAAATAAAGTTATCAGGAACAAATAATGGGCTATTTAGATTGACACTGTTGAATTTGGTGTGTTTGATTAATGTTGAATAGGAACAGACATTTTGCTTTCCAACATGCCTCAAACAGTGCACTCAAAGTGTTAATAAGATGACATGGGGTCACCACATTGAAATTTCCATACACGTTATAAAAAAGAAGATGTGGTAGGATTGCCAATTAGACAACTGTCCACAAGAGACCGCTTTTAACATTAATATTTAGACGGGAGCTAGCTGCATATTTATGTGTATATTGTATTGATAAACAAACATGAAGAAAGAAAGTTCACATAAACATAATATAAAACATAATTCATAACACAGAAGAAATGACAAGCGATTTCACCATTAGAGCAATTGAATACATTGGATTAAACAGAGGAATGAAGTGCAGTGTTTTACCAAATTATACTATACTATTGAATAAATTACACATATATGTGTCTGTACAGAAGTTTTATATGTTGATGATATTGAGCATGTTTTAATTCTTGACATTTTCCTTCAAGTTCAGTTTTTTTCACAATGAGCATATTAAAAAATCTGAAATAAATAAATTGCAATTCTTATGGTCTGTTGTTTTGTGGTTTAGAAGGCACTTTCAAAGGATTGTGGCTTTTTTTTTTTATCTTTCACTTAAATAGTATATAAAGGAATAATTCACAACATGTCTCTATTAACACTGCATATTAATCAAATTTAATGAGAATATTTCTATAGTTATGCTGGGGCAAAAGAAAATTTGAGATATATATCCATAGAGTAACAACATTACAAGTTCCATGAAATTTGGTGGTTGTACTCTCCTGTATAGCAGGTTATGCAAATAGTATTTTTTAAAGTAATAAGCCTGTACGTTAATAGCTAAATGAAAGTTAAAGTAAAATAATATCTTTAAAATTTATCTCGACAATTATGCTTTCTCAGCAACCCTTAAGTTAAACTGTATTATGACTGCGATTTTCTGTATAGGAAACCTAAAAATTGAGGCAACAGAAATTTTGTCGGTGTCGTCGGCGGCGTCCACAAATATTCACTTTGTGGTTAAAGTTTTTGAAATTTTAATAACTTTCTTGAATATCCTGGATTTCTACCAAACTTGATCAGAAGCTTGTTTATGTTCATAAGATAGTATCCAGGAGTAAATTTTGTAAAATAAAATTCTGTTTTTTCCGTATTTTACTTATAAATGGACTTAGTTCTTTTCTGCCAGGAAACATTACATTAACTCTGTGGTTAAAGTTTTTAAAATCTTAATAACTTTCTTAAACTATCCTGGAATTGTACGAAACTTGTCCAGAAGCTTGTTTATAATCAGAAGATAGTATCCAGAAGTTAATTAGGTAAAAATAAAATTCCGTTTTTCCCGTATTTTCTTACTTTCATACAGTCTGCAGTCAAAGTTTTTCAAACATTTTAAGATTCATAAACTAACCTTGATTTTTACCAAACTTGGACAGAAGCTTCTGACATTCAAAAGATAGTATTAGTATTAAGAGGAAAAAATTTATTGATTTTTTTCATAATTTTTGTTGAGTATGTGATTAGCAGCAAAAGTAAGCCAGATACTGGGTTCCGCGGAACCCTTACAAATTTTTTAACATATTTCTCCGGTGCTTATTAAGTAGAACAAATTCACACTTAAGATATCACATGTAAACAGTGAAAAATTACTTGGCATCATAATCGATGATTGTCTTTCATGGAATCAACAAATAAACAAAGTATGTACTGTTATTAGTACTAGACTAGGTTTACTAAATCGATTGAAGCATTATATTCCACAAAAAGGTTTATGTTTTTTTATAATGGATAATTATGTACTTCCTCTTTTTGATTATTGTTGTACAATATGGACTGAAACATGTAATCTAAATATGGAAAAAATGTTAAAATTGCAAAAAAAGAGCAGCCAGAATCATTCTTTATCATACTTTATTTGGCCTTTTTAACTTTTTTGGGATTCGAGCGTCACCGATGAGTCTTTTGTAGACGAAACGCGCGTCTGGCGTATATAAAAAATTTAGTCCTGTTATCTTGATGAGTTTATTCTTAACAAATCATATGACACACCATCAAAACCTTTATTTAAACAATTAGGATGGTTATCTTTTTATTTGAACAGGAATACTTTTGCAAAGAACTATACCGGAATATTGAAATGTTTTCTTCATTAAATTTGTTCTCGGACGTGGTATGAAAAGACAATTATTGTCCCAAACTTTTAGTTCTTTATTAAATAAATGTCTACGATAATCATGTGCAAGACTAATTACGCACTTATACATTAATACTCCTTTGTGATATGTGATTCTAATTTGAAAGGATAACCATCTGACATTAACAAAATATGTTTATGAACCTATTCTGTATGTTTTTCGCCTTTTGTTTTGCATAAAAGTATGTATGTAAATGTATATATATTATATTATTGAATATTTTGATTTATTCAGAGGGCATCAGAGGAGATTAGTATTGTACCAACTGATTTTACCCTCTTTAAATAAAAGTATTTACTATTATTATTACTTTTATTACTTTCTCACTGGCTCAACAGAAATAAGTAGAAATTTGGCAGCATTTTTTATACTACGTTAGAAAAGGGGTGAAATTCTTTCTGATATATGCGCTATTTCCTCTTGTCTTGATTTTATTCCCTATGTCACTCCTATATCAAGCGAAGTTTAACTCTTTTTAAAGACACATTAACTTTTTATTCCTAAATATTTCCTGTATACAATTACCTGAGTCACACAAGAACAGTCTTAGGGTCCTTGTTTACAAAATGAGCAATCTATCCAGGGGTAATAAAAGGTCCACTTTTTACCTTGGATTTACAATTTGTGTCAAAAGTATATATATATAATGTGAGAAGCATCTAACAGTTCTAAGCCTTAGTTTAAAAAAGTAAAATCACAAAAATACTGAACTTAGTGGAAAATCAATTCGGAAAGTCCATAATCACATGGCAAAATCAAATAACAAAACGCATCAAAAACGAATGGACAAGAACTGTCATATTCCTGACTTGGTACAGGCATTTTCAAATGTAGAAAATGGTGGATTAAACCTGGTTCTATAGCGCTAACCCTCTCACTTTAATGACAATCTCATCAAATTCCGTTATATTTACATTGATGCGTTAACTAAACAGACACAATAAATAAAATAGTAAAAATATGGGTACATCAGTCATCATCGTATAACAATTTTAACTCTTTATAGTTCCTATGACCCGAATTCGGGTCATAAGCACTTTTTTGCGCAAAATTTTGATTCAAACCTTAAGTTCTTTGCCATTTGACTATCAACAGATATCACCAAGGGCTTAAATTAACCTGTGAGTTTCAGCTTCACGTTAAAATGCCAGTTGTGTATTTTAGGCTTGATCTTTGTGGCAAAATAAAGCAATTAAGCTATCATCGTTTTTAAAAAAATCAGTTAAAATTTAACAGAAAAAACTTTAGAATTGTGGAAATCTCGAATTATGAAAATATTGTGTTTGGTTTCTATAAACCGCAAAAATCGGTCTATTACGGATTTTTTTCTTTCAGTTTTGTGTTGAGCTTTATAAAATGTAGGTTCATAAAGTTATACTTTTATTAATTTCTACGAAAAACGAATACAAACAGTGAACATTGTCAACATGTCAATAATTTTCAGCAACTATTTCTTAGAATTTCTGCCCATATCAGTAAAAACGTGCATATTGTGGTTCCAGAGGTTTAAATGTAGTAATATAAATAGTATAAATGAAATGCATTTCTTACTACTTGTGTTACTTGTTTTTGAATTATTATCATAATTACCCCCCCCCCCCTTTTTTCCCCTTTCCACTATTTTTACCTGGTTTACACACCATCTCACATTTTGTGTTCTTTTAGAGATGTTAAAAAATGCATTTTTGACGTTTTTCTGAATATCTAATTATAATTTAATATTTGAATGTAAAAGGTCAATTTAAAAATAAATTTTACAAATAACATTGAAAATAAGTAGGAATTTAATCAAATTTATCTGTCTGATTCCGTAGCTGAGGGTGATGCATTTCAGGCTAGTAATCAAGCGATCCGGGTTCGTATCCCGCAAGGGTGAATGTCCGGTTTAAAAAAAAACAATACCAATATGTAATAACTTGACTTGACTTTAATTTAATTCTAATTTCAAATTGAAAATGCTTTTTTTCCTTGTGACAAAGTTAATTGTCTGTCTTGTCTATATTCGTTTATAGAATAATAGAGACATACATGTGAAGATAATCTATTACAAATCGGTAACTAAGGGATGCTGAAGCTGCAAGACTTTTGTCTTTCTGTCCTTTAATTGATTTTAGGGATTATAGTGCTGATGCACTCCAGTTGCACAGTTTAGCTACGTTTTTTACCCAAAAGCTCGAAAATAGCAATTTTGACCCAAATCACCCACATAGCATGTTTGGCTATACAAATTGCTGTTTCTCACATAAATAGACCATACAGGGTTCTTTTTCGTTGAGATGTTATTCCTAACATTGTATTTGAATGCTCTGTTGATACTATTTCCATAAATAACTTTCAAAAAAGGACATTTTGTATCGAAATTTTACTATTTTCCGACTATTTTGTTGTTGTCACGTGACATTGGACTGATTATCACAACATCAAATATGATATTTTTGTTTTTACAAACCTGTCATTAATATTACTGAAAAACTATTGTCTATTAAAAGTCTTAGTTCATAAGTCTACTAAGAGTAAAACGAAAGTTATGATTGATTGAAATTTGATCGTTCCTCTGCGGCAAAATTCCACTATTTTTTTAAAGAGTTTAAAGTAAAATTTATCAGAACACAAAAACATCTATAAAATAGTGAGGAAATAAATAAGATACCCAAACTAAAGATGTGCATTTACTACAATAAACGTAATAGGCTAACACTTTTTTATATTTTTTTTAATTTTTTATAAATTGTTAAAATCGATATTCTTATTCAATAAACCATATTAAATTTATTTTGACTCAAGTTTATACTATATTTACTGTCTAAATTTTCATTAACACTGACTCCAATTTTGTCTTATCTATGAGGTCAATACCTTTCAATAGAAGAACACATTTTAGATATTTGTTCAAGTTGTGGTTTAACTTGATAATCAGTGGCGGATCCAGGGGGAGGGGTCCGGGGGTTCGATCCCCCCTTTTTTGGACGATTGATGCATTTGAATGGGGACCTATGGTTGGAACCCCCTTTATTCTTGGTTGGGAACTCCCTCTTTTTAAAATGGCTGGATCTGCCCCTGATAATGTAGGTTAAAGGTAGTTTAAAGTTTACACTTAAGATATCAGTAGTCGCATCCACTTGAAACATTGTACTGTGCACATGTTCATTATAAAATCATGTGTTTAATTTCATGGTTCGCTGAACATAGAAACGTAAAATGGTAAAGTTTTGGTTTAAGATAAGTGAATGTTTTTGTTTGATTGGACACTAGATGACAAATTCATAACAACCAAATTGACTCGGCAATTTACATAAATATAGATACAAATAGGCAGACAAGCACATTGTTTGGAGCCCTTTCACTGTTTTACCGATCTGAAAATGATTTTATAAGTGCCAAAGTCAATAAATTTGTTCTTCCTGCTGGTTCCCTTGATTTTGTTTGATTATCTTTTTTTTCTTCACATTAAAAATTGTTTGCAAAAAACAATTTGATTGGTCTGCAGTTGGTTGTTTGTAATTCTTGCAGGGCCAAAGTGCTTGCTTATATTCCAAATGCCCTCCCTATTTTAGTATCATTCCAAGTTTTTGGCCCATTATTTTAGACTCTCACTTTCAAAACATTAACCTAACGTTTATTGTTAATCTTTTCCTGGATATATTCATGATGTATGACGTATATGTCTTATGCATTAAGCAAACACCATTCTTAAGTGACTGAAGACTTAAGAATATTCCAAAATTGTAGGTATTCCAAAAACGAAGATAACTTCAATTTTTGCACAGAGGCAATACTTTCATTTTTTAGATACCTAGATACTTATACGAAATCATTACATGTATTGAGGTTAATATCACATGTTTGTTTTACAGCTACAGCTAGCATATCTGGACAGGCAAGTGCAATTAATGATAATGGTAAGTTATATGTAGAAAAAGCCGCGCCAGAATATAGTTTTACTGATTTATTGAGCAGGATATATATGTATACATTATAAATAAACGAGAGTTCTTTCTAAATTTGCGTCTTATATCATATTCATTTTTTTATGTAGAAAATGGTAGATGAACTTGCTTTAATTTTATTGCTAGGAAAACCAGTCGTGTATGACAGTTGCATAAAAGTTCATTATATTGACAACGATGTGTAAACAAAACATGCAGACATTTAGTTAAAATGTCAAAAAGGGGTACAAACATATGAATTGATGTTTATCCACCAAAATACTGTAAAGCTAAATACAAACACCATGCAAGAAATAACCTCTTTATAGTTATCAGCAACCATATGATATTCATAATATTCATTCATTCATTGACCATATCGTACATTATGAAGCTTAAATAGTGACCAATTTCGGCGGCTCATCCCTACCATTTCGTCCATAGTAGGAAATGCATCCATTCACATTATAAAGATTATTCAATGTATAATCCTTCTTAATACTGTGTTCTTGTTATAATAACATGTTTGGAGCATGCCATTGGTACACCTCACATTCAATTTGTTTTTAAAGAGGGCTAATTACAGTAAACTGAAATAAAAAAATACTTATTTATTTCGATAATTGACTTATTGTAGTAAATTACTGCCATGCCTTACGCCTTCTTTGTATTCATGGTTGAAACATTTACTGGTACACGTTTACCTTTATTTTCATGATCTGATAATATACACTCATTTTGTATGTCAGTACTGAATATTGTTGAACTCTTAGATTATGACTTTATGTTGCATAACTTTAAACTTGTGTTTTGTAGAAGGCAGTTCACTCAAAATGCAAAAAACGAAACAGGGCAAATGCAGGACCTGTGATGCAAATAATGTACCTGTAGCATTTTTACCATGTGGACATATATACTGCTGTAACGACTGTACATCTGCAATGCTAAAATGTCCTATGTGCAAAGTTGATATTAAACAAGCATTAAAAAGGTACTTCCATACTTGAATTCTCTTAAAAAGTTATATCAACTCCATATAAATTAGAATGAGATTTCTCGGACATTTAGTGACTTTTTAAGGACTTGCTTCTACTGATTGGCGTCAAAGTACAGTCCACGTAGAACACATGGAAACCCTGACTTATCTCAAAATTGTTAAAGATCTATTTTCAAGATGATAAATCTTACATCATAAATGTTACTATGAACTTCATATAAAACGAGTACTGGGTGCAACAATTTATTACAAGTATCAAATAAACACAATTACACATATAACATTAGAGCAATGAATATAAAGCATGTCTTAAAAAGCAAAAAGGCATAATATAAGCTAACTGCTATAAGTAGAATATGAAAACTACTACCCCATATGAGCTGTTATAGAGCTCTGCTTAGTAAATAATCACATGAAAACATTGCTGTTTAAAAAATACATTAAGCAATATAATATAACTAAAAAGAAAATTGAAGCTTCCCAAATATAAAGCATGAGCTAATTCAGCTCAGAACTGGTCAAAACGCACTATTAAAGCTAAGAAGAAGCAAAGCAAGCTACCAGCCAATAATACTATTGGTGTGGGTGGGAGGGTTATAAAAATTGCTTTGAATTTTGCCATCCAAAAAATAAGGCCTGGACGCAGCCATGCTACATTTAACAATTAAACAACAACCCAAAGCTGGAATGGACCCGACTCGATCTCCGTAAAATCGAATTTACCCAAAAATTCTACTTTGATTCCCTGTCTTGATTACTTTTTCATGTTCTTACAAATAAATTTTAACTCTTGATAAACCACCAGGATATTGCAATCCATCTTTAACATCTCACAATACTTATAACTATCAATCTTTAACAGTTTTGTGACAATTTCAAAATTTACATTAAAATATATCTTTCAACTCACAAAATGCCCCCATATCAACCTTTTTAGATATAGGGATCAGCTA
This sequence comes from Mytilus galloprovincialis, assembly GCF_965363235.1. NCBI lineage: Eukaryota > Metazoa > Mollusca > Bivalvia > Mytilida > Mytilidae > Mytilus > Mytilus galloprovincialis. The sequence goes on from NC_134847.1 coordinate 70,092,929, forward strand.
TCATTGATTCACATTTATTTCATATTATAAATTGAAAAAAGTGATTATCCTTCAAAACACCGACAAAATGCAATTGTCAGCAATAGTACTTACTGTATCAATATCATGTTTTGTCCATATCATACCTAAATATCATTTGAAATAATTCAAACTACTCTTCGAATTTGTCTATGATTTGAAGTTAATCAACAGATACTAGCATTTGGAATTTCTGTATTTTATTAATTAATATTCAACCAAGTGTTCCAAAACATATTTAACCTTATAACCGCCATATAAATACAAATCTAAATCAGCACAAGTTCCAAACAGAATTTTAGGATATTGACTAAACTACATTTTCAAGAGAATTACCTTCTGGAGTACCTGATATCGCCCTGGTTTTTGGTGGGGTTATTGTTGCTTGGTGTATGGTTTTATATTGATACTGTGCATCTTCTGATCGTTTTCATTTTCATATGTTCGCATATAAAGACAGGATTTATTACGGTATACTGTTTCGGAATGTATGTCTCTCATCAAACCTTTGGATTATAACTCTTAAAAGCTTTCACCGATTGTCATGAAACCTCTGTGAATTTGTTTTGTGTAGTGACATAAGCCTCCATTTCATTTTTGTAAATTTCAGATTTTATGTTTCGAAGTTATGGGATTTTATTTATGAAAAATTGGATACTACTTGTTTATATCTAATGAAATAAGCTATCTTCTGGGTATTTTTTTTTTATAATTTCCTGATATGATATTGCAGCAGTACGGAACTTTATTCCTTAAAAACAGTTTGACTTTGTCGATTGGTACCACCTTGTATCTTTTGTCAGAGTTGGGGTCATTCTGAGCAGTGATCGCACTATTTCTGTTTGATTATACCAAGCATAAAGAAGAGCTAAAAAGGTGACAATTGTGTGCTGTGCTCATATCGCAGTTCTTTATTTGCTTAAGTACTGTCAGATTGTGAGTTTGAATATCCCTATGGTATCTTTCTCCTCTCTTTTAGAAAAGTTGAAGTTTCATCACAGAGAAGTTTGCAACAAGTGGAGGAAATGCAAAATTATATTTGCCCATCTGAGGAATATACCAATGTACAGAATACACAACAAAGTGTCTTGAGCAATTCTGAGCCATCATATGAGATTCAACAGTTACTTGGGGAGTTTCATCTAGGCAACGCTCTTCCAATAACACCAGTGCATGGTCAGCTGTCAGATGATGGTTCATCAGTTCAAAGAATGTGTGATGGTAATACACCAATTATTAGAGCATTGTCTCAGAATCAAAATTTTGGTGGTTACAAATTATTTATTATCCAATTAACTAGTACTTCATAATGAAACTTGTGAGATTTTTTTTATTCATTGTTATATGGGGATAAAACGGAGCAGGCAAAACAGTATCATATGAATAAACTTACTTTTAACAAAATTTCCGAATTAATAAAATTAGAAACGTGGGTGGACTATATTCGACGTGGGATAAAATAATTAATAAAAGCCCAACCCATGGTTAATTGAAAACAAATCTACGGCTGCCATTAATTACTTCTTAGTTATACATGGAGACAACTGTTCAAACCAGTACAACGTGTGTCAGATTATTTTTCTGGTATCAATGTGACAAAAGAATGTATTTAGTCGAACTATAACCACAACCTCTGAATAGGAAAAATGTTTTAAAATACAAAGAAACAATGCTTGTAATTAACTGAGCAATAAGTTCTTCTAAAATTTAATTGCTTTTATATTTTTATTTTATTTCAGACTTACCACTAATCATACAAGACTCCTCTGTATCTTCCGAGTTCGACAACACCTGTACAATAGATACACCTTTGATGATAATCTTTTATCAAATGCACACAAATCAAAACATTTATCAGCTATTTGCTAACAGTGTTTATGGCATTTTTAATTTTGTAAGTATTTTAAATCTCATATATATGTATCTTAAAATCTTGAAGTTTCTGACATGCCCATCATAATTATTCTTTCTATATAATTTTTTTTACTTTCTGATTTTTCTAAATTTATCACATCAACAAATGATTGATTATTTGTGTTTAACAGTTGCGGCACTATTTGGTTTATATCCTGTTGATTACGATAGGAAACGAACACACCATTAAACCATTTAAACCCGCTGTAATTGTTTGCACCTGTCCTAGGTCAGAAATGATGTTCAGTAGTTGTCGTTTGTTGATGTGGTTCATAATTGTTTCTCGTTTCTCGTTTTTTTAGATAAATGAGACCGTTTGTTTTCCGTTTGAATGGTTTTGTACTAGTATTTGTTTCTTGCTGTTCGGTGTCAGCCATGGCTCTGTGTTGAAGATCGTACTTTGACCTATAATGGTTTACATTTATAAATTGTGATTTGGATGGAGAGTTGACTCATTGGCACTCATACCACATCACCATATATCTATATTCAATCAGAGTAAATTGATAAGGTATATATTTCTGTCAGTACGAGTTGTTGTATACACTGTGACCTTATTTGAATAGTTTAGTTTTAGCGTTTCCGATTAAAGATCAGTTGAGCTTTTGTCATTACTTTGTGTCCGCTGTCTGTCATTGTTCGTTTACCTTTTACAAAATCTTCTCCTCTGAAATTGCTAGGCTAAATTTATTCAAACTTCGCCACAATCTTTTTGGGGGTATTTAGCTTTAAAAATGTGTCTGATGACCCCACCTAGCAACCAAGTTGTTGAGAATATTGCAATATTCCTACTGTTCATATATGTCAGAGGGCCTGTGGGAGATATCCCTTATATGTCAAATATATTCCAAGATTTAAATTCTCTATTGGATACTAATAAATCAAAAATAAATCTATTAAATAACATGCTTGTTGATTTAGAAAAAGAGAACATGTCAAATGTATTAGACTATAAAGTGACTAATCAGGAAATAGTTAAAACATTTACCAATTTAAAACCTGGAAAGGCATGTGGTCTGGACCTGATACTAAATAACATGTAAATACAAGACTTTCTAAACATTTAGATGAGAGAAATATTTTGATTGATTGCCAAGCTGGCTTCAGAAATAAATTAAGGACACCAGATCACATGTTTATCCTCAAATGCTTTATTGATAAATATACTTATTGTAAAATAAGTAAATTTTATGCTTGTTTTTTTTTAGCTTTTAATTCTGTGATACACCCAGGTATCCTCAAGGCTCAAGTCAGACATTGGAGGGAAATTTTACCAGTGAATTAAACACATGTATACACTTAATAATCAAAGAGTAAAAGTTGATAACAAACTAGGTCCATGTTTTAACTCTTATATTGGGGTTAGACATGGGGATATTTTAAGCCCTGTTCTTTTTAATCTATTCATAAATGATCTACCTAACTGTTTACTAAATGGTCCTGATAGTGTAAAACTTAGTCGCATAGACTGTCTTATGTATGCAGATGATGTCATTGTATTTTCTGATTCTGCTGATGGACTTCAAAAGCGCTTGAAGGCATTGGAATCATTCTGTGATACCTCGTGTCTAAATGTTAACTTAAAAAAACTAAAGTTTTACTATTTGATAAAAGTGGACGCCACATAAAAGAACCATTCTATTTTAAAGATGAATTAATTGAAACTGTTTTCAAATATAAATACCTTGGAGTTATATTCCAGTCAAGTGGCCTATTTAATTATGCAAAAAAATACATATTTAATAAATCTTTAAAAGCTTCATATAAACGTAATAGATGTTTATCTGGCTCAGATGCTAGTATTAAAACAAATTTACATCTGTTTGACCATACCTTTAAACCTATTATTTTGTATGGCTCAGAGATATGGGGAATGTTTAAAACCAACTCTGCTTCTTGTATAAAAGATGTTACAAATGTACTTGAAAAAATATACCAGAATAATGTTGCTGATAAAATGAACTTAAAGTTCTGTAAGCATATTTTAGGCTTAAATAACAAAAGTACAAATGTTGCTGTACAATCAGAATAAGGCAGATTTCCTATATATTTTAATATTGTTATATCTATGATAAGCTATCTGCATAGATTACATCATTGTAACTCAAATTTGTTGAAAGAAGCGTGTTTGTGTAACAAAGATGTGCATGAAAATAACACTATGACATGGTATTCCTCTGTTAAATTTATTTTACAAAAGCTTGAATTGAAAGAAACATATAGTATTGATTATTCAATAAATAGATTAAAACAACTTATTATTAAAAAGTTAAAGACATTATTTTTAAAAGCATGGTTCAATGATAAAGATAAAGTTAATGGAAAGCTCGATATATATTTTTCTCATAAAAGTAATTTCCAAATGGAAAAATATCTTGATATTCAAAGTTTTCAATCAAGACAAATTTTATGTAAATTTCGCTTAAGTGCCCACCAATTACGAGTAGAAAAAGAGCGACATAAGAACAAACCTATAGAAAGGTCACAGAGGACTTGCAATTTTTGTTCTCATAATGATATATTGAAGATGAGTTTCATTTTTTAATAAACTGTCCATTGTATAACAAATGTCGAGAATCATTGTTTGCACAAGCTCATGAGCACTGTCAAAATTTTAACAACTGAGACTGCAAATCAAATTTTTTTATGGTTAATGACCACTGAAGATAAACATATACTTAAAAAGTTAAGTATTTTTCTTATCCAGAGTTTTGAATTGAGATCCACAAATTATGTTAATGGCTAAATCTCTTTAAGTTTATCCATACATATATTTTGAATTCAAAAATTAAATTTAAATACACATTTCTTTATCTATGTGTATGCATATTTCATCTATTAATATGTAAATGCTTATATATGCATTAAGAAACTGCAGTCAAATCTCTAAGGTGCTTATCATATTCTTGCAATTGTGAAAGAAATATTATTATATACATAAATATCTAGTAATTGGTTGATCTTGGTTGCTGTGTGTACATGGGAGAAAAATACCTTTATATCTAATCAGTTGCGGCTGCATTTTATTTTTATGCAGCTCAAAACACCATATCTGTTTAAAGGGGAATAATCCTTACATAAATTGATTGTCTCCCATATTTCTTTATCTTCCATGTGCATGCAATAACTGTTCAGTGTTCTTTTCATTTTATTATTTCATTGTTATAACACAAATCATTGTAATTATTATATGAAATTTAAAACCCGCAAAGGTCCATAATTGGATTAATAAAGTAGTCTTATTCTTATACTTATAATGCATCGAACTGATTGCATTAAGGTTTATAATAATTTTGTTTAATTTATACCTTATATAATTAATGTTGATTTTATTGTAGGAACTGCCCAATCTGCTTTCACTGTTAAGGAGGAGCGACTTTGATGATATTAGAAGAGTATGGTCAGAGATCATTGGGCATAGGGGAAGAAGAGATTTTTATGGCTCAGATGCAGATTTGGTTATGGATCCTTTCAGCAGCCTGCTTCTTAATCATTACAGATTCAACTGTACCAATTTTAATTGTCCTACAAATGAGAGATCATTTGATATGCCTGGATTGACTTTACCACAGTAAATATAAAGCTCATTTTTGTCCCAATGGTTCAACTGAACTCCTCTCATCACTTTAACGTTAACTTTTACATAAATCTTCTCCTCTGAAACTACTGGATCAACATTAAGGTTTCTAGATTAATACATGTCCGATCACCCCGCCTGACAGCAAACATGGCCAACATTCCTGAAAATAGAATATAGGGGAAAATGCAGATTTTGGATTATATCTCTGAAAATTTGCAGACGAATCAGGCAACCCGTTGTTGGGTTTCTGTCCCTAAATTGATAATTTTATGGAAATGTTTTAAGTTTTTAGATACTAGTATTATTTTTAATTTTATCATAGATATTTAGGAGTAATTGCCATTTATAGTCTTTTTTAACAAATTTTCGTAAACTTTTGTAATCTTTCACAAAAATCCTCTCTACTAGAACTACTTTTAAAATATAATTCGCCACAATCATCATTTAGGTATCTAGTTTTTAAAAAATGTGTCTGATAACCCCGCCTTCTAAGTAGCATGACTAACATTGCTGAATATGCAAGTTTTGTCCATTATTTTGTATAGCATTATAAAGAGAGAAAATTCGACAGGAGCAATATATTTAGAATGCTGTGCTCTACCAATTGTTCATACATGTCAAAACTGTCAGATGACTTTTTATAGAAATAATGGCCCTTATATGACAAATTTCATTTTTTTTTCAATTGTGCCTACTATATTTAAAACATAATAGATAAAAGATCAGCCAGAAAAAATCTATAATCTACGAAATCGTCATTCGACTCCTGTATAGAGTTATAGCCTTTTGATAATGATTTTGGCCATTTTTTGCGTTCTGTCTTATATCATAAAATGATTAGCAAAACAAATACTAGGAGGAAGAAAATATTGACGTTTTTGACCTTTAAAGACCTCTTTAATTTGAGATTTTGCCACATATGATTGAAAACTATAATGGATAAAGATACACTTTGATTCAAAATTATCAGCAAATCAAGATCTACTAACAAGCCTTATTTGACAATATAGTTAAGTAGACTGTCACTCTTTTAATGATTACACTTAAATGAGGATTTGTTTTATCCTCTTTTGTGATTTAAGCAAAAACTTAAGAATGCAGAGACTACACTAAAAAAAAGTCAAATCACAAAAATACTGAACTCAGAGGAAAATCAATTCGGAAAGTCCATAATCACATGGCAAAATCAAATAACAAAACGCATCAAAAACGAATGGACAAGAACTGTCATATTCCTGACTTGGTACAGGCATTTTCAAATGTAGAAAATGGTGGATTGAACCTGGTTTTATAGCTAGCTAAACCTCTCACTTGTATGACAGTCTCATCAAATTCCATTATATAGTCACCGATGCGTGAACAAAACAAACAGACATAATAGGTAAAAATGTCAAAAATAGGGGTACAGCAGTCAACATTGTGTTATCATCTTAATCACTATAAAAACAACAAATGTAACGAAGAAGCACAAAAAGGCATACATCAAATTAACATCCTCATTTTGATTATATAATACGATTATATTTGTCTATGTAAAATGCACCCATCAAGGAAGGAGGGTATGGGTACTGGTGTAAAATTGCGCGTTTGAAATTCGCACAGGTAGACATGAAATAATTTTGTCGTTCAAAGTGTGACGGGATGCATAAATACAGTCACGCAAAATAGATATAACAAACACTGACTTAGCAGTTAAAGTAATAATAATAAATAAAATAATAGTGTGGTTCAAAGTATGACGTGATACATAAGTACAGAGTCACGTAAAATGTATATCACAAAAAAAGTTGGTTAACAGTAAAAGTAATATTAATGAATAAAATAATTTTGTCATTCAAAGTATGACAAGATACATAGGTACAGAGTCACATCATAAAATAATTTTGTCATTCAAAGTATGACAAGATACATAGGTACAGAGTCACATCATAAAATAATTATGTCGTTCAAAGTATGATGGGATACATAAGCACAGAGTTACGTCAAAAGGATATCTCAAAAAAACAGACAACAGTAAAAGTAATATTAATAAAGACAAATAAAAGAATAATATAACACGCAATTAAGATGATAAACAACGTCAGTACGCAAAATCTATACTTCAAGACCATCGTGTATTATTTGTGAAGTTGATACGGAATATTTATCAACAAGTTCTGGGTACCTTCCGATGAACTTTTTTAGAAAAAGGACTAAAAAGGTAGAGATATTTAAAATACAAGATCAGATTTTTGTCATAAATTTTATTCCTGTCAAAAATGGTGCAGATAATGCTTTTCTTGAATATGCACAAAGATTAAGGTGAGCGACACAGGCTCTGTAGTTTTGGCTCACAAATGATAATAATTTTCTTGTTTACCTATCAACAAACTTGTAAAAAAAAGGATGTTTGATGTATTGCAAATGACACTACTTTCTGTAATTGACTTAAGATAATAATCTGATGTCTGGGTAAAAAAATACCACTATGATGTTAAAAGCCCAAAGGTGACTAAATCTTAATTAATTTAAAGAGTAAACCAATGTCTTATTTATAAAAACAAAAATAAATAGAAAATTTAATCAGCCAAGAATCGAATTGTAAAATATCGGACTTTTTTTCATAAAACAAGAATAAAAAAAGTAATGTGATGCTAGTGAGATAACTCTCTTCAACAGACCAAATGACACTGATATTAACAGCTATAGTTCTCAGTACATCCTTCATATTAAAGGCCAATGGGATTATCAGCAGCCAAGTAGTCAGCACTGTGTGTTCACATGAATCATCATTGATGTGGTTATATGGTTATAATTATAAATTAACTGTTGAACACAACTTTGAATTTTTGAATTACTAAGATTTTTCTACCTCAGGAGTAGATTAACTAAGTTGCATTCGGCAAAATTTTTACGAATTTCGGGACCTCAATGCCCTTCAACTTCGTACTTTCTTTGAACTTTTTAACTTGTTTGTATTCGAGCGTCCCTGATGATTTTTTTGTAGAAGAAACGCGCCCTGGCGCAAAAATTAAATTTTAATCCTTGTATCTATGATGAGTTGATTTGCTATCTTAGCTTATTTTTAACAGGTACTAAGTTCGGCAGAAAGACTGATTGATTTATCTTTACAAACAAGGTTGACCCTATCACTAGAATAGGAACACTTTTTTAAATATTTTATAGAATCAAATTGATATTTAACTTTGACGAAATAAAATTTTTTTGAACCTCTTATTACATAATCTTAATTGTAGCAGTGTCAATTATCATAGGAATTCGGGTATGCTAACCATATCTTATACTAACTTATTAACGGAAGGAAAATTGACAGCTTAGTCTAATGTTTAAAGCTAAATAATCTGATAAAAAGTGACTGAACACAGCCAGTAACGGCCTTCCAAATACCGTTTCGATCCCTAACATCACTGAAGAGACATTTATTTTCGAAATCCGGATCTGGTGTACTAAAAATATATTGACACCGTATGTTTGTGGCATAATTTCGTGGCCACAAGTTAATTTTTTTCTGTTTAGTATTAAATTTATATTAAGATCCATTTTGTTACATCTTGTGATCAATTGTATTTGGCAATCGCCAATGGCTGTCAGCAGGATTAAAGAACATCAGTTGTTCGACCTGTTAGTCAAATTCGTTTTGTTTGAATATACTTTTTTACTTTTTTGGTCTTTTGGAAAATGTTGTTTAATTGTGCTGTTTTTAGACCCTTCTACAACGAAATTTGTTTTACATGCACACGTATTAAAATTGCGGTTTTTATCCAACGCAATCATAGGTTTGAACGTAGTTTTCAATTTAGACTCGATTATATATATAACTCGTCTAAACATCAACCCAACAATGTTAGATCTGTGAATTTGCTTTCGCAAATTTTTTGTTCTTCCCTCGCCGGGATTCGAACCCATGCTACTGAGATATCGTGACACCAAATCGCCTGCACTGTAGCCGTCCCGCTAGACCACACGACCACCTGGGCATCACAAAAATTTCGGTGGCCGTGTGTTACCTTTCCTCGTCAGTTTAAATCTAGCGTCGTAATACAGTACATGATCTGTAACAATAACATCTCCATGCCTTATATATCATGTACTGTAGTACGCCGTTAGATTAAAACTGACGAGGAAAAGTAACACACGGCCACTGAAAGCTTTATTTTGTGAAGCCCAGATGGTCGTGTGTATTAGCGGGACGGCTACAGTGCAGGCGATTAGGTGCCACGATATCTCAGTAGCATGGGTTCGAATCCCGGCGAGGGAAGAACAAAAAATTTACGAAACCAAATTTACAGGTCTAACATTGTTGGGTTGATGTTTAGACGAGTTGTATATATATATATATATGACTTTCAATGTTTTAAACTTTTTTAGATAATAATTTCAAACTTTTAAAAACCGAATAAATAGAGTTCTAAATTTATAAACGTCTTTTACTGACAAATTGTAAATATCAAATTTAATTAGATTCAACTAATAATTTTATGTGCATCTTTAAAGAAATATTGATAAAAAAAGTCAATACCAAATCATAGAACGTTCTTGCCAATAGCCATCAAATGTTGTAAAACTGTATATGTATGCTGCTTCAGAAAAATCTTGGTTGAAGTCAACATCTGCCTTCAAACGTTGCCAGCTGTTTTAGAAAGAATAACGGGTTTTCATAGTCCAAAAACAATTAACTTTAATATTTATATCTTTTCAGTTATTATCATTACATGTTTACAGTGTAGGTGACTCAATAAGAGTTATGTAGCAATGATATTTAATGTTAAGCAAACGACCAATATTATGTCACTGTGTTTTTGCAGGATTCCAAAAGGGGAAGTTTTTAATGTAACAACATTCCAGCGGCTAATAAATAACTTTGCCTCCCAACTGCATATGCCATGCAATGAACAAATAGTTCAGACTGTTTCTGAATCAAGAGAAGAGAATGCACGATATACCTATGTGTGAGTTCCTTAAGGGTGTTACATAATAATCATTGATAAACTGGTGTCTTTCATAACATCTTTGTGTGCACATTTCTTTTTATGCTTTAATTTGCGAACATCTGCTTGATTAGCAAGAGGCATTTAGGAGAACGATCTTTGACTGGTTGTCTTGAAGTAGGAATAATATATTTAGGTAGTATGCAATTTCTTCATTGTACTTTGTTTACTAGTTTCTTTAAAATCTGGTATTAAACTGGTAATGGAAACAAGTAATGCGTCAAAGAGACAATATCCTTACCAAATGTAGAAAACAGGCAAAAACCACCAATGGGTCTTCAACACAGCAAGATAATCATGCACACTACATGCACTATGAAACAAATTAATGTACCAAAATAAAAAAAAAACCATACAAACTTAGAAAAAGCAAGATGTTCCTTACCTAGGACACACGCAAAAGGTGAATGAAAGGATATGACAACAATTAACACAATTCAACAAAAAACTACTAGCAGTTACCGACAAACCAGCTCCAGACCTCAATCAAACCATTTGAAAAAATTTGAAAATCTAGTACAATACCTCCTGTAATATGTTTAGTTTTATGCCATCATAAAAAAATATGAGAAGAACATAAACCGTATAATGCCATCAACTGGTTTTATAACTAATGTCTATATATCCAATGCTTAGACCGAGCTATGAGTGAATCAATATTCCAACAAATGATATCTTTAATGACATCACAACAGTATTATGAGTATAATTAAAATATCACTTCTTAATAAGTCTGTTTGCGTGTTTGGTTAGCTTTTGAGGCGAATGATGACATTTTTTTGTGCATTGTAAATTTATTACCATAAAAGATGAATTTTTGAAGATGTGACAAGACCATTTGAATGATTTGTTATCCATTCGTTTGGTGTGTTTGCGATTTTGATTTTGCCATTTGAGTAAGGACTTTACGTTTTGAATTTTCCTCGAAGTTCAGTAATTTTGTGATTTTACTTTTTTTGTATAATTTTCTTTCCTAGTATGTCCTCATAGTTCAAATGAGGATTTATATTTAACTGAATACGATTTTCATTGACCACTAATTAAATTACTCAAAGAAGGGCGGAAGATACCAGAGGAACATTCAAACTCATGAATCTAAAATAAACTGACAACTCAATGATTAAAAATGAAACAGACAAACAGACAAATAATAGTTAACAAGAAATACCATAGAAAAATAAAGACTGAGCAACACTAACCCCAAAAGTCAGTCATTCATAAGTATTATCAACACCACCACCTATTGTTCTAATGTAATAACATTAACGTTCCTATTTTTTTTGGATCAGATGCAAATTATAGAAAATCATAGTGATTATATTATAGTATATTGTGCCAGCATTTAGATGAACATAGATATTACATAAAACAATGTTGTTTGATAGTCAGAAATGATTAAACTGACAACATGGCATACTTCTTCGTCAGAACAGGAACAGAGTAATGCGCAAGCTCAACCGTAAGACAAAAGTTCAAGATTTGGAGTTCATTAGTTTATTGACATTTTGTTGTATTGAACTTCTGAATGTTCTTTTGGACTTCGTACACATATTACATATCCCAATTTGACAGGCTATTTAATTTATCTAAAAACACTACAACACTGCTTTTCATCTCAGTTATCTGAATGAGAATCTGGTGTTGAATTTCCAGAAGTAGAACTCCTTATTTTATATAACGGCCTAATTTCTGTAAATGTTATATCCACTAGTCTTAATAGTTATCAAAGGTACCAGGATTATAATTTAGTACGCCAGACGCGCGTTTCGTTTACATAAGACTCATCAGTGACGCTCATATCAAAATATTTATAAAGCCAAACAAGTTCAAAGTTGAAGAGCATTGAGGATCCAAAATTCCAAAAAGTTGTGCCAAATACGGCTAAGGTAATCTATGCCTGGGACAAGAAAATCCTTAGTTTTTCGTAAAATTCAATGTTTTGTAAACAGGAAATTTATAAAAATGACCACATAATTGATATTCATGTCAACACCGAAATGTTGACTACTGGGCTGGTGATACCCTCGGGGACGAAACGTCCACCAGCTGTGGCATCGACCCAGTGGTGTAAATAGTTAGCAAAGGTACCAGGATTATAATTTAGTACGCCAGACGCGCGTTTCGTCTACATAAGACTCATCAGTGACGCTCATATCAAAATATTTATAAAGCCAAACAAGTTCAAAGTTGAAGAGCATTGAGGATCCAAAATTCTAAAAAGTTGTGCCAAATACTTCTAAGGTAATCTATGCCTGGGATAATAAAAATCCTTAGTTTTTCGTAAAATTCAATGTTTTGTAAACAGGAAATTTATAAAAATGACCACATAATTGATATTCATGTCAACACCGAAATGTTGACTACTGGGCTGGTGATACCCTCGGGGACGAAACGTCCACCAGCTGTGGCATCGACCCAGTGGTGTAAATAGTTATCAAAGGTACCAGGATTATAATTTAGTACGCCAGACGCGCGTTTCGTCTACATAAGACTCATCAGTGACGCTCATATCAAAATATTTATAAAGCCAAACAAGTTCAAAGTTGAAGAGCATTGAGGATCCAAAATTCCAAAAAGTTGTGCCAAATACGGCTAAGATAATCTATGCCTGGGATAAGAAAATCCTTAGTTTTTCGTAAAATTCAATGTTTTGTAAACAGGAAATTTATAAAAGTGACCACATTATTGATATTCATGTCAACACCGAAATGTTGACTACTGGGCTGGTGATACCCTCGGGGACGAAACTTCACCAGCAGTGGCATCGACCCAGTGGTGTAAATAGTTATCAAAGGTACCAGGATTATAATTTAGTACGCCAGACGCGCGTTTCGTCTACATAAGACTCATCAGTGACGCTCATATCAAAATATTTATAAAGCCAAACAAGTTCAAAGTTGAAGAGCATTGAGGATCCAAAATTCTTAAAAATCTGCCGAAAGCACAGGAACTTTTATAAAGTTTATTAGCATAAAAATATTCAAGGTATCAATAGCCAAACCAATTCTCTCACAGCAATGCCACTGCTGATTGAGAATCCTCAGTACATTGTAACAGCTATATGCCTGTTTAAATGTTCGCATGAACTATATTTCAAATCTCTGATCATACTTTTCTAACATCATCAACTCACAGTTTATTAAATACTTAAAGTGAGAGTAGCATTAGAATTCAATAATTCCCAGTTGATTTTGTGTTTTTTGTTTGTTCTAGGGTTTGCGGAGGACAACTTTTAATAACCAGAACATTGATAGATATTCCAGAGCAGCCACCAATGATTATGTTCGATATGGGACAGCAAGGATTAAAGAGAAGAAATATAGGAAATCTGAATGGTACAGTTCAAATAGGTTCACATCGTTATTATATTGGTGGTCTCACATTTGCTTCCAATGATCACTTTATTGGAAGAATATTATTACCTCATATAGACAGGACTCTGCTTTATTGCAATGGGCAAGGACTAATATGTAATGAGGAACATCAGGATTCTCGTTTGTCACTTATTATTCTCTTTAGGATTATATGAACATGATGAATGACATATTAATTCTTAACAGCACTATTTCTTACAGGTAAATCAATACATATATGTGATTCATTTTTATAAAAATGTATGACATACATATAAAAAAAGACAACAGTATATAAGAAATAAGATAAACCTAAAACAAATATTAAATTTTTTAAAAATTCCGCTGCACATTTTGATAATTATATGATATATTATTTGAGTAATTTTGTAGTCCAAATTAAAAAGGCAGTTTGAAAGACAGTGCCTCAAGTTTGGTCTAGAAAAAAATGATGCCTCTCAAGTATAAATTTTTGAGCTGACTCAATATAAAACATTAATAGCTCTTTTGTTGGTATTTGAAGATTTTGTTAAACTAGATCGTAGATTACTAAGTATCAATACTACTTCATTAGAATATAGTACGTATCCATTATTGCTGTTTTGTTTAATGTTGCCAGATGTTAACATGCTCATATATACCACAACGTATCAGATTAACATAAAGCATTATTTTACGTATCAACGGCAAAATTGCGTTCAAAGGTTGATGATTATAGTTTTTTTCTGTAACAGAGTACATAATTATTTTGAAAAAGTACTATGATAGTACTGTTACCATACACTCTTTCAAATTACCATGGTATATCATATGGAATATTTTAAAGCATTTTTTGTTGTAGCTCAGTAGTAAAAAAAAATATGGAAATGAAAGTATGCTTTAATTTGTAATTGATAAGAACATAATTATCTATCTTTAGTTTTGTTTTATCGCATAGCTATTTGTTATTAATATTATTAGGAGTTTGTATATTGATTTTTTGAATGTTAAAGATAAGACTAGGCTATTAGTATAAAGTAACTAGCTTCTTTTCAAAATGTCTTTGATGAAGAAAGACCTTCAATTGTTCACTGAACAACTGGTTTTTAAGTTTTGTAAAGTTACACACTTTTGTGTGTAATAAGAAAACCAATGTCCATCATGTTTGGTTTTTTTTTTATTAAAAGCTTTCCTTTCCTAATTATCAAAGAGTACACCAAAGCTTATTTTCCAGACTACTTCGTTTTGATAAATGCTCGTTCAGTGATATTATTCTAGAGAAATTTATTAAATGTTTGAATTTCTCGCAATATGAACAAATTTAGCAAGAGTATTATAAATACTGTTTTACAGAAGATTAAACAAATGCTTTAATTGTAAGTTTAAAGCATAAGAATAATCTAATGAAGTCAATTTAGTAGAAAAAAACTATGATTGTTGTTATTTAGTCGTTGTTGACAAGAATTTATTATAAATGAGACTCAATATTGCTAGGTATTTGATAAAAGTTCATTATGTTCGAGTAATATTTGTTTACAGGCCATAGATTACCTATGGTTGTTTCTAGATGGATTTTAAATAAGAATAAGATTATATCTAGACTGTTATACATAATAATCGTTTATCTTGTAATACTTTATAAATGGTGATGAGCTAAATGAAAATAGCTGATTCTTAATCAAAATGAAGATTAAGTTTTAAATGTACTTACTAGAAGTTCTGTGCTTTATAAGCTCAAGTGAACAGTTACATTTGTATATGGTGTAAAAAAAAATGTATATAATGCTTTAGAGATGATGGATGTAAATTAAAGGGATGAGAAATCATGTTTTTTATACGACCGCAAAAATTGAAAACTGTTTGGTCGTATATTGGTATTATGTTGGTGTCATCGTCGTCGTCGTCGTCGTCCGAAGACATTTGGTTTTCGCACTATAACTTAAGTATAAGTAAAGATAAATCTATGAAATTTAAACACAAGGTTTATGTCCATAAAAGGAAGGTTGGGATTGATTTTAGGAGTTTTGGTCTTAACAGTTTAGGAATTAAGGGTCAAAAAGAGCCCAAATAAGCATTTTTCTTGGTTTTCGCACAATAACTTTTATATAAGTAAACATAAATCTATGAAATTTTAACATAAGGTTTATGATCACAAAAGGAAGGTTGGGATTGATTTTGGGAGTTTTGGTCCCAAGAGTTTAGGAATTAGGGGCCAAAAACAGGTCCCAAATAAGCATTTTTCTTGGTTTTTGCAAAATAACTTTAGTATAAGTAAATAGAAAACTATGAAATTTTAACACAAGGTTTATGACCACAAAAGAAAGGTTAGTTTATTTTTGAAAGTTTTGGTCCCAACAAATTAGGAATAAGGGACCAAAAGGGTCCAAAATTAAACTTAGTTTGATTTTAACAAAAATTGAATTCTTGTGGTTCTTTTATATGCTGAATCTAAACATGTACATATATTCTTAATTATGGGCCCAGTTTTCAAGTCGGTCCAAATCGGGATCCAAAATTAAACTTTGTTTGATTTCAACAAACATTGAATATATGGGGTTCTTCAATATGCTGAATCTAACCATGTATTTAGATTTTTAATATTTTGGCCCGATTATCAAATTGGTCCACTTTGAGGTCTTAAGGGTCTAAAATTGAACATTATTTGATTTCATCAAAAATTGAGTTCTTGAGGTTCTATGATATGCTGAATCTAACCATGTATTTAGATTTTGGATATTGGACCATCAAAGGTAAATGTCCAATTTAAAATGTTTAAGTTTTTAAGTTTAAGTTCTTAGACCACATTCATTCTGTGTCAGAAACCTATGTTGTGTCGGTCAACTATTTAATCACAATCCAAATTCAGAGCTGTATCAAGCTTGAATGTTGTGTCCATACTTACCCCAACTGTTGAGGGTTCGACATCTACGGTCGTATAAAGCTGCGCCCTGCGGAGCATCTGGTTTCTGATTAAGGTTGTTCAATTTGTTTTTACTTTATATGTCTACAATGTCAATCCATACTTATCTTTTATATTAACATGGAGTGTATGTTTTTTATATTACATATTATACATAAATACGAGATTACCGATATAATTTATTTTCAACATTATTTTGTATTCGATATATATACACAATTTTTATTATTTTAGGAAAGAGTTCTTTATGACAAAATATCAATTTTGATTCCCATGACCTGCATTTGACTTTATCATGGCCCTTAGAATGAAAAAGTACATCCAACAAACATGATAGTGGGTACAGTCGTATACGATTGAAATGATTTAATATGGGGTTTTTTAATATTTATTACTGTTTAATGTAATTGATTAATTCACTTCTAGACAACTCAGGGAAATTGACACAAAAAAGACACATTTGAGGTAGATTCATGGTATATCACCATCTTGTATTGTTCAATCCAGTACAAAATATGTCTATCTTTTTGTCCAAGTTAGCAAATTTGGAGACAGATTTGCAATTTATTGGTTAGACTTTTCATTTTTATGGAGATAACCTTTTTAGAAAGAAAAAAAAATACTTGACTGATAGGGAAATTTTTAATTTTACTTGTAGCAAGAAAACAAATTTGGTGACATCACTTTTTTTTTTTTATTTTCTTAAAACATATGATAAAACCTATCTTCTCACAATTTATTTCAAAATTCTATCTTATAGAATTGTATTTGCACATAAACGTGTTTTCATGAACTATAACAAAATTTATGCAATTTTCAATGACTCATAGCTTGCAGAATAGCACGGTGATCCATTCTTTTTATTATATTTTTGAGAAAAAAAACACACTAAAATCCTGATTTTGGCAAAATATAAGAAAATTCTATCTCAAGAAATACATACCTTAGATTTTCCAAATTTCATATTTTATATATTTACTTGCTTATTTTTTGTTTCGCCTGCGAAGAAAGTCGCAATATGTGAGACATAGGTATACCCATCGGATGGCAACCGGGTAAAGTAGTTGCATGATGTTTTAAATTTCAGAAGGTAGAAGACCTTAAAGCTTCATATCTTGTATAACAACTCATAGGAAATTTCCGTCAAACACATGTCCATTGTCTTGGCCTCATTTTTAAGTATTAGGATAACTATATTTGGCATATGTATTCCTTATAACATAAATATGTCCATTAGAGGTTATCGGACCAAAACCTTATTTTCATTTTTCAGTCATCAAGGTTAAGGTTAGGTGATCAGATCCCATTCTCAATTACTATACGCAGTAGGTCAACTAAGTTCTGTGTATGGAATGATTGTAATCGATACATGTCAGTCTGACAGATTTTATCCTACCCTGACCACATTTTCGTGGTTCATTGGTCAATATTAAGTGTTTGTGTTTTGGTCTGTTTTTCAAGTACTATTAGCAATAATTCAACTATATAGTGTGTGCAATTATCATTTTTTTTGGGGTCAAATATGAACTGTATATTGTGTATACAAAAATTATAAGATGTATATGTCTGTCCAATACGATTCAACTGACCTTTTCAGTGTGTGCATTCTTGTTAATAATCTATATTAATATGACATATGAAGCTTGATTTTGTCATACTGTAGCATTTTTTTTTTATCGGAGTGCAAATTTAATAAATGTTTGATTAGTTTTTACCTTAGATGTGTAAAAAGTCATTCCATGTTTTTCTTATTCATTTACATGACGTGTATGTTTTTGTGTGTTCCTTATTGTACATAAATATAAGATAACCAATACAATCCTTTTTAACATCTTTTTGTATTTACATCATAAAGTTTGATATATATGCACATTTGTATTCCCTTAAGGAAACATTTATAAGTGATAACATATTAAGTTTGTTTCCTTATCCTGCATTTGACCTTATAATTACCCTTAGTTTAGAAGAGTACATTCGACAAAAATTTTCATTTTTCTGATTGGTACATTTCCAAATGCCATCAAATAAACCAATTTTATAACTCAGTGTATCACATCCCTACATTTAAAAAAAGAAATTGTCCCTTGCTTTTTGATTATAATTCTCTGTTATAAGGTAACTTTGAAACCCCGGTTTTACAGTCAGTAAGGACAAATATCTGTAAACATCTGTTATTGAAATGTATTCATAGTCAATTTTTGTATCGTTATCAAATAGTTTCATGTGTAAAATGTAATTGTCCATATCAATTCAAGACGAATCAGGGTTTTGGCTTCAAATGAGATTTATTTTTATACATTTATATATATATTTCAGGTTGCCAAATTTTATATTTTTTTATGAATTTACATCCTTGATTTTTAACTATTATATAAGAATGTATAGGTAGATTTATTTTAATATATTGTAGCAGATTGGTTTCTCCGTGTGCAAATTTTAGCAATTACATACTTCAAGATTCAAAATTTAAAGCTGCCGCAAATTTTGAACAATGCAAGAAACATCTGATAACTATGTGAGAATAATATAATTACGGACAGTTTTAAAATGAGTAATGCAATCTATGACCTTCTTAGCTGAATTTTACCGTTATTGAGAAAATAAATAAATCACCATAATCAAATTCACTCTTCATATTCATGTTTAAATGCACCAAGTCCAAAAGCTTAAACTTTGTATCATTCTTTTATCCTCTGATCCACAGAATATTTGACTCACCTACATGAATTTGTATATTGTTACGAAAGATAAATAGTGTTTAGCCTATTAGATTATTATTATATCCCAGTTCCTTTGTTCTAACAGGGTCGATCTGAGCTGAGTAACCCTACCAGATCACTCCAGACTTATGTTCTTTGTTTTGTAACATTTTGACGGTAATGCCTAATCCACAATAAAACTTAGAAATATTTCTACGGAAAAGACTCACTAATAAAATTTATGTAGAAAAAAATCAAGTAATTATGCTAGGATCAGAACTCAAAACCTTAGCATATCCACCCACGACTCAAACCCCTACACCAGGACGACTGGATACAAACACACTGTTGATTTGACATACTTAAACATTGTGTCTGAGGCTCATTAAAGGTAAATACTATATAATGATATATAAAGTAAATAATACAGATTGGGTGGCATTCTAAACTAGATTTAATTAAGTGTAAATGCTTTTTAATCAATATAGAACTGCTGGGGATGTATCAAAAATGGTTATCCCTTCTGAACATCGGGTAGATATTACACTAACACACAGCTTCCTAATGTGATAAACAGTACAGACAGCTTTATTGTAACTCAACATTCATTGTATTTAGATATAGGAAGATGTGGTCTATGTATTGATTATGTTTATTGCTATTCTTGTTTGCTTCGCCCCCACTCAATCATGTTTTTGTTCAATTGTTAATACAGGACTTATTAAAAATATGCAAATCATATGTAGAATTTATGTCATTTTGTGTAATTATGTTTGTTTAAATAAGTGAATTTTGCTACTTAATCTAAAGATAATTTTTCATACATAGTTTGCCAACATTTTTGTTAAAATCAGGATTTTTTTTATCAATAAGGATACAAATGCATTGGACACATAGCTTGCCTAATCATGCTAAAGGTTGATCATATTATAAGATTTTGTTTCGATTTCACATGTTAAGGATGCACTTAGGTGAAAAAATCAAGGAATTAAATTTGATACTACATTTTGAAAGAGCACCAGTTAAGGAACAAAATAAACTAAAAATATTGATAGGTCATGGACCTCCTTTTCGAGTTATTTCAGTTTTTTTTAAAAAAGCGGGAAAGGCTGACTCGGACTTTAACCTTACATTTGCATTGATATTATTTGGGTCTCAAATCGAAAGAACAAAAATTTACCCTGTATTGATGGAAACATACCAAGGAGTCCGAACATTTGACACCAATTTTCAAAATCTCAGCTAAGTACATCCTTAAACCAAATCCGTGTTAGAAAAAAAGAAATTAAACATTAAAATGTTCAGCTAAGATATGAAGTATTTCTAGAAACATGCTTTCTAATAATAAAAAATAAAACATGGAGCAGCTAAACTCAATTTCAAAATAAGTAACTTCCCTTTGAAATCCTTTATAAAATTAGTGTTATCTGGGTTATTTTGTTATTTAAAAGATGTTTTACTTGTTTCCAACTGTGATCTGAAATACTTTGTGAAATTTTGTGTATTATTCTATAGTCTATAAAAGTGAGAATGGAAAGGGGAAATGTGTCAAAGAGACAAAAATCCGACCAAAGGGCAGCCGAATGTCACCCATAAGTCTTCTTTTTTTAATATATTTTACCTATTTTTTTTTTTTTCTTTAATTGCTCAGAATTTTACAACTTTTGGAATTTTGGGTTCTCAATGCTGAGTCGTATGTAGACGAAACGCGCGTCTGGCGTATTAAATTATAATCCTGTTACCTTTGATAACTATAATCAGAATGGTTATTGAAAATTATATCTCTTTACAGTTTTAAGATCTCAGTTTTAAGGAATCTTAAAAATATTTTATTAAAGGCCGTACGGTGACCTGCATTTGTTAATTTATGTGACATTTGGATTCTTGTGAATGGTTGTCTCATTTGCAATAATACCACATCTTCGTTTTTTATATATTTATAACCTTTATGCTCTGTTTTTGTGTAGTCTTGAGTCAACAAACTATTGAATTGAGTCATATTCATCACACCATAGCTTTGCAATACATATCTTTTTTGTCTACCTCCCTATTATAGCTTAAAAGATCTTGATCATACTCTATATAATATATTTTAGATCATCAGTTCTCCTCAGAACAGAAAGGTGAGATATGAAAAAGATGTTTTTTGTCCCTCAGTTTTGAAGAACAATCTTTCTTCTCAATTTTTTTTTTTAGTATTGATTTTGCAATCAGTAGGAAATAAACATTTTTGTTCATTACAATTCATTACAAGTGACCTGTTGCACAAAACTATAGTTTTTAAAACACTGGTTTTAATGCAAAAGAGATTTTTGGTGTTCGACACTCATATATTCAAACAAAATATGTAAACAATTTCCTGACTTGCATTTTATGAAGTATAAAAAATATGTGATTTCAAGTAGTATTTTTGTGTGATGACATTAGAAAAAAAAATCATTATTTGGATCTCATCTTTCATTAGATTTGAATTGTTTGTAGAAAAACAGGTGCATAGGTATGTAGACTAAAGCAATACGTTTTTTTAACATATTAAAATTGGTATGACAATGTATACGACATATTCAAACTTGTCTACAGCATTTCAGATTTTAGATTTTTGTATGTTACCTGGATTTGTTTTTGCTTAATCGAAGTATGAATATTGAACCGCGGTATACTACTGTTTGGATTTATTTGTTGTCAGTTTGACGTCAACGCTCTTGTATATGATCTCCATGATATTGCTGAACACCGAATTGTTCAAAAGAGTTGATTTTTGCCTTGGCGTAAAGACTTGTGTTCATGTTGATATATATACATTTTTAGCCATGGAGACTCCTCGGACCCGATGATGTGGTTGGCCTTGGTCAAATGCAGTCTCATTGCTTATCACTGTTTCAAGCAATGTTTCAAATTGTGGTAATGGAGAATATACATGTTGCAGCTATTCAGCTCTTGCACCTTGTTAATTCTCAGGCTCTAACGTAGAATAGTCATGTTTGATGTGGAATTCTTGGGGCTTCTCGATGTCGCATTGAACCATGTACCCCTTCTCATGATCGTTTTAGTAGTTTAGAATGTCTTCGTCATCCGCAGGTTCCGTCCGCTCAAATCTCCGGTAAGGGTTGTGTCATAATCCATATCTACAGGTAAGTTTGATAAATGTTCGGTTGTGTTTCGTCGTAGTCGGTCATGTACGGACTGTTATCCTTGCCCTGTCGATAGAATATTATGACTCACCATAGATACCAGGACTAAATTTTGTAAATACTCCAGACGCGCGTTTCGGCTAAAAAAAAGACCATTCAGTGACGCTCGAACCTAAAAAAGTTAAAAATGCCAAACAAAGTAAGAAGTTGAAGAGCATTGAGGACCAAAATTCTTAAAAGTTTTGCCAAATACAGCTAAGGTAATATATGCCTGAGGTAGAAAAGCCTTAGTATTTAAAAAATTACAAATGTTTGTAAACAGTTAATTTATAAATATAACCATATCAATGATAATTCATGTCAGCACAAAAGTTCTGACTACTGAGCTGGTGATACCCTCGGGGAAATAAATCTCCACTAGCAGTGGTAGTAAATCAACTCATCATAGATACCAGGACTAAATTTGGTAAATACGCCTGACGCGCGTTTCGTCTAAAAAAGACTCGTTAGTGGCGCTCGAATCCCAAAAAGTTTAAAATGCCAAATACACAGTATTTAAATTTGTTCAGAGAAAATGTGCATGGAAATGGTGTATGTCTTTTATGTTTTAATATTAGTATTGTGTATGATTATTGTGAAAATGTATGTATTTGTCGGTTATAAAGTTCAAAGAGATTATTTTTTTTTTTGTTATGTGTCATGCTGCTATAAATAAAGCTTTGGATTGAATTGAACTGAACAACTGTTAAAATATGACTCTTTGTTTTGAACGCTGCGTTACAGACTTATCCTGGTGATAGTACTAAGTTGGATTTAGCTTGTAGTTTTCATGCACACAAGTGTCACAAAATTTTCGTCAATAGTAATACATCGAATAGTAGATAAATATTGTGATAATCACTCTTACACACGAAAGTGTCTAAATACATCGTTTGTGCACGCGCACAGTCTTCGTCGCTAGTGTCTTCGCCGTTGAGTTTGCTGTAAAAGTCTTCTTTGGATGCTTGTTTGTTCAACCTCCTTCAATCTTTTCTAACCATTTATGTAATCTTAGGGATACTCTTCCATTTGTAGCAGCAACATGAAGTGTTCATCACATGTCGTCCTAAATGTCTTAAATTGATTAAAACGATTTGGGAACAAACCGTGATAGTTTGTTGTCCAAGTTACATAAGCGACACGACAGGTGCCACATGTTGAGCAGAATTTGCTTACCCTTCCGGAGCACCTGAGATCACCCCTAGATTTTGGTGGGGTTCGTGTTGCTTATTCTTTAGTTTTCTATGTTGTGTCATGTGTACTATTGTGTTTGTCTTTTTCATTTTTAGCCATGGTGTTGTCGGTTTATTTTCGATTTATGAGTTTGACTGTCCCTCTGGTATCTTTCATCCCTCTAATACAGCGCTTGTGTGCATGACCTTGATATATCCCTTTGAGATGATTGTGGTCGAGAATCTTGTGTTTCCCTAGAGCTTTCTCACTGATTTATATATGTCGACATTCCATGCTTGTTTTAAAACATTCATCGTCTTCCTCAGTCATCATTACCCCCGGTATCGCTTTCTTGTATCGGTAAATCTTTGTGATGGCGTCTACTAGTATACCTTTTTAAATCCGCGTAACGAATTCCTCGGCCGTATCAGTTCCCATGTGAAATACTTAATTTCAGTAAAAAATAGAAAAGAACGAAGTTTAAAGCAAATTATTTTAATTAAACATTTTAATAGCTTTAGTTTGGTTTTCTTACAAAAATATTTCCTTTTAGTAAGGCTTATATTATTTGTTGTTAATAGATTACGTAAGAAGATATCGGACAATGGTCAGAATGTGTTGACAGATATAATTTTTAAAGTGACGCCGTCATGTAATAAGATGTATTTCGGATTATTTGTATTGTTAAAGTCCGGCTCAAATATGGTATAGAGTAAACATTGATAGCAAGTTTACATAAGTAAGTAAGATATTGTATTAGTGATAAGTGTCACTTATGACCCCCCCCCCCCTCCCCTATTTTCAGTCAATAGGACTAAAGTTGTCATGGTTTTTTAATAAATGTTAATTTTGATTGAACAACCTGAAACAGTCCACAAATTCGAATTTAAAAAGTTAATTCCAAAACGCGTCACTTTTACATGCCTTGGGCTCTTTGGAAATAAAGACATAAAACTATTTCAAGTTTTATTGAATATTGTTTCATTGGCTCCAAACATCACAAGTCGTCAAGTTATAGACTCCATAGGTATAAGACCACCAAGAAAATACACCGAAACTCTAATTCTGACATATGTACTTCACTTAATGGCAAAATCAGGATTGTGTGTGATGTTTAAACTGTTATTTGTAAGCCTTTGATTGGTTGGACCGGCGTTTATCAATCTTCCCCATTACGTGAGATCTTGACTCTCATCGGGTGATAGTAATTAGTGAGTGTCATTCTCTGGCAGTTTTATCTTCATCGACTTCTTTTGACTACAATACTCAATATGTTGATCTAAGATGGAAGGTCTAGAAAAAAAGAAAAATCCAAAGATTGAACTCTGAGGAAAATTCAACACGGAAAGTCCCTAATCAAATTGCAAAATAAAAAGCTCAAACACATCAAACGAATTGATTACAACTGTCATATCCCTGACTTGTTTCAGACATTTTCTTATGTAGAAAATGGTGGATTAAATCTGGTTTTATAGCTAGCTGAACTGACTCCCACACCGACGGCAAAAGAAGATTTCACGGCTGTGGTATAATATTGGTGATCCCAACAGTCTAGCTTTTCACACAGTGGTAAGATTTTTTTTATGCTAGTTAGAAATATTAGGTCTATGTGATTCATACCTAGGTTCTTTGTATTCTTACAGGATGTACGTCCAGTTCACCGTCTTCTCCATCCTCCTCCACATGTTCATCTTATTCTACATTTCAACTTATCAATTGCTCCGAGTGAGACCTCGAACGCAATAATACCCTATAATCATCAGTCTATTTATCTGCCCTCGCGCTGAGAGTTAGTCATGTTTTGTTATATCTTCTTTATCGTGAAATCAATCTCCAATTCAATTGAGGTCTCACTCTGTTGGTTCATTTATATGGTTTATTTATATATCACATATGGTTGCTATGTCTGATCTAAGATATGGAGTGATATATTACCTTTTTCGCATGATTTGTTTTCCTATCCAATATACATGGAGTTCGAAATTTTTGTCATACTTTTTGCAGTTTCTCCACTTTTTGAAACTATTTACACCTTTAATCCCTTCTTCCTCATAAATCCATCCAATATCTTGCTCTGAATTGAGGTTTAGTATCGCATAAAAGAACGTGTCTAACTCACTCCATCATATTAATTTCGAATGATCACCGTACCGAGTACATTATTCAACTCATCATGTATGTCTTTAACTTATAGCTATTCTTCGACTAGGGCTTCTTCAAGTCCCTCTCCACCAACGAGGTTAGGTCGTCTCTCTCCAATTTT
The DNA here is from genome assembly GCF_965363235.1 of Mytilus galloprovincialis. Taxonomy (NCBI): domain Eukaryota; kingdom Metazoa; phylum Mollusca; class Bivalvia; order Mytilida; family Mytilidae; genus Mytilus; species Mytilus galloprovincialis. Next base: position 70,118,986 of record NC_134847.1, read on the forward strand.
AAATAGTTGAAAAGTGTCTGTCTCTAATCGAGTTTCTTTTTAATAGCTTCCTTATGAAAACCTCATCAAGATCGAATTCCTTGTTGGTGTTCGTGAGTGTGAGTTGATAGGCTTCACCAATGTGTTCTTGGGCAATGTACACAGTTATCAAAGGTACCAATCTTACAATTTGATACGCCTGAAGTGCGTTTCGTCTACATAAGACTTATCAGTGGGGCTCAGATTTAAAAAGTGAAAAGTCAAAGAAGTACAAAAATGAAGAGCATTGAGGCCCTAAAAGTTGTGCCAAATATGGCTAAGGTAATCTAAGCCTGGAATTAGAAAATCCTTAGTATTTCGAATAATTCACACTTTTGCAAACAGTAAATTTATCGAAATGACCATACAATTGATATGCATGTCAACATCGAAGTGCTGACTACTGAACTGGTGAAACCATCAAGAACGAAAAATCTACCAGCAGTGGTATCGACCTTGTATCCCATCTAGCCTTCTTTCCTTTCCTTACTGTTTCGTTCACCAGCATCTTTCTTCCTAGTCCGAGATTACTCTGACGTTGATCAGCGGCTGTTTTGCCAGACAAGCTGGGGCAATGGGTCCTGTTTGACGTCAGAGTAATCTCGGACTACTTTCTTCGGATCTCTATATTCCCATCGACCTCTGATTTGGGTTGGTTTTTTGTCTATGTCTACAACGTTACATATGCATCTGTTCCATGTTAGTTATTACAAAATCGCTTCTTTCTCTCACGTGGATTTCTGCAATTGTTTGCTACTCATATGATCCATTGTTTGATTACTACTCGTTATAGGCATGACCTTCTTTTAAAGAATTAAAAGAAGCTTACATTATCCGTTACCTTCTCTTTTCTCACATTGGAATAGAAAATTTCCGTTGGGAATTTTCCTCGGAGTTCGGTATTTTTATGATTTTACTTTGTACTCCTAATATGTGGTGACTTAGTTGAACGCATCGATATCATTGAACTTGAAATAAAGGATTACTCAGCTAAAGATAAGTCTTCCTCGTATCTTATTTTTTTCTAGTACATCTTCTTATTGACAATGAGGGTTTGTTATGAACAAAACTTTAAGACATAAGAGATTGTTTCAGTTCACAGTTATAAATACTCATTTTTTTTAATCACATTTCATCAAGATGAAGTATATATATTTGTCTTATGAGTTTGAAATATCAGCTTAATTAAAGCCTTTGTAGCATTCACCTCTCTGTTAATGTGGGTCTCATTGGGGTCTAAGCGTGACGTGGGGTTGTCGATTTTTTTGTAAGCGCGACACGTGGAAGTTTAATTATTTTGCAGTGTAAATGGAAATAAAGTCTAGGGGGACACGGGAATCAGATCCCCCCTTTATGAGACCCCCATTAATTACTTCCGTGACTTTTTTCAATTATTTAATTTGGTCTCTAGCGTCTATTTTGTAACAAAAAATATTACTCTTTAATCATCTTTATTTTATAGTAATACCAGATGCTCCACAGGGCGCAGCTTGATACTACAGCAGAGGCCGAACCCTGAACAGTTGGGGCAAGTATGGACACAACATTAAAGCCTGATACAGCTCTGAATTTTGATTGTGATCAAATAGTCAAAACAGAATAGGTTTCTGACACAGAATGAATGTAGTCTAAGAACTTAAAACATTTAATATTAAATTGGACTTTTACCTATTGTGGTCCTTTATCCAAAAATCTTAATACATGGTTTGAGGCACTTGTCGCCGAAAAAAATCTTATATATAGACTTAGGGGTCGACCATTTGATATTCTGGAGGAGGGGCAGGAGGATTTGTTTTTGATCGGTTATTTATTTTTGTAATCTAAGAGGACAAATTATTCATTTTCTGCACTAGTGAAGCAAGATTTTTCATTTTCATTAAAGCAAGGGACTGATTATTCATTTTCACAACTGTATTTATAATATTCGAAAAACATACAATTTTTAAATGATTTGTTTATTATAAACAACACATTTGTGTTTCCTTTAAATTTTTATTTTGACATTAATTTTTTTTGCGTACCGAATGCTATAAATTTTTATTTTGACATTTTTTTTTGCATGCCGAATGCTATAAATTTTTATTTTGATATTTGTTTTGCATGCTGAATTGATATGCACGCAGTTGCGTGTTGGCATATAGGGAGCTACGTACGCGCCTGAATACAATTTAATTAAATATATTAAATAACTGGGAATCCTCCCCCTTTATAAGTAGAGACAATCCATAACCTCAGAAATATTAATCTTAAATTTATATAAATGAAAAGTAAGCTTCCATAAATAAAATTCAACAATGTTTCTTAAAATTGGTAAAAGTGGTATAGTCATACCCCAACATGTTGACCATAGATGGACAAACAATTCACTTGCATTCGATTCGCATTTGAACTATTGTTAATGTAAACCGTTTCAAATGTGAATTAAACTAATTCAAATTAGTTAATGTCAATGCAATCCAATTCAAATTAGGTGTGAACTCAGTATGATTGTCAGGTAGTTTCAAACTGAAAGATACTTTTAAGGGAAGGGAAAGAAACGGATAAAACCATGTGTGTTACAAACAGTTTATTCAAGTCAGAATCCTGGATCTCAATAGTACTTTCATAATGTCAAATAAAAACATGAATCAATATGATAGTTACATACAATGCTACATGTATTTAATACGTATTAAACATTGCTAAATTAGTGAACAAAGCATTTTTCTCATTAACTTGAAAATCCACCTATTATAATGGAAAAAACCCGAATTTTAAGACATAAGACATAAATTATAAAATTCCTGATAAAAAGCGGTGCCGAGCATGCATGTAATATGCTTGAAACATATTCAAAGAATAAAGTTTTATAACTTCCTAATGTCATTTCCAAAATTTATCAAAACCTAAATCTTACTGTGAATTCCTATATTTTTCGTTGATGTCAATTCTCCTGGATTGTTGAAAACTTGCATATTCATCGATATTTGAATTTGTGGTTTTAAAAATCCAGACAGACAAATAGCAATAAGGTGTTTAGGAAAACATGACCTAAAACCTCCTTCATATAAGACAGAAATACATGGGAACTCATACTGAATGGTCAAATGTGTTCAATATGAAAATTGCAGTTAAGATGGTAAAATCACAAATCAGCCGTAACTGTAAATGGACTATGACTTTTGAGCAAATTTAAAGGGAAATGACAGGGAAGGGGAGCAAATGCCCTTTCATTTGGTATGCAGGTTTCAAAAATAGAGGGAGAATAAGAGGGAAAGTTGAGACATCTTTTTAGACTTCAGTTAAACTGTGACTACTATAATGTGTTATAGTAGTCTCAGAGTTAAATAATGACTTATGAAGTTATGTAGACTTACCTTCTAATTTAAAAAAAAAAACAACACAATACTCAGAACTATGTCTAATTCACTTTGACTATACTGATATACAAACCTAAAAACAGAAAAATATATCATAAAATAGTGATTGAAAGATTCATAACACTTTGAAAGGATAATTCAGACACGTGTTACACGGGGAGCATGTTTGTTTACAAATAATAATGTCACGTGATCGCGCAGACCTCACATGTTGCATCGCCATTACAATCTACTGTTACATAACCCATTATCATGCAAACATGCAACGTGAATGTGATTGGTTATCAAATAATACAGAAATAATGCATGTACAGTTTATGAAGAAATTAGTTCATCAAAAAGATCGATTTTCACTTTTGACACCAATAGGTCGGGTTGACATTTTTGTCATCGGGGATAATATTGAGATAAATGGGATAAAACTGACCGTCAAAAAGGTCTAGAGAAGCACATCAGTAGAACCTTAACATTAATAAGTAATACTTACCAAAATTTCTCTAATGGATAAACTATATAACTGAAATTTCACAAAGATAACGGTAAATAATTTTGATGGTGGTGGTGATGCTGGTTAAATTGGCGCGAAATAATATTCTTACTCCTATTGCTTTACTTTAAAAAAAATGTATAGAATTGAATTTGACTAAAGTTGAGCATAAAAAAAACGTGAATATGCAAAAGCCTGGTAATATGTTACTGATAAAGTGTGTATAAATTTCCGTAAACGAATTTACCCGTATACTTCACTAAGAATTACATTTGAGCGCAAGGAGATCTATTTGTGAATCGGTTTATATAACCCCGGTTGAACTCAGGGTCGTATTAACGGAATTTTTTGCGTTGCTTTTAAATCATTGAGACCATCTATTTTTATTACGGGTTTCCACATCTTTAAATCGGAATTATAGAAAAAATGGAATGTTTTTAGCAGAATCAAAACAGAAATGATGAACACTGCAACATTTTCAGCAAAACATAAATAGGATGGAGGATCTGTGTATTCACATTATTTGTAAAACTCTCCTTATTCCTGTGAAGCGTGTGCTTTACATCGAGGCTTTCTATGCTTATCGTCGACGCCACAGTACTTCAACCAATCAGACAACGTTTATTTGGGGCATTCGACCTATTTTAACTCAGATTTTGGAATTTTTTAATCGAAATTATAGAAAAATGGAATGTTGTTTGTACATATAAAATAGAAAAAGATGAATACTATTAGCTAAAGCAAGTTTGGATGGGGTTCTGTGTATTTACATTGTTTGTACAACTCTCCTGACTGATGCCATATTTTGGAATTTCCATGACCTAAATGGTTCGCGAAAATTAATATTTTTATATATAGTATAGTAACCAACTTCTATGAAAGGCCGATCATGTCAAAAACCCGATAAAGTAATGCGTTAACATTTAACGCGATAAATACAGTTTTAACGCGTAAAGAAATCAATATATTTAACGCGTTAAACTTAACAATTATGAAGTTTGGGATTTAACCCGTAGGTGAAAAAAGACGTGTATCGCGATAAAATACCCGTCGCACTGGCCACAGGTGTCATAAGAAATCACATTTATTACGTTGCTACGATACATTACTTTAATGCGTTAAAACATCATTTAACGCGATTAAACATCGTGTAACGCGATAAAACATCAGTTAACGCGATAAAACATCGTTGGATGGAGTTATCATATGGAATAGTGTTACTAACAAAATACTATGATCTGTTCGAATTTTTTTGAGTATCGTGTTGTCCTGGACATTACAGACGAGGAGAATAATGAATATATTACATGGCGTCTTCCTCTCACGATTAAACCATTCTCTTTAGATCTCTTTAACTAACCAGATTTCAAAATAGCAAACACTGTTTGTTAACTGAAAACCATACAAGTTCTAATGTCCTATTTGTAACAGGTATCTTGAACAACATGGACTCTGAATGCATCACTTTATGCGATTTACTATCAAAAACAAGTGCTGCAAATGAAAACATACGACCACAAACACATGAAGATGACACCAATGAAGACTATAACATTTTAGCACACTCGGGAATGAATTACAGCCTTCAACGTGTAACCTTGGCTCACACTGATCAGCAAGGTATAAAGGGTTCCAAAAAAAAGATAAGTGTAAAACCATTCAAACAGAAAAGCCAACGTCTAATCTATATAAAAAAAATGAGAAACACTTATGAAGCACATCAACAAACGACAACCACGGTACCAGGTACCTGACTTAGGACAGGTGCAAACAAATGCAGCGGGTTTAAACGTTTTAATAGGCAACAACCTTAATCCAACTTGAAACAATAGTGTAATATCACAACGTAGAAAGACACACTTTAAGATATCAACTGAAATGGCTCAACTCAATCAAATGACATACCACTTCACGAATAAGTTTGATCTATGACTCAATGTAAATACAAAATAAAACAATGGGGTTACAGTCAAACAATATCAGAAAGACAATCATAACCTTGAACAAAATTCAGGACTGATTACTGGCAGAGAAACGGACGGACAGAGAGACAGATTATTTCAGCTTTGCAGGTAGGGCACTAATAATAGCGCCCATTTTAGGGGGTTTTAGGGGGAGGGGAGGGGATAACTAATCTGCTCTCCGTACATGCCATATTACAGAACAACGCAATATTTACAGGTAAAAAATGTCGATAATGAATGATTGCGCGGAAAAAGAAAAAAACAAAACGACTTAGTAAGTAGTAAATATAAAGAATAACAAAAGAATTACATCCTCCTTCCCCATTGGATATCAAATAGTCATCCTCTTACTTTTGGCACAGATTCATTTTATTATAGGGCATGGTTTACTAGATGCTCGATGCATTCTCTTAATAGCCTCTTCAAGTGTTTTGAACACACAATTGCTAGCTGATAAATTCATATTAGATACCAGGATTGAAATTTTGTATTTGCCGTGCGCCAGACGAGCGTTTCGTCTACAAAAGACTCATTAATATCGCTCAAATGAAAAACAAAAAATGCCTCGGTCATCTGACTGACAGCCGTGTATCAATATCCGATTGTAATGTTTAACTGAGGTATGGTTGATAGATAATATAGTAAAGATATGTCATGTTTACACCATCTACAGAAAAAAAAACTTCACTTGTAGAGACCTATGTAAGTATACGTCAGACTACCAAAGTTTATTTCAAACCCTTATGTTAGACAAAGCTTAAAGACAGGTTGACAAATGTAAATCTAGATGGACTTTTAATTAGCATGATGAGTCCATATACATAGATATGGAAAGTAATCTTAAATGAAATTAAACGTTGCTTAAACACGTTACAGTAGCTTTTAACTAGTTAAAGTTGTTTATTACGCATTAAAGTTGCATGTAATGCGTTAAAGATGTTTTTAACGCGTTCAAGTTGCATTTAACGCGTAAAAGTTGCATTTAACGCGTAAAAGTTTTAAAGTTGCATTCAAATGCGTTAAAGTTGCATTTAACGCGTAAAAAATGATTTTAACGCGTTAAAGATGCTTTAAACGCGTTAGCGTTGCTTTTAACGCGTAAAAATTACATTTAACGCGTTAAAGATGCATTTAATGCATGAAAATTGCATATAACGCGTTAAAGATGCTTTTAACACGTTCAAGTTGCATTTAAGGCGTTAAAGTTTGAAAGTTGCATTTAACGCGTTTAAGCTGCATTCAACGCCTTATGATGTTTCAACGCGTTAACGATACTTTAAACGCAGTAAAGTTATATTTAACGTGTTAAAAATGATTGTCACACATTAAAGTTGGATTTTTTTCATCTTTTTATGCAGTAACCTTCTTTTAACGCGTTAAAACCTCTTTTATCACATTAAACCTTCATTTAACGCGTTAATTCTTATTTTAATGGGATAAGTAATTAATGACGATGATAATAAAAATGTGCTGAAAATCAATAAACTTTATCGCGTTAATTGGCATTGTATGACACATGTGGCCATTTCATTTAGTAAGTTTCGAGTAAAATCTGACGCCTTTAAATGTTGATAGGGCGAAAGAAGAAAGTATTTTCGGTCATTTTTGTAGTTTTGTGCTTAACGAGTTAAACAATTACTAACGCGTTAAAACTGTATTTTGATTTTATCGTGTTAAATGTTAATGCGTTACTTTATCGGGTTTTTGACATGATTGGCCTTTCATAAACTTCTGTACAAATGTCATTTGATTTATAACTACTCACTTGAGACATCATTCGTTCTCCCAACTTTTCAGCTTGAGAGTGTGAGCCCTAACGTTTCCAGTATAGTGTGAGGTTAATAGATCTTAATAGGAGTTCATACAGTCCGAAAGATAACCCCCGTTTGATCCCATTTCTTAAAGCATAGGAGAGTCACTCTGGCAGAGAACCTCAGGGCATTATTTTAACACTAATGACTAATATAAAACCTCTGGACATAAATGATCATAAAATATTGCACACATTCAAAATTCGAAAATTAAACTTTGAAATGTGTTTCGTATGTAAAAAATACGAAATTTCCCTTCCAAATGGTGAAACAATTTTGACCTGCAATTATTACTAAAAGGAGAGAAACACCAACCCTCAAATTACAGGCCTGTGTCATTGACATCCATAGCATGCAAACTGCTAGAACATATTATACATAGCACAGTAATGGATCACTTTGATCGACACAACATTCTATGCGACGAGCAACATGGATTCAGAAGTCGACGCTCCTGTGAGACCCAGTTAGTTGTAACACTGAACCAGATTGCCAAAAACATGGACCAGGGGCACCAGACTGACATCATCTTACTGGATTTTTCAAATGCCTTTGACAAGGTACCACACGAACGCTTGCTTTTGAAACTGGCATACTACGGGGTGAAAGGATCAACATTGAACTGGATAAAGGACTTTCTTAGCAGTAGAACCCAGTCAGTTGTGCTAGAAGGACATACATCATCTCCTTTATAGATGTAATATCAGGAGTTCCACAAGGGACAGTCTTAGGTCCTCTACTATTCCTGACATATATGAGGGGGGATAGGACCTTTATCGGGACTCCGGGATCGGGTGTTTTTAAGCTCGGGATTTCGGGATTGACCCTTTCGGGATCCGGGAATCCTTTTTTTCGGATTTCGGGATGTCGGGATTTGCTTTATTTAAATTCGGGACCTCGGGATTTCGTTTTTTGAAGTCCGGGATTTCGGGATCAAGACCCCTCCTATCCCCCCTCATATATCAATGACATGCCAGATTGTACATCTTCAGATGTAAGGTTGTTTGCGGACGATAGCCTGGTGTACAGGAAAATTAGAAATCCTGATGATGCTGCAACTCTACAGAGAGACCTCACTGCTCTGGAAGAGTGGGAACACAAGTGGCAGATGTGTTTCCATCCAGAAAAGTGCACAGTCATGAGGATATCTAACAAGCGCAACACCCTGCAAACAACATACACCCTGCATGGACACCAACTAGAAGTTGTTGATAGCGGAAAGTACCTTGGAGTTACCATTAGTCAAGACCTACAGTGGAATAAGCACATTAATAACACCACAGGAAAAGCAACCAGGACCCTGGGTTTTCTCCGCAGAAACCTGGGCCGATGCAAACCATCTGTAAAAAACACAGCCTATTGTGCACTCATCAGACCATCGATTGAGTACGCTGCCACAGTGTGGGACCCCCATCAAACCACCTTGATCAAAGACATCGACAGGGTACAGCGTAAAGCAGCACGATTTGTTTACAACCAGTACACAGACACTTCCCCAGGATGCGTCACTGGACTATTAGACCAACTCTAGTGGGATACACTACAGTATAGACGAATTAAACAACGACTCGTCCTATGCTACAAGATACAGAACCAACTAGTGGAGATACAACCAGCTATCTACTACACATCTGGCCGGGACAACAGAACAAGGGGTGGCCACAGACCGCTTAGACAGATAAGAGCTACTAAGGAAGTATACAACAACTCCTTCTTCCCACGCTCTATAAGAGACTGGAACCTTCTGCCAGACACAGTAACAGCTGCACCAACACTCGAGGAGTTCAGGGCCAGATTATCCAGTGTGCCCTGGACCCAGATGCAGCCTAACTAGACATCAGCCTGCCAAATTGTACAGTGTATATAGTTTTAATTATCTTGTTAATATTTACTTTTAATCCTGAATGGAAAAGCCTCCTGTTTTACCGAGCGGAGTTAGTAAATCACTCAAATATGAGGTCAACTCCTTAACGGAAGAAGAAGAGCTACTTTTAAAATTCCCGCCATTAAAACTTCAAATCATCTCTATATTTAGAACAACAGGAAGTTGTGACAGAAGAAACTGAAACATGTAATTTTAGCCAACATTCGCAGTGTTTACCTTTCAAATATCACACATGTTCTTATAATCACTTTTCCAATAATATTTAAAACTCTGCAGGTAAAATTGTTGATTGTGCCGAGTTGATTTATTGCATAAAATTATTAAAAATTATTATGCTGACCTACAAAAGGGGATTTCCATGTTTCACGACTGATCCAAATCAGCAAAAAGTGACTGACTAGTATTATATAGTCATGAGTCAATTAGATAAACATGAATTTAGACATGATATCAGAAGAAACTAGATTATTAATACATAAGGATCATGATATGGTGTAGTATACTATATTTTTATAACATTCTGAACAAATTAGAAAATTCACCTTCTGTGAGCTGGGAACATATAATATATCAAGTCAATATATAAAGGAACCTGCTGGGAGTAATTATAATAGTTTCGCTTTATTTTGATTCAACAGATTAAAAATTTTCACCAAATATGATGAAATATACAGTAGCAAGTAAAGCAAGGATACAAGAGGGTGGTAAAGGGTTATTTTCGGGCAACATGATCGCTGTTTTTTATTTCACGTTCAACATGTTTTTACTTTTTTATTTGACGTTCAGTCGTGCAAGAAGGGTGCCTCGTTCAATGTGTTCTGCTTATTTAATTTTACGTGCATCGTGATTTTCAAAGTCTTTATATTTTGCGTGCTCGATATTTTTCAAATAAAATTAATTCAAACACTTGGCAGGGATCACAAGAAATACTTTTTTAAAAGCTGTAAACCAATTATATCATAACTGTGTATACTAAATCGAGAATATCAAGTACAAATGTAAAACAAAGAGTTAATATATACAAGAAGACAGTGACTCAGTCACAATTAATTTAAAGGTTCAAATAAAAATATTTCAATAATAAGCACAATCAATGGTCAATTGCTTGTTGGTTTACATTATTTTTTGTACATGCAGTGAGGGGGGATAGGACCTTTATAAGGACTTCAGGATCGGGTGTTTTTAAGCCCTGAATTTCGGGATTGATCCTTTCGGGAATTCTTTTTTCGAATATTGGATGCCAGGGATTTCGGGATCTGGATCCCTACTCCCCCCCCCCCCCTCTGTAGTTTGAGGCTTTTGTAATGTGTGTGTGCCTAGGGCATGGAAGAGAAGCCTATTAACCCCTAAAAAAATCTTTTATCCGAAGAATGATTTCAAGTGTAATCTAAAATGTAGCTGTTTAAATCAATTCATTTGCTTATGGAAATACCTGACTAAAAATATCATGAAATACAATTTTTTTACCTCATTAATGTTCACCCTGACGCTCTTGAAAATCTTATGTTGCTTTAAAACCCTTCTTGAGTAACTGACCTCATCCCACCAATTTGATTGGTTTCACCACCGTTTGAGTAACTCAACCTTAAATTCTTGGCACTCAGATTGCCTATTACTCTTTTTTTTTCCTTTGCCCATAGATAAGATAAGATATTTTATTTCCTAATCATAGGGCTCATAACAAGCATGTAATCACATAAAGTAAAAATAAAAAACCTTTCTCTCCCACTCGCATACACTCACACATACAACTATCGTTCTGATTAAGGATGATTGATTTAACAGTACAACATGTAAATGAAAAATAAAATACTGACACAAATTTTTTTATGAGGAGAGTCAGTTGCCTACATTGTATATGTGGAACGAAGCATTACTCTTACTGCCCAGAAAAGAAAAAGAAAAAACAATCCAGGTATAATGTGACAATGAACTGGTGAAGACTATAAATAAGTTTTATAAGTTTCAGTAAAGCAAATATTTAGTTTCGCAATGTGTAAAATGAGGATAGCAATTCACATAATATAGAATTAAAATGAAGGCTATCGTTTGACATAAACCAAATAAGCAGATTACTATCGGATATTTGGGATAAATATGGGTATTTTGTAAAGAGTTCATCCAGAAAGGTTTTTCTTCCTTATTATAAAGGGTACATTTAAATAAAAAATGTTCTTCGTCTTCAACCGAGTTCATTGAACAAAACTGGCATGTTCTCTCTGATCTTGGAAGTGTAATATTTTTTCCATGTTCATCAATTTTTCGTTCGTAACGGCCTCTCTCTATGCGGAGACAATGATTGCTTATTCTAAATCTAGTTACAAAATGTAGTATAACTCTCTTATCTCTGTTCTTAATATTGAAGTAATCTTCAAAAGTGAAATTATGTTTAAATTTAAAGTAGTTGCTCAATTTACTGTGATCATCTTTTTTTGGAAAATGACGCAGTCATTGTTCCATTACTGGCGACCTGAACTTCATTACATTTCTCTGCCTACCGCGCTTGGTTTCGTATTTACTATTTTTCATACAAACTGGAATCTGCTTGTGTTATCATTATGCATGATCATTGTGTAGTAATCAGCCAGGAACCAGTTTACAAACTAACTGGTTTCTGCTTGTATTTCACTACACTCGAACAAAGTGTTGTAGTTTGACAGGAACCAGTTTAGAATTTGCAAACTACAAAACATAATCGGTTATTGATCATTCCGTTTTGGTGTTTCATACCGACTTATATGGTTTGAATAAGCTTAAGCCCCTTCAAACATTAATGTGATAGGTATATTAAAGACTGTTTTACAAAAGGATGGAACTGTTTTGCTTTCAAAGTCGTACTATAGTGATATCTGTTATGTACGGATTTCCACTCTCACCGGTTAATTTCTTCTTTTACACGTGCTTTTGAAACTTCCTGTTTAAACATCGCAAGTTTTAAAATTGTTTTTTGAGTGAATTAAACTTATTGAAACAATCATGAAGCGTTCCAGAATCATTTTCAAGCAGTTTCTTTTTCTCTTTGATGATGGAAAATATGTTTTCTCAAGAAAATACCGCAAACGATCGCAGAGGAATTGAAACGTACAAGTCAAGTCGGCACCTGAACAAATTGGCGTCAATTCGGCATCCAATAATATTTGTTATAATATTTTCTATTCAATTAATTATTAACAGGTACCAAGTACATAGTGAATTTCACTGTGAAATCCACCGTCACTCACTGAATATGTTGTTGTGTATTTAGGTAAACAACGAAACCAAAGTGAATATGTTGTTGTGTATAAGGGTACAGTAAACAACAAAGCCTTTACCCAAGCTATTGTTTTAACAATTAGACAATAATTAAAATAAAATGGAAAACTATGAGTCCGTTTCAATAAATCAAACTTTCATGCCAAATAATTAGCAAATTTTAGGTGTTTTTTTCAGTAAAGTTTAAACAGCATTAAACAAACAATCCTGTAAAATGCTCAACTGGTTAAAATAATGCATAAAAATATCCAATATCTCATGTATTAGTCCAAATAATAATGACGTCTGGCAAGGCTATTTTATTTTTTTTCTGGGACGCCTTCCTTAGACGTTCGTAAGAAGGCGTCCCAGAAAAAAATTAACATAGCCTTGCGGTCATAAGAAGGTGTCCCAGAATAAAATTTAAAAAGCCTTGCCAGACGTAATAATTATTTGGACTACCATAACGGTTACTCATATATATATCATTAAAAATAAGCCAAAAAAGTCATTTAGTTGAGAAAAATAAATATATACAAAATGTACATGAACACCCAAAAATGTGAAAGTTAGTATTAAACTCTTTTTGCTTAAATACTGAAAAAAATTCTGGCAACCCCTTTCTTATTTTTACTCTTTTTGCTTAAAATACTGTTAAAATATATATTTAACATGGGTGACGAATTGACTATATCCAGTGTCGATTTAACCAGGTGCTTATTTGTCCAGGTGCCAATTTAACCAGGTGCCGGTTGACTAGAATTCTTTGACAAATGTTTGAAATTACCTGAGTTTCATTAGACCTTTGATAACAGTAACACAAAGATTATTTACTTAATATTTTGTGGGAGAAGGGGGTTCAGACTATGTGGTATCAGGTCTGTTCGCGCCCAATACATTTTCACACCCTACACGTTCGCACCTCGCACGTTCACACCCAAGGTCCGTTCGCACTCTACTCATTCGCACCCAATTTTAATTCAAATTCAAGTTGAATAATTGGAAAATCATGATTGTTGTTTTAAATTGCAATAACAATACGCTATCCAAAACATGATTAAGATTTATTCAACACAAACACTCCCCAAGGGTGACTGGGGAATAGAAATATGGTCACTTGGTCTTCTCCCGACCGGCAGTAAAACGCTTGCTGAAGTGGGGCGTCCGTTTGGCTGTGCGGGATGTATCAAGTTCGCAGTCACGTACGGTCAGAAGGGGGACGTTAAATCTGATGCCTCGTGTAAAGAGAGTGCCACGCTCTTTGCACGTTAAGAACCCTTGCAACAACTTTTCAGGGGTCCGTAGGTGGCCTGTTGCAAGGCCAAATTTCTGTTCCTATCCAATATACCCTCTTTTTCCGGTGGCAGTCCAAATTTCTCCGACCATCATCCCAGATGGCCTCTATTGTATCAACCTACCTATTGTATTCATTGTGAACTTGTTCTAGTCCTGAATATGCATGAAATATTTGCCACTGGACGTTAAGCAACCAACAATCAATCAATCAATCAACACAAACAAAAATGCTGTCTCACTTTATTTTAAGACAATGACAACAATTATACTTATAAGAAAACACTTGCTTACAGAGTTATTAAACACAAAACCAATTAAGATTGGGTGCGAACATGTAGGGTGTGAAAGTGAAAGAGGGCGAACATGAGTTGGGCGCGAACGGACCCGGATTCAGACTATGTACCATTGAGAAATATACAAGCCTTTCTACGGTATTCATTTGTACAATTCAGGTAGTCTTGACCTATTCATTTGTCTTAAAAAAAACAGCCAGTTGTCACCTTCACTTCACACACACACATATACGAATATCAATTATTTGCTTACGAGACATGTTGCATTGTTAAACTCATTACGGTATGTGAAAATCAAGACTTGCATAAACTATCCCAATATTAGAGACAGTGGCGTCATTTTTCTTCAGAGCTTTCAGCTCTTTGATTATTAAGTCTTTTTGATTGCTCCAATATGTAAATAAATCAGTTTTGATACATTTTCTAAGTAAAATTTTGAATTTATCTTTACTGAGTTTTTTACAAAGTACTAAATTTAAACCAAGTTTTTCACTAAAAAACTTTATGTTTGCATACCACGATTGATTAGCCACAGCTTTATCAGAGAAGCTTTCAATATAAGCATCACTTAAGAGATCAGTGGGCAAGTTTTCAAGGCGGTGCCAATACATAAACATTTGAATTAATATGTTAATATATAAAGGAAATTTACCTAGCTCTGATATAACTCCAATGTTTGTGCAATTTTTGGAGACACCAAGAACATACTTGCAAAATTTAAGATTTAATTTATCAGGTTCCCAATTTTTGAAGATTTCAAAAAGATGCATGGCTCTTCTTTTTGGAGTCATATTTAACATACCCCATATTTCACAGCCATATAAAGCTATATATATTGGTTTGATGGTGTGATCAAAAATATGAAGTAAAGTCTTAATAGATGGAGAACATGACTTAATGTTTTTGTAAAATTTAAATGAAGCCTTTAGTCCTTTATCATATAGTTTTTTTTTAGCTGCATTAAATTTTCCAGTATAAGTAAGAACTAATCCTAAGTATTTATAGAATTTCACACACTCTATTCTGTTTGCACCTATATTAAATTCATCTAACAGTAGTCTCCCATTTTTATTAAAGATTATAATTTGTGTTTTCTTTGTGTTTATTTCAAGACACCAGTCATTTCAATATTGGTATATATATTAAGTTGGGTTTGTAACCCCTTTTTATTATCTGAAAATAACACCAGGTCATCCGCATAGAGAAGGCAAGGTACACATTTATTATTTAATTGTAAACAGTCACAGTTGTCCTCTAAAGCTTTGGACAAATCGTTTATGAAAAATTTAAACAGGTTAGGACTTAAAACATCCCCTTGATGGACTCCAACTTTAGAATTAAAAAAATCAGTTATTTTATTATCTACCCTCACACAGAGTCTGTCATTGTTATACATACTATTTAGAATTCTATAGAAAAAAACCATCAATATTTCCCTCTAACAATTTCAACATGATACCAACGTGAAGCACTTTATCAAAGGCTTTACAAAAAACCACAAAACATGTATATCGTTTTTTTGCTACCACAGTTTAAATATTTATCAATAATGCATTTTAGAATGAAGACATGATCCGAAGTCCTGGATTTCTTAGAGAACCCAATTTGAGTTTGATGTATAATCCCGTTTTCAGACAAAAAATTATCAAGTCTCAGGTGTTTAAAATAATGTTAAACAGTTTGCCAATACTGTTATTAATTGCTATGCCTCTATAGTTTTCAGGTTTATTGGGATCTTCAGATTTGTACAAAGGGCATATAAAACTTTGGGACCAAGACTTCGAATAGTGACCACATCGAAATATTGCATTGAATAGTTTTAGAAAACATGGAACCATGTGGGATTCTGACACTTTCAGCATTTCATTACTTATGTTGTCCAATCCAGGACTCTTTCCAGATTTGAGCTTTTTCAAAGCCTTTTGTAATTCAGACAAAGAAATTTCAAAATCAAGTGGAAAAAAGCTTCCAACATTTTTTCTAATTGTTTTAGTTTTTCTGTAATTTCGTTACTTTGTTTGACAGATTTGGAGAAACAGATGCCAAATTAGAAAAATATTTGAACCAATTATCTCCATCTATATTGTTTGTGTTATTATTTTGTTGTTCATCTCTTAAGGAGTTTACCAGAGACCAGTATTCTTTTGGGTTTTCGGTTTCCAAATTGTCCAAGTGATCTAAGATAAGCTGTTTGAAGTCTTTTTTCTTTTTTCTCCTCAGTTTTGAATATTGTTTATTTGTCTTAAAAAAAGAGCCCCGTACAATTGGGTCTTTTGAAAATTTTGACATTAAATTGCCCTTTTCTGTGACAATTTTTTTAAGTTGTTCCAAATCATGATCAAACCATTTTTTATTATTTTCTGTGAATTTTCTTTTTTCTTTCTCAAGGATGCTTTACATACTTTATCAAAAATCGTGTGGACTTTACTGGTGTATAAATCAATGTTTTCTGGGGTAAGCTCCATCTTTTCATTCATAAAACTTTTAATTTCATTTTGAAAAGCAGGATTACAAAATGTTTCTTGAAATTTAATAATACTTTCATGGTCCCATATATATCTTGTTGGAAAATCAATTGACCCTTTTTGCTTGCGTTCTATTTCACAGTTGGCTAAGATTTTTATACGACCGCAAAATTTGAAAAAATTTTCTTCGTATATTGCTATCACGTTGGCGTCGTCGTCTGCGTAGTCGTCGTCTTCGTCGTCGGCGGCGGCGGCGTCATCGTCCGAATACTTTTAGTTTTCGCACTCTAACTTTAGTAAAAGAGAATAGAAATCTATGAAATTTTAACACAAGGTTTATGACCACAAAAGGAAGGTTGGGATTGATTTTGGGAGTTTTGGTCCCAACATTTTAGGAATTAGGGGCCAAAAAGGGCCCAAATAAGCATTTTCTTGGTTTTCGCACTATAACTTTAGTTTAAGTCAATAGAAATCTATGAAATTTTGACACAAGGTTTATGACCACAAAAGAAAGGTTGGGATTGATTTTGGGAGTTTTGGTTCCAACAGTTTAGGAATTAGGAGCCAAAAAAGGGCCCAAATAAGCATTATTCTTGGTTTTCGCACAATAACTTTAGTTTAAGTAAATAGAAATCAATGAAATTTAAACACAATGTTTATGACCACAAAAGGAAGGTTGGTATTGATTTTGGGAGTTTAGGTCCCAACAGTTTAGGAATTAGGGGCCAAAAAGGGACCCAAATAAGCATTTTTCTTGGTTTTCGCACCATAACTTTAGTATAAGTAAATAGAAATATATGAAATTTAAACACAAGGTTTATGACCATAAAAGGAAGGTTGGTATTGATTTTGGGAGTTTTGGTCCCAACAGTTTAGGAATAAAGGGCCCAAAGGGTCCAAAATTAAACTTTGTTTGATTTCTTCAAAAATTGAATAATTGGGGTTCTTTGATATGCCGAATCTAACTGTGTATGTAGATTCTTAATTTTTGGTCCCGTTTTCAAATTGGTCTACATTAAGGTTTAAAGGGTCCAAAATTAAACTTAGTTTGATTTTAACAAAAATTGAATCCTTGGGGTTCTTTGATATGCTGAATCTAAAAATGTACTTAGATTTTTGATTATTGGCCCAGTTTTCAAGTTGGTCCAAATCGGGGTCCAAAATTAAACTTTGTTTGATTTCATCAAAAATTGAATAATTGGGGTTCTTTGATATGCCAAATCTAACTGTGTATGTAGATTCTTAATTTTTGGTCCCGTTTTAAAATTGGTCTACATTAAAGTCCAAAGGGTTTAAAATTAAACTAAGTTTGATTTTAACAAAAATTGAATTCTTGGGCCTCTTTGATATGCTGAATCTAAACATGTACTTAGATTTTTGATTATGGGCCCAGTTTTCAAGTTGGTCCAAATCAGGATCCAAAATTATTATATTAAGTATTGTGCAATAGCAAGAAATTTTCAATTGCACAGTATTCAGCAATAGCAAGAAATCTTCAATTGCACAGTATTGTGCAATAGCAAGAAATCTTCAATTGCACAGTATTGTGCAATAGCAAATATTTTCAATTGCACAGTATTGCACAATAGCAAGAAATATATAATTGCACAATATTGTGCAATAGCAAGAAATTCCAATTGGATTTCAATTGGAGTTATCTTTCTTTGTCCAGAATAGTAGTTGAATCAACTTAAATCATTGTTTTATACAATATACAATGTATATTCACTTTTACTACCAACTGATAGACAGTGATAGCAAGCACTTTTTTTTACATTTTAATATTTTATGATGTATTTAAATGAGTAGTTATTGTTGCAAACTTCATTAGAAATTTGAATTGAGATCAGTTTTGAAATAAGGGAAAGGGGGATGTGAAAAAAAAATTGGGGGGTCAATTTTTTTCATTTCAGATTTCATAAATAAAAAGAAAATTTCTTCAAACATTTTTTTGAGAGGATTAATATTCAACAGCATAGTGAATTGCTCAAAGGCAAACAAATTTTTTTAAGTTCATTAGACCACATTCATTCTGTGTCAGAAACCTATGCTGTGTCAACTATTTAATCACAATCCAAATTTAGAGCTGAATCCAGCTTGAATGTTGTGTCCATACTTGCCCCAACCGTTCAGGGTTCAACCTCTGCGGTCGTATAAAGCTGCGCCCTGCGGAGCATCTGGTTAAAGATATTTTACAATGGCAGTCTGATAAACAAGGAATGAATTCATTTACATTCATATATGATAATTGTGACAACAATGATTGTGAGACTATAATATAATCGACTACACTACATCCATTTGGTTTAAAACATGTATAAGTACCATTAACATTACCACAACATCTACCGTTAACAATTCTTAGGGGTCATCCATAATTGTCAACCATTTTCCAAAGTGTACAAAACGTACACTCGGGGGGAGGGGGTTAAAAAATCAACATTTTTACCGTACGCTTTTTTTTTTTATTTCCGAAATTTATTTCGTGTCCGTAGGCATGGTAGGAAAGGTCGATGTATAAAATTGAGAATTGGCTTGGGTGTGTTTCTCTTCTTATTTCTTCTTTATTATTTTAACTTGATGATATTTATTTCGTTATCATAATTCTCCTCAATCCGGATTGAAAGATTAAACATGTTAAAAGATCAAATCATATGAAAACTAAATCTTTCAAAAATGTGAACTAGTAAAATTATTTAAACAAAAAGTTTGCAAGCATTTCTCAGTACCCCCGATTGTCAATTTCACCTGCTTTATTATAGATCGTTATCGTTTCACTCTGTTTAACAAACAAAATCGATGGAAACACTAAATTCTTTGAATGTTTTGATTTTGACAAGACGCCATTTTGTGAAAAGATTTTAAACTGGTCCTTCGATTAATTTTCTTGTAATGCATTCCAAAATAGTAAACCAGTAAACCGGAAGCAAACTTATTTTTCTTAGTATAAGCATCTTTTAATTAGGAGCACCTCCATATGAAGTTTAACCTTAACTTAAAAAATATCCAGTATATATACATAAACCAAGGATTTGTATAGTAAGACTTACTATACAAATCATTGGTGCCATGAATGGCAAATTTACAGGGACCTTTTAAATAGAAATACAGGCGGGAAATTTAAAAACTTTAAATGTTTTAAAACATTACTCTTTTATTGATTGCTGTCTTGAGCTCTGATTCCACAACAACTGTCAGTCCATCCTTTACTAATGCAATATAACCATGCATTTCCCTTCTTTGATTCTTTATAGCATAATTTATGTG
Organism: Mytilus galloprovincialis; assembly: GCF_965363235.1. Taxonomy (NCBI): domain Eukaryota; kingdom Metazoa; phylum Mollusca; class Bivalvia; order Mytilida; family Mytilidae; genus Mytilus; species Mytilus galloprovincialis. The sequence goes on from NC_134847.1 coordinate 70,139,062, forward strand.
CCCTTTTGTTTATCTTTTGCATGCTCTAGGTGCCCTTTTTCATTGGAGTTACCATTCCAACTGTGTGATAGGGGAAACACTAATCTTTGTACTCTTTATTCTGACAAAACACAAGCATCACAGACAGATGTCATCAAATAAAACAGTCAGATATGTTTTAGTTTATTTTCAATGCAAATTTCTATATTAAACTAAAATATATTAAACAGGATCTTCTTTTTATTAAGAATGATTGATTCCTCTCTTGAAATCTGAAAATGGTTGATGTACACTTTTTGAGGGAGGGTGGGGGGTCTGAAAAAGTGTACGTTTTGTACACTTTGGAAAATGGTTGACAATTATGGATGACCCCTTAATTGGTTACATATGCACAAATCAAGCAATTCCCTTCCTCTTGTATCAATAATATTATCCTGACTGACTCTCCTCTCAGTAACATAATCTATATCATACATATTATCAGTTATCATTGTCTGTCTTTCAATGACTTTTGGACCTTAATTACTCCCTTAGTTATTAACTATACAATATAAAGGTATATGTTTAGGGTTTACTAACTCACCTAATTTTGAGTGACTACCTTATGCTACATACTTACACAGGAACAAACTTTTCAGATTTGCTTCATGGATCCACTTTGAGAGATGCTGAACTGACACTTAAAATCCTCAATTAGATGAACATGAAATACATTGGGTACCTAAAAACAAATTTATAAAGAAGTTCATTCATGATATTTTTAGTGCAAAAATATTTATATAAAGAAATGAGTCAATCCATTGAAGATCAGATTAATTACACCTATAAGATGTCGAATGAAATTAGTTCCTCATGTACAGAAAACTTATTTATTACAAATTGCTGTACAATGTACTATTGCCATTACTCAATTAATCCTCCTAAACAGAACTTTCTGTATTACTGTAAAGTGATACTACCTCCTACTCATGGTTGATGATAAAATACTAATGATTTGATTTGTATATTATAAGATAAAACATCTAGTGAGCTACATATACAGTGCTAGTTATTATATTATAGTAATAATTTGATTTCTAGGCAACCCTTGATGGTTGAACTTTGAGAAGAACTGTTAAACTGTGATTGATTTCAATAGAAAGTAAAATACTAATGATATATTTCTGTTTTCAGATAAAAGATGTCAATATTTAGTGATTGTCAGATAGTCCTGGATTTGACTACCAGTGTCAGCTTTAAGAAAAAGACAGAAATCAGGAAAAAGATCACTGAAAATGGAGGAATTATTTCTTACATTGTCACCAAGAAGGTATGTACAATGCAATAATCAATTTTGAATGAAGACTGACATCCATTACCACTGTACTAGTATATATATTTGTTTAGGGGCCAGCTGAAGGACGCCTCCAGGAACGAGAATTTCTCACTGCATTGAAGACCTAAGGGTGACCTTCTGCTGTTGTCTGTTCTATGGTAGGGCTGTTGTCTCTTTGACACATTCCCCATCTCCATTCTCAATTTTATTGCTTGTTGAACAATTCACATGAATTACAATTCAAAGTTTTATTCAAAGTAATTCAAAGTAAAAATCAGCTTCAGGTTACCCAGAAAATTGTTGTTCCTTTGATCATAGTTTTTGAAGAGATTTTTTTGTAAAGCAAATATCCATCAGAATTTCAGTCTTATTACTTTATAAAAATAAGGAGATATGGTATGATTCAGTGGCAGATCCAGGGGGGGGGGGGGTTCTGGGGAGTAAGAATAATGTGTTAATGATGTACTTAGGTGATCTAATTAATAAGGTAAAATTAAATAAATCAAGAATTTAAAATTGATACTTTAAGCTGGAAGAGTATTAGTTAAGGATCAAAATAAGCTAAAATTATTGATAGGTAATGGAGCTTCTTTTCGAGATAATTTGACTTATGAAATTTGTTGGAAAAAGGCTGACTTGGACCTTTACATTATAATTGCATTGGTATTATTTAGGTCTCAAATCAAAAGAAAGAAAGTCCAGAATCAGCTTAAATTTTGTCAAATGACCTTTTAATGAGCTATTAACACTTGATACAAATTTCAAAACCTCCCTAATGGCTACATGTCTTCCTAAAGATCAATCATTATCATCTTTGTTGTCTAGTTTTTTATATGTTTCTGGTTTATTTACAGAGTACACATGTTGTATGTAATGACCTAGAAAAGGCAGATATCAGTTACAAATGTAATATGGCCACAAAGTATGGATTACCAGTGGTGTCACTTGATTATATCCATGACTGTGTAGACCAGGGGAGACTACTCAATGCAGATAATTATATCCTGGTTGGAAAAACAAAGTCACAAGAATTCAGCAGTGGCAAAGTACCAGGTAAGTATTTATGCCCCCGCCATAGCGGAGGGGGCATTAAGTTTTACCCTTGTTTGTACGTCAGTCAGTCTATAGTTCCCAAAGTTGGTTTCCATTCTCTAACTTCAGTTTGCCTCAACCAAATAGTGTAAAACTTATACACAATGCTTATTACCACAAAATACATACAAGTTTGAATTTTGGTGGTGTCACTTTAACAGTTCTACAGTTATGCCTCTTTACAAACGGCAAAAAAATGCTGACTTTTTCGTTTCTGCTCTCTAGCTTAAGTTTGCCTCCACCAAATGTTATGACACTTAAGGATGTTTGCTTGTCATGTTTTGGAATTTTTGTCAGATTTTCGAAATCCTCTGGTTTTATCAATTTGAATGCCTTAAAAAAAATTGCCTGCATGGACCCCCATTTTTCTTTTTATAAATCATTTACATGTATAATTGTAAGCCATTTGTAAAAGTCTTATAAAATTTTTTTATTTTTTAATAGTATTTGAGGACTTTAACTGGTCAATGATAAAGCTATGAAAAATCAAGAGAGAACATTTTCCCGCCAAAATTCCAATGGCTTATACAATGTTCTCCCCAGGCCATTTTAGTGTCGCGGTACCGTGACACTATATTTTCTTCCCGTAACTCTATAATAATTTCCGCGACGCTATAATTATTTTCAGGATGTTATTTTTCTCGTTTCAAAAGAGCAAAAAAAATATAGGGTTCAATGTGCTTGTTTTTGAGATATAAGCCTTATATCTCGAAAACAAGCACATTGACGCCTATATTTTTTTTGCTTTTTTGATTCCTCATTTAATCCCCCATCAATATATACTAGTTTTATGGAAAGTCATTTATTTTGAAACTGAGCAGCAAACATCTTTAAACACAGAACTTGTTACTACAAAACTCATATCAACAACAAATTTGGAAAGCATCACTTTTGCCATTCTTCAGTTATGTCCCTTTATATGATATACAAGTGAGGGCATCATGGGACACATTCCCAATCTAATTATTTTTAAATTGGATAAAAAAAATTTAAAAAGAAGCCTTTTTTGGTATTTCTCATTAACTTATTAACTTTCAACTTGGGTTGGCATATTTTATCATTTTTCTGTGACATGAAATTGTGTAACCAGATAAAGAGTTTTATCAAGGAGAGTATATCAGACTCACTCAATGGGAGATAACTCTGACCTACATTTAACATTTTATCTACAATCTCATCTTGTAGAATAAAGCAGATTCCATGAAAATAAATGACTGAACTAGATTTTACACTTCAATGACGCTATTAAATTTTATCTCCATTGTCATAGGTTTAAAGTTTTTCCAGATATTATATGAAGAATTGTATGGTTATATATCTAGAGGAATGTAGCAGTATCTGATAAAAAGGTCACTTAGTTTTACATTATAATTCATTTTGTAGACAATTAGTGACTTTCAATTAAGGGGAGATAAGTGATGTAATATGTATCTTCAGTTTTGATAAATTAATTTATTTACATGTCCTCTGTTACTTTATTATTTTGTAGCAAGCAAGTATCAAAGTAAAGATGTCAAGAAGAAGAAAATCAAAATAGATCCCAAAGGTGTTAAAGTGTGGCTTCCTGGTAATAAAAATTCACCCGATTACAATGAGGAGAAATATGAAGTGGCCAAGTTTGCTATGTTTCAGGTAATATTTTTTTTACCAATTATCACAATTTGATACTTGTATTCATACATGAAACATAATGATTGCAGTGAGTGCTATTAAAGCAATGTATTTTGATTTTTTTCAGATAAAACTTCCTGTAATTGTCAATTATTTTTTAAGGCCGTATTCTTTTTAGTTTAAAATAATGGAGAATGCAAAGGAACAATTGTTGTATAGTTTGATTGGCCTTACTCTGTTATGTCAATCTGTGTTTAAGGGCTGGAAGTGTTTTAAAGTGTTTTAGAGAATTATAAAATAGTTCATACCATTCTTTTCCATTTATGAGAAGTATGTTTTTTTTATCCAAAATAACATGAAGGTTCTATGAAGATTATTCATTTCAGAAATATGACAAGTTAAAAGAGACGACAATGTTTTATAATTTGGAGATACATGTAGCTGAGCCTGTAGATTTAAACAGATCAGACTGTTATAGATTCAGGATATATTCACACTATGGTTCTACACAGGACATAGAGGTAATGCTGCACACAAAGTTATCAATCAATAATTATACATTTCTTGTATTTTTAAATATAATCAAAAGCATTCATCTGTTTCATAGTGGATCACAAGACCAGGTTGAGTGAATTTTACCTTTACACTTTAACCGTACTAACTGTATTTAATAATAGGGATTTTGCGTTTTCAGAAAGATATTGTACTCTTGAATAGCACTTAAAATCACAGGTAATAATCTAAAAGATGTAATGGACAGAAAACTGGTCCAATCTTTTTGTTATTTTTAAGAAGTGGGCAGTCAACAAAGTAACAACCTACCTTATAATAAACTTTTATTTTCCAGGAAGCTGTTGTGGAATATCGCTATATCATCACATCAGATGATGCTCTACATGTGTATGCATATCTGTATAATGAACAGTCAAGACCTCCACGTAATATGAACGTCATTTATCAGCCAATGATGAGAAATATTGGATCTAGAAAATTTCAAAAGGTATGTCATTTCGTTAAGCAGATAATTATATTATTAATGAAGTAAATTTTGATTTAATTAAACAGAATTTAAATATAAACTATTAGTTCTTGAGAAGGACAAAAGAAAGAGATGAATTCAAAGAGAAGGATGCATGTTCACACAGTAATATGTGTGTGAAGAATTATTGAAATCTGTGGATGATGCTTTAATAATAAAATAAATGCTTTAAAGGGGCACTTGTTGTCAAATTCATGGTCACCGATTTGACTCAAAAACAATGTAAAACATTTATTTAAACTATCAAAAGGCTAATATAAACAGTTTACAGAGCATGGGGTAGATAATATATAGGTTCGTTTCGTGTGTATTTTAGTCCAGAGCCATCTAATTACCTATCAATTTGACCTCAGATGACCATATAAGTGATGTAAACAAAAATAAAGATATGAATAGATTAAACCAACACGTGCAATTGGATTTTTATAGGTCTGTTTGATTTTATTTAATAGATTAAAAATAGATGTTTCTCATTGTTTTTAACCGTATAAGAATGATTTTATGTGCATCGAATTAGTAATCAAATGATTTACCATAGTTTCACTTTCATTGTTGACATTCTTTTTCTTTAAATAACCAGTACACGTACAATGCATACGTTGTCAATCTCTGGCTAGGGGTTAAATTGAAGTTCACATGAATACGGATTTAAAGAGGTCGACTCATTCACTTGCAAGTGAACTAGTAATTATCAATGTTTCTTAGCGTAATTTGACAAAATTGAACCTTTTTGGCTGCAAAAAGCGAATAGTTATTTCAGTATTTCACTTTCATTATTGATTGAACAGAAAAAAATCAAACTTTAGATTTTTTATATATCTCGTAGCTAGTGCCCCTTTAATGACCATCATATACATTGAGTTTTAGAGGTATGGTCTTTTGATTGTTATATTTGTGTTTCAGGTAATTATCTCTTCGCCAAAACACAATTTGCTTTTGGAATGTACAAATCTATGTATACTAATTTAGTTGTTTTAAGCTAGTTTCATTTTAGTTAAGAGTAATATTAATTCCCAAAGATTTTTTTATTAATTTTATGCCTTTTATATCCAAGAATTTCATGGAAGATTAAAGGTGCACGCTTGAAGTTTGACATGATAACTAAGTCTGATTGTATTAAATGTAAATTTTTGTAGATGGTAGAAGAATATGGAATGGATACTCGTCCCTTATCTCCTTCTGTCGTAGAGCTGATGGAATATATCTGGAAAGAGGCTACAGGTGAAATTGAAGAAGTTATCAGTTCACCCTTACAGAGCCTCAAACTAGAACAGGTAGGTAGACATAAATAAGAAAAGGTGGTATGATGCCAATAAGACAACTCCTCACAAGTGACTAAATGCCACAAAATTAACATTATAGGTCAGGTCACTGTTTGGCCTTCAACAATGAGCAAAGCTCATACCACATAATCAGCTATTAAAGGCCCCGAAATGACTAACGTAAAACATTTCAAACAAGAAAATTAGCAACCTAATGTATGTACAAAAAATGGTTCATTTAAATTATCATGATCCATGAAAAGGATTACTAAAAAAATTACATTTGATTTTTATATTTCAAAGTTCCTTTATTTTGCCTATTTTATTAAATTTTATCCTCACCATGAGTGAATAATATAAATTCACATCTGACACACTCTTATTCACTGCTTAATTTCTGTAACTTAAAGTGATCAAGATCTCTTAAAGTTTCTGACTTCCCTTTTCATTCAACTTATCACAGTGTACATGTACATTTAAAAAAGGATGAAATTGCTTTAACTGCTAAATTTTTCCACTCAACACTTTTAATTTCATTCTGTATTTTATTTGTTCATGCTATGTATTTTATGAATAAATTAGAAAATAATCATGATTTTGTTACCATTTTAGATAGAGAAAGCAGAAGCTATTTTATTAAAATGTAAAAATTGCAGTGACAACCAACAGAGAACAGGTCTAGTCGATGAATTCTATAGTTGTTTGCCACATAGGAGAAAACATACACCATCAGACATAGAACTTAGAGCCTGGCTTTCTCAAAAACAAGATATATGTCAGGTAATGGTCTCATTCAACAGGTTAATATAAATATAAAAGAAACACTTTTCTTTAAAGTAATTTCTATCAAAAAAGGATTGGTAGATATCTATTTTTAATTGTTTCAATTTTTTTCGGACCCACCTAGGGGCATTATGTTTTTGGTCTGTGGGTCTGTCTGTCCATCAGTCCATCCGTCTATCCTACTTAAGGTTAACTTCAGGTTAAAGTTTTTGGTCAAGGTAGTTTTTGATGAAGTTGAATTCCTATCAACTTGAAACTTAGTACACATGTTCCCTATGATATGATCTTTCTAATTGTAATGCCAAATTAGAGTTTTTACCCCAATTGCGAGGTCCACTGAACTTAGAAAATGATAGTGTGAGTGGGGCATCAGTGTACCATGGAGACATTATTGTTTTATGACAGTTTCTTCTATAGCTTACAATATGGTTTTGGTTTGGATCATTTTTGTCGGGGATCATAAATATTCATGCTGTGGTTAAAGTTTTTAAAATTTTAACAACTGTCTTAAATTATCCTGGATTTGTACCAAAATTAAACAGAAGCTTGTTTATGATCTTAAGATAGTATCCAGAAGTAAATTTTGTAAAACAGCTAGTTTCTAGAAGGAAATTTTGTAAAATTTAATTCCTATTTTTCCATACATAACTTATAATTATAAATGGACTTTGTTTTTCCTCCAGTTAACATTACATACAGTCTGCAATTTTTAAAACATTTATTAGATTCATAAACCATCCTGGATTTTTACCAAACTTGGTCATAAGCTTCTTACAATCAAAAGATATTATCTAGAGGAAAAGTTTTAATAAATTTTTCCCCATTTTTTGTTGTGCCTGTGACTAACAGCAAAAGTAGGCGAGACACTGGTTTCACGGAACCCTTTCTAATTTTTACTATTTTTTTTTTACTTTAGTTGTTTACATTATCGTCCTTTGGTCTCTTGTGGATAGTTGTCAAATAGCCACGCAAAGCACATTCAATATTATTGTATATTACTTGTTTTAAGATTTACACTTTCCACTCTATAATTTAACATATATCAAAGCAGCATTGGGATATCAAGCAATTGAGATGTTTCAGATAACTGACTGTAGTAAATATCTTAATTTTTTTCATTCGTTCGTATAAAAAGTAGGTGTAAATCTGATTAATTTTTCACTGCTAAGGTAGGACTATGTAAATTTCGACTTCTGAACATATAGCTAGCATTGACTCTAAATTAATTTGTCATATTTTAGATGATTAAAGATATGGTAGCTGTGAGTGAGTCTACAAACTGGTCGACCAGAAGTAGTACCGAGGCCAAGTATAAAGCATTACGATGCAGACTTGATGGTTTAGAGATTACGGATACAGAATATAAACAGATCAAGGAATACATTATACAGTCTCTCAAACAGTTTGTATTATACTGGACATAACTACTCAGAATGATTTGTGATTCAGTTATTCAGATGTATTTATTGAATTAGTAACTTGAAATTCAGAAATTACTTCATGTGTTTATTTTTGTAATTTCAACATGATTTGAGATTAATTATGGCAATTTCTGAAAAAAGCTGCATACAGATACATGTATATTAGCTAAGGGCTTTTTCATTTAAGGACAACTATATAAAATATAAATTGACATATTTTAAAAGTAAATGAGGAGGTGATAAAACCATTAACAATTTAAACAGTTGCATTATTTCTTACATGCACTAGTACTGCTTGATAAAGTATTATTTTTTTAAAACAATATACATCTTTTTATTTTGTAGTACTAACAACCACATTATTTTCAGAAATGACCACATTATAGTAGAAAATATATTTTGTGTTCATCGACAAGTTGAAGAAGACAATTTTAGAAAAGATTTGAGACCTCAGAAGTTGTTGTTTCATGCATCAAAAGTTCAGAACTTTGTTGGAATATTATCTAGGTGAGAACATAAATATCAGAATAGAATATCAATTTGTGTTTTTCTTAAAGGCATGTAATAAAATTGAGAATTTAACTGGGGAATGTGTCAAAGAGACAACAACCCAAACAAAGAGCAGAAAACAGCCCAAGGCCACCAATGGGTCTTCAACACCGCAAGTTTAGAAATTTCTGCAACTAAAGGGGACTTTTGCTGTACCCTTAACACAAATGTGTACTAGCATAGTTTAGTGAAAATGTAGATTACACTAAATTCTGACTACTTTCCATAGACAACAGTACATAAAAGAAGTTTTTGATATGCATGAAGGCAATAATTTAAAAAAAACAACAGCTCATGAATATTCACCACTTAGATGATATTTCATGTTAATTATATATAATGAGAAGATCACATAACATAATATGCCTCAATACTCAATTACTCAGCCTCAATACTCAATTACTCAACCTCAATACTCAATTAATCATCTTCAATACTCAATTACTCAGCCTCAATACTCAATTACTCAACCTCAATACTCAATTAATCATCTTCAATACTCAATTACTCAGCCTCAATACTCAATTACTCAACCTCAATACTCAATTACTCAGCCTCAATACTCAATTACTCAGCCTAAATACTCAATTACTCAGCCTAAATACTCAATTACTCAGCCTCAATACTCAATTACTCAACAAATTTTTATGGATTGAGGACCAATTGTATTTTTGCTAATTGTTAATTTTGTGGCTTTGGTAAAGTCTGCATAATAGGAATTTAACTTTCATTGAACATTTGAAATTGTAGTTTATCTAAACCAACGAAATCCATAAAAATTTATGTTTCACACAATTGATAATTATTCCACAGTAGTTACAGAAAAAGACATTATGTTAGATAAGATAACAAAATGTTTACAAATATAAAAAGGAGACACCAATTTCTCATTAAACCTGTACTTTGAAATATAGAAAGAAACTTACTTTTATTATCATTATTATACAGTATTTATAACAGCTCATTACATAATATTAAAATTATGCTAAGAGCTTTACAACATATATCCGCTTTAAATGTAAATATTTGTTGCAGAGGTTTAATGCTGCCTAAAGTTGTAGTTGATGATTTTGGTGGAACCAGAACAGATGCAGGAATGCTGGGAAATGGAATCTACTTTGCCAGTTCTGCTAGGTATGTAAATGTGATTCTGTTTGTAACATTCATTCAATTTTCATAACATCTATTCACAGAAGGTAAGATACATGTGAATATAAATACTGGAAGTTCAGAAATAATTGCATGCATTTATGATTGTCATTGTTGAAGATCTAACCAAAATGTAAGACTGGTTATTGCGATTTCAGCTTTAATCTCCATAAAGATATATATGTATCCAATATCAGAAAATACGATTTCTTATAATTGCGATACTCATCCAGTCCCATTATTAACATTTATAAAAATCCTTGCATCAATTTATTTAGAGATTAAAACATAAATGTTTGGAAATGCAACTTACTTTTATTTTTCCAAAGTGCAAAGTGCTAATTGTATAATTGGGGGCCAAAAAAGTTGGTAACATCAAAATATATAATGAACAACATCTAATATATTTATATTACAGTACCAGTATACAGTACTCAGACCAAAGTTAATGTAAGGGTACAAGAATGATGCTAGTCAGTAATGTTGTTTATATTACAGTACCAGTATACAGTACTCAGACCAAAGTAAATGTAAGGGTACCAGAATGATGCTAGTCAGTAATGTTGCCCTTGGCAACTGTAAAGATTTCACTGAGTACCAAAAAGACCTACAGGGACCTCCAGAGGGTTATGAAAGCTGTCATGGTGTAGCTTCATCAGAAGATCAACCTTCAGAATTCAAGGTATACAATCTGAGGCAATGCACCTTCTGTGTTGTGATGAAATTAAAAATAACAATCCTGACATTTCGGGTTTTTTTTTTTTTTATCTTTTACATCACAATATACTCAGACATTCCAAAAAACTTTCCTTTCTTTTCAGAATATAAATAATTTACCACTTATGACTTATTAAAAATCTAAGCAAGGGAAGTAATTCTTTGCCGTCAATCCAGTTTTCTGCTAATTCTTAAATAGAAAATACAATGTCCAATGAGTGTTAAGCATGTAATACATAACTTTTTTCTATTTAGAATCAGTTCTTTTATTAGCTGTACAATGAATAATTTGTCTTCAAACACAGGATAATGAGTTTGTAATATACAACACTGACCAACAGATGACACAGTACTTGGTAGAGTTCTCTGTCAAGGGAGATAATAAGAAGACATTGAGTATAGAGGAACTGTCAGACGAAATAGAGGAAGACTCAGAAGTAGAAGATAAAAGTAAATCAGTCCAAATAATTTTAATACATTCAAATAAAATACAGGATACCAAATTACCAGGCCATAATTTAACACAGTACTATTTATAGAATTGATAGCCAATGGAGACAACTCTCCATCAGTGACCAAATGACATAGAAGTTAATGGCACAAAATCTATAGATCACTGTACAGCATTCAACAATGAACAATAATTTGAAACATTAATCATCTTGTAAGTTGCTTTTGAGGATTGTAACAGGCTTTAACTGTTTTCTTACAGACTAACATAATTATGATCCAAAAAATATATTGTTAATATTCCACGTTATTTTTAATTTTTCAAATATGATAACTATTGCAACCATGTCAACTTATTGGATCTTTTGATAAATATCTTCTTAGTTGGCATGTTCACTTGATATTATAGTTGCAAAAACATTTTTAATACAATAAATTATATATATTTCAGTTGATTTAAAAGATGTTTCTGGAATAAAGAATCCCATGGACAAAGTAGAGCCAGGATTGGTATCTACCTCAGGAGAATCATGTGTTCTTAAATCAGTCCATATCAGAGCTCAGCTTATGGACTTGGCCTCAAAGGTATGATTATCACAAGAACTGTTACTATAATAAATGTTTTTAATTCCCTCACCATCACTCGAAGGGGCATTAATTTTAACCATTGTTCCTATGTCCATACATAGGTACATAAGGGCATGTACTTCCCTACATTTGTTTCTTTTCTCTAACTTTAGTTTGACTCAATCAAATGTTATGAAACTTATGCACAGTGTGTATTACCACAAAACACTGATCAAATTTGAAATTTGGGTGATGTCACATTTACCATTCTTGAGTTATATCCCTTCATAATATTATATGCAAATGGGGGCATCATCTGTGTTTCATGAACATACTCTCCATTCATTTTTATACGCCTGTCAAAATTTTGACAGGACGTATTATGGTATACAAATGTCAGGTGTCCGTCTGTCTGTCCGTCCGTCTGTCCAGCATCCACATGTCGCACCGTAACTTGAGAACCCCTTATCCAAATTTCATGAAACTTAACATAGTTGTTTCTCATGATGGTCAAACGATCTGTATACTTTTTGGTGAAAATAGGATTTTAACTCAAAATCTCAAAAATGATTTATGATTATTGCTTAAAACTTTACACACTTCTTAGTTATATTAATCTTAAGATCTGTATACTTTTTGGTGATGATTCAAAATTTTATTTTTGCTTTATTAAGTTTTTTGTAAAAAAAAATGGTTTTTTTTCATATGTCACGCTGTATCTCAGAAACTAATTATGATTATTGCATAAAACTTCATTAACAAGACGAAGGGCGTATCATGTGCTCATGGTGCAGCTGTTTATTAATTGTCTTTCCAGATGGATTGGTTTAATTTCAACTAGCTAGTTTCCTAGGCAAAGAAAATACAATTTTGTTAGCCTCTAATCTAGTTAAACTTCACATGCTGCAGGTATAGGAATGGATAAGATATCTTTGAGAAAATCAGACACAATAGATCTAGTGTTACAACAACATTTTATAATTAGGTGTCACAAAAATACCTCACTAACCTTGTTTCTACTGGTACTTTACAAACATGTTATATCTTTCTCTTACATTATTTTATATTATACATCAAGTGGACCATCACCATCAAATGGTACAAGCTGGTATAGTTGAGTCCAAGGTGGATACTGATGTTGTCTTGTGAAAATAAACCTATAAAAAGACAACTGCAAATTATATTATCCTGAAGACGCCACTGTTAGTTGCCAAAAAGCATTTCCTTGCAAAAATTCTGGATGTTGTCTTTTATCATAGTTTTGTTATTTTATATTGTTAGGTTGTAGTACTCCAAGAATACCACAACACTAGTACCTCTACTCTAGAAGCTAAGTATGTGTTTCCATTAGATGATATGGCTGCTGTTTGTGGATTTGAAGCTTTTATCAACGGTAAACATATCGTGGGAGAAGTAAAGGAGAAGGAGACGGCTCACAAGGAATACAAGAAGGCAATAAGTGAAGGACATGGAGCTTATCTCATGGATCAGGATGAAGAAACTCCGGTAAATAAATTCTAGTTCTGTGCTGTTAAGATCTTCTCTTGATAGATTGGTTTTTATTGGCTTCAAGTGAGGAGCTTGTAATTTAGTGGATGTCGTTTGTTCATGTGTTACATAATTGTTTTTTTTTTGTTTTTTTTTTTGTACATTAATAAGGCCGTTAGTTTACCTGTTTCAATAGTTATTTCAGGGCCTTTAATAGCTAACTATGCCGTATGTGCCTTTGTTTATTGTTGAAGGCCATACAGTGACCTATAGTTGCTTATTTCTGTTTTAATTTGGTCTCTTGCTGAGAGTTGTCCCATTGGCAATCATACCACATCTTTCTTATATTCAGCAAAAATGTAGGACTAAAAACAGCGGTAGCCGTTAGTTTGGTGTTGAATAATTTTGACTATGCAACAAAACTGGTTTCAAATTAGGAATTATACTGTTTGCAGGATTTATTTGATATCCCTTTTAAATATTGAGATTTTAAATCAAGCATGTTACTTTGAAATATGTATCAAAATTGAGTTGGTTTGAAGAATTTTCACACAGGATTACATTTAAAACATTATGTTTGAATATTTTTTATTGGTGATAGAGGCTATGAATTACAAATATTATTAAACAAGGTTATAAGTGATATATTTTGTCTGATTGTAATGCATTTGTAAAATTCTCTGTTTGAAAAGGATATCATGAATATGGAATTTCTTTTTTAGGATGTATTTACTGTCAGTGTGGGTAATCTACCACCAGGTTGTGTAGCCCTCATCAAGATAACTTATGTATCAGAATTACAAGTGGAGGGAGAATTGATTAACTTCACAATTCCTGGATCTGTGGCTCCTTGGAAACAGGGACCCAGTAATACTGAGGTAAGGGAGGTAATCTATAATATGAGGGTCTCATTTGGGGTCTGATCCAGGATCATGCTTATTGTTTTGTCAGATTAAAGTAGCCCATTCATCATTGTAATAAGTCAATGGAGATAATTGCAAATAGACTGAGACAATTTGTTTGTCCCTAGATATTTTTTGTGGCAAAAATAGAAGTCTTTCAATATACAGTACAAATGCTAGTTACAAAGAGAATGAGAAGGATATAATTACTACAGGAATATATTAAACTGATTGATTTCTTTGTTCTGTTTGTCAGTAGAGAAGCAGAGAGCCTATAACATTGATGTAAAAGAGATAAGTTAAGTAAAGGGAAAGATTTATTAATTGCTTTATTATAAGTAATCTCTAAACAAAAAGGAAATACAAGAACAAATTGGAATAGTTCAAAGTTGCAAGAGTACCAATGAATTTCAGTAGCGTCTTTTTATCACAGAACACCACAGAATACGACAGAACACTCAATATATACCAAAGAACACTCAATATATACCAAAGAACACTCAATATATACCACAGAACTACACAAATTACAATAAAACTACTGAAATATACCATTGAACATCAAAACATCAAAACTGCAAATCTAATAATTTCTGTATTCTTGGACCTGTTAATGTGTTTGTTGTAACAAAAAAAAAGAGAAATGTGAATGATAACTGTATTATATTTTCAGAGTTCAGAAGACAGTTGTAGTATACAAGTCTCCATACAGATGCCATTTGATATTAGAACTATAACATGCCCAACACATCAAATCAGAAAAAAGGTCTGTATTCTTATTTCTGTACATGTCATATTGTATCGACACCAGTCATGTTCAAAACAGTAGGTTGCACTCTAGATGAATGTTTTGCTTTTTTGTGTCATTTGGTAGCTGTTTTAGTGCAAAATATTGATTCTTAAAAAAATACACCTTTTAAATATAGTTTAATTACTGTGGATTCATTATTATTAGTTGGATGCCAATTTTCGTGGGTTTCACAGGTACAGGTGATAAATAAATCAAAATGTTTAATGTATTAAAAATTTCCTATAGTCTTTGTTAGTAGAGATTGACAAAACCACTAAATCAAATACCCATGAAAATGCACAATTTATACCCACTAAAATAAATGGATCCTCAGTATATTTTTTGCCAGGTAATACTGTCTCATTTCAATATACGCCAATTTGCTTAATTCATGCTTTATAACAATGATTTTATAATTCTAGAAAACAGCCACAAGTTGTATCATTGAGATGATTGGGCAGAAAATATCTGATGGATTTCAGTTACTGATAGGACTGGCTGAAATACATGTTCCGAGGATGTGGGTCGAGGTAGATAGTGAAGGGACACAGACTGAGGTACTTGTAAATTTCATTTGTTAAAAAAGCAACCATATAATGCAAAACTAATAGATCAGTTATTGAAATGAGGGTAAAACATTGTTATCTTTACATTATTTTCATTTTGACCTTTGACCTATTTAATACAGTATACAGAAACTAAAAATCACACAATTGTTTTTTTAGGCGGCCATGTTGACATTTTATCCAGAATTTGAAGCAGCAGAAGACAATGAAACAGAGATAATACTTGTCCTTGACCTTTCAAATTCAATGAAGGGGAAAGCTTTGTTGGAAGCCAAGAAAATTTTACTGCTGACATTAAATCACTTGACAGCTCATAGTTTGTTTAACATTGTAGTATTTGGCACAAGTAAGTTCTGAACCATATATTTTATGCTGTATTAACAGGCTTAGTAAACTGAAAGAAACCTCACTTGAAATTAAACCTTTGCTTAATAATTCAGAACAATAAACAATATATGTTTATGTTTTAAAAATTTAACTGTAAAAGCAAGTGTTATAGAATATAAACAGTATACTGTTTCATCCATTATATCAAATTACTGAACAGGATAAAACTTTACTCATGCCAAGTATTTCTTTATTTGAAACAAAGATAAATTCTGCACAATTTTTTTGGAATGTGCAAATTTAACATAGTCTGATAGGGGAAAATCAATGGTGGTATTGCACATGAATCAGTATCTGACAGTATTTTGTTGCCATGCATTTGCTATCTCACATGACATTACTTTTGTATTACCTAGGTTATAAAGAATTATTCCCAACCAGCCAAATGAAATCAAAAAGTAGTCTGAAGGTTGCAGAACAGTTTGTTCAGGTATTGCATTTAGACTTGACTAGCTGTTAGTTTTTATTTTCTTCACATTTATTGTTCATGATTGTTGAATTAATTTATTAAGTATTGTATAATAATGTAATAAGTTGATTTGAGAGCAAAATTATAATTCCTTGATGAAAAATAAAGGTAAACAGTCATGTCTTTTGTATAATATTCTACATAAAATTATGAATGCTTTCAGGAAGTCTTGATTAGATATCATAAATGAATATCTGGTATACTTTTACAGGGAATACATGCTAGTATGGGTAGCACAGAGGTATATCGCCCTCTCCACAGTTTCTTCCTCCTAAAATCTGAAAATTCTTTGAGAAATGTCTTTATAATATCTGACGGCCATATTAACAATGAGGAGACAACTCTTAAAGCTGTTCATGACAACTGTCAGCACACAAGGATCTTTACATTTGGTGTCAGGTAAGCAAATGTTTAAAACAATTGTGTGTATTTACAATTTATTCATACATTATAAGAAAAAGTTTTTTTTATTGTGAAAAATAATTGAAAGGAAATGGGGAATGTGTCAAAGTGACAACAACCCGACCATAGAGCAGACAACAGCCAAAGGCCACCAATGGGTCTTCAATGTAGCGAAAAACTACCGCACTGAAAGCAAATTCAGGATGGAAAAATTAATTTGATATGGCTATGAACACTGCTGTGTAGCAGACTGAATTCTGAGCTAGATTTTCTGATTCTTCCAATGCTAGTTCTGTGGTAATAGTTGAAATAAAGATATGACAACTTACCTGCACACATTATGTGAACTTCTTACCAGCTGGTGTCCTATTCTAACTCAATAATACTGTATTGTTAGCAGAGAAGCAGCCAAATACCAATTTTAAATTCTTTGTTTTGATTCTGATAACAAGCAAACCCATACCCTGCCACACTCAATGTGAGTAAGATACCACATAAATACCATTGCAGTTGTGTTGTGTCGAGAGAAAAAACAACACTAGTATTTCGCACTGCTATGCCACAAATAATAAAATAGATTGGAAGTACCTGTACTAATTTGATAATTATTAAGGTACATTTTCAGGACAAAAGGTAGTGTGCTGTGTGAGTATTGATGTAAATAAAAACATTGTTTACTTATATTTCAGTTCTATTGCTAACAAACATGTATTAAAGGCCATGTCTAGACTTGGAGCAGGTTCCTTTGAATATTTTGATTCTCATGCAAAATCAAAGTGGGAAAGTAAGGTAAGATGTGACATGTTTACAGATAGATGCATATTTTTTTTTAAAAGTTTATGGGAATAAGTTACAATAAGCAAAGAACAGCATTACTTTATATATTTGTAAGTACATGTTTTTGTAATTTTATATTATATTGTTGTTTCTGTAAGATTTCTTTTTATTTCATGATAGCATATATATGTTATGGTAAATTCTATGTTTCACTATTATTTTTCTCAGTTCAGATAGGAGGAAGTGTGTTGCTGATAGAGTAAGTGTGGGGAAAATGTAAACAAATAACATTTTACTGCTTAATATATATGTGATGGCATTGTACATCTTTAAACGTTTTGTGGTATTGAGCTATCAAAAATAGAATTTATTGACCCTATTATTATTTTATATACAATTTGCAAGACATTTTCAAAAATATGTTGATCATTTAATATATCTCGGGGCTAATTAATTCTTTGTTTACAGGTGAAATCCCAAATTCAGAAGACCTCTCAGCCAGTGCTGACCTCTGTATCAGTTGTTTGGCAACAGTTTGATAATCCTCCTCCAGTTCAAGCTCCACAACAAATCACAGCTCTGTTTAATGGCTCCAGACTTGTGGTATATGGATTTGTCAGCAATTGCAAAATGGTAATTGATTATGTAGGACAATTGTTGATTCGGCAAAGTGGAATTTTTCATCTTCAAGGAAATTGACAATTTGACAATTGATTTTGAAGTATAAAAACTAGAACAAGTATTTTAGGACCTGATTTATTGTCCTCTCAGTACTGTAAATTTAGAAATTATTGCGATGTTTTTATTATTGTGGAAAATGGCTTATAATGGCAATAATTTAAACTCTCATTTTGAATTTTTTATATGAATTAAATAGGATTTTTATCAATATTGCATAACTTAAATGACAAAATCGCAGTAACAAATGCACGTAATAATTTCTGAATTTACAGTTACATATATGGTTCTCCTTAACAGATTTTTTAGCCATATTAAGAGTATTAATAGTCATTGTATTTTAATGAATTGAAATTTATACAGATAACCAAGAAATTAATAGTATAAGAAGATGTGGTATGAGTGCCAATGAGAGAACTCTCTATCCAAGTCATAATTTGTAAATAATAAACCATTATAGGTCATAGGTTTCAACTAGGAGCCTAAGCTCACACTGAACAACAAGTTATAAAGATGTAAAAAAACATTCAAACAGTAAAGCCAACAGTCTAATATATATAAAAAAAAACAAGAAATGAGAAAAACTTATGAACCATATAAACAAACAACAATCACAGAACATCAGGTTTTTGACTTTAGAAATTTAGTGCAAATTAACAAATGCATTAGGTTTAAACCTTTTAATAGGCGCCAACCTTCACCCTAACCTGAAACAATAATGTTACATCACAACATATAAAACACTATACAATATCAATTGAAATGGCTTTGATTTTGTATATTTTAGGCTACATTGAAGGCTGAGATAGGAGGGCAACAGATATCAACAGTAGTGTACACATCAGAATTAAGTATGACGAAAGGAAAGGTAAAAAATAAATAGCAATTTTGAAATTTACAAGGTGCTATATGTGTTTTACAATAGAAGGTCTGAAGACAGAGTTATCATCCTTTGCTTTTCTTTGTCTACAAATATAGTCTCTAGTATGGACAGTGTATAACTTGCAATGTTTTTTTCAGATTTTTTATAATTTGGATAAATTATTTACATTGTTTTATTAAAATCAAATGTGAGAATATGAGTCAAATGGATGAACATAAATTTGACAGCTAGTGCCCCTTCAATTCTTGAATACTATATTCATATCTATATTGGTAGATATGATTATACTTAAATGGCCAGATAATATTAAAAATAAGTTCTGGAGATAATTTAAAAGCATCATTTCAAAAGTGTTAAAAGCAATGTTTCTGATATAAAATTAAATCACTATATTAAATCATCAAATATGAATCTGTAACTTTAACATTGACAGGTTCTTCACTGCCTGACTGCTAAAGCTGTGATCAGAGACTGGGAAGATGGAATACTCTCCCCTGACAGTATTGACCATCAGGTATAATTATGCTTTATAATAGAGCTGACCTTGCAGTGGGTCTCATTGAGGTCTAAACCTGACGCGGGATTGATGATTTTTTTGTAAGCTTAACACGTGAAAGTCAAATTATTGTGCCGTGAAAACAGGAAATGAAGTCTAGCGGGACACGGGGAAATTACAAAAAAATGAGAATTGCTTACATACATAGTGTAAGCCGGATATGGGAATCTGACAAAACAGTAAGTGGGATCCGGGATCAGAACCCCCCTGCATGCAATAGATATTGTCACTTCTAATTTTCATCAATAAATAAAGAGAATCTTAGATTATTAAAGTATTAAAAAGGGTATAGATTTGACATACAAAAAAATTCTGTGAAACTTCATGACTGATTTTAGCGCAAAGACGTCATGGCTAAACGTGAAGTCATACCAATGAAAACTTACAAAATGGAGGTTATTACATTACCTCTAGGATTCAAATATAATTGGATAAAATTACATTAAAACGAAGAATTCAAGGTAGGTGTTGTTTTACTTTCGATAATTTTGTAGTAATCGAACATTTGTTGATACAATTAATTCAAAATGGTGGGTCCCTCCTTAGTTACGCCTGGTCAACTGTGGATTTGACGGTAACTATTAGCCAATGAAAAAAATTGTTACTTACTTATCGCCTTAGAATTGTACTTCATCTTGCATTCAATTTCTATATTTTAGTTAAAGAAGATGAATATGAAAGACTATATAATAGAACTTAGTAAGAAATATTCCATTGTTACACAGTTGACAAGCTTTATTGCTGTAGAGAAAAGAGAAAAGGTAATACTAAAATTTTGTGTATAAAAAAAAACCAGACAAAATTTTTACGTAGTCATCTCAAAGTCTTGTTGCTGATTGCTTTTATTACCTATTTATAAAGCTACCAGTAAAATAACATATCTTACACAAAAGTGATAGACCACATAAAACATGTTATTCTAACAAATATGCACACTGTTTAAAAACAAAGACCTAATACTTTTGTTCTTTTATTAATGTTAAGGTGTACTTAGGTGAAATTAAAGAAAATCAAGAATTAAAAATTGATACTATAAGTCAAATGAGCATACGTTAAGAAACAAAATCAGCTAAAAATATTGATAGGTTAAGGAGATCCTTTTCAAGATATTTGATTTATAAAAAATGGGGTAAATGGTAACCTTATATTTGCATTGGTATTATTTGGGTTTCAAATCGAAAGAAAAGAAATCAAGAGTTTGCTAAAACTTTGGTAAATGGCCTTTCATGAGCTATAAAGTCTTATATGAAAAGAAAAATGGGCGCTATGGGGCAAAATATTTTACCCTGCATCATAAAAGAAGCAAGGAACATCTGACATCTTTACCTAAACTGCACCCAAGTACATCCTTAATGTAAAATAAAAATAAAATTTGATGAAATGTTATGTTCAGGCCCGTAGCCAGGAATTTCCAAGGGGTGGGGTATTTGGACTCACTAACTCGACTTTAACAGTCACAATTCAAACAGAACGTTGACTTTAACAGTGCTTATTTGTTTTCAAGGGGGAGGTTGTCTGAACCCCCCTGGCTATGGGTATGATGTGTATTATATTGTGGATTATTAACTGATTATGATTAATTTTTATGCCCCACCTACGATAGTAGAGGGGCATTATGTTTTCTAGTCTGTGCCTCCGTTCGTTCGTTCATCTGTCTGTTCGCTTCAGGTTAAAGTTTTTAGTCAAGGTAGTTTTTGAAGAAGTTGAAGTCCAATCAACTTGAAACTTAGTACACATGTTCCCCATGATAAGATCTTTCTAATTTTAATGCCAAATTATATTTTTGACCCCAATTTCATGGTCGACTGAACATAGAAAATGATAGTGCAAGTTCAGGTTAAAGTTTTTTGTCAAGGTAGTTTTTGATGAAGTTAAAGTTACATCAACTTGAAACTTAGTACACATGTTCCCTATGATATGGTCTTTCTAATTTTAATTCCAAATTAAAGTTTTGACCCCAATTACACGGTCCACTGAACATAGAAAATGATAGTGCGAGTGGGGCATCCGTGTACTATGGACACATTCTTGTTTTAGAAATGATATAAAATCTGTCTTCTTCAATTGATGTATCCGACCTGAGTCACTGCCATTATATTTAACAGATATTTTTAAAGAAGATTCAACCATTTCCAAAACTTGGGTGTATGTCTATGGCTTTTCAAAATCCTGAATAGATCTAATATATTGAGAAATTTAGCATGATTTTTTATACGCCCGTCAAATTTTTTGACGGGACGTATTATGGTATACAAATGTCCAGTGTCCGTCCGTCCGTCTGTCTGTCCGGCGTAAACATGTCGCACCGTAACTTGAGAACGACTTATCTAAATTTCATGAAACTTAATATAGTTGTTTTTAATGATGGTCAAATGATCTGTATACTTTTTGGTGAAAATAAGATTTAAACTTTTTGAGTTACGGCACTTTGTAACTAAAACAGGGGTGTGTTTTTTTTCACATGTCGCACCCTATCTCAAAAACGATTCCTGATTATTGCTTAAAACTTTACACACTTCTTTGTTATATTAATCTAAAGATCTGTATACTTTTTGGTGATGATTCAAAATTTCATTTTTGAGTTATTGAGCATTTTGTAAAAAAGGGGGAGGGAGTTTTTACATGTCGTGCCGTATCTCAAAAACGATTTATATTTATTGATTAAAACTTTACACACTTCTTTGTTATGATAATCTAAAGATCTGTATACTTTTTGGTGATGACTCAACATTTTATTTTTGAGTTATTGAGTATTTTGTAAAAAAAGGAGAGGTTTTTTTTTACATCTTGCGCCGTATCTCAAAAACAATTTATGATTATTGCTTGAAACTGTACACACTTCTTTGTTGTATTAATCTAAAGATCTGTATTTTGGT
Organism: Mytilus galloprovincialis; assembly: GCF_965363235.1. Lineage (NCBI taxonomy): Eukaryota > Metazoa > Mollusca > Bivalvia > Mytilida > Mytilidae > Mytilus > Mytilus galloprovincialis. The sequence goes on from NC_134847.1 coordinate 70,161,770, forward strand.
TTGATTCAAAATTTTATTTTTGTGATATTTGTAAAAAAAAACAGGGTGGGGGGGGGGGGGTTCACAAGTCCTGCCGTGTCTCAAAAACAATAAATGGTTATTGCTTAAAACTTTCTCAGAAACTATTTATGATTATTGCATAAAACTTCCACACAAGACGTCGGGCGTATCATGCGCTCATGGCGCAGCTGTTTATTTTATTATGATGGATTGTTGATCAATTGACAAAATTAGGAGATTAATTATTGCAATTTTTTAATACAAATAAAACAAGCAAAATTTGAAAAAGAAGTTTTCATTTTTGTAAAGCTTATACTGTTGCAATTTTCTCAATAATAAAAACATCACAAATTATATCTGAATTTACTGTTTTAAAAGCAACACATTTATGATGGCTGTCTTGATTATATACACAAACATTTTAAAAGCCTCTACTTGTTTATTAGAGATTGTTTATTAAACATTTGTAGGATGAGGTAGTATCGTCAGAGGGACCATTTATATCAGAGTTAGTTGATAGAGAAGATGTAGACTTCCTTACCTACCTGAACTGGGAAGGAGAGACAGGTAAGTAATCAATAGACTTTTCTCATATTACCAACTTTTGACTCCAGATTTTTTTTTTTTCAAAAGGTACCTATTCTGTGGTAAGACATCCTAGTACTCAAGTCAAGAAAGAGCAACAGGAAAGAAGTAAAATCAAACATTTAATTGGTGCAATTTTTGGGAAAAGTTTTCTGTTTTCCATAATTTGTCCTATAAAGAAAAAGTAAAACTAAATTTCCCCTCTAAATTGTAAAGATTGTAAGCTTGATTTTTACTTCTTTAACTGAAAGTTGCTCCTACTTGTCAGAGTACCAGGATGTCCAACTACAGATAAGTTAACCTGTCTAAAAAAACAAACTCTTGAGTCAAAAGTCGGTAATATGAAAATAGTCTATTGTTCTAAAAATTCATCTGCTTACCAAAAAAGGATTTTATGCCATGATTTGTGTGATCCTAACATATTTTGAAGTTTTGTGACTGTAACACCTTGTGAAGGCATCTCTTCTGAGACCAATTCACAGAAAGCTCTCACATGTGTTACTATTGTTACTGTCATTATATTCTGAAATATAAAAGTAAGGAAACCTTGATAATTTTTTGAAGCTTATGACAATAACACCCTGTGAATGCAACTACTATGAGACCATTTTATAAGATTTCTCATACTTGGTAAGATTGGTTCTTATTGTATGTAGTTGATTGATTAATTGTTGGTGTTTAACTCCACTTTATAGTGCCACTTTAAGGCAATTACATAGCAGCCAGTTTTTAATGGTGACGGAAGCTGGAGTGCCCAGTGAAAACCACTAACCTTCATTGGGAAAACCGACAATCCTAGTCAAGATTGGAGTCAAGTGTACCGATACGAGCAGGGTTTCAAAACTTACAACCTCAGTTTTATAATTTCATGCATTCAAGGTGATCAAAGGAAAGTTTATGAGCCTCTATGAATTTATTATTTAAGGAAGTGTCTATAGTAGTAGCAGTGAGGAAGAATGCACTAGTGAGGATGAAAGTCTAAGTAGTGGAGGATTTGTAAAAGGAGTTCAAAGAGGAGCAGTGGATGGGGAAGATCTTATTACTTCAGGTAAAATAGAGGCATTTGTGCTATAAGAGATTAAGATTAAGACAAAAAAGTCAATTTTTAAAAATACCAAAGAACTGAAGATCATTTTGAAAAAATATGGTTAGTTAATGTGATTAATGAAGGCAGAGGTATGTTTTGAGGCTCATGATTATAAACAAAAAAAAGCTCTTCTGGCTCGAAATCCCATATGAATGATCTTCATTGCTTGGGTGTTTGTCATCCTGGTCCTAGGTTTTTATACGACTGCAAAAAATATAGTTTTCCTTTCATTTTGGTTGGGCTTTTTTCGTTGGAAAATCGCTGAAGACGTAAGGAGCAAGTCATTTTGAAATGCTTTAACTTTGTTTGATTTCAACAAAAATTGAATGTATGGGGTTCTTTGATATGCTAAATCTAACCATGTATTTTTATTTTTTTATTTTTGGGCCCTGTTGTCAAATTGGTCCACATTTAGGTCAATAGTTATCAAAGGTACCAGGATTATAATTAAGTACACCAGACGTGCCTTTTGTTTACATAAGACTCATCAATGACGCTCATATCAAAAAAGTTATAAAGCCAAACAAATACAAAGTGGAAGAGGATTGAGGATTCAAAATTCCAAAAAGTTGTGCCAAAATTGGCTATGGTAATCTATGCTTGGCATAAGAAAATCCTTCGATTTGGCCATTGAGTTCAAAAGGATCCAAAATTAAACATTGTTTGATTTCATAAAAAAATGAATTCTTGGGATTCTTTGATATGCTGAATCAATCCATGGCCATGTAGATTTTGGATATTGGAACATAATAGGTAAATTAAAATTTTTTAAGTTCATTAAACCACATTCATTCTGTGTCAGAAACCTATACTGTGTCAAATATTTAATCACAATCCAAATTCAGAGCTGTATCAAGCTTGAATATTGTGTCCATACTTGCTCCAACTATTCAGAGTTCAACCTCTGGGGTGTATCAAGCTGCGCCCTGCGGAGCATTTTATTCACATTATCATCTTCTTCTTTTGGTCTGGCAGATATTAATCAAACTTGTCAAGATATGATGAATGGAATGTCCTCTTCTAATGATCCTCTTTTGGTTCTGATTTGACAAAAATATAGACATTTTTGATTTTGATATTTATTAATATGTATATTTTCAGAACTGAAAGAAGCTTTTGATATATTTTCTGAAGATGATGGGCATACAATTTCTACAAAAGATGTTGGGTCTCTCATGAGGGCTTTGGGTCAAAATCCAACAGAAGCAGAACTACAAATCATAATAAATGATCTTGACTTTGATGGTAATCTATTCCAAGCATAATTTGTTTCAATGAAAAATAATATATAAGATATAGATAGAAATATATAAATAATGTCTACAAGCAAGCTAATTTTAAGATTTGAATTTTTATCTATGCTGTGGTATAAACTGTACTCAACTGAAACAAAAACTTGTGTTATGCTCCAAAATTATCATGTATTGTTTTCAGTGTAATGTATTGTTTTCAGTGTAATGTATTGTTTTCAGTGTAATGTATTGTTTTCAGTGTAATGTATTGTTTTCAGTGTCATTGTTAAAAGATACTTAGATAAATTTATATACTGTAAATTAAGAAATTATTGCGTGCATTTATTATTGCGATTTTTCCAGAATGAGCAAAAGTGTGAGTTCTTTTATTGTGATTATGGAAAAAAGGGCATACAGGTCTATATTTCAGTTGTCCGAATGCGAGTTCTTATCATTGGGATGCTCACCCAGTGGCATTTTGTGCATTAATAAAAACCTGGCAATAATTTCTGAATTTACAATATAAAAAATATATAAATAAACTCATCATAGATACCAGGACTAAAATTTTACACTGACACCAGACGCTCGTTTCGTCTACCAAAGACTTAGATTTTAAATTTGTATTTTAGATAGAGGTACAGTTGACTTTCCAGGATTTTACACATTGATGCAACATAAGATGAAAGATACTGATGCAGAAGAAGAAATAATGGAAGCATTCAAAGTATTTGACAAAGATGGTGAAGGATCTATCAGCATGTCAGATTTAAGACACGTGATGACAAACTTAGGGGAGAAATTAACAGACGAGGAGATTGAAGAAATGATGAGAGAAGCTGATGTGGACAGTACTGACAAACAGATTAATTATTTTGCCTTTGTAAAGAGGATGATGGACGAGGAAAAAAGTGAACCAGTTCAGCCTTCAGGTAATTAAAGTGTCCTGTATATTTATCTTTCAAATATAAACTGATTAATAGTATAGTATAGTTATAGATGAAAAAAAAATGCTAAATTCAGATTGTTTGGTTTCATTAATGATCATTGTGTGCAGATAAATTTCAAACATTTATATGAATAGAAAATGATCTACTGTTAATTTCAGAACAAGACACAAGATCCAAATCAAGCCAATTAAAGGAAAAAGGTGATTTTAAAACTCCTGCAGCACAAGAAACTGTGGAAAACTTAAAGAAAAAAGAAGACATGTTAGGGAAAAAACTAGATTACCTTGAAAAGAAGGTGGACAAGGAACTGAAGGTGGCAAAAGAAAATGCTGCCACAAACAAAAGAGGTAATTGTTGCAAGTAATCTTTAAAATTGGAGTTATCTTCTTTTGTAAACAATTGTAGTTGATTCAGCTTATACAAAGCAATATTTAATTTTACCTTCCATTGATAAATTGAATCAATCTACCATTCAGTACTGATAAGCATTTTGATTTACTGTTTTGCCTAATACCGGTATGTTGAATATTTAAATTGTTAGATATAAACTTAATTGGTAGATATGCTGCTTTTTGAAGTTTCAAATGTATTTGAAAACATTGACCAAAGAAATTTTGTATGTAGCACTGCAGTAAAAAGTGTGCACTGCTTTTACTTTAAAGATCCAATAGGACTACAAAACAGAAACCTTCAATTAAAATAATGGCTATTTTAATGCAAGCACCTAGAAATCACTAGTTAAAAACTGTCTGCACATAGTTTTTTTATGATCAATGGTTGCTCCTTGGAGCCTGTTTTGATTCAAGTGTCACTCATGAGTCTTTTGTAGACCAAACAAATGATCAGTGTACACAATTTTAATCCTGTTATGGTGAGTTTATTATATTTAATGGCAATATGATTGAATAAATATTCCATTTAAATCTTCATCTTTGTGTGCATTAATATGGAAATTTATAGTGAGTTTGTACTTATCAATAGTTGCTCTGCAAGCTTTAAAGAGAAAAAAGAAGTATGAAAAACAGTTACAGCAAGTAGATGGAACACTATCAACTATGGAATTTCAGCGAGAGGCATTGGATCATGCAACTACTAACAAAGAAGTTTTGATTTGTATGGGAGGGGCTAATAAAGCCTTAAAGATGACCGAGCAACAGGGGTAAGAATCCAAACATGCATTAAATGTTTAATATCTCATATTTATGAATTCTTTACTAAAGAATCCAATTTGATTTTCTTCATCCTACTTCAACAATAAACAAAACCCTTACTATTCCGTGAGTGAGTAAGCTTTAACAATTAAGGAAAAACAAATATGAAGGGCAGCTATCAAAGAAACCCATTAAATAACATGCTCCTACCTTTATATACAAAATGTGGAAGCTATACAGATTTGTGAGCACTTATTCTCACCTTACTTTGGACAGCAGTGTAACAGCACAACATAAGAACAAACTATGATATTCAATTACATAGAACAGAAATCAACTAACAAAAAAACTCAAGACACAAAGTACAGATCTAAGATGACTGGCAGCTTGTGAAGGTCTATGTATGATCTTAGTTGAAAATTTCCCTTCAGACTTCATTCTTTATTTAGCACTGAAGCAATTTTTCTAAAGATTTTATGCTTATTTTTAACGGTTTATTTGTATAGGTATGTAAAAAAAATTCTTGATGGATTTAATTTGATGTCATTTCTCATTTAGATGACTGTTTATCATTATTTTGCTCTATTTATAGCATTACAGCTGACTGTGATAGGTTTTCAAAAACACCAAAACAGATCTATTACTGACTTATATTTTTTTTTTTTTTTTTTAAGTTTTATGTATTTCATTCAATTCAAAATAAATCTCTAATATTTTAGTCACCTTTCCAAAAGTATTTGCTGTGACAATACAATTTTTCATGGAAAAGCATGGATGATTTCATTTTTTTTTTTAAAGTAAGAAATTCCTCTGAGAGGAAGAAATCATTCTGCCACAAAGTTGACTATTTTTTTTTCTTCCTCATATGACATATATGTAGTTTTTATGGTTTTTTTTCCAGGGATATTGACCATGTTCATGATCTATATATAGTGTCTGATGAAATTTGTGATGCTATTTCTACTAATTATTTTGGATTGACAGCAGATGAGGTTAGTATTGTCATCAACATGCATGATATATTTGCCACTGGACATTAAAACAACCTACACTCAGTGGTATATGGATTGCAGAAATACAAGGGTGATAGGAAAATAAAGGGGATGTGGGATATACATCAATTAGACAGCAACAACAAAAATCAAAGAATTGACTACAATCAAGTTTTCTGGTATCCTCTTTATTTAGTTCTGAGGGTTTATTCACATTTCTCAAACATTTGTTGCAGCGGAGAGGGAGTGTTAAGTTTTACCTTTGTCCATCTGTACATCCTTTTGTCCGTCCATCTGTCCTAAAATTGGTTTCTGTTCTTGAACATTAGTTTTCCTCAACCAAATGTTATGTAACTTATACACAATGCTTATTACCACAAAACATAGATCAACTTCACATTTGGGTGGCATCTTCGTTTTTGAGTTATGCCCCTTTACAAATGGAAAAATTGCTTAATTTTGCATTTCTGTTCTCTAACTTTAGTTTGCCTCAAACAAATATTATATAACTTATAAACAATAATGATTACATCTAAACACAGATTAAGCTTTAATTTTTGAGGTGTCACTATATAACCATTCTAGAGTTATGCCCCTTTACAAATCGAAAAATTGCTGAATTTTTTTGTTTCTGTTTTCTGATTATAGTTTGCCTCAACCAAATCTTATGAATATTATACATTTTGCTAATAACCCCATAACACAGATCAATTTTGATTTTTGGTGACGTCACTTTTACAATTCTAGAGGTATGCCCTTTACAAAGGGGAAAATTGCTGAACTTTTTGTTTCTGTTCTCTACCTTAAGTTTGCCCAGACTAAATGTTATGAAACTTAGAAACAATGCTTATTACCACAAAACTCAGCTGACAATGCTGTATGGGCTTTGATCATTGTTGAAGGCTGTACGGTGACCTATAGTTGTTAATGTCTGTGTCATTTTGGTCTTTTGTGGTTAGTTGTCTCATTGGCAATCATACCACATCTTCTTTTTTATATGTATGAAATATTTGACACTGAATGTTAAACAATGAACAATCAATTTATAGATTTTTGGCTTTCAAGTTAAAACTGTTATGGAACCAACTGTCAAATGTATTCAATTTGACATTTTCTTTACAGGATGATGATCTGTTAGCAGAATTAGAAGAATTAGAACAAGATCAAACCATAGAAGAAAAAAAATTAGGGTTGTTTTGGTCATTGCCTGAATTTGGTAAAATATTGTATGTTAAGATCTCAACATTTCTCAACATCTGTATTATTGAGGAATGATTTGATATTTTCGGTCAGGAACTTTATTTTAATGAGATTCACAGACCTGCTGGGAATTCACTTCCTGTTTGACAATACTTTGAAATCATTATTCCCCTATAGGATGAAATATATTGACAATGTCTTATGTTGAAGGGGGATATGACTTTGTACAACACTGCATGCAACTCATTATTTGTATAACATACAGAATAGTATGGTTCTGGCCTTACTATTCAGAAGTATTTTCTTCATACATTGCCTGATTTACTACACAGAAGTCTTCCATCAATTTCAATCTCAGTTTTGAAATAAATGGATTTTTAGCTCACCTGGCCAGAAGGGCCAAGTGAGCTTTTCCCATCACTTTGCGTCCGGCGTCCGTCGTCGTCAGTCGTTCGTCGTCGTCCTGCGTCCGTCGTCGTCCTGCGTTCGTCATTGTTAACTTTTACAAAAATCTTCTCCTCTGAAACTACTAGGCCAAATTTAATCAAACTTGTCCACAATCATCATTGGGGTATCTAGTTTAAAAAATGTATCAGGTGACCCGGCCATCCAACCAAGATGGCCGCCACGGCTAAATATAGAACATAGGGGTAAAATGCAGTTTTTGGCTTATAACTCAAAAATCAAAGCATTTAGAGCAAATCTGACATGGGGTAAAATTGTTTATCAGGTCAAGATCTATCTGCCCAGAAATTTTCAGATGGATCCGACAACCGGTTGTTTGGTTGCTGCCCCATAATTGGTAATTTTAAGGAAATTTTGACGTTTTTTGTCATTATCTTGAATATTATTATAGATAGAGATAAACTGTAAACAGCAATAATGTACAGCAAAGTAAGACCTAAAAATAAGTCAACATGACCAAAATGGTCAGTTGACCCCCTAAGGAGTTATTGTCCTTTATAGTCAATTTTTAACAATTTTCATAAAATTTGTAAATTTTTACTAACATTTTCCACTGAAACTACTGCGCCAAGATCATTATAGATAGAGATAATTGTAAACAGCAAGAATGTTCAGTAAAGTAAGATGTACAAACACATCACCATCACCAAAACACAATTTTGTCATGAATCCATCTGCTTCCTTTGTTTAATATTCACATATACCAAGGTGAGCGACACAGGCTCTTTAGAGCCTCTAGTTTTTAACCTTTTTGGAGTTTGTTTTGTCCAAAACTAAAGACAATAGAGAGAAACTGTAACAGGAAAAATTATAAACTATACAAGATTAAAACAAAACATTTTGGTCATTTATCATAATCTATTCCAGTCAACAATGTTAATGGGTGTCAATTGTTAAAGATGAACATTGATCTTGGTGAGCAACACAGGCTCTAAGAAGCGTTCAGTTTGTTTATTTTGATAATAAAGTGAAAACCCCTTGAACCATTTCTTTTGAATTGAATTTTTTGCAGAATTTATATTAAAAAAATGATTTTTATCATAAAATCTGAAGATACTGTCCAGGAGTAGGTTTCACAAAAAACGTCCTTACTAACTATTCTAAACTGTTTATGACTTACGATCAATCTTAATCATTAGTTTTTAGCTCACCTGGCACAAAGGGCCTGAATTAGTAATTTTAAGGAAATTTTGCAGTTTATGGTTATGATCTTGAATATTATTATAGATAGAGATAAACTGTAAACAGCAATAATGTTCAACAAAGTAAGATCTACAAATAAGTCTACAACACCAAAATTGTCAGTTGAACCCTTAAGGAGTTGTTGCCCTATATAGTCAATTTTTCTAAAATTTAATGATCTTTTAATTTTTACAAAATGTTTTCCTTTGAAACTTCTGATCCAAGTTCATTATAGATAGAGAAAATTGTAAACAGCAAGAATGTTAAGTAGAGTGAGATTGACAAACACATCATCATCACCAAAACACAATTTTATCATGAATTCTATTCTCGTCAATAATTTGTGTCTCTTGTTTGATATGCTGCTTGCACTGTTGATAGACCAAGGTGAGCGACACAGGCTCGTTAGAGCCTCTAGTTTTGTGAAACCAACTCCAAATCATGTCTGCAATAATTATCTTTTACTCCTTTCAAATAGAATTAAAGCAAAAAAATATTCATTTCCATCCATTTAGCATTAGTTCTGAAATATGGCAAAGTCAATTTGCAATGCAAGAGAATGGGGTGTTTGAATTTGTATGAATTTCAAAGAAATGTTTGTGTTTGTTGCAGAAGAAAGTGATACATTGAAAAGATCAGAGGCTAAACAAATTATTGAGAAGGAAAAAGAAAGAGACATGGATCAGTATGTATTTGTATAATTTGATTGGTCATTTAAATTTTCAAACCAGTAATATGATGAAAGATATGAATGAAGGTGGATGATTTATAATTTAAACCTTCTAATTAACAACCTTGCCATTTGAAAGGTTTCAAAACATATAAAAAGGGAATAAATATTAAAGCAAATAGTTACAATATGTTTTACCCTTGCTTGTTGCATGAAATTATGGTAGTGTGAACCTTTTTTTAAGAACTGAGATTTTCTCTTTTCATATAAGAGACATTGTTAGTGCAATATAAATGTCTAAAAAATCTGTTTTTTTATAATTGATTGATTGATTGTTGGTGTTTAAAGCCACTTAAAGCACTTTTGGCTATATTGTTCCAGTCAGTTTTTAGTTCCAACTTACAACTTCAGTGTTGACAAGCTAGTGATACAGTAGATAAACTACTTAGACCACTGGGTTACCAAGGCTCTGTTTTCTAATCTATTATAAGAATCAGAAGATGGAGTATGATTTCCAATAAGATAACTCTCCACCAGAAACCAAATGATATAGAAATTAACAACTATATAGGTCACTGTACCGCCTTCACCAATGAGAAAAAATGCATACCTCATAGTTAGCTAGGAATGGCCAAAAATGTAAAACAATTTATTGTCTATATGCAATAGTTTGAGCTCAACATAATTGTCATAAGGATTAAAAGTTTATGAATGTATACTGAACAGTTGCATTAGTTATTAACGAGGAAAATTGTGTTTTGTTCTATTTTGTTCTTGTATTATGTTGCTGAATCAACAATGCATTAGTTTCTACTATTGTTGAAAATCTTTTATAATTTCCATGTTTAAGGAATCTAGGGGATATAGCTTCAATGCTAGGAGACCTAAGACATATGTCTCTAGATATGGGAGCTGAGATTTCAGAACAAAATGCACAAGTGGATAGAATATCAACCAAGGTTAGTGATATACTAAAATGAATAATTCAGTAAGACAGGGCTGTAACAATGTTTCAATACAATACTAATTTATCATGTTTGATACTTTTGGTAGAACTTGTGTTTCACCAAATTAGGAGATTGTGATATTGATTTACTGTTAAAATACACAGAAATATACTCTTGAGGCTAAGTAGTTTGTTGGACATGGCAATACTAATTTTTGCTAAATTGTGTCAAAAAAATATGACATTTAGATCTCTAAATCAACATTTTTTTGTAACAGGATAGTTTTGTTTTCAAAATATAACACGTTATAAAGCTACACTAAAAGGGGGTACAATACTATGAGCTGGTTAAATAAATATGAACATTTTCATGAATCTGTGATGCTTGAAGGCATCATCTTGCATCTGGAAGGTGATGTCTTTGTTGAGGCATTGCTTGTTGCATGGACATAGATCCTTAAGGCATCAGGAAGGTGATGTGTTTGTTGAGGTATACTTGTTGCATGGGAATAGATCATTGAAGCATCAGGAAGGTGATGTGTTTGTTGAGGCATTGCTTGTTGCATGGGCATAGATCCTCAAGGCATCTGGAAGGTGATGTGTTTGTTGAGGCATTGCTTGTTGCATGGGCATAGATCCTCAAGGCATCAGGAAGGTGATGTGTTTGTTGAGGCATTGCTTGCTGCTTGGGCATAGATCCTCAAGGCATCTGGAAGGTGATGTCTTTGTTGAGGCATTGCATGTTGCATGGGCATAGATCCTCAAGGCATCAGTAAGGTGATGTGTTTGTTGAGGCATTGCTTGCTGCTTGGGCATAGATCCTCATGGCATCAGGAAGTTGATGTGTTTGTTGAGGCATTGCTTATTGCATGGACATAGATCCTCAAGGCATCAGGAAGTCTTTGTTGAGGCATTGCTTGTTGCATGGGCATTGATCCTCAAGGCATCAGGAAGGTGATGTCTTTGTTGAGGCATTGCTTGCTGCTTGGGCATAGATCCTCAAGGCATCTGGAAGGTGATGTTGCATTGCTTGTTGCATGGGCATAGATCCTCAAGGCATCAGGAAGGTGGTGTGTTTGTTGAGGCATTGCTTGCAGCTTGGGCATAGATCCTCAAGGCACCGGGAAGGTAATGTGTTTGTTGAGGCATTGCTTATTGCATGGGCATAGATTCTCAAGGCATCGGGAAGGTAATGTGTTTGTTGAGGCATTGCTTGCTGCTTGGGCATAGATCCTCAAGGCATCGGGAAGGTAATGTGTTTGTTGAGGCATTGCTTATTGCATGGGCATTGATCCTCAAGGCATCAGGAAGGTGATGTCTTTGTTGAGGCATTGCTTATTGCATGGACATTGATCCTCAAGGCATCTGGAAGGTGATGTGTTTGTTGAGGCATTGCTTGTTGCATGGACATTGATCCTCAAGACATCTGGAAGGTGATGTGTTTGTTGAGACATTGCTTGTTGCATGGACATTGATCCTCAAGGCATCTGGAAGGTGATGTGTTTGTTGAGGCATTGCTTGTTGCATGGGCATATATCCTCAAGGCATCTGGAAGGTGATGTCTTTGTTGAGGCATTGCTTGTTGCATTGGCATAGATTCTCAAGGCATCTGGGAGATAATGTGTTTGTTGAGGCATTGCTTGTTGCATGGGCATAGATCCTCAAGGCATCAGGAAGGTTATGTGTTTGTTGAGGCATTGCTTGCTGCTTTGGCATAGATCCTCAAGGCATCTGGAAGGTGATGTGTTTGTTGAGGCATTGCTTGTTGCATGGACATTGATCCTCAAGGCATCAGGAAGGTAATATCTTTGTTGGGGCATTGCTTGTTGCAAAGGCATTAATCCTCAAGGCATCAGGAAGGTAATGTCTTTGTTGAGGCATTGCTTGCTGCTTTGGCATAGATCCTAAAGGCATCTGGAAGGTGATGTCTTTGTTGAGGCATTGCTTGCTGCTTGGGCATAGATCCTCAAGGCATCGGGAAGGTAATGTGTTTGTTGAGGCATTGCTTATTGCATGGGCATAGATTCTCAAGGCATCGGGAAGGTAATGTCTTTGTTGAGGCATTGCTTGTTGCATGGGCATTGATCCTCAAGGCATCAGGAAGGTGATGTCTTTGTTGAGGCATTGCTTGCTGCTTGGGCATAGATCCTCAAGGCATCGGGAAGGTGATGTGTTTGTTGAGGCATTGCTTGTTGCATGGACATTGATCCTCAAGGCATCAGGCAGGTGATGTCTTTGTTGAGGCATTGCTTGTTGCTTGGGCATAGATCTTCAAGGCATCAGGAAGTTGATGTGTTTGTTGAGGCATTGCTTATTGCATGGACATAGATCCTCAAGGCATTGGAAAGGTAATGTCTTTGTTGAGGCATTGCTTGTTGCATGGGCATAGATCCTCAAGGCATCAGGAAGGTGATGTCTTTGTTAGGCATTGCTTGTTGCATGGGCATAGATCCTCAAGGCATCTGGAAGGTGATGTCTTTGTTGAGGCATTGCTTGTTGCATGGGCATAGATCCTCAAGGCATCTGGAAGGTGATGTGTTTGCTGGAAGGTGATGTGTTTGCTGGAAGGTGATGTGTTTGTTGAGGCATTGCTTACCATGGGCATAGTTTCACAAGGCATCTAGAAGGTGATGTCTTTGTTGAGGCATTGCTTATTGCATGGACATAGATCCTCAAGGCATCTGGACGTTAATGTGTTTGTTGAGGCATTAATTATTGCATGGACATAGATCCTCAAGGCATCTGGAAGTTGATGTCTTTGTTGAGGCATTACTTATTGCATGGACATAGATCCTCAAGGCATCTGGACGTTAATGTGTTTGTTGAGGCATTAATTATTGCATGGACATAGATCCTCAAGGAATCTGGAAGTTGATGTGTTTGTTGAGGCATTACTTATTGCATGGACATAGATCCTCAAGGCATCTGGAAGTTGATGTCTTTGTTGAGGCATTACTTATTGCATGGGCATAGATCCTCAAGGCATCTGGAAGTTGATGTCTTTGTTGAGGCATTGCTTATTGCATGGGCATAGATCCTCAACGCATCAGGAAGGTGATGTCTTTGTTGAGGCATTGCTGTTTGCATGGGCATAGATGCTCAAGGCATCAGGAAGGTGATGTGTTTGTTGAGGCATTGCTTATTGCATGGACATAGATCCTTAATGAAAAATCTGGTTATTTTTTTCAATGAAACTTGAAAGATAGGAAATTTGATGGATAAATAAGAAAGTAAGTTGTGGAGTGAACTGATAGAATTATTTATTATATATTTTCAGAGTTTAGAATCTGATGGTCGAAAACAAGCAGCGAACAAAAAAGCTATGAGAATTTTAGCCGATGACTCAAGTTACTCAAGCGACTCCAGTGTAAGTACAGTGTAAAAGTTTTTGTCTAGAAGTCCCCCTTTTTTTCAAGAACCCCCAGTGTTTATACAGTATAATCAGAGCTAAGCAGATAAGAATTAGGCAGGAGGAATCAATTCCATTTAACTTTAGACTTGAGTTTCCTAATAAAGTTGACCCTTAATTGATCCCATTTGATGATCCCTTTATTAGGGGAGTTATATGACTTTTACCATATTATGACTATGGTATCACATAGACACAGTATGGAACACAATTTAATAGATTAGGAAGATGTGGTATGATTGCCAATGAGACAACTCTCTATTCAAGTCACATTTTATAAAAGTAAATCATTATAGGTCAAGATACAGTCTTCAACAGGAAGAGGGAGCCTTGTTCACACGGAGCAGGAAGATATAAAGGGCTCCAAAACACAATACATAACAGAGGATATTTCGCTAGGATGTAGCAATCTTGTTTAACTTGTTATGCTTATGTTTGTGGAAAAACAGATGTGAAAGTCAATGACTTTTGATTTGCTGACATTTTCTGAAATGTTTATCAAAAGAGATAATTGCTTGTGTACTTTTTTGAAAGCTATATGATTTAAACAAACCATTGGAGAATACAACTCAATCTAAAGAATCAAAACTGGTTAGTTTTACTGAAGGATCATCATATCAAGAAAAGAACAAAACTATGTTTGTTTTTTTTTTAAATTTCACTACATGTATACAGTGAACATTATGTACTATGTTATAAGATACCTTCTTTCTCGAAATTTTTGTACTTATAAACACTTATCAGTGGATTCATTTAGGCCCCTCCATTCAGTCATACTTTCAACCAGAGTTCAGATTTTCAATAATTTTAGTAAAAATTCTATCTTTTTGACCTATTCTCACCAATTACGTTATGTAAGGAATAAACATCATAAACTAAAAAATAATTTTTATTTTTACATTAAATGTCACAGGAAGAAGAAAATGATATGTTTCCGCCCATGAATACGACAAGAGGTTCAAAACTAAAAGTTTTTGACACTTCTACTGAAAGAATAGGTAAAAATAGTCTTTTTCATGTTTAACATATCAAATATTTTATTGCTTCATTCATTGTATTGAATTTTTGTCTTTTTCAGAAAAGTATACACAATTTCAATGATAGCATCATACTTAAGCTAAGACTCAATCATACCCAAACAATAATAATACAACAACTCCTTTTGTTGTCACTGATGAACAACAGTCTTACAACTGTTCCCTTGTTTTGTTACTTTATTTAGATTAATACAAACTTGTGATATTATTTGTCCATGTGACCACCTACAACAACTTTTCAGTATCTTCTGTTTTAACAATTATATTTGTGATTTGCACAAATTTTGTCAATTAATTCTTACCTCCATCTTTTAGAAAGTTTGCAACTCTCTATGCAGATTGTTATTTGACTTTTGACAAGTAATGGAGATAGCGAATGTTGGCCATTAGTGCTTGGTGTTTTTAAAATTCTAGTTGTTACAAATACACACTATATAAATAATAATTATATTTTACTAATTTGCTAACAATTCTAAAGTACACCTTTAAATTCTCACCACAATGACAACTGTAAATTCAGAAACTATTGCATGCATTTATTATTGCGATTTTGCCACTTTAGAATAAAATGCAATTTTAAAATTAATGCAATATTGAGACAAATTTGTTAATTCATATACAAAATTTCAAAATGCGAGTTTAAGCTATTGCGATATGACCCTGCCGCATTTTTCGCGATAATAAAAACATTGCAATAATTTCTGAATTTACAGTATCATATAAATAATTATGGGTAAACAAAAATGAAAGGTGAATTATATTTGATTAAATGCAGAGAAGTTTGTCATTCACCTTAATTCATAGAAACATATATTTCACTGTAGTGGCTGGCATGTAAAGTTATAAAGTACACAAAGTTGCTGTGAAAGATACATTTATATCAGAATCATACAGATATAAAGGCTTTTTGTTCAATTGACCATGCAAGTCCGTCATGAGTAGTTAAGGTCATTAAAATGAAGCCTTGTCCTTGTGTGCGCTATCTTTCTGCACAAGAGCTTTCCTTGGTGTCTTCCGCGAATGCCAACATTTTATATGTTACCTATTCCTTGAATGCCAACAAAAATATTTCAATAGATGTTTATATAATAACAATTGGTGTTTTTATAAGTATTTAACTGTTAAAAATAGTTTTTACTTTATAGAAATGCAACATTTTATCACTTTCTCATAAGGAAAAATAGTAGATTTTAGGGGTAAAATTATTATGAATTTTCAAGAAATAAAAAAAATTAAAACGTTTTATTACTTTTTAACAAAAGAAATGTTTGGAAGGAATATGTTAATAACGTAAGAAATATTAAAAATTTTAATGAAATTTTAGTTTAATACAATTATTTCAAACTAAATAAAGGATATAAGAGATTTTTTTAGTTTCATATCAATTAATATTATTTAATAAGTTAATATAAACTTATATGAAGATTTCAGTTGTACAATTAATTAAATTAAAAGAAAAATCAAGTTAATTTAATAACATCTTAGCTGGAAACTCTACAAAAGTTTCAAGAAAATTCATGAAATATGGCAACAAGAATTCAGATGAGTTGCGAACATGACAAACAACTAAACGATGTTATTTTACGAATCACTTACAATAAAAAAAAAAAGGGGGTGTAATTGTATAACCAAGAAAAATATCCTGAACAAACTGAAATAAACAAAATAGTAATCTAAGACGAGATACAAAGTTTCAAGAAATTTAATCTGTGATATGGTAGGATATTACAGCACACACAACTATAGAAATATTGGAAAAAAACCTTCAAAGTCCAAAGAGTCTATTGTAGAATTTGTGCAAACTGGAACTCCTGTCCTGACAATATGCACATATTGACTTTGTGATGCAAAACTTTTGAAAGTTTAATTTTAAGAGAATCCATATTTGTTCAAGTAGGAGCAGCAAAATACGATTTTTTTACAACTTAACAAATATGAACTAGATTTAGCTACATATATTTACCTATCTGTTTAATTAGTATGATTGTTTTGATAAGCATGCACTATTGTTGTGATAACTACTTGCACCTATTCCTTGACCGCCAACATAATTTTACAGGTAAATTGTTGGTAGAACAAAGGATGTAGGCATTCAAGGAATAAACCCTTTCCTTGACCAAACATTTTTGCACATGAGCTTTCCTTGACAGATTATCTCCTGCATGATAGCTTTACTTGTCTGAATTCTTTCTGCACAATCCCTTCCGTTGACAGAAATCTCCTCCATTATTTGAATTTTCCTGGGATATACACGAGGTATAATGTAACGGTACCCAAATTGCACCGAGTACCCAAATTGCACATATTTAGCAAAAATAGCAGCGGACATCTTACAAGATTTCCTAGAGACTACACAATTTGTATTTTTATGATTTGATACTATGCACATCTTTCAACATAGGTAAAAATATTTAGATATGCACAAAACGTTCATAGTATTTATCAATAGATGAAGTGTTTACTGAAAAAGCGAAATGTACTGAAACGTCGCTATGCAACGTCATCAAAACGTCATCTTTTTAAAATGATCAAATACAATATGTTACAAGTATCCATTTAAAAAAAAAATGACGAGTAAGCATGGACTAATATCCAATTGTTCAAAATATTTGAAGAAATTAAACAAAAGCTCTGTTATTAGACTTTTGACGATGTGAATTTAAGCATGGATGCAATTTGGGTACTCCTCATTTCAGAATAATTGATGGTTTGAAGGTCAGTTTAGACCAATTTTTGTATAATTCCATATGGATTATAAATCAAATTGGTATACCTATATAATAAAGAAGGATACGGCTACAAAATAAAAACAGAATGGACATTTTTGTCTTTATCATAAAAAAACGTAGGTGAAAAAACTGTCAAAATAGGTGCAATTTGGGTACCGTCACGTTACATTGTTTATACCATACACTTATATCAACAGTGCAAAGAGGATGCTACAGTATGAACAAGCATAGTTCTAATTCAGTCATTAGAGACAGTGTAAAACAGTAAGTTGATGTAGATTGATATTTCTTTTACAAGTTCTCCTAAAGCTTAACAGACCTTGCATGGAAAAAAAAGTTAAATGAGTCATTTTAATTTTGGAAAAAATATGCAGGAATTTATTATTTTTATATTTAAAGTGTATCTGATACCATTTGTAATGAAAAAAATAAAACAATATATTTATAGTGGGTCTCATTGGGGTCTAAGCCTGACGCGGGATTGCCCATTTTTTGTAAGCGTGACACGTGAAAGTCAAATTATTGTGGCGTGAAAACGGGAAATGAGGTTTTGCGGGACCCGGGAAATGACAAAAAAATGAGAATTGCTTACGTACATAGTGTAAGCGGGATACGGGAATCTGACAAAACAGTAAGCGGGATCCGGGATCGGAACCCCCCAATGAGACCCCCTTTATATGCTGCTTCTTTCAAAATACTAAGAAGGCCAATGTATGCAATGCACTTGACCCATAATATATGAAATAGTGCCATAGATTGGGTGACACAAAACTTATTTTAAGTCTTTGACAGTTATGTCAATAGATGTGTTTCTTTACAATATTTTCAGCTCTTGAACAGTCAGTGTCTATAAAGTTACAAATAAAAGCTTGTTTATATGCCTTTTCTCATCTGATGATTAAATTTTCAGAGGAGAGAATATAGGGATAGAATCTGTCCAGGCTGCTGTGAAATCCTACAAAGTAAGCACTACTAGTAATGGGAGAATTGATACGGAAACAGATAGGAATAAAGATAGAAATTTCTCATCCTTTTCACCTCCTTCATTTGGATCTAATGAAGAGCAGAGATATAGAAAAAATATAAAGGAGGAAGAAAGAAGGCAAGAGGAACAAAAAAGAATGATTTATCACAGTACCAAGGAAGACAGAGGAAGGGATGATGAAAAGAAAAAGAGAACATTAAATAAAGAAGGGTTGAAGGAGCAGAGGTGTGAAAGAAAAAGGCAGGATGATGAAGCCAGATGGAGAGAAGAAATAAGGCAAGAGGAACAAAAACGAATTATTGATCACAGTACTATGGAAGACAGAGGAAGGGAAGATGAAAAGCGTTCTGAAAAGAAAAGGAGAACGTTAGATCAAGAAGGGTTGGAGAGACAACAGTGTGAAAGAAGAAGACAGGCTAATGAATCCAGGTGGAGAGAAGAAATAAGGCAATTGGAACTAGAAAATAAACAGAAACTAGAAGAAAATGAAAGAGAGAGAGAAAAGATAAGAAATGAAAGAAGAGCTGCTTTCGTTGAAAGAAAAACAAAAAGAAATGGTATGAGTGAATTAAGTATATATATTTTAAGTATTCCAAATATTGGAAATTTTTCAAATGGTCAGTTCATTGTGTGTTTAAATTAGTGGAAGCTGTTTTTACCATTGAATGATACATGCATTTGTATGTGGAAAATTTTATGTCTTAGTATAGATGAGAGTACAGAAGGAAACTTTAGAATTTTCAATCAGCCATCACCTTGAACAAACTGTTGTGATCAAATTGCAATTGTTTTCCATTCAGAAGTTTAGGCCCTTAAAGAAAGAATTTGTTGTAATTCAAAATTTATTTGCTTAGTTTCAAATGAGAGGTAGATTATACCAATTGCAATTGATTTCAAAACTGATGACACCATGGCAAAAACAAAAAGGACCTAAAGACAGATAACAGTCTACAAAACTCACAAAAAAGAAAACCAAAACAAAAATCTTCCTTTTGTGAGGCCATAGAAAAAGATATCTTCTATTATGCTTTCTCTACCATTTCTTTGTTTTGGGAAGCTACCCTAAAGATTGGGGGTATATTTGAATGAGTGCTATTAAAATGACAATATGTACTCTATGTATTCAATACAAAAAAAATGCCCTAATTTTTTATCTTATGTAACAGGACCCACAAATATCATTTCAATTGGCCTAAAGCAAAATGTTATACCACAAACAACAACAATACTTTATTTTAATGATCACTTTTAATTTTGTAACCAGTAGTATTGATTGTAAAATTAAGTCCTCTCATTTTATGTTGTATATTATAGCTGAACAGGCAGCCAGGTCACCAGTTTACAGAAGAGAAAAAATACAAGACTTACTATTGTTAGATGTCACACCACTGTCGCTTGGTATAGAAACAGGCAATTGTCACATGACACCTGTTATCAAACGTAATACAACAGTTCCTACTAGAAAGAGTCAGACGTTCACTACTTCAGAGGACTACCAGATCAGTGTGTTAATTCAGGTTTATGAAGGGGAGAGAACTTTGACCAAGAACAATAACTCTCTGGGAAAATTTGTTCTGACTGGAATACCTGCTGCACCGAAAGGGGTACCTCAGATTGTTGTCACCTTTGATATTGATGCCAATGGTATTTTGACAATTTCTGCAGAAGATACACTTACTGGAAAGAGGAATAGCCTTACCATTACCAATGACAAAGGTAGGGATTTTTATGCCCCACCTACAATAGTAGGGGCATTATGTTTTCTGGTCTGTGCATTCATTCGTCTGTCTGTCCCACTTCAGGTTAAAGAGTTTGGTCAAGTTGACGTCCAATCAACTTGAAACTTTGTACACATGTTTCCTATGTACAATGGTATCTTTCTACTTTTAATGCCAAATTAGATTTGTGACCACAATTTCAAGGTCCACTGAACATTGAAAATGATAGTGCGAGTGGGGCATCCGTGTACTATGGACACATTCTTGTTAATGATTAGTTGACTACAAATGCCAAAAAATACAGCATTACTGTTTGTTTTGCAGTTCTTCATCTTTTTGTCATTATATAATCCTAAAATATCAATTATAACTTTATCATAATAACAAAAGAATCTTTAATAGTGAGGAAATTGGGAATATATTGCAATGAAAATTACTGTTGATGTTGATTTTTTTATTTTTATTAACTTTGTTCTTTAGGTCGTTTGGGGTCAAAAGAAATAGATAAAATGGTCAATGAAGCAGAGAAATTCAAGGCTGAGGATGAACAACAGGAAAATTGTATGTCTACAAAGAATGCTTTGAAAGGCTATGCACTTAACATGGTATCAGCAATTGATTTTGAAAAACATGAAGTTTACAGAATCGAAAAAATACAAGACCTACTTTTGATAGATGTCACTCCAATATCTCTTGGTATAGAAACAGTCTGTGGTCATATGACACCTGTTATCAAACGTAATACAACAGTTCCTACTAGAAAGAGCCAGACGTTCACTACTTCAGAGGACTACCAGATCAGTGTGTTTATTCAGGTTTATGAAGGGGAGAGAACTTTGGCCAAGAACAATAACTCTCTGGGAACATTTGTTCTGACTGGAATACCTGCTGCACCAAAAGGGGTACCTCAGATTGTTGTCACCTTTGATATTGATGCCAATGGTATTTTGACAATTTCTGTAGAAGATAAGATTACTGGAAAGAGAAATAGTTTTAAAATTACCAATGACAAAGGTAAGGATTTTTAATTATTAGTTGACCACAAATGTCAAAAATTGTCATACAGTTCTTAATCTTTTTGTCATTATATAATCCTAATATATCAATTTTAACTCTATCATAATAACAAAAGAATAATGAGAAAATTCAGAATATATTACAATAAAATTTACTGCTGATTTTTTTATACGACAGCAAAAAATGAAATTTTTTTGGTGTATATTGGTATCAGGTTGGCGTCGTCGTCATCGTCCGAAGACATTTGGTTTTCACACTCTAACTTTAGTAAAAGTAAATAGAAATCTATGAAATTTAAACACAAGGTTTATGACTATAAAAGGAAGGTTGGGATTGATTTTGGGTGTTTTGGTTCCAACAGGTTAAGAATTAAGGGCCAAAAAGGGCCCAAATAAGCATTTTCTTGGTTTTCGCACAATAACTTAAGTATAAGTAAACAGAAATCTATGAAATTTTAACATAAGGTCTATGAACACAAAAGGAAGGTTGGGATTGATTTTGGGAGTTTTGGTCCCAACGAATTAGGGGCCAAAAGGGTCCAAGATTAAACCTTGTTTGATTTCATCAAAAAATGAATTATTAGGGTTGTTTGATATATGCCAAATCTAACCGTGCATTCAGATTCTTAATTTTTGGTCCTGTTTTCAAATTGGTCTCTCACAAACATGTTTAACCCCGCCGCATTTTTGCGCCTGTCCCAAGTCAGGAGCTTCTGGCCTTTGTTAGTCTTGTATCATTTTAACTTTTAGTTTCTTGTGTACAATTTGGAGTTTAGTATGGCGTTCATTATCACTGAACTATTATATATTTGTTTAGTGGCCAGCTGAAGGACACCTCCGGGTGCGGGAATTTCTCCTTGCATTGAAGACCTGTTGGTGACCTTCTTCTGTTGTCTGCTCTGTGGTTGGGTTGTTGTCTCTTTGGCACATTCCCCATTTCCATTCTCAATTTTATCTACATTTAGGTCCAAAGGGTCCAAAATTAAACTTAGCTTGATTTTAACAAAAATTGAATTCTTGGGGTTCTTTGATATGCTGAATCTAAACATGTACTTAGATTTTTGATTATGGGCCCAGTTTTCAAGTTGGTCAAAATCGGGGTCCAAAATTATTATATTAAGTATTGTGCAATAGCAAGTCTTTTCAATTGCGCAATGGCAAGAAATATCTAATTGCACAGTATTGTGCAATAGCAAGAAATTTTCAATTGCACAGTTGTTGGAAATCATGCACTGAAGAGAACAGTATTATGCAATAGCAAGAAATCTTCAATTGCACAGTACTGCGCAATAGCAAGAAATATCTCATTGCACAATATTGCGCAATAGCAAGAAATTTTCAATTGCACAGTTTTGGGCGATAGCAAGAAATATTCAATTGCACAGTATTGTCCTGTTTTCAAATTGGTCTACATTAAGGTCCAAAGGGTCAAAAATTAAACTTTGTTTGATTTCAACAAAAATTGAATATATGGGGTTCTTCAATATGCTGAATCTAACCATGTATTTAGATTTTTAATATTTGGGCCCGGTTATCAAATTGGTCCATATTGAGGTCTAAAGGGTCTAAAATTGAACATTATTTGATTTCATCAAAAATTGAATTCTTGGGGTTCTATGATATACTGAGTCTAACCATGTATTTAGATTTTGGATATTGGACCATAATAGGTAAATGTCCAATTTGAAATTTTTAAGTTTTTAAGTTTAAGTTCTTAGACCACATTCATTCTGTGTCAGAAACCTATGTTGTGTCAACTATTTAATCACAATCCAAATTCAGAGCTATATCAAGCTTAAATGTTGTGTCCATACTTGCCCCAACTGTTCAGGGTTCGAACTCTGCGGTCGTATAAAGCTGTACCCTGCGGAGCATCTGGTTCAATTTTAACTTTGTTCTTTAGGTCGTTTGGGGTCAAAAGAAATTGATCAAATGGTCACTGAAGCATACAAATATCAGGCTGAGAATAAACAACATAGAAAATGTATTTCTGCAAAGAATGCTTTGAAAGGCTATACACTTAACATGGTATCAGCAATTGAATTTGAAAAACTCAGAGGTAAATTGAAAATGGATTGCAATGTAAAAAGAATGCTACAATGTGCAAATGGATGACTGTGCTACTAGAGCGTGAGTGATGAGGATATAATGGATTATATATATAGTGCTGAGCCATTATTGAACAATGACTTTCAGTCAACTATTGGAGCTTGAAGTGAAGTCATCAGGGGATATGCCAAGTTACTCATAGTAACACCTCAAAATAGATCACAGAAAACTGAGATCATTGTAAGCCTTCTAAATGTCATTTGCTGCAGTGCAGTATTATGGAATGGCTTGGCCTCGATTTGGTGGTGTGTAAATATTTTTGTATCAATAAAAATGTTTGTTGACTGCTGAAAAATGAATTAAAATTAAATTTAGCAATTTCTTTCTCTGTTTTTAATTTGTACTCCAAACCTAATACAAATGTAAAGGAACTGATAATTCCAACAAGGACCAAAAGTAAAGACAAACCCAGTAGATTTGTTATAATTGTAGTCAAATAAACAAATAACCAGTAATGAAATTTCCCCTCTATCATAAGAACAAAGGGAAGTAACTCACACCTTGTTTACTTCAAGGGAAATAACCTATTGATTAAAGTTACAATTGTTATTAGCTGATTACTAGTATATATTAGTCACTTATAATCCTGTATATTGCATCATTTTACTAAAATTCACATGTCATTTATTACTCATGTCATGTGTTGCCTGGATCAATTTACTATTTATAATATAGTATCAAATATGAAATTATTACTCTGGGAATGGAGCTATATAACATTCACTTTGTCTGCAATGTCCATTGGTCACTTCATTCACCTTGTCTTTCCATTGGTCACTTCATTCACCTTGTCTTTCCATTGGTCACTTCATTCACCTTGTCTGTCCATTGGTCACTTCATTCACCTTGTCTTTCCATTGGTCACTTCATTCATCTGTTTGTTCAACAAATATTGTTCTCACTCTTTACAGAGAAACCGGTACTGCTGGAAAAATATGCATATAACACAAGATATTCATCTATGCTGGAAAGTGAAGAAATTGAAAGTGATACAGAAATGAGTTTTAATTTATTTGAAGGTGGTAAGTCTAATTGATATTGATTTATCTAATTGATATTGATTTCGAAATTAATTCATGTTGACTCTACTCTTAAGGAAGAACACCACTAATTCATGGTCCCATTGCTTTCTATGTTAAATTCCTCCATTTCAAGCAGGCACACCTCTTTCATTTTAAGTTCAAATAAAGTGGCAATCATTGCATGTCAAAGCAACACTTTATGGTGTCTTCTGAAAAAATCAACATACCTTTAATTGCATATAAGAAAGAGCTGGTTCCCCGAAATTTGGATGTACCAAAACAGGTACTTCAGATCTGACAAACAGACAAAATGTACCCTCTTTTTAAAATTTGGTGCAGTTTTTTTAATATTTAAAATTAAAAGTCCAAAAGTGTTTTACAATGATCACCAGTCCTTCAGCTTACATTTGATGCCAAAAATACCTAAATATCCTACATATTTTGAAAGTTACACTCATGCGTAGGAACTATTTTGCGTTAAACATGTACTACTTTCTGGTATGTGCTTTCTGGCCGGGCCCGAATTAGTGGTGTTACACCTTAAGGTATATTATGTTTCTCAGATTTAAGTTGCAGTTTCAGCCCAAAAATGGAATCTGGGGGGAAAAAGGCAAATCTGAAGGTGAAGACCTCCCATTTCTGCTGCCCAATGCAGTGTAAAAGTCTGGAAATTGCTAAAAGGAGAATGATCTACTGACAGTTTCAAAATTGAGATACACTTTTGGAGTAACAACATCTGGTTACAGGTTTAGGTGAAATCAGTAAAAATAAAATGAAAAATTGGATAAGGATTGATTTTTTAAAATTCTCATCACAAACAGACTTCATAATAGGTGTGGTGATTGACAGTAATTTAAACATTTGAGGATTTTTTTTGGATATTTTAGACACTTTCTTCTGTTTACTGATATATATTTTCTGAAGTATTATATTGGAGCATGATGCATGACAACAAAATGCATTTAAAAATCTCATTGCAGAACCAGCTCCATTTGACATGATGCCAGTTAAAGACAGTTCAAAAGCAAAGCCAACTCCTAAACTTGAGTATTATGAGGAAAGTGAAAGTGAGGATGATGACTTAGGTTTAGGCTTATTTGATGCTGGTAAGATTAACATAGAATATTTTCAAAGTCTTTATAGGCCTCCTTACAGGACATAACATATAGGAAACCTGTTGTTCATCCGTCGTCAACATGTTGGACATTAACTCAAAAACTCTTTCACCAATTTGCATGAAACTTTGATGAATTGTTTATATCTATTGATGTGAGCTCCCTTATGATTTTCATAAATTTTGGATTTTATGTTTCAAAATTATGTGGGTACTATTTCATCAAAAAAGGGGGATTTTTCTAGTTTTTTCGGACAATTACCTTAAAATGCTTTGAGCAGTTTTCATGAAACTTTAATGAATTGTTTATATCTATTGATGTTAGTTCCCTTTATATTTTTATAAATTTTGGATTTTATATTTTGAGTTATGGGGTTTTATTTCATCAATAAAGGGGATTTTCTAGTTTTTCAGACATTAACTCAAAAATGGTTTGAGCCGTTTTCATGAAACTTGGGTGAATAGACAACTTTTGAATTTGATGCATTTCCGTCAAAAACTCTGGTTTTAGTGAACATCATTTGTGCGTTTAGGGGCATCATCACTTCCATTCTAATGTTGAGCGAGTGGTTGGAAAATTATAATACTATACTGCACAAATTATTCGGCTAACTAAATTCTCATAATTGACAATCGGCACTGCTGTCATTAGGGAATTGTGATTAAGTACTTACAAAACAAAATTATTTCTAGTTTATCCACCACAATGACGATCACTAAGACGCTTGATGAACATAAATAGTGCAAGGATACAGGCGATCCCCTCTATCTGGTAATTAAAATCACAAAGGCGTGCCTAATAGACAAGTTTTTTCCGGTGACGGATGAACTCGAAAGTAGTCTATTGTTTATATCTATTGACGTGAGCTCCCTTATGGATTTTCATAGTTAGATATAACATTTCTGAGTTATGGGTTTTTTTCATTAAAAAGTGTGATTTTTCCACTTATTGAACAATAACTCAAAAGTTCTTTCAGCAGTTTTCATGAAGTTGCTAAAAAAAATCAAATTTAAGATTTTCTAATATTTCTTCTGAAATTTGTGTTTTTCTACACATGCTACATAGCTTTCTTTAAATTAATACTAAAATACTTATAATTACATCTAACTTCTATGTCATTTGGTCTCTGGTGGAGAGTTGTCTCATTTTCAATCATACATATTTTCTTTTTTTTTATCTTTAAGCTTTAACATTTCCTCTTAAAGATTTAAGGGGAGATAAGAACAATATTTCAAAAGATGAGAGATTTTAGATTATCTCCCATGGAAACTTATTAAAATCTTATTGTAATTTTACATATGTTTCACTGAATAGAACCTGTTTAAATTCAAACTGGTGTCTTATTCTTAGGAATATAGAAGCTTAGTTTGGACATTTTTATAGCAATTCTAAAATTCTCATTACCTTTTTGAATGACACTTCACAATGACAATTTGTATAGAAACTTTTTAAAGATACAATTTTATATGACCATTAAAGTGGAGTTTTATAGAAATAAATAATGATAAAAAAAAGTTTTAAAGATAAAAGAAATAAAAGTTTTATAGAATTGAAAGTATCCTTTATATTCTCACCTTGCACTCTGATGTCTTGACTTTATTTTTTATTGCAATTCTGAATTGGGTTAAATTTCATACGATTTGAAGAGGCTGATTTGATAAAACAAATTGCAACTGGGTCACAATTTTAAATGACCTGCTATAAGTTGAGCAACACATGCAGTCTATTCACAGTAATATCATTATTTAGGCAAAACAAAGACTCTAGTAAGACATTTATGTGTGTCCACACTTGTATCTGTTTTAACTAGAAAAAGCGCTCATCCATGAAGTTATAACACTTATGATCTGACTTTTTTTACTGAGTAGGTATTTTGATTTCTGTAAAAACTACTCGGGAACAAGATCACACCTGAGGCTGTTTATTCATGTGTGAAGGGTTCCATAATAATGTACCTTTAACAGTTCAACAGAGGACTGATAGATTGAAAACTACTCGGGAACAAGATCACACCTGAGGCTGTTTATTCATGTGTGAAGGGTTCCATAATAATGTACCTTTAACAGTTCAACAGAGGACTGATAGATTGACCAGTGTTATTATCTCACTCCTGGATATTATTCTGGGTTGGGGACTATTGTTTACAAAATGTTGTTTGAAGAATCAGGTTTGTTTTATTTTTTATAATACAATTTATCCTAGAATTTTAAGTAGTGCATTTATTTATGGATATGTTTCTCATTTCTAATCTTTTATAAAGATTAAATTGTTGTTTTCCTGTTTGAAATGAAGGCTGTACTTTGACCAATAATTTTAATCTTTTTATACA
The DNA here is from genome assembly GCF_965363235.1 of Mytilus galloprovincialis. Lineage (NCBI taxonomy): Eukaryota > Metazoa > Mollusca > Bivalvia > Mytilida > Mytilidae > Mytilus > Mytilus galloprovincialis. Next base: position 70,189,699 of record NC_134847.1, read on the forward strand.
TTGGGTCTTATTGGCATTCATACCACATTTTGTTTATATGAATATGTAATAAAATTGATAGCTTGAGCGGTTTGAGAGTTAGATATTACTCCTCAAATTAGTCAGCAACTCCCATCAAGTACTCAATTGTCACTTAGAAGAGAAGGAATGCCCTTTATTGTCAAGCATCTAACCTCTGTTTTAAATACGTTTAGTGTCAAATTGGTCTTAATTTTTTATACAACCATTAAAAATTTTTGTGGTCGTATGTTGGTATCATGTCGTCGCCCGCGTCGCCTGAAAAGACATTAAGTTTACAGACAGTAACTTTGATTTTTAAGTGAATGGATCTCTTTGAAATTTAAACACAAGGTTTGAGACCACAAAAGAAAGGTTGGAATTGATTTTGAGGTTTATGGTCCCAACAGTTTAGGAAATAAGGGCCTTTAAAGGGGTCAAAATAAGCATTTTTATAAATTTTCAGACAATAACTTGTAAGTGTATGGATCTTTTTGAAATTGTACTACAAGGTTCCATACCAAAAAAGGAAGGTTGGGATCGATTTTGGGGGTAATGGCCCTAACCGATTAGGAATAATTAAGGGGCTAAAAACAATACTTTTCTAATACTTTGTGTAAATTACTTATTTCTTGACCAATTTCAATGGGATTATATTTTTGAATTTTTGGGGTTCTTTAATATGCTGAATTTAACAATGTATTAAGTTTTGGATTTTTGGCCCCATTTTTAAATTGAGGTTTAAAGGGTCCGAAATTAAACTTTATTTGATGGCATCAAAAATTAAATCATTGGGGTTCATTGATATGCTGAATATAACCGTGTATTTAGATTTTTGATTTTTGGTCCCATTTTCAAATTTGGTCTACATTAAGGTCCAAAGGGTCCAAAATTAAACTTTGTTTCATTTCATCAAAAATTGAATTATTGGGGTTCTTTGATATGCTGAATCTAACGATGTATTTAGATTTTGATTTTTGGGCCCTGATATCATATTGGTCCACATAGAGGTCAAAGGGGTCCAAAAGGTAAATGTCAAATTTAAAAAAATTAAGTTCTTAGACCACATTCATTCTGTGTCAGAAACATATGCTGTGTCAAATATTTAATCACAATCCAAATTCAGAGTTGAATCAAGCTTAAATGTTGTGTCCATACCAGGGCTTCCAAAAAATATTTGAGCCAGCCGGACATTTTATATCTGATCCTGATTTTAATCCCTTAAAACTAAGTTGCAAAAGGCAATAATGTTAATCAGATGGCCATCCCAGTGATTGACATTAGATTAAAAAAAAAAAAACGATATTTAACTTTATTTTGATATGAATTTGATGTTCTTAAGTAAACTGTTAAATTGGCAGTGCATCATTCGAAGTGTGCATATCACCGTGCTCATATCTGCTGCATTAGACTCTTTATTTGTGCAAAACATTATGGACTCCATACTTACCCCAACTGTTCTGTTTGAACAAATATTTTACTGTCATCATGTTGGGCACCTTATTTCTATCCTCACTTAAAAGACCCAAGTATCAAGAAAATATTGTGCTTAAACACTTTAATATATATATTTCTTAAAGGGGCACTAGCTGCCAAATTCATGGTCACTGATTTGACTCAAATTCTCATATTTTATTTAAAACAATGTAAAACATTTTTCCAAACCATCAAAAGTATAAAATAAACAATTTACAGAACATGGTCTCAATAAGATGTAGCTTCATTTTGTGTAAATTTTAGCCAAGACGCCATCTAATTAACAATCGAGTTGACCTTATATGACCATATAAGCGATGTAAACATAAACATGGATATAAATAGATGAAGCAACTCGTGCAATTGGATTTTTAAAGGTCTGTTAAATTTTGTATTATAGATTAAAAATTTATGTTTATCGTCGTTTTTATGACGGCGTCGTTGTTGTCGTACGAAGACACATTGGTTTTTCGCACTATAACTTTAGTTTAACTAAATAAAAATCTATGAAATTTAAACACAAGGTTTATGACCACAAAAGGAAGGTTGCGATTGATTTTGGAAGTTTTGGTCCCAACAGTTTAGGAATTAGGGGCCAAAAAGGGGCCCAAATAAGCATTTTATTTGGTTTTCGCACAATAACTTTAGTATAAGTGAATAGAAATTTATGAAATTTAAACACAAGTTTAAGGAACACAAAAGGAAGGTTGTGATTGATTTTGGGAGTTTTGGTCCCAACAGTTTAGGAATAAGGGGCCAAAAAGAGGCCCAAATAAGCATTTTTCTTGGTTTTCGCATCATAACTTAGTACAAGTAAATAGAAATCTATGAAATTTAAACACAAGGTTTATGACCATAAAAGGAAGGTTGGGATTGATTTTGGAAGTTTTGGTCCCAACAGTTTAGGAATTAGGGGCCCAAAGGAAAATTAAACTTTGTTTTATTTCATCAAAAATTGAATAATTGGGGTTCTTTGATATCCCTAATCTAACTGTGTATGTAGATTCTTAATTTTTGGTCCCGTTTTCAAGTTGGTCTACATTAAGGTCCAAAGGGTCCAAAATTAAACATAGTTTGATTTTAACAAAAATTGAATTCTTGGGGTTCTTTGATATGCTGAATCTAAACATGTACTTAGATTTTTGATTATGGGTCCAGTTTTCAAGTTGGTCCAAATCGGGGTCCAAAATTAAACTTTGTATGATTTCAACAAATATTAAATTCTTGGGGTTCTTTGATATGCTGAATCTAAACATGTACTAAGATTTTTGATTATGGGCCAAGTTTTCAAGTTGGTCCAAATCAAGGTCCAAAATTAAATTTTGTTTGATTTCAACAAAAATTGAATCCTTGGAGTTTTTTGATTTGCTGAATCTAAACATGTATTAAGATTTTTGCTGATAGGGCCAGTTTTCAAGTTGGTCCAAATCGTGGTCCAAAATTTAAACTTTGTTTGATATCAACAAAAATTGAATATGTGGGGTTCTTTGATATGTGCTGAATCTAACCATGTATTTAGATTTTTTATATTTGGGCCCGGTTATCAAATTGGTTCACCTTGAGGTCTAAAGGGTCCAAAATTGAACTTTATTTGATTTCATCAAAAATTGAATTCTTGGGGTTCTTTGATATGCTGAATCTTACCATGTATTTAGATTTTGGATATTGGACCATAATAGGTAAATTTCCAATTTAAAATATTTAAGTTTTTAAGTTTAAGAACACATTCATTCTGGGTCAGAAACCTATGTTGTATCAACTATTTAATCACAATCCAAATTCAGAGCTGTATCAAGCTTGAATGTTGTGTCCATACTTGCCCCAACTGTTCAGGGTTCGAACTCTGCGGTTGTATAAAGCTGTGACCTGCAGAGTACTGGTTACCTTTATGAGAATGATTTTGTGTGGATCGAATCAGTTAATCAAATTATTTACCTTTGTTTCACTTTCAATGTTGACATTCTTTTCCTTTAAATACCTGTACACATACAATGCAGGTGTTATTCTATCTCTTTCTACAGGTTTAAATTGGAGTTCACATGAATAGGGATTTAATGAGGTTGAATTATTCACTTGCAAGTGAATAATTCATTATCAATGTTTATGAGCTTAATTTGATAAAATTGAACCATTTTAGCTGATAAAAGCAAATTATTAATTCACTATTTCACTTTCATAAATTAGTTATTGAACAAAAAAAATCATACTTTTGATTTTTTATATATCTCGTAGCTAATGCCCCTTTAAAGGGGTATTAGCTGTCAAACAGTCAAATTCATGTTCACCGATTAGACTCTAATTCTCATATTTGATTTATAACATTCTAAAAGTCACATGAATATAGATTCAATAGGTTCCAATTATTATAGTGGTGGCAAGAATGTATTTGTTTTACATACAGGTTTATATCAGCAATGTCTTTATAGACTAGTTAAAAAGTGGGGATGTTCAAAAATTTATCTCATCTGCACTATACATAGGCAGATCAGACATGGTTCACCTGACCTTAACCTCATTTCAAGAGTCAGTGATTAAGGTTAAAGTTTTGTGTTCAGGTTTTTTTTTCAGATTCTATAAGTAAAGGGTCAACTTGATGTTGTGTATTAAATATAAAATGGAATGTTATGGAAAGAGGTACATGTCAGTTTGGCAGGTTTCATCTAAGAGGGGGAGGCTGGAGGGGTCCTTATCCAGAAATCCTGGGCTTAAAAAACATCCTGAGGTCCCAAATTTAAAGAAATTTAAATTCGAAATTCAAAAAAGAATTCCTGAATCCCAAAAGGATCAATCCTGAAATCCTGAGCTTAAAAACATCCGATCCTGACGTCCTGAAAAAAATGTCTGTCTTCCAGGGTTTATCTGACCTTGACCTTGATGTTGCTGATCATTGATAAAGTTTAGTTTATGTGATACCAGTAGTATAACCTTTTGTGACTTTTAAATCAAACATGGTTAGTAAGGCAGGAATAAGATTGTTACACTGTTATTTTATTAAATAGTCTCATTGAAACTGTCATAAAGATTTGATCAAAGTAACAGTAATAAATGAGTCTAAGAAAGATTGTATATAATATTTTTTATTTGGTTTGTTGTAAAAAGATATCTGTGTTACAATTTATTACAGTTTAGTAATATGTACAATATTTTTTTTAGGAAACATAGTAAAAGAGGATTTTGTATCAAAACCAACTCAACTGGAATCAGATATGATACACACAGGTGATACAGACATGGCTCCAGCCCGTACAATAGTACATGGAGGCATAGCTCACATGCCACAGTCTACACCTAGCTACAGGAAATGTAAACAGTCATCCTCAGTCCCCTCTAGCAGGAAGACAGATTTAGTCACAGGGTATACAGCACCAGTAAGTCAGAGAAGTCCAGTAATGCATCCCCAGAGTATGCAACTAACATCACCTCAGCAAGTGCAAGCATTGGCACCTGCAATGATGCAACCAGCATCTCCTCAGATACAGCAAGCATCGTTACCAAAAATGATGCAACCCACATCACCTAAGAGACGCCAAGATTTTTTTGCCCAAAGTATGCAACGAGCATCACCTCAGGCAATGCAAGCATCGTCAACCCAAAGTATTCAGTCGCCTGCTCCTGCAATAATGGTTTCTGATGCAAGTCCTGAAAAGCATAAACCAATTTCATTATCAAAGTATAATGAAAACCAAAAAAAGTCTGGCTGTATGGGATCACCTGATAGTAAAATATGTATGGGTGGCTCAGCAACTCCAAGACAACAAACAACAAGTTCATCAGAAAGTGGAAGTCACTGGGACACTGCTTCACCCCAATTAGCTGGCAATACAAGGTTTAGAGGAGGGGTGACACCACCTTCACTCTCACAAGTGCCTCAAATATCAAGGAGACCACTGCCAACACCCTCTCCAGCAGCTGTTAAAACAGATACCAGTAATAAAACACCATCTTCCTTTCTAGCAATACCAGAGCAACAGAGATCAAAAATAACACCAACTCAACCACATCTACAGGCTGAGGAGATACCAGGGGCACCCAGGCCTAGAGCTCCTGCCAGACGGATGTCTGGGTCCTTAGGTTTTCAGTCCAAATCATGGGGTTCCCCAGCCTCTGTACTGCAGTAAGTAATGCAAGGAGTTTCATGTTCTACTGATGAACAAAGTGAATTTTCTGAGAGACAAAGTAAATGTATGCATCTTTAAACAATTGTTTAGTGCTTAACTAATTAGAACAGAAAATTATCAATTTTTATTAATCTCTTTTTTTGCTATATTGGATCTATAGAGTCGTTGTAAATTGTGCATATTGTTCACAAACTGTCATCTAAACTTGACCATATTTTCATTATTTTTTTTGACGATAAAGTAATCTTTGCAGGTACTACAGGTTCATTTATTGTTGTGTGTACCAATTTTAGTGGATGGGTAAAACTTACAATTTTAGGATATTTAATTTCGTGGTAAAGCCCGAGTCTGCATACAAGTGTAAACAAAAGTTGATTTTCTTTGAAAATATAAATTTTAGATTCACCCTAACCCACAAAATTAAAAAATAACAATAAATCCACAGTACTATAAGTTGTTAATGAAAATTATGCTGGTGAATCATTTAGGAGTTTCGATGCTCTGCTTGTGTATACCTATCACTAAAATCAGTGTGAAATGTATTGTATATATCTTGCAGGAACAGGTCCTTTGATGAAGGTTATTTAAGTGATGCAAGAAGATTATCTGTTGACTTGACTCGTGAAATGTTAGCGCAGACCAAAGAACCATCACTTAAGGTATGTTGTCTGGGTTTTATATATTCTTCAGTTATGGAATACCATCAACATTTTGAGGATTGATTTCCAACGCATGCCTGTATGAGGTTGTGTGTTACTATATAAAATGTCCTTAACTTTCTAACATAGGTTTTTAACTTTATATGCATGAAAGGGAGTTCTAAAAAAAATAAAGCCAGTAGAATCTTTATTATTTACTTATTTAAACATAAAAAGTAGATTTTTGATATAATGTTTTCTATTGAAATTTTTTCTTTTTTTTTAATTTTAGTTATTGAATACATTTAAGAAGGCCTCATTTTTTTGTTTTTCTTTGTCAAACACAAAAGAACAAATTTTGATAGGAACAATTGTTAAAAATAAAATCAGAACTCAACTTTTTAAGCCCCACCTAGGAGCATTGTTTTTCAGCCTATGCATCTGTGTGTCTGTTCATTCATTCATCCATTCCTTTGTCAGTCTCTCCTGCTTCAGATTAAAGTTTTTCAGTTTAAAGTTTTGGGTCATGGTAGTTTTTGAGGAAGTTAAGGTCCAATAAATGCTTAGTTCACATGTCCTCTATGATATGATCTTTCTTATCTCAATGCCAAAATTAAAGTTTTGACCCCAATGTCACAGTGCACTAAACCTAGAAAATGATAGTGTGATTGGGTCAGAATTGTATTATGGAAACATTCTTATGATAAAATCAGTGTTGAACAGATTGAAAACATTATATTGATATTCAATATATCCAACACTACATGCCTTTTTGTGAGTTCAAACATTTTCATTATTTAAAAGATAATACTTTTACTCAGGCAAACTAATCAATGAGTTATGGATTTCTCGTAAAATGGTCCCAGTAAATAAACTTGACAGAGAACAATAGCTATTGTATTTATTGAATGGAACAATAGAACTGACAAAATTTAAATAGATTGACCAATAGGAAATGACTCTGTAGAAAAATTTAATTTAGTTCCCAATACAGTTTGAAATGACTACTGTAATAGTTGATGTCTATGCAGTATATAGATTACTTGATCAACATTCCAGTTTTAAATATAGGTTAGAGACTAAGATTATTTTGTCATCAATCAAAAGAGTGAAATAAAAATATGTTTACTGGATATATTTACAGGAGGAAACAGAAGATGTATCAGAACTTTTACATGAATTGGAGTTGGAGGATGATAACAAAAGTCTGGATGATATTGTGTATATTGATGAAATAGAAGAAGAAAAAACAGTAAAATCAGTAAGTTTATTCAACATTTTGAAAATTATCATAACTCTTCATGAGGTCCCCTTGCGAAAAAATGGATATTTGGACCTTAATTCCATGTATTATAGTATATAGTTATCAAAGGTACCAGGATTATAATTTAATACACCAGAGGCGCGTTTTGTCTACATAAGACTCATCAGTGACGTTCATATCCAAATATCTATAAAGCCAAACAAGTACAAAGTTGAAGAGCATTGAGAATGGAAATGGGGAATGTATGAAAGAGACAACAACCCAATCAATGAGCAGAAAACAGCCGAAGGCCACCAATGGGTCTTCAACACAGTGAGAAAAAAACCTTCACGGGAGGCAGTCTCTAGCTGGCCCCTAAACAAAAATGTGTACTAGTTTAGTGAAAATGGACTTTATACCAAACTCCAAAACATATAAATGAACTTATATTAAGAAACATACAAGACTAACAAAGGCCAATGGCTCATGACTTTGGACACATGCAAAAATGTGGCAGGGTTCACATGTTAAGTGTGATCTTAACCCTCCCCCTATACTTCTAGCTAATGTAGAAAAAACAACCACACAACAATACCCACAGTATGTCAGTTTCATGAAATGTCAATGAAACAGCAATCCAACAATACAATTCAACCAAAAAATGAGTATCCAGTGGCAAATATTACATGTATATATATATGAATAGGAATGGAACCAACAATCTTCTGAGCTCAAAGCAAGCAGGCAATTGTGATATAACTGATGAAAATCACTAATATCAGACAGAAGATATGAAAGAGACATTCAAAAATAGTTAGTTCAAGAAAAAGATAGACATTTATGAACACCAAATGCAAAAGTTCTTATAACATAGAAAATAAGATGGAATCATGTCCTCATATAGATTGGATCTAATGTGAAAGATTTTTATGACCATAAGTTGAACCAACAATTAAAGGTCATTTGAATTTGTATAATGGATGATCATGACAAAATTGTTCACAGAAATGAGAAAATGTGGTATGAGAGCCAATGAGACAACTCTCCAACCAAGTCACAATTTATAAAAGTATACCATTATTGGTTAAAGTACAATCCAACACAGAGCCTTGGCTCATACCGAACTGCAAGCTATAAAGGGCCCCAAAAATAACTGGTGTAAAACCATTCAAAAGGGAAAACCAACTGTCTAATCTATATAAAAATGAGAATCACTTATGAACCACATCAACAAACAACAACTACTGAACATCAGATTACTGACTTAGGACTGGTGCAAACAATTGCAATGGGTTTAAATGTTTTAATAGGTACCAATAGTTATCAAAGGTACCAGGATTATAATTTAGTACGCCAGACGCTTGTTTCGTCTACATAAGACTCATCAGTGAAGCTCAGATCAAAATAGTTATAAAGCCAAACAAGTAGAAAGTTGAAGATCATTGAGGACCAAAAATTCCAAAAGGTTGTGCCAAATATGGCTAAGGTAATCTATTCCTGGGATAAGAAAATCCTTAGTTTTTTGAAAAATTCAAATTTTTGCAACAGGAAAAAAAAAAAGACCATATAATTGATATTCATGTCAACACCGAAGTGCTGACTACTGGACTGGTGATACCCTCTGGGACGAAACGTCCACCAGCAGTGGCATCAACCCAGTGGTGTAAATAGTTATCAAAGGTACCAGGATTATACTTTAGTACGCCAAAAATTCAAAATAGTTTTATTTTCCTCTTGTTTCAGTGCAATTTATGATAAAAGAAATGTTATTTTATTTTCCTAGAGTAAAAAGAAAAAGATGAGGAAAAAGGCTGTCTTGGATGTAAGTAATATTACTTAAGTAACAAAGTAACAAAACTAAATACAAACACGTTGAAATGACAATGTACAACAAATTAAAGGTAAAGAAAAACTTTTATTTGTTTGTACTTTAATTTCCTTTTATTACATGCATTTAATTTGCTGTCTACAAATTTTAAATTTCACTAAAAGACGAGATGTTCTCCTACACTTCTGTAATTACAAGGCAAGATATAAGAAACACTACGAGTCATCTGTACAATGGAAACATTTGAAGGAACTAAAATATGCAAGAACCACATCCAAAATATTTTTGTTGGATTTTACTGTCCAGTCAAGCAAGGAAAAAAATCATAAAATTATGCATTTCAATAAATTAATTTTGCTGGAGATGTTTCATTGTATATAATATGTGGAAAAAGAGAGAGGATATCAAAGGGCACTAAAACATAGTTCTAATAAAAATGACAAAATCATGACCAAAATGAAAACTGATGAAAAGACAAATACAAACATGTATAATTAACAAAACACTTCACTGAAAGTTTTAACTTGGGTGAACCTAGGGATGGAAAGTTTTAACTTGGGTGAACCTAGGGATGGAAAGTTTTAACTTGGGTGAACCTAGGGATGGAAAGTTTTAACTTGGGTGAACCTAGGGATGGAAAGTTTCTGCTGCATTAGTGGCAACATTCAAGTTACTCATTGTAAGTTAAAAGTTTTGAAGTTTAGCTAATAATTGTTTAATCAAATCACATTAATTTATTGTATTGAATGTATTGATTCTAACTTATTCTCTAAGCTTATGATTTTAGAAATCATTTGATCACTTGGTGGAAAGATGCAGTACAGAAACTGAACATGTAAGTACCATAGATAGTCATTATACCCAAAGCATAGACATACTTATTTACGCTTGTATGCAAATGTGAAATTACCTGTTCCAGCAAAATTTTACATTGCAATGTAAAAAATGTGAGGTCATAATTATAAAGGGATTTTTGTGTGATGCCAAAAGTTAATTAAATAATTATCAGATTTAATTTATGATTCAAATACTCATTTTTAGCTCACCAGTCCCAAAGGTCTCATGACATTTCCTACCATAAATATCATGTTTTCCAAAAGAAGATCCGTAAGCTTTTTGCCAAGTTAGAATGTATAAATCTTATATATAATATTTATCTAACCTATTTCAATTTTGATTCAGGTGCAAAAATGTTTTTATAAGACAGGCAACACATTTTCTTCACCAAGTTACTTTTCATCAATTGGGGATGGTACCAGATATGTAGTAGATAAAGTCAAATCAGTTGGTGACTACATCTTTAAGGACAAGGGGGTTAGAGAGACAGATATAGCTTACTACAGAGATGATAGTGTTGATGATGTGTTATCTTACCATTCACCATCAACAGGTATACATTATTTTCATTAGTTGCTGCATTAACTTTTCATTTACTGTAAAATCAGAAATTATTGCATTGTTTTTATTGTGAAAAATGCAACAGGCTTATTATATCAATGCAATAATATAAACTTGCATTTTGATTTTTTTTATATGAATAAAACAGGATTTTTCTCAATATAACATTTTTTTTAAATTGCATTTTAGTCTAAAATGACAAAATTGCAATAATAAATGCCTTCAATTATTTTTTTAACAGTCAATGTTATCTGATAACATGCTATTATTTCAACTTATTATTATAATTATTTTTATACGACTGCAAGCGTCGTCCAAAGACACTTAGTTTCCGAATAATAACTTTAGTTTAAGTGAATGGATTTCTATGAAATCTAAACACAAGGTTAACAACCACAAAAGGCAGGTTGGATTAATTTGGGGGTTATGGTTCCAACAGGTTAGGAACATGGGCCCAAAAAGGGGTCAAAATAAGTATTTTTCTAGTTTCCAGACAATTACTTGTGTGTAAGTGTATGGATCTTTCTGAAATTGTACCACAAGGTTTCATTCCATAAAAGGAAGGTTGGGATTGATTTTGGGGGTTATGGCCCAAACTGTTTCGGGATCAGGGGCCAAAAAGGGGCAGAAAACAATACTTTTCTAATACTTTGTATAAATTGCTTATTTCTTGAACAATTTCAAGGGGTTTTATTTTTGAATTCTTGGGGTTCTTAAATATGCTGAATCTAACCGTGAATTAAGTTTTTGGAATTTGGTCCCTGTTTATAAATTGGTCCACATGAGGTCTAAAGGGTCCAAAATTAAACTTTGTTTGATATCATAAAAAATTGAAAGATTGAGGTTCTTTTATTTGCCAAATCTATTCAATGACATGTATTTAGATCTTTAATTTTTTAATTTTTTCAAATAGGTCTACATTAAGGTCCAAAGGGTCCAAAATTAAACTTACCTTGATTTTAACAAAAATTGAATTCTTGAGGTTCATTGATATGCTGAATCTAAACATGTGTTTAGATTTTTATACGGCCGCAAAAATTATAATTTTTTTTGTCGTATATTGGTATGATGTTGGCATCTGTGTCGTCGCCGTCCGAAGACATCTGGTTTTCACACTATAACTTTAGTATAAGTCAATAGAAATCTATGAAATTTAAACACAAGGTTTATGACCATAAATGGAAGGTTGGGATTGATTTGGGGAGTTTTGGTCCCAACAGTTTAGGAATTAGGGCCCAAAAAGGGCCCAAATAAGCATTTTTCTTGGTTTTTACACAATAACTTTAGTATAAGTAAACAGAAATCTATGAAATTTTAAAATAAAGTTTATGACCACAAAAGGAAGGTTGGAATTGAATTTGGGAGTTTTGGTCCCAACAGTTTAGGAATTTGGGCCAAAAGGGTCCAAAATTAAACTTTGTTTGATTTCATCAAAAAATGAAGTATTGGGGTTCTTTGCTATTCCAAATCTAACCGTGTATTCAGATTCTGAATTTTTGGTCCTGTTTTCAAATTGGTCTACATTAAGGTCCATAGGGTCCAAAATTAAATTTAGCTTGAATGTAACAAAAATTGAATTCTTGGGATTCTTTGATATGCTGAATCTAAACATGTACTTAGATTTTTGAATATGGGCCCAGTTTTCCAGTTGGTCCTAATTGGGGTCCAAAATTATTATTTTAAGTATTGTGCAATAGCAAGAAATTTTCAATTACGCATTATTGCACAATAGCAAGAAATCTTGAATTGCACAGTATTGTGCAATAGCAAGAGATTTTCAATTGCACAGTATTGCACAATAGCAAGAAATTTTCAATTTCACAGTATTGTGCAATAGCAAGAAATCTTCAATTGCACAATAGCAAGAAATTTTCAATTGCACAGTTTTGCACAATAGCAAGAAATATTCAATTACACAGTATTGTCCTGTTTTCAAATTGGTCTACATTTAAAAGGTCCAACAGGTCAAAAGTTAAACCTTGTTTGATTTCAACAAATATGAATATATGGGGTTCTTCAATATGCTGAAAGGAACCATTTATTTACATTTTTAATATTTGGGCCCTGTTATCAAATTGGTCCACATTGAGGTCTAAAGGGTCCAAAATTGAACATTATTTGATTTCATCAAAAATTGAATTCTTGGGGTTCCATGATATGCTGAATCTAACCATGTATTTAGATTTTGGATATTGGACCATAATAGGTAAATGCCCAATTTAAAATTTTTAAGTTTTTATGTTTAAGTTCTTAGACCACATTCATTCTGTGTCAGAAACCTATGTTGTGTCAACTATTTAATCACAATCCAAATTCAGAGCTGTATCAAGCTTAAATGTTGTGTCCATACTTGCACAAACTGTTCAGGGTTCGACCTCTGCAATCGTATAAAGCTGCACCCTGCAGAGCATCTGGTTGATTATGGGCCCAGTTTTCAAGTTGGTCCAAATTGGGGTCTTAAATCAAACTTTGTTTGATTTCTACAAAAACTGAATATATGGGGTTCTTTGATATGCTGAATCTAACCATGTATTTAGATTATTGATATTTGGACCCTGTTATCAAATTGGTCCACATTGAGGTCAAAAGGGTCCAAAATTAAATTTTTTTGATTTCATCAAAAATTGAATTCTTGGGATTCTTTGATATGCTGAATTAATCCATAGCCATGTATTTAGATTTTGGATATTGGACCATAATAGGTTAATTTAAATTCAGAGCTGTATCCAGTTTGAATGTTGTGTCCATACTTGCCCCAACTGTTCAGGGTTTGACATCTGCGGTCGTTTAAAGCTGTACCCTGCGGAGCATCTGGTTAATTATGGAGTTTGCATAATTTCTTAATAAACTCCATGTTTATTCTGTATTTTTATGTTCTGTGCTTCACACAACACTATTTATACAAAATACATTTTAATACAGAATAAACATTGAATGTAATAAAGATTTCAAGCGCAAGAAATTATGCAAATTCCATAATTAAAAATTATTCCAAGTTGAAATAAAAGCCTGTTTGATTCTCTTTGCACTGGTTTTGTACGAGTGCTGTCTTTTTGGAAAAAATTTGTGGTTAGTTTGTCTTTGTGGTTGATTAATTGTTTCTAAACATTAAATTAAGACTAGAATTCTTTTTCAAATAAAAATTGCACTTACATATATTTTATATTATAATAAGATATGCCTTAATCATGATAACTGAAATAAACACAAGGCTCTGTACTAAAATGATAGACATTATTGTCACATAAAGGCAAGGCAGTAGTTGAATAACTCAAGTTATCTTACTAGCTCCATCACTGTTAATAACTTCTATATATAACTCTAAATGTCCAAATATCAAAACTTTATTTAAACTACTTGGATGCAGATTTGTCTCATGGACAATCATACTGACATCTTCTTATTTATAATAATTTGATTTGACTTTTTCAGGTCAAGTTGAACCACCAAAGAACCTAAGTGACTTTGGTATAGGATCTGTGATAAAACCTATCAGGACACAGCATTGTTTAGTAGATAAGCATAACCTGGATAAACTATTTGTATTACAAGGGGAGGTAATTTGTTTGATAAATCATAATTTCTTTTCAAAAGTCTTTGAAATAAGAAAGTATTGGTTTCCATGATAGTTTGTCCTTGTAAAACGTATTTCCACTAATGACAGCAAGATTTAGGCAAACTTCTTTCAGCATCAAAATGTCTGTAACATCAACAATTTCTTAAGTTTGTGACTGGTTTCCTTATTATATTAGTCAATACTTTATAGTAATATGCTGATGTATTATCAGTGGCACATCTTAATCCAATGGTGATTATTTGGCTCCATCTATGGATGCAAAGTTGCCTTTATGTTCTCAGGAACTACAAATCATAGCTTTAAGAAAGTTGTTAACAAGACTCATGTGAGCAAGCATGCTTAACCAAGAAAAATAGTATTTCACCTCTAACAATGTGATAATGTATAATTACAGGATGGTAGCTGGTGTTTGACAGAAAGATTATGTAATCTACTGGGAATTGATTATAATGTCTGTATGAATATTCTTAAAGAAGCTGGCATTGAGTCTTTAGGTAGGTGTTTCATGTTTATATTACAGTGTAACCTGTGTAAACCGACACACTGGGTGACCAGAAAAAAATGTCAGATTAAGCAGGGTGCCAGAATACTCGGGTTTTTGTTGAGCCTCCAACTTTAGTTGCAGAAAGCTCGACATAGGGATAGTGTTCCAGCAGCAGCGGCGGCGTTAGCTAACTTCTTGAAAGCTTTATATTTTAGAAGGTGGAAGACTTGGATGCTTCATACTTTGTATGTGGATGCCTCATGTTACAAAGTTTCCGTCAGTCACATGACCAATGTCCTTGTCCTCATTTTCATGGTTCAGTGACTGCATGAAAAAAAGGTTAACATTTTTTGCAATGTTTAATTCTCTCTTATTATAAGTAATAGGATAACTATATTTGGTATGTGTGTACCTTGCAAGGTCTTCATGCCCTTCAGACAGTTTTCACTTGACCTTGACCTCATTTCATGCATCAGTGAACAAGATTAAGTTTTGATGGTCAAGTCCATATCTCAGATACTATAAGCAATAGGTCTAGTATATTCGGTGTATGGAAGCACTGTAAGGTGTAGATGTCCAACTGGCAGGTGTCATCTGACCTTGACCTCATTTTCATGGTTCAGTGGTTATAGTTAAGTTTTTGTGTTTTGGTCTGTTTTTCTTATACTGTATGCAATAGGTCTACAATATTTGGTGTATGGAATGATTGTAAGGTGTACATGTCTAGCTGGCAGGTGTCATCTGACATTGACTGCATTTTCATGGTTCAGTGTTCAAAGTTAAGTTATGAATTTTGGTCTTTTTTTCTAATACTTTATGCAATAGGTCAACTATATTTAGTGTCTGGAAATATTTTATGATCCTTGTGTCAGTTGCGAGGTTTTATTTGACCTTGACCTCATTTTCATGATTCATTGCTCGGTGTTATGTTTATATGTTTTGGTCTGTTTTTCTTAAACAATAAGCAATAGGTCAACTATATTTGTTGTATGGAAGAATTGTTAGCTGTACATGCCTGCCTGGCATGGTTCATCTGACCTTGACCTCATTTTCATTGTTCATTGGTCTATGTTTAGTTTTCTTGGGTAATGTTAAGTTTATGTGACAGTTGTAATAAAGCTTAATATTTAGGACTATCAACATAATATCAATGATTAGTTAAGAAGGCGAGACATTTGAGCCTGTGCACTCTTGTTTTTGTAAGGATAGGCATAGGTTACACTGTACTTACATTGAGTATGAACCACTGCTTGAGAATATTATTTCAAACGGATTCAATCCATTTAGTAGTCTAGTTCAATATTGGCATGATTCGAAATATCAAGTTTCAATTCACTTAAGGAGAAGGTTCAATTTTGGGTTTTTACCCTAATATCATATATATTTCATGCTTTCTCAATTTAGCAGAATAAGGAGGTGATTTTTAAATTTTTATTAAACTGGGCAGTTATAAAATGCCAATGAATATGGTTAAATGGCAAACTAATCTAAAATCTTGACTATAAGTATTTGACATGGACTTACGAAGAATTAATTAGAGCACAACCGTCACCAAAACAAAACTCATGCAGCTGGTTAATCAAGAGAGGCAAAAGGAACATTTAAACTCAAAAGTCGAAAAATAAACCATGGTTAAAAGGACAAACAGACAAACAGCAGTATACAAAACATAGAATAAATGGAAATTAAGGGGGCTCCTGGGTAAAAATCAAATTTGTTTTCTAATTTAGGATTTCGCTATATCTTTTTATAAATAAACTTTATCATATACTTAAAAGAAAAATGAAATAAAAAAATGGGGTCACCGTTCATTTAAGCTCACAATCTGCCTCCGGAAGAAGCATACATTTTTGTTAATGCCCTTTTTTTCTGTTGAGCTAATAGGAGAAATAGAGGTAATATCGAAATAAAAAAATAACCTAATTACAGAAATCGCTTAAATTTTACAATTATTTAGTTTATGTACAGCTTATTTGAAAACAATAATAAGAAATATAGGTCACCGATGAGTTAAAAAAGATATTTCAAATTTAATGCCAAAAAATGGCATTTTTGCACCAAAGGGAGATAATTTGGAGCTTTTTCAATGATATAAACATTTTAAAAGTCATCTGGAGCCAAATCGAATCGATTTTTTTGGGTTGATTTTTGTACCATATCATAAAGTAATAACTAATAGTGTAATAAATAAAATTTGTAATGAAAAAAAAAAAGGTTTAATTTTTTGCTGAAATTTTTGTACCCACGAGCCACCTTAAGCATCTTGGAGGGCTGACACTTATTGAAACTATTTAATTTCAAGCTAAGTACAATATTCTATTTCAGCATTTAAAGTCCAGGTTGAGATAATGACTTTACTGGCAACCTGTATTGCCCTGCTGGTTATTATACAATTGGAGTCACCAGACTGGGTTCCAATTCATGTTAAAGACAATAACTTTTGGCAAACAGAGCTAACAAAATGGCTATCAGAAAGTACAGAGGGTGGTAGGCAACAAGTTGATGATGAACATTTTCCTAAGCATAGTCGAATGATAAAAACTGTCAATTTCTATCAGCAGAAAGAGGAAGAGCATAAATTGACATCAAGTATGCTGGAGTTAGGTCACTCCTGGGGTGAGGTAGCAGCAAAGATGTTAGGTGTTGCCTAGTGACATCTTGCTTCTGGGGTGAGGTAGCAGCCAAGATCTTAGGTGTTGCCTAGTAAAGTCACTATCCTTGGGTTAGGAAGCAGCAAAGATCTTAGATGTTACCTATTAACGTCTCTCTCCTGGATGTTGCCTAGATACTGGACTTCTGTCATTGCTTGAAAATGGTTATGCAAAACAAAATAAAAATTGATGCAATAGTATAGAATTGTACCTTCATTGTCTTTATCCTGTTAGGCATTATAATTGTCAATAACGATAAATTGAGTTTGTGAACAAAAGATTAATTTTCATCATACCATTTACGATCAGGGATCAGTTATACAACTTTAATATCA
Source organism: Mytilus galloprovincialis (assembly GCF_965363235.1). NCBI lineage: Eukaryota > Metazoa > Mollusca > Bivalvia > Mytilida > Mytilidae > Mytilus > Mytilus galloprovincialis. Next base: position 70,207,444 of record NC_134847.1, read on the forward strand.
TTTAACAGATTATTTATTATAATGAGATTGATTTTTTGTTTTACATGAGGCTTCACATTTGTATTTCTTTATCTATTTACAATTTGGTTATAAAAAAAATGTGATAATTAGTTCAGGTGATATTGTCCAAAAAAGTAGTAGAACAATGCTGTTGTTGTATATATCTGCAGAATACAGTGGCGGATCCAGAAATTTTCATAAGTGGGGGCTCATTTACTGCCTAAGAGGGGGCCCGCTCCAGTCATACTTCAGTGATTCCCTATATAATCAATCAATTTTTTCCCAGAAAAATCCTATAAATCCGCCTCTGGAATACACTTTGACTTATATGTAATGATCAAAATGAAAGATATGTTGCAGATATTAGTTAAATAAACAAGTTATAATTTTTCAATTTTACTATTTTTCAATTCATAATAATAAAAAAAAAAATATTGATAAAAAAATGTCTCCATCCATTAATGATTTATTGTTATCATTTCACAATTACAAATAACAATTTATTGAGAATAAAAAAAAAACACTTCACATTGATTATTTACTTAATTTAATTGTGTCATTATGCAGCTGATTGAAAATTCATGGAAGGTTTTAAAGATTTTGGTTCATTTAATAATCATGTTTACAAAATTTGTATATTGGACTTTATTACATGAAGAACAATAGATGAATTTTAGTTTTAAAAATGGCAAAATTACTTCTTTTCTGCAAAAAATTGATTGAAAAATGTCAAGAGCAGGCTGCACACATTTGGGTTATTTTTCATAAAGACCAACCCTTTGTAAATTATTATACGACCGCAAAAATTTTAATTTTTTGGTCGTATATTGCTATCACGTTGGCGTCGTCGTCTGCGTCGTCGTCGTCGTCGTCCGAATACTTTTAGTTTTCGCACTCTAACTTTAGTAAAAGTGAATAGAAATCAATGAAATTTTAACACAAGGTTTATGACCACAAAAGGGAGGTTGGGATTGATTTTGGGAATTTTGGTCCCAACATTTTAGGAATAAGGGGTCAAAAAGGGCCCAAATAAGCATTTTCTTGGTTTTCGCACTATAACTTTAGTTTAAGTGAATAGAAATCTATGAAATTTTGACACAAGGTTTATGACCACAAAAGGAAGGTTGGGATTGATTTTGGGAGTTTTGGTTCCAACAGTTTATGAATTAAGGGCCAAAAAGGGGCCCAAATAAGCATTATTTTTGGTTTTTGCACCATAACTTTAGTATAAGTAAATAGAAATCTATGAAATTTAAACACAAGGTTTATGACCATAAAAGGAAGGTTGGGTTTGATTTTGGGAGTTTTGGTCCTAACAGTTTAGGAATAAGGGGCCCAAAGGGTCCAAAATTGAACTTTGTGTGATTTCATCAAAAATTGAATAATTGGGGTTCTTTGATATGCCGAATCTAACTATGTATGTAGATTCTTAATTTTTGGTCCCGTTTTCAAATTGGTCTACATTAAGGTCCAAAGGGTCCAAAATTAAACTTAGTTTGATTTTAACAAAAATTGAATCCTTGGGGTTCTTTGATATGCTGAATTTAAAAATGTACTTAGATTTTTAATTATTGGCCTAGTTTTCAAGTTGGTCCAAATGGGGGTCCAAAATTAAACTTTGTTTGATTTCATCAAAAATTGAATAAATGGGTTCTTTGATATGCCAAATCTAACTGTGTATGTAGATTCTTAATTTTTGGTCCAGTTTTCAAATTGGTCTACATTAAGGGTCCAAAATTAAACTAAGTTTGATTTTAACAAAAATTAAATTCTTTGGCTTATTTGATATGCTTTAATATCTAAATATGTACTTTGATTTTTGATTATGGGCCCAGTTTTCAAGTTGGTCTAAATCAGGATTCCATATCAAGTATTGTGCAATAGCAAGAAATTTTCAAGTGCACAGTATTGCACAATAGCAAGAAATATCTAATTGCACAATATTGTGCAATAGCAATTAATTTTCAATTGGAGTTATCTTTCTTTGTATAGAATAATAGTTGATAATATATGTTGGAAATTTGCCAGACATGACTATGATGTCATTTTCTATTTTTATTTGCCAAAAACTTTATGTAAATAACTTCATTGGAAATTTGCCAATATAAAATGTTGCTGATGAAGCTTTTTTTCCTTATCTTATCTAAAATGTTTTTAGATAATGTATGTTGGACATTTGCCAGACATGACTATGATGTCATTTTCTATTTTTATTTGCCAATAACTTTATGTAAATAACTTCATTGGAAATTTACCAATATAAAATGTTGCTGATGAAGTTTTTTTTATTGTTTTATACAATAAACAATGTATATTCACTTTTACTACCAACCAATCTTTACCATTCAGTGATAACAAGCACTTTATTTTACATATTAATATTTTATGATGTATTTAAAAGAGTAGTTATTGTTGCAAACTCCATTAGAAATTTGAATTGATATCAGTTTTGGAAAAAGGGAAACGTGGATGTGAAAAAAAAGGGGGGGGTTTAAATTTTTCTCATTTCAGATTTCATAAATAAAAAGAAAATTTCTTCAAACATTTTTTTGAGAGGATTAATATTCAACAGCATAGTGAATTGCTCAAAGGCAAAAAAAAACTTTTAAGTTCATTAGACCACATTCATTCTGTGTCAGAAACCTATGCTGTGTCAACTATTTAATTTTAGATTTAAAAAGTTTGAAGAAGAAATCTTTAATTGATTTGTAAAATCTTGACATTTGTTTTGTGTAAAAAAAAACCATGTAATGTCAAAAATTTGATCACAATCCAAATTCAGAGCTGTATCACGCTTGAATGTTTTGTCCATACTTGCCCCAACTGTTCACGGTTCAACCTCTGCGGTCGTATAAAGCTGCGCCCTGCGGAGCACCTGGTGTAGATTGTTTTGATGATTTAAAAGTTGACATTTCAGAGAAATATATGGGACCTTATTTTTAGCGAATGTTAATTCAGTGCTATAAAAGTTTTGTAATTTATAAAAAAAAGTGATTATATGTGAGCTGTATCCAATAGAAATCAACCTTATGCAAGTGTACGTATACATGTACATATATAAGACTTTGATTGGTTTTGGAACATTCAGATACGAAATAAGAGATGATTTTTGGTCTGTTTTGTTGGATCCATATACAATCTCAATTTTCAAATAGTTAGACTTTTCATAGAGATTTCCAACAATCAGAAATTTGGTGAACAGATGTATTGATATTCATTTGCATAAGGTCAATTTCTATCCGACACCGCTCATAAAGTTGTTTAAATATTTATGATATTGTGTTTATATATAATTGTTTAATTATTTATATTATAGTGTTTATATATAATTGTTTAATTATTTATGATATTGTGTTTATATATAATTGTTTATTAATTTATTTTAAAGTCTGTGATATAGTTGTTTATATTGGTAATTTTTATTTATTTTTTTGTATGTATTTACCATTTATTTGTACAGTTTAATGAATTTGTACTATAGTTGTGACTGCATGGCTCACTAGAAAATTGTTAGCTGTCAGGAATGTATATACAGTTGAGAAAAGTTTATTCTTCAGTGTAAACTAAAACTCTTACTGCAATAGAGATCAGTCTATGGCTTGGCTTGTTGCAAGTTTGAAAAAATCAGTCCCTATCCTTAATAAGGAATTTTCAGTGACCATCAAAATAACATACTTTTGTTAATTATTGAATATGTTTGTGTCCTAGATGTACATGAAATATTTACCACAGGTCATTATGGATACGACAATCAATAAATCATGCCATATTTGTATAAAATACTTCTTAATTTATTTCCTATGATTTTCAAAAGACATTTGAGATACATGAACATATTTGCCTGTCTTTGTTTAAGTGCTTCAGGATATTGATTTGATACAGATCAAGATCGAATTTTAGTTGGGTCTTATGATTATTAGCAGAATTGTGGTCCTTGACAGGCTAGTGCTATAGTAGTCCGACTGCAAATGGACAACTTAGATTGATTGATTGATTGTTGATTGTTGGTTGCTTTTAGAACATCCAGACATCTGAGACACTGTAAGATGAATATATATGCCCAACAAGAAACAATGACCAAAATGAAATTAGCTGGCTGATCAGTATATGGTTGCCCCTGTCAACTGATACAATTATTAACTCAGGAACATATATATTGAGATATACTGTTTCCAGATTTTCTGTGGCTAGACCTTGATCTTTTTTTTTTAAATGTCCATGTAATCAAATTTATAGGTGAGAAATGCAGGTGTCAAATTATGTAATTGGATATTGCCTGATAAAATGATACAAGTAATATCAGAATTTCATTCCATTGATAAAGTTAAAACCCAATTACTGCCATGTCAAACGTTCAAGAAATTGATTCATTTGAAGAAAGATGTCTTCCGTTATTTTTCCCCAATGAAAATTTAATGTTGATACATATTTAAAAACTGTGCAATCTACTTCTTGTCTTGAATTCATATCACCAAACGTATTTGTTTGGTGAGGATGAATTCATATATTTTCATGGCTCTAGATTATGGTTGAAAAAAAGGTTTTATTAAAAAAAAATATAACAATATTTGGCATGATTGCCAGTGAGAAAAACTCCTGCAAAGACCAAATGACTTAGAAGTTAAAAGCTACAGGTCATCCTATGTTTTGTTTTTGGTTACCTGTTACATCTATCTCTCACAAATCTACAATCATGAATTACAGCGAGGCAAAAGATACCAAAGGTAGAAAATAAGCTGACAATGCCATGGCTGAAAAAAAAGAATAAATGAAATAAACAACAGAACAGAAAGTATAACATAGAAAACTAAAGAATGGACAACATGAACCCTAACAAAAGCTGGGGGTAATTTCAAGTTCTTAAAGGTACAACATTGTCAAAGGTAAAAGGTAATGCAAGGATCATAATTAAAGTATAACCAAATATTGGTTTTAAGTTGCAGGACATTAAAAGAAATAATGAAAAATATTTTCTTTAATTATGTAAATTTAAGTTCACTTTATTTAATAAATGTATTTGTTTATGTATGAAAAAAAAGGTTATCATACACTAGAAATGATTTTGGATATTTAAATCTTTTCATCGACCGGAATACTTTAAACCTAGAATACAGATGCCCTATATTCTGATGTTTGCACCAATCAATCATCGTTTGTTCTTGACCTCATTTTCCTAGTACAGTGGCTCATTCAAAAGTCTCAGTAATTTTTTTTCTTGACAGTAACTTTAGACACATAGTTCGAGACTTAGGAATAATAATCTGCCGTTGCCAAAAAAACTTCGTATACAGCTTAATTTTCAGAGGTTAGAGGCCTGGATGCTGGATTTTTTTTTTGAGCCATGGCCTTTTAAGTTTACTTTCGACTTATGAGTTTCAATGACCCATTGGTATCACTGGCCCCTCTTGTTTTCATCTTGTACAAAGATCTATCGTTTTCAGTTCTTCGTAATTGGCCTTGGTTCAGTAACTGGTGAGAAAAAATGGCTTTGTTTTGTTAAGTGATTTTCGCATGGACTCTGACGGCTTCATTGATAACTGGTCAATAGTTTTTAAAGCAATTGCTTTTATGCTATCGCGTATGGCCATCTTTGTGACCCAGATCAGAGACTCCGCCCATATCAAGCCATAGTATTTTGTTAAACAGGCTCCTGGTCTGTCATTCTTTAACACCTATGTATGTTTTCTAATGCAATACATAGCTTGAAACTTTAAAAAAACGTTAGTGGATTTAAGAAGTTTCAGAATACGTTCTTGTAGATGTATTTTTGTATTTAAAGGGTCAACCGTTTGACTATCAAATAACATAGAAGTCCGAGTGAAAAAAAGTACATTTTTATAACTGCGATTCCGTTTTCCGCCGTTCGTACGATGTTTCAACAAAATATGGATTCATTTCAGTTGTTGATTTAGTATTGAAAATTTAACTGAATTACCTCCTATTAAATACGGTTTTTAACCGGATTTTTGTGACAAAAATGTCGGTTATTGATTTGGGGATGTACGGCGGGCGGCCGGGCGGTCGGGCGGGCGGCAATCAAATGTTGTCCGTGCATTAACTCATGAACCGTTCAACCAAAGCTTTTAAAATTTTAATATGTTATTCCTGACAACTATACGAAGGTCAAGTTCAATAATGGCGATTTTGACTTTTACCGTTCAGGAGTTATGGTTCTTGAAAGATTGAAAAATGCAGTTGTCCGTGCATTTACGCATGAACTGTTCTACCAAAGCTTCCCAAATTTTAATATGTTGTTACTAATGAAAGAATGGAGGTCAAGTTCAATAATGACAAATTTGACTTTTATCGTTCAGGAGTTATGGTTCTTGAAAGATTGAAAAATGGAGTTTCCAGTCGTGTCCGTGCATTTATGCATGAACTGTTCTTCCAAAGCTTCCGAAATTTTAATATGCTGTTACTGATGACAAAATGGAGGTCAAGTTCAATAATGACGATTTTGACTTTTACCGTTCAGGAGTTATGGTTCTTGAAAGATTGAAAAATGGTTTTTCCCGTCGTGTCCGTGCATTTTCTCATGAACCATTCAACCAAAGCTTTTGAAATTTTAATATGTTGTTACTGATGACAAAATAGAGGTCAAGTTCAATAATGACGATTTTGACTTTTACCGTTCAGGAGTTATGGTTCTTGAAAGATCGTAAAATGGTGTTTCCATTCAGGTTGTTGCATTTACTCATGAACCATTCAATCTAAGCTTTTCAAATTTTAATATGTTGATACTGATGACAAAATGGAGGTCAAATTTGATATTGACGATTTTCACTTTCACCATTCATCAGTAATGGTTCTTGTGATATTGCCAGGACACAAATTAATGTTAATAAATCCGGTTTGCTGTCGTTGTGACAGCCTCTTGTATATGTTTAATTTGTGTTTCTTTAGGAGGTCAGGTGCTCTTGTTCATTCATAAAATTATCGTTCATTCATACATTTATCGTAAAATCAAAATCACTACACAGGTTAATGCGTAGTGTCAAATGATTACCTGTAATCTAAAAATAGACAAACTTTGTTTGCGCAAATAATTTAGCGGAACGAAACCCTTGTTGAAAACACATAACAATAAGTTCGTTTTCCTTTTCTGTCAAACTCCGTAATATTTATCGATCACCTTACTAATGAAATGGACCCGTCCAAACGTAGTAGATGCCAAGTCGGTCCAGGTGAAGTGGAATTTTCTAGTTACATAGATTGAAAAAAAGTACGTCTTTTTAAATATCATGATCAAAACTGGGAATGCATAACAAATGTCAGATGAAACCATTATCCTCGTCTTTTCAGTGAACAAGTCTACTACGTTTGTTGACACTCGACGGTCCACCGTGTTAGCAATTTTATTTCACATGTTTTCGAAATATTGAAGATCATTTTTCGCAATGTTTCCTGAAAATTGATAAATGTCAAAGCAATGTAGAGCTGTTTGTTCTTGTTCGTATAATAAAATTGAGAATGGAAATGGGGAATGTGTCAAAGAGACAACAACCCGACCATAGAAAAACATACAACAGCAGAAGGTCACCAACAGGTCTTCAATGCAGCGAAAAATTCCCGCACCCGGAGACGTCCTTCAACTGGCCCTAAACAATACATCAGTGATAACGATTTAATGTCATGTTTGTCTGTGATGACCCCCCCCCCTTTTCGGGATTGCATGAGAATTATAGTTATCTCGTACCCACATGCACTTGTTTCTATCCATAGGAAGGTCGGCTATCCATATAAAACTATTTTGGATAGAAACAAGTGCCTGTGCTCGTACCGCATCAGAAGGACATACATGTATATCAACTGAGCAATAATGTTTGGAACTTAGTTTTAAAAATGATGACAAAGTACCATTTATTTATGAAAATATTTTTATTAAGCTGAAATATATATTTATTCTTTACATGTTTATGTCTTGTAAGATATTTTATTTCTTTCCCGTTTTTATACGCCCGTCAAAATTTTGACGGGACGTATTATGGTATACAAATGTCCGGTGTCCGTCCGTCTGTCTGTCTGTCCGTCCGTCTGTCTGTCCGTCCGTCTGTCTGTCCGGCTTAAACATGTCGCACCGTAACTTGAGAACGACTTATCCAAATTTCATGAAACTTAACATAGTTGTTTCTTATGATGGTCAAATGATCTGTATACTTTTTGGTGAAAATAAAATTAAAACTTTTTGAGTTACGGCACTTTGTAACTAAAACGGGTGTGTTTTTTTCACATGTCGCACCGTATCTCAAAAACGATTCTTGATTATGGCTTTAAACTTTAAACACTCTTAGTTATATTAATCTTAATATCTGTATACTTTTTGGTGATGATTCAAAATTTAATTTTTGAGTTATTGAGTATTTTGTAAAAAAGGGGGAGGGTTTTTTTTACATGTCGCACCATATCTCAAAAACGATTTATGATTATTACTTAAAACTTTACACATGTCTTTGTTATATTAATCTGAAGATCTGTATACTTTTTGGTGATGATTCAAAATTTCATTTTTGAGTTATTGAGTATTTTGTAAAAAAGGGGGAGGTTGTTTTTTTTTTACATGTTGTGCCGTATCTCAAAAACAATTTATGATTATTGCTTAAAACTTTACACACTTCTTTGTTATATTAATCTAAAGATCTGTATACTTTTTGATGATGATTCAAAACTTTATTTTGGAGTTATTGGGTATTTTGTTAAACAGGGGAGGGTTTTTATGCAGTTAAGCTGCATTATGCGAGCACCCTAGATTTGTGTTCTACCCAATAAATCATAAGATACTTGCCATTGTTATTATCTAGCTTGCTACTATGTTATATATAACTAATTGAACACTTTTTTAATACTTTTTATTCTGGATTACAAAAAAAATGACCAGAAAAACCTTAAATGATCGTCGATTTATCCAAAAGTTTTAAAGTTACACATAGGAAGTAGTGCTTATTAAGAATCCTTGTGTAGTTCATTATGACTTGTGCTTTTAGCTAAGATGTCAAAGAACAATTGTATGAAATATTTAATCGCCGAAAATCTCTTAAGACAAGCAGTTTAGATTTCCCAAATGACAAAAGTCGTAGGAATATGGTTTGTCATCAATACGTAGTACAACTACGTCAGTAGTCTATTATATAATAAGTTCAACTGTTCATGCTGTTGGCGGCAATTTCAAATTAGAAAAAGAAATTTTCGTAGCTTTTCAATTTGGAGGCAGGTGTGCAAATTAGCGGGGGTCCGAGGTCCGCGATCTTCCACTTTTGCAAGCGGAATTTCGACTAGGATAGTTGGTTTATAGCTACGCCCGACGTAGTCACCTTACATTTGAAAGAAAATAAGAAATTACTTTGCAAACCTTTTCACCATCAAAGTCTCCAATTAAACGAGCTAAAAACCTATTTTTATCAATATTATTCATGACGGCGATGTTCATTTTGTTCAACCGCTAGCTTTATACAGAAAATCGCCGACAAATATTGTATAAATTCGAGTAAAATCGTATCTGATTGACAAAAACAACATTGTAAACACATAACAATGGCGGCCGTGAAGACAAAATTTTACTAAATCGGTTCCGATTCCGGAAGCGGATAAGGGTAATTCCGGGTTTGGCGATCATTTACAAAATTAATCCAAGCAGGTGAAAAAATACATCTATGCATGGTAAATGAATATAAACACTAGTATTGTAAACCAAAAGAAAGAAAAAGCAGAAAAATATTTTATTCAGAAACTCAAAATTACTTTTTGACAAATTTTAATTTAAAAATCCAATACAACGTGACAGCTGGGAACAGTATATATCTAACAATATACATGTTCATGGTCACAGTCTAAATTTTCTTTATAAATGATAAATGATGATAATGCATGTGAGATGCTTTTAAAGTGTAAACATATTACTGCAATTTCGAGGGGTTATTTGTTTTTTCTCAGGGCAATTTTGAAGGGTCAATTAAAGTAGCCGAAAGTTTCATTCTTTATTTTCACAAATAATGCAACTATATTATATATACCTTAATGTAAGTACATCATATGATATATAGGTGGCATTCTTTGGGACACTATACCCCCTCCTGTTTGATAACTTGGAAACGGTCGAGCTCCCCAACCCTAAACCATATGAGGGGCAGATCCAGGATTTTAGGTTAAGAAGGGCGCAAACTTAAATTTTCGCCGAGCAGAGCGAGGCTAAAAAAAAGAGGTAAAATTATCGGAATATTCTTTATTAAGCTGAGAACAACCCATGCTTTGCAAATTTAAGCGGGGTGCAAGCCCGCAACCCTCCCCGTCTGAATCCGCCCCTGCATATATTCAAGTATAGGACAATATAATAAATAAAAAATGAAATATAGGGGGAGTCCCTGGAGTTACCCCACCCCTCCTATTTGAGAACTTGGAAACGGTCGAGATCCACACCCCTTAACCATATATATTCATGTTTGTGACAATATGAAAAATCAAATGAAATCTAGGAAGAGTCGCTAGGGGTCACCCCACCCCTCCTGTTTTAGACTTTAAAAATGGTCGAGATCCCCATCCCTAAACCATATATATTCATGTATGGGACAATATAACAAATCAGATGAAAGATAGGGGAGTCCCTGAGGTCACTGTTCACCCTCCTGTTGAGAACTTGGAAATGGTCAAGATCCTTACCCCTGAACCATATATACTCATGTATGGGACAATATAACAAATCAAATGAAATATAAGGGAAGTCCTTGTGGTCATCCCAACCCTCCTGTTTGAGAACTTGGAAACGGTCGAGATCCCCACACCAAAACAATATATATTCATGTATGGATCAATATAACTAATTAAATGAAATATAGGGGCATTCCCTTGTGTCACCCTACCCTTCCTGTTTGAGAACTTGGAAACCAATGAGATCCCCATCCCTAAACCATATATATTCATGTATGGGACAATATAACAAATAAAATGAAATGATGGGGAAGTCCCTAGGGTCACCCTACCCCCAGTGGCGGATCCAGAAATTTTCATAAGTGGGGCCCACTGACTGACCTAAGAGGGGCCCGCTCCAGTCACGCTTCAGTGATTCCCTATATAAGCAACCAAATTTTTCCCCAAAAAGGGGGTCCAGGCCCCCTGCCCCCTAAATCCTCTGCCTACCCCTACCTGTTTGAGAACTTGAAAACCGTTGAGATCCCCACCCCTAAATTATATATATTCATATGTATGGGTTAAAATAACAAATCATTTACATTTACTATGGGCAAGTCAGTCAGACCTCACCTTTGATCCCTGTTGTAGTGAACATTTGTCTGATTCGTGTCTCATAACTTTTGTACTATGGAACACAAACTCAGTTTTCTTTCAAGGGAAACCAGTCCATTCATACTATTACATGTTCATACTAAGTCAAATTGAACTTCTAGCAGTCAAATTAAACCAAGGTTAACTACCAAGTAGAATAAAATGCAATCATTGGGAACTTGTACCACTGCAGACTCACCATAAAAAATATACATTGATATATGCATTGCTTTTGAAACCTTGATAACATATAAACTATTTGCCTTAATAAATAAATCATTAGATAAACATTAATGTACTATATATGAATGTTTAATGTTGAGGCAACATTGCCACAGTTTTCATAATTACGGTTGCCTTGGTTTTTGGTTAACTGCCTTCAGCGCTTACAGCGCTTTGATTTTACATGTCGCTCCGTATCTCAAAAATAATTTATGATTATTGCTTAAAACTTTACACACTTCTTTGTTATATTAATCTAAAGATCTGTATACTTTTTGGTTTTGATTCAAAGTTTTATTTTAGTGATATTTAGTTTTTTGTAAAAAAAAAAACAGGGTTGGGGGTTTCACATGTCCCGCCGTGTCTCAAAAACAATATATGGTTATTGCTTAAAACTTTCTCAGAAACTATTTATGATTATTGCATAAAACTTCCACACTAGACGTCGGGCGTATCATGCGCTCATGGCGCAGCTGTTTATTTAACATTTGCGTCTGGAAAGTTGAAATGTTTTAACTTAATCATTTGTGTTAATGGTTAAATATAAATTAATAATGAAAATTGTTAAAATTAAATCAATAAAGGAAATTATTGCCCAGTTACAAACACTACCAGGGGATAATCCATGATGATTTCTTTTTGAGTTATATGTTTCAGCACATGTATATTTGACCCCAACTTTAGCCTGGTAAACGTGTTGTCTCCTTGTGAAATATAAAACATATTAAAAATGACTTTCTGCTAAAGTCTTTTATTTATATAAAGTTAAAACCTTCTTACTTCTAACTAGACAACACTCATGTCAGGTTTAATTATTATATATATGTGGATGAAAAATAAAAGTCCCCAAACATTAACATGACAGCAATTGCTTTTACAGCCTTTAAGGCTTTGATTTTTAATTGATTCTTTCTCTGATATTTTAACTAATTGAACAACTTTATTTGGTGTATGCAATAATTTGAAGCGTGATAGTCAGTCTGGAAGCTGAATAGATCTGATTTTGACATTATTTCTAAAGTTCACTGGTTAATCATATTTTTTCTCATAATATAAGCAACATGTCAATATTCGGTAAATTCAATTATTGTACAGTGAACCTGTCCGCTTGGCACACAGGATACAACAGATACAGATATGTCTGAAAACTTTTCATTTCTATGAAGCAATATACAAAAGGCGCCTGCATATGGTTATTAATCGCCAAGTTGATATGATTTGCAAGAGCTTACATTTCCGATCATGTTTCCTTGATAGAATATTATTGATATAATAACAAGGAGTTTTTAAACCAAAAATTCCGAATGATGAACTTGAAATTATTCCTTCGAAAACTTTATGGACTGATGGTTGACCGTTATAGAATATCTGTTTCAGTATAAAGTATCAAAGAAATTCTTATTTCAAGTAATAAGTAAGATACCTTTCACCATTAAAATTTAGTTTAAAGATAAGTTGAGATAGAAAATTTTCATTTGCCTTTAAGTAAAAAAAAAATCGATTATATCGTCATCGCTGATATCGAGCAATTATGATTGAATGGTATTAAGTATTGTCTTTATGAAGTTTAACTGAGGCAAATGTAGTTCACAAGAGTAAATTAATGAATCGGAAATAATGACGATGCAGCTAATAATATGTTACATTGGAATACAAATAACCAATGACCAGTAAAGAACGAACATAATTAGTTATCAAAGGTACCAAGATTATAATTTAGTACGCCAGACGCGCCTTTCTTCTACATTAGACTCATCAGTGACGCTCATATCAAAATATTTATAAAGCCAAAGTACAAAGTACAAAGTTGAAGAGCATTGAAGATCCTAAATTCCAAAACGTTGTGACAAATACGGCTAACTAAGGTAATATATGCCTGGGATAAGAAAATCCTTAGTTTTTTTTTCGAAAAGTGCAAAGTTTTGTAAACAGGAAATTTATAAAAATGACCACATTGTTGATATTAATAATAATAATAATAATAATAATAATATCTTTATTTAAAGAGAGAACTCATTTGGATTAAACCAATTTTCAATAAGGCTCTCTACATACAATGTTAACAATATGAATAAAAAATAATTAATCTACTATTACACACATGTAAACAATAGACATATATAAAGTAATATAACAACAACAACAAAAACAACTATGGTATACATTGTGGCTTAACTTATAAATTCAACACTTTTAAAAATAAAATGACTTGTAAGAGTTTTTGAATGCAGATATACTTTTTGATTTTTAATTTCACTGGACGGTGAATTCCACACTTTTGGACCACTGAAAGAAAAACTTGATTTGTATAATTCTGTATTTGATTTAGGGACAATAACATTATCCGATGATGAAAGTCGAGTATTGTACAATAATTGCTTACTACTTGTAGGCACAATCAATATTCATGTCAACACTTAAGTGTTGACTACTGGGCTGGTGATACCCTCGGGGACGAAACGTCCACCAGCATTGGCATCGATCCAGTGGTGTAAATAGTTATCAAAGGTACCCGAATTATAATTGAGTACGCCAGACTGACGTTTCGTCTGCATTAGACTCACCAGTAAAGCTCATATCAAAATATCTATAAAGCCAAACAAGTACAAAGTTGAAGAGCATTGAAGATCCAAAATTCCAAAAAGTTGTGCCAAATAAGGCTAAAGTAATATATGCCTGGGATAAGAAAATCCTTAGTTTTTTTTTCGAAAAGTGCAAAGTTTTGTAAACAGGAAATTTATAAAAATGACCACATTGTTGATATTAATAATAATAATAATAATAATAATAATATCTTTATTTAAAGAGAGAACTCATTTGGATTAAACCAATTTTCAATAAGGCTCTCTACATACAATGTTAACAATATGAATAAAAAATAATTAATCTACTATTACACACATGTAAACAATAGACATATATAAAGTAATATAACAACAACAACAAAAACAACTATGGTATACATTGTGGCTTAACTTATAAATTCAACACTTTTAAAAATAAAATGACTTGTAAGAGTTTTTGAATGCAGATATACTTTTTGATTTTTAATTTCACTGGACGGTGAATTCCACACTTTTGGACCACTGAAAGAAAAACTTGATTTGTATAATTCTGTATTTGATTTAGGGACAATAACATTATCCGATGATGAAAGTCGAGTATTGTACAATAATTGCTTACTACTTGTAGGCACAATCAATATTCATGTCAACACTTAAGTGTTGACTACTGGGCTGGTGATACCCTCGGGGACGAAACGTCCACCAGCATTGGCATCGATCCAGTGGTGTAAATAGTTATCAAAGGTACCCGAATTATAATTGAGTACGCCAGACTGACGTTTCGTCTGCATTAGACTCACCAGTAAAGCTCATATCAAAATATCTATAAAGCCAAACAAGTACAAAGTTGAAGAGCATTGAAGATCCAAAATTCCAAAAAGTTGTGCCAAATAAGGCTAAAGTAATCTATGCCTTGGATAAGAAAATCCTTAGTGTTTCGAAAGGTTCAAAGTTTTGTAAACAGGAAATTTATGAAAATTACCACATTATTGATATTCATGATAACACCGAAATGTTGACTACTAGGCTGGTGATACCCTTGGGGACGAAACGTCTACCAGCAGTGGCATCGACCCAGTGGTGTAAATAGTTATCAAGGATTATAATTTAGTACGTTAGACGCGCGTTTCGTCTACATAAGACTTATCAGTGACTTGCATAAATAAGATATAAAAATGAACTCATGATTCAAATATTCCATTTGTACTATACAATGAATTTTACATGATATTTGAATGTACTTATTAATTAATATAATACTATTTATTAAAAGAAAGAAAGAAAAAAAAGAAAGAAAAGGGTTAAATTCTTTCAGAAAATTGTTGAAGTTCATATTATAAAAAATAACTTACGATACAATATCTGGACCGGGTGAGTTTTCCAATGTTGAGTCAAATTAAGCCGAAGGCTCCACTCCTGGTGGTGCCCTTCCGTCAATTCCTTTAAGTATCAGCTTTGCAACCATACTTCCTCCGGAACCCAAAAACTTTGGTTTCCCGGGGGCGGCCTACCAAGTAATTGACGCAACCCCGGCGGATCGCTAGTATGCATCCTTTATGGTCAGAACTACGACGGTATCTGATCGTCTTCGAAACCCTGACTTACATTCTTGACTAATTAATTTTAACATTTAAAAAAAAAGTTGTGTTAACTTAGTGAACAGCTACATTTGTAAATGGAGCATCTTGGAATATCATTTTCTTGGCTTTGCTTAACTATCATTTTGTTCAAAAGAGTGTGTGCATTGAAATTTTAATCAAATGTGTATAACCTTATTGTCACTGATGTGTTTTAAGAAGACGAAATGCACGTCTTGCGTACCAAATCGTAAGAGTGGTATTTTTAATGAGATTTTACAACCACTCGGTTAATATAACTGCTTGTGGACGTTTCGCCTCTAAGGGTATCACTAACCCAGTAGTCTTCACATTTGTGTTGACATGAAATATTATTGATGCATATAATCTTTTATAAATTACCTGTTGTACAATTTTGAATGATTCAAACACTAAAAAAAATCTAACCAAATGATATATACAGCCTTAGTCGTTTTTGACAACTTTCCCGTATTCTCTATTTTTTAAGCTCGTCAACTCTTACTGTTTTAATTCGAATTTTACTAATGAGTCTAATGTATTAAATTGTCTAAATTATAAGCCTTGTATCTTTAATGATTAGTTAATATATGATGTGGTATGATTGTCATCGAATCAATTGTCCACTAAGCACCAAGTGACGAAAATTTCAGCAAGTTAATTCAAGGGTAGTCTACAAGAACTAAAATCCCATACTGCATGGAAAGCTATAAAATGGTAATCCATGACAATCTGTAGACAATTCAAACAGAAAAAACTAAATGCCTGACCTATGTTCAAAATAATGAATGTAAAACAGACATGAGACCAAATAAATCCCCCTGAATTACAGGCTCCTTACTTTGCAAAGTCACAAATATATAATGTGCAGTTGATAAGCGTAACACGGTAGAAATTATAATTGTTGGAACTAAAAAGTTCGGAAATATTTGCCACAGATGATTCAAATCAGTAGTCTTTGCATCTAAGAATGAAATGTACTGCAGAAAATGTAAAAATATGTCGGACCTATAAGTGTTGCCTTTCAAAAATATAATAGCTGTCTATAACAGGTCATTCATAAACAAACAAAAAACCTGTCTAGACGTTTAAAACCTCTGCAGCATTCAATCAACTTGTAAATAAGTGTTACGTACAATCTACAGCACAATATTTCAAGGTAACCTGGTAACAACACAATATCTGATGGTTGATACGAATGTTGTCTTGTGTCTGTTTTAAAAATTACAAAATATAACCAAATTATCAAGCATACCCCCCCCCCCCCCCGCACTGATTTTTTACTGGTACAGGAAACCCGCATTCTTATAAGTTATACTAGTTATTGCACTACCTTCGCGTGCAACAACTGATATAGTACTTAAAGATCGGAATTTTTATTGTGTTTTAAGTCTTATGTTAATTGGTTTTGGTATGTTTGTGAATCTGAGAAGTCGAACCATTTTCGACTTATTTCATAGTTAGTTCTTATGTTTTTGCTATTGCACTACCTTCCCATTTTATGGGAGGGTATTTTGACGGCTAACATGCTTAACTTCACCACATCCTATATGCGTGATTGTGCCAAGTCAGGAGCCTGTTTCTTTGTTCATGTCGTTGGTGGATATATTCATATCTGTAGTCCATACATTGTTTTGTACATAAATCAGGCCGTTAGTTTCTTTTCGTTTCAATTGTTAAACATTTTGTCAAGGAAATGTCTTTTAAGGCTTACTATGCAGTTTGAGTTTTATTCCTTGTTGAATACCATTCGATGACATGCTGACATCTTCATAGTAAATAGCTTATCACGAATTAGCACAAAAAATAAAAACTCAAACACAAAAGACCATTCACTCGCGAATTTAAATTTAAAAACATAAAGAAAAAATGTCATCATTAAAAAATGACTTTTCACAGCCTCCTAAATAAATATTATAAAAAACCGATAGGATTTCAAAAAAGGACAAAATGCTTAATTTGGAAAACAAAACCAGAAAAAGAGAACAAGTGCCGTGTTTTATCTTTATGTCTATATACGAGACAGTAAATTGGAAATTTGAAATATTAAGATGAACTTCTGCATTATATTTTATTATTCAAACATTTTAGTGCGGCGGCTACAAGCATATTTCACACGAATAGATGCACCCTGCTACAAGCATGAAATTGGACAGAGACCTTCCTCAATTATAACCTTTTTATTTCAGATAAATTCAACATGGCGAACATTGTACAAGTATTAGCCTTTCAAAAAGGGCTAACCGTCTCTTAGCTAATGAAAATGGAAAGTGTTCTCGCTTTGTAGATTAATTCATTTAGAATATCAATCAACAAATTTTACCACACACGCGAGGTCACACGGTATGAAGTAGTATATATCGTTTAACGTTGTTGTTTCCAAAGATTCGGCTATATATAGATAAAAGTTACCTGTGTACCAAAAAGTAAAATCACAAAAATACTGAACTCCAAGGAAAATTCAAAAAGGAAAGTCCCCAATCAAATGGCAAAATAAAAAGTTCAAACACATCAAACGAATGAATAACAACTGTCATATTCCTGACTTGGTACAGGCATTTTCTTATGTAGAAAATGGTGGATTAAACCTGGTTTTAAAGCTAGCTAAACCTCTCACTTGTTTGACAGTCCAGTCGCATCAAATTCCATTATATTGTCACCGATGCGTGAACAAAACAAACAGACACAATAGGTAAAAATGTCAAAAAATAGGGGTTCAGCAGTCAACATTGTGTTATCATCTTAATCACTATATATCATGAATATGCATGATTAATGATCAGATAAAATCTTATTGCTAAAATAGAGAGGACAAATCCGATACTCTACGGGATTGAAGGACATTTACTAGGTTTGGATTGTACTAACCAATCAATAAACTTTGATTATTCACGTCTCGTAATATCTTCCAATCAGGTAGTAAGAAGCATTCACACACTGACTGTCCATCGTTCAATTCTTAATATCGTCTCCGAGGAGACGATAATTAAAATAAGATAAGTTAATAGGGACGGTAATTGAAATGTGTTTTAACGTATTGCTACTATAATTATATTGCACAGGAACCTTTCTATGGTGCTTCTCATAGATACAATGTATAAGACATATGTCTTTAAAACCCTTACTTCCGGTAATATCCAAAATGGATACAAAATGGGTACAAAGAAATATCAATTTCTTATTTCAACTTTTTTCAAAATGTAAAGAAAATTTTGTTTTTTATGTGCTGGTCATTAAATTTTTGGCTTGAAGTTATCCGCAAAACCACTTATTCTATTCTGTTGTATATGTGTAAATACACTGCTAACACTTCCGGTAAAAAAAAAACAATATGGCATAAATTTCAAAGATGAGTCATCAATCTATATCTTCGATGTAGAGTAATGGATAGATTGATTAAAACAAAATAAAATCACTAAAGCACTAAAACATTTCTAAAATTACTACTATTCGGCCAAAAAAACCATGTTTATTCATGGTCACCACCTTGCACACAATACAGTGCACGGGTGACTAGATTTTCCACATTAACAACGACTGCGGCATCCTTTCTTACATCCACAATGTACAAGCTTCTGACAAAATGATGATTCTCTTTGTCCCTTCGCCATCCATTAGCGCCTGGCCTGGGTATCATAAGAGTCAATTCCAAGCTCATCCCACTAAACACCTACCTTAGTATGTTGCACGTTTTACATACTGGGAAAGAATTAGAGACCAAGTGGAGGTAAAAGCCTCAATAAGCCTTTCCTTTTGCGCAAATAGTTATTTTTCTTGATTCGTTAACCATGTTAAACCAATCTGTTTAATTTTGCGATCTTACAGAAAAACCCCGGTGATTTAGGTTGATCAATCATCATTCTTTATGTTAAAGTCACATCTTCAAATGCCATCAATGTCTCCCATGCAGTCTTTTTTCCTTTTCAAGCAAACAGAAAACCGTATTACAACCGGAAAAGGCATGGATCACAATAAGTGTGTGTGGTCACTCATTGTCTAGTGCATTTGAAAGGCCATTGCTAGATAGTAATTCAAAGTTTTTTGCCTACCCATACACAATCCATAGTTTGTCTACCCCTATGTCACGGAATAGCGCAATAGTAATGACAGCATCATCAGTAACGACTGTTCGAATCATGACTCGTTTAAGTTCGTGTTTCACTGCATCAGACACATGCACCATGATTCTTGTGACTGTCTCTTAATGTGAACTTGATGCTAAACTTGAAAAACATCACGTGGTGGATAAGATAGAATATCCTGAGCATGTGTTACTACAACTACCGTTCACATCCAAGACTTCATCCACTCGTGTTACAGTTTCAAGGTTTCGGAGAGCTGATGTTCAACATTTACAAAGACTGTGGTATTGTTTCTTACATCCATAATGTACAAGCTCCTGAAAAGACGAAGAGGTCTCACAAAGAGTTGTCCAAAAGGTTTCCCATGGATCATATTTGTTCCTTCGCCATGCATAAGCGTCTGGACTAGGAACCAATTCTAAGCTTGTTACTAATTCACACCCGCCATGGTATATTGCACGCTTAACATGCTGAAAAAGACTAGCCAGAGTCGTGGGAAAAGCCTCAATAAGTCTTTCCTCTTTCAAAAACACATGTTTTCTTGCTTTGTAAACCCCATCTTATAAGTTTTTTTCAATCTTACAACAAAACCAAGTATCGTTTTATTAGTGACATTATCAAGTCCATAACTGGTGATGTTGGCTGATCAATCATCATTCTTAGCTGTATTTGGCAAAACTTTTAGGAATTTTGGTCCTCAATGCTTTTCAACCTCGTACTTTATTTGGCCTTTTTAACTTTTTAACTTTTTTGGATTCGAGCGTCACTGATGAGTCTTTTGTAGACGAAACGCGCGTCTGGCGTATATACTAAATTTAGTCCTAGTATCTATGATGTACATACATGGGAAAGTCAGGTTACAATGGTTACACGCATGGATAATCAGGTTACAATGGTTACACGTATGGAGAATCAGGTTACAATGGATACATACATGGGAAAGTCAGGTTACAATGGTTACACGTATGGAGAATCAGGTTACAATGGATACATACATGGGAAAGTCAGGTTACAATGGTTACACGCATGGAGAATCAGGTTACAATGGTTACACGTATGGAGAATCAGGTTACAATGGATACATACATGGGAAAGTCAGGTTACAATGGTTACACGCATGGAGAATCAGGTTACAATGGTTACATGTATGGAGAATCAGGTAACAATGGATACATACATGGGAAAGTCAGGTTACAATGGTTACACGCATGGAGAATCAGGTTACAATGGTTACATACATGGGAAAGTCAGGTTACAATGGTTACATGCATGGAGAATCAGGTTACAATGGTTACACGCATGGAGAATCAGGTTACAATGGTAACATGCATGGAGAATCAGGTTACAATGGTTACATACATGGGAAAGTCGGGTTACAATGGTTACATACATGGGAAAATCAGGTTACAATGGTTACATACATGGGAAAGTCAGGTTACAATGGTAACATGCATGGAGAATCAGGTTACAATGGTTACATACATGGGAAAGTTGGGTTACAATGGTCACATGCATGGAGAATCAGGTTACAATGGTTACATACATGGGAAAGTCAGGTTACAATGGTAACATGCATGGAGAATCAGGTTACAATGGTTACATACATGGGAAAGTTGGATTACAATGGTTACATGCATGGAGAATCAGGTTACAATGGTTACCTACATGGGAAATCAGGTTACAATGGTTACACGCCTGGAGAATCAGGTTACAATGGTTACATACATGGGAAAGTCAGGTTACAATGGTTACACGCATGGAGAATCAGGTTACAATGGTTAAATACATGGGAAAGTCAGGTTACAATGGTTACACGCATGGAGAATCAGGTTACAATGGTTACACGTATGGAGAATCAGGTTACAATGGATACATACATGGGAAAGTCAGGTTACAATGGTTACACGCATGGAGAATCAGGTTACAATGGTTACATACATGGGAAAGTCAGGTTACAATGGTTACACGCATGGAGAATCAGGTTACAATGGTTACACGCATGGAGAATCAGGTTATAATGGTTACATATATGGGAAAGTTGGATTACAATGGTTACATGCATGGAGAATCAGGTTACAATGGTTACCTACATGGGAAATCAGGTTACAATGGTTACATACATGGGAAAGTCAGGTTACAATGGTTACATACATGGGAAAGTCAGGTTACAATGGTTACACGCATGGAGAATCAGGTTACAATGGTTACATACATGGGAAAGTCAGGTTACAATGGTTACACGCATGGAGAATCAGGTTACAATGGTTACACGCATGGAGAATCGGGTTACAATGGTTACACGCATGGAAAATCAGGTTACAATGGTTACATACATGGGAAAGTCAGGTTACAATGATTACACACATGGAGAATCAGGTTACAATGGTTACACGCATGGAGAATCAGGTTACAATGGTTACATACATGGGAAAGTCGGGTTACAATGGTTACATACATGGGAGAGTCAGGTTACAATGGTTACATGCATGGAGAATCAGGTTACAATGGTAACATACATGGGAAAGTCGGGTTACAATGGTTACATACATAAAAAAATCAGGTTACAATGGTTACATGCATTGGGAAGTCATGTAACAATGGTTACATACATGGGAAAGTCAGGTTACAATGGTTACACGCATGGAGAATCAGGTTACAATGGTTACATACATGGGAAAGTCAGGTTACAATGGTTACACGCATGGATAATCAGGTTACAATGGTTACATACATGGGAAAGTCGGGTTACAATGGTTACATACATGGGAAAGTCAGGTTACAATGGTTACATGCATGGTGAATCAGGTTACAATGGTTACATACATGAAAAAATCAGGTTACAATGGTTACATACATGAAAAAATCTGGTTACAATGGTTACATGCATGGAGAATCAGGTTACAATGGTTACATACATGGGAAAGTTGGATTACAATGGTTACATGCATGGAGAATCAGGTTACAATGGTTACCTACATGGGAAAGTCGGGTTACAATGGTTACATGCATGGAGAATCAGGTTACAATGGTTACATACATGGGAAATTAGGTTACAATGGTCACACGCATGGAGAATCAGGTTACAATGGTTACCTACATGGGAAATCAGGTTACAGTGGTTACACGTATGGAGAATCAGGTTACAATGGTTACACACATTGAGAGTCAGGTTACAATGGTTACATACATGGGAAAGCCAGGTTACAATGGTTACACGCATGGAGAATCAGGTTACAATGGTTACATACATGGAGAGTCAGGTTACAATGGTTACATACATGGGAAAGTCAGGTTACAGTGGTTACACGTATGGAGAATCAGGTTACAATGGTTACACACATTGAGAGTCAGGTTACAAT
This sequence comes from Mytilus galloprovincialis, assembly GCF_965363235.1. Lineage (NCBI taxonomy): Eukaryota > Metazoa > Mollusca > Bivalvia > Mytilida > Mytilidae > Mytilus > Mytilus galloprovincialis. The sequence goes on from NC_134847.1 coordinate 70,230,537, forward strand.
GGTTACATACATGGGAAAGTCGGGTTACAATGGTTACATACATGGGAGAGTCAGGTTACAATGGTTACATGCATGGAGAATCAGGTTACAATGGATACATACATGGGAAAGTCAGGTTACAGTGGTTACAAGCATGGAGAATCAGGTTACAATGGTTACCTACATGGGAAAGTCAGGTTACAATGGTAACATGCATGGAGAATCAGGTTACAATGGTTACACACATTGAGAGTCAGGTTACAATGGTTACATACATGGGAAAGTCGGGTTACAATGGTTACACGCATGGAGAATCAGGTTACAATGGTTACACACATGGAGAATCAGGTTACAATGGTTACATACATGGGAAAGTCAGGTTACAATGGTTACATGCATGGAGAATCAGGTTACAATGGTTACATACATGGGAAAGTCAGGTTACAATGGTTACATACATAGGGATTCAGGTTACAATGGTTACATACATGGAGAATGAGGGTTACAATGGTTACATACATGGGGATTCAGGTTACAATGGTTACATACATGGAGAATGAGGGTTATAATGGTTACATACATGGGGATTCAGGTTGCAATGGTTACATACATGGGGATGCAGGTTACAATGGTTACATACATGGAGAATTTGGTTACAATGGTTACATACATGGAGAATTTGGTTACAATGGTTACATACATGGGGAATCAGGTTACAATGGTTACATACATGGAGAATTTGGTTACAATGGTTACATACATGGGGATTCAGGTTACAATGGTTACATACATGGAGAATGAGGGTTACAATGGTTACATACATGGGGATTCAGCTTACAATGGTTACATACATGGAGAATGAGGGTTACAATGGTTACATACATGGGGATTCAGGTTACAATGGTTACATACATGGAGAATGAGGGTTACAATGGTTGCATACATGGGGATTCAGGTTACAATGGTTACATACATGGAGAATGAGGGTTACAATGGTTAATTCCATGGTGATTTGTTTATCTTTTGATGTGAACTTCCTTTCATATGAAATAAATTTATGATTTTATGTTTCTGAGTTATGGGGTTAAATTATCATTAAAAAAAGAGGGATCTTCAAGTTTTCGAACAATAACTCAAGAATGCTATCATTGACTTGCAAGAACTTCTGCTGAATTGTTTATATCAGAGACATATAATATAGAATTATATGTCTCAGTTCATATCTGCATGAACTGCCTTTAGATTTTCATAAATTTTAGATTTTACGTTTATTGAGTTTCTTCAGGGTTAATACAATTAACAGTCATAATAATTAAAAAAAAGGATGATTTCCAAGATTTCGACAAAAACTCAAAAATGCTTTCAGCAGTTCTCACAAAACTTTGGTGAATTGTTTATCATCTATTGATGTAAGCTCCTTTTAGAATTGTTTTAATTTAAGATTTTACATATCTATTCATTGAAAAAAGGGGAATTTCCCAGTTTTAGGACAATAACTCAAAAGAATTTAAGGGTTCCATGGAACATAGTGTCTCGCCTACTTTATGAATGTAATTAATGTTTAGAGAACTTTAACTGCAGATTTTATGTGCTGTTAACTGGAAGAATATAAAGAAAAACTGGAAATATATTTTTACAAAATTTCCTTCTGCATACTATAGCTATTAATCATAAATAACCTTCTGTCCAAGTTTGGTACCTTAGAAATCCAGGATAGTTAAAGAAAGTTATTAACATTTTAAAAACTTTAACCACTGATTGAATATTTGTGAACGCCCTAGGCCTTGATGCACCCGATGGAATGTAGAATCGCTATGTCTTGCTTTTTTCGACAAAAGTCAAAGGCTTGACAAAAATGATTTAAGGAATTGTCATGAAATTGTAAATTGTTGAAATCTATTTATGTGAACTCCCTTATGATTTTCAGAAATTTCAAGTATGCCATTGAACATTAGTTTGCCTCAACCAAATGGTTTGAAACTTATACACAATGCTTATTACCACATAATACAGGATTGGGCACAGGACATTTTAGCGAGAGATAAAAAAAAGACTACCGGTACTAGGGAATATTTTAGCGCCTACATTAGAGCCCATTTTAGCGTGTGATTACTCTGTTCTCCTGTATTTTGGATAGTCCATTTTAGCGAAAGCTGACCCTGGTTGAATAATACTAGCCTCACTATAACCATGAACAATAATTTATACTGGTTTAATGTTTAAGTTGTTTATATGTTCATCATGGAAATACAATAAAAGATGTATCGAATTCGCAGATTATCTCTTAGAAGAAACTGGGAAGAACTGAAGATTCTATATTCCCACTTAAGCTTTGGGCAGTGTAATTCAAAGCAACCAATTGATCGTCCAGGGTCTTTCCATGCCCATTATAATGAGCAGTTTTATAGTTGTCACCCAGCTATTTACATTTTCCTTGATACTATTATTAAATTTCAAACAACAACATATTTAAAATTACAAAGTATACAGGAATGTGCACCACATTCTAGACAAGATAAAGAGAAAGAACAGTTCCGTATGCAATTCTATGAATAGTATTGTACAGGGAGTATATTCATGCAGAGCCCATTATGTACTTTCTCATAGGATATATAAATATCAGGGTAGAACAGACTTTTAACATTTGATTTAACCTTTTAGACTTTTAGTGCTGTATTTAATCTGGAATATAAATTACAGACTAGAACAGACTTTTAACATTTAAATTAATCTTTTAGACTATTAGTGCTGTATTTTAATGGACAAGATATGTTCTATAGTGCTGTCTTGAGTCTATTCAAGTTTTTTATTGATCATACATTATTTATTAGAATGGGTTAAAATATTTCTCTAAAATGGTCATTGACATTTTTAATTTTCACTAAAATGGGTTAAACATCTGGTGCTTAAAAGGCTTCTTCTTTGGCGCTAAAACATCAGATTCCCTGTGCTGTGGTTTCATATATATGTTTTCAACCTGTATACATGGTATACATGTATTGGTCTTAGGACACATCTTAATTAGTCTTAAGAAAGTCTTCTAAGATAAGATATGTTTGAATTTTGGGGACTTAGGCTAGTTGTAACAGTTGCGATGTCCCAAGTCAAAATACAAACAACAAATGAGGCATAAACTAAATAATTAAAAAACTAAAACAATATTAAACTATTATAACAAATAAATTAAATAAACAAAGTATTCCTCAATTTTTGTTAAAGATTTAATTGTGTTAAATTATTTCAGTAAATTTCAGACAAATTTGATGAATAAGATACTTCTAGCTATCAACAAAGATTGTATATAAGTAATTAGTTTGAGTTTTGGGAATAATATAGGGTTATTGCATGAATATTGGGGAATATTGTCCCGAGTAGAATTTTATATTACACGAGCTTGCGAGTGCAATATATGTTCTACGAGGGACAATATTCCCCAATATTCATGCAATAACCCTTTTATTGTATAGCAATATAATATTTGAAAGTAAAAAAATGGTTTAAACTAAGATTTAAACGTTGATGACGTCATGAATTTTGAAGATTTATTGCACTAGTGCAATATTAGAATTTATTGCACGCTAACTTTTGGTTACGTTCTGTGGGAAATATTATATTGCTATACAATAATAAGGAATATTACTAGGACTTTGTCTGGGTGTTCTAGAACCAACCTAATGCACATATCTTAATATATTGATCACATGGTTATTTAAACTTTACAGATTGCACAGACTTTTTGCGATCTGGTCAAAAGATTTAGTATATATTTTGTTTTGTTAAAAGAATATTTTTACTGTTTCATTTTATGTATTCTACTCATTTCGCTATCTATGTTATTTGTAAATTTATGTGTATTTGTCTCAGTAAACGGACAGAAAGTCACAGAACAAAATGTCACAGGACATAAAGTCACAAAGATAGGACAACAAGTCACATGACAAAAGGTCACAAATAATTTGTTGCCAATTGTTTGAATATGTAAGTGATGTATTCACTTTTTAATTCATATATTCATATTAAAGTTTAGGAAATGTGTCATTATACTTGAAAAATGATTATTTATTTAATAAAAATCATGCAAAGGATATATTTATTGGCACAATGAAGCCATTTTAATGGCCATTAAAATGTGTCAAGCCACTTTCACATTTTGTTTTTTTAACAATTATTTAATCATCTTTGATATTTTTTGGATAAATTTTGTTTACAAAGTTGGTTTATATACAATAGTTAAAAAAAAATACCAAAATATTTTTGTAGAAATAAGCGTCTTTTATTCAAAGAAAATAGCCAGAAAAAAAATAATTGTGACTTTTTGTCCTGTCACTTATTGTCCGTGACTTTTTGTCTATTACTTTTTGTCCTGTGACTTTCTGTCCTACATTCTTTGTCGCTCCTGTTATGCAGGAAATCTGCGTCTGAGTGTATTTTGAATAAACAGTTTAAACAGTACATAGATATTGCGGTGGAATTATATATATTTTTACATTTAATGTAATGTTGTATTATATATTATTGAGAGGTGAGACTTAAATAAAATATTGAATTGAATTGAATTGGAATATCAAATTTGTATAAATGCTCATTAATGTTTGTTATCGCTCATTATTTTTTTTTATCATATTGAAAAATTTTCTTAGCTCTCAGAATAAAGTGAATCTTAATTGCATTATGAAAAGAAACTAGTTAATGAAAAATTTTCTTGCTTTTTAAAACAATTGAAAATCAAGTATGTTATCGTCAGTTTGGCTAAAATCTGTCAGTTAATAACCAAAAATTGTCTTCAGAAAAAATAAATACACTTCTACCATGTCTATAGATTGTGACATTTTTATGGTCTATTAATAAAATCATTTTTTTTCTCTGTGTATTATATTGTTGAAACTGCTGGACTGGCATGATACATATATATACACATTCAGTGTTCCAGCTAGGTTTTCAAAAGGGCAGGGTGCCAATCCTGAAAAAGGGCATTTAACGCGCGATATGATAATATGAAAAGGGCATATTTTAATAAAAGATGTTAATCAAACATTTGTGTTTATTCGTTGAATCACAGGTTATACAAGAACAACATCTTTAGCCCATATAGAACTCTATCTTTCTACTTTTAAGGCTGAAAAACTTGTCAAGCAGCTTGTCACACAAGTTTTTTTATCATTGCTTGGCACAGTTGAACTTTATGTGCTGTATGTTTTGAAAGGAGATCTGTTTCATACTGTTTCTATGGTCTACCACATTTTACCAGTTTCACCTTTCTACCCCTGCTGTGCTTGATGGCAATACAGCACAAAACAGCTGTGCTCAGTAAATTCACAATTTTAGGATATAAAGCAACAGTGAAAAATAGTATCAAAAATAAAGAATACAGAAAAAGATGACCAAGGCACCCTACCAACACTGCTACTAAGACCCTCTTTAACTTTTCCCATAACTCAAAATAAATACCTAAACATATATATTCTTAAGCAAGAAGTATGGAGACACATTTTAGAATATGTAAATGGGTTACTCAATGCTAGGAAAAAAATCAGATTGAGTTATCTTTCTTTATTCGGGTGTGCTCCTTCTTTGGAGGATTATAAACAGTACGTAAATATGATGTAAATATGATCACAATATGGCGGCCGATTTTGTTATTTTCGTATCAAAAATGAAGGCAGTCAATGACAAATACGTCTGAATTTTCTGTTTATTTTACAGAAAACAAGTAAAACAATGTCTTCAACGAGTTTATAATGGTTTTCCAACTTTCTGTCATTACGTTTCTTCCATGAAACTACGGTAAACATCGCAAATTGTGCCCAAGTTGTTGTATGCACATTTCTTCAAAGATAATTGCCGACTGACCGATTCTATTTGAACGAATTAATGTTGATGATCATTAATGACCCATCCGATAAACAGATTACCTATAACAACAGATTATGACACCAGTTGTAACCATTGATTAGCTTGGGGTGGTAAACAAAGTCATAATCTTTTCCCCAGGTAAAATTTAGTAATTAGCGTATCATATCAATACGCAAATTAATATGCAATCGATCTTCAAAAAAGGCAGGGCGCCCTGGAAACTGTAAAAAGGGCACAGGGCGCCACTCGGAAAAGGGCGGGCGCCGCGCCCTCTGAAAACGGCCTAGCTGGAACACTGACATTGATAATGAAAATGTATTAAATTTTAAATATGCAAAGGATATATTTATTGGCAAAATGAACCAATTTAAGTACCAAGTCACTTTGGCATTTTTTTTTTTTTTCATATAAAGTATAATAAACAATTATTTGATAATTATTAATGACATTTATTAAATACATTTTAATTACAAAGTTGCTTCATATATTAAACTTCAAGGCAAATACAAATTTTTTCTTGAAGTGTTTTATTATTCAAAGAAAAATAATCTCAAAACTGAATTGTGACTTTTTGTCCTATGATTTTTTTTTTCCGTGAAATTTTGAGCTGTGACTCTCTGTCCTACATTCATATAATCTTGTATACATTTGTCAAGAATATTTCACTTAAAACCAGACCTTTTAGATAAAGTTAATACATTGTAATAACTGCAGGGACTTGAATGAATTAGACTATTTAAAGATACTTGTCTAGTAGTCTCAAATATATATGACAATACAAAATATTATCAATTTTTGCTATAATAAATATATGTTGAATATATTTATTCAATAGAGAAATAATGAATTGCCTAAATTATATTTAAAATAAGTCCTAAAGATATTATCTTAAACATTTGTTAAACAATTTTAAATGCAGATCCGTCTCTCTTAGTATAAACAATTTTGAATTTAGACAATTGATTTTAGAAACACCTTTTCAATAGAAAAAGACAGGTATAGTGAAAGTTTGCATTATATATGAAGATGACATTCATTTAATCTTCAGTTGTCAAAAAGTACTTGTAAAAAATAACATAAATTGATAGAAGTTAAAAAAAAAATTTAACCTCAAAACAAAGTCACAAGACATTTAAAAAAAAATGTTATAAGGTTATATGTGTTTTATATGTCTCTGATTCAACTAGTTGTATTATTTCATTTTATTTTTAGAATTTTCTGGTCATAATCACAGTAATTAAATTTGACAAACACATATTTTACCTGAGACACTTTACCTGTAGGTTATGTAATTTTAACACTTCAATGCAGTCATGATTTCCCTTTATCCTTGACTAGTTTTTGATTAATACCTTGTGTATTAATTAGCAACAGCGAGTATAATGATGGACACATAGGGCCATCATGGTGGACATAGTTTTATAGCCACCGATAAAAAGATAAAGTCACAAGTATTTTAACCATTGTAACCTGACTTCCCAATGAATGTAACCATTGTAACCTGATTCCCCAGGCATGTCTGTAACCATTGTAACCTGATTCTCCATGCATGTAACCATTGTAACCCGACTTTCCCATGTATGTAACCATTGTAACCTGATTCTCCATGCATGTAACCATTGCAACCTGATTTTCCCATACATGTAACCATTGTAACCTATTTCTCCATGTATGTAACCATTATAACCAAATTCTCCATGTATGTAACCATTGTAACCCGATTCCCCATGTATGTAACCATTGTAACCTGATTCTCCATGCATGTAACCATAATGTAAACTGATTTTCCTAAACATGTAACCATTGTAACCTATTTCTCCATGCATGTAACCATGCATTGTAACCAAATTCTCCATGTATGTAACCATTGTAACCCGATTCCCCAGGTATGTAACCATTGTAACCTGATTCTCCATGCATGTAACCATTGTAACTTGACTTTCCCATACATGTAACCATTGTAACCTATTTCTCCATGCATGTAACCATTGTAACAAAATTCTCCATGTATGTAACCATTGTAACCTGACTTTCCCATGCATGTAACCATTGTAACCCGACTTCCCCATGCATGTAACCATTGTAACCTGATTCCCTATACATGTAACCATTGTAACCTGATTCTCCATGCATGTAACCATTGTAACCCTAAATCATTGTAACCTAAATAACTTATGTAACCTCACAGCCATGGATAATGGAGTTGCCATGGTAACAAGATAAAAGGGATTCTTGCATGTGTGTAACCAGTGTAACCAATGTAACCATTAGGTCAATGGAGGTTACAAATGTACCAGGATTAGAGAATTTCTGAATATGATGATTTATGATAGTTTGTATGAGTGTAACCAATGTAACCAAATGTAACCATTATGTCAATGGGGGTTACAAAACAAGGTAACTGAATTATGGTGCACATTTTGTGCCTTATATGGAATGAAATACAGCGAAACTGTAACACGAGTGGATGAAGTCTTGGATGCATATGGTAGTCGAAGCTGCAAATGTTCAGGATATTCTATCTTATCCACTACGTAGTGTATTTCCAGTTTAGCATCAAGTTCACATTAAGAGACAGTCACAAGAATCATGGTGCATGTGTCTGATGCAGTGAAACACGAACTTAAACGAGTCATGATTCGAACAGTCGTTACTGATGATGCTGTCATTACTATTGCGCTATTCCGTGACTTAGGGGTAGACAAACTATGGATTGTGTATGAGTAGGCAAACAAATTTGAATTAATATCTAGCAATGGCCTTTCAAATGCACTAGACAATGAGTGACCAAATACACTTATTGTGTTCCATGCCTTTTCCGGTTGTGATACGGTTCTCTGTTTGCTTGAAAAGGAAAATAAAAGACTGCGTGGGAGACATTGATGGCATTTGTAGATGTTACTTTAACAAAAAGAATGATAATTGATCAACCTTAATCACCGGGGTTTTACTGTAAGATCGCACAAACTTAACAGATTGGTTAACATGGTTAACGAAGGAAGACAATAACTATTTGTGCAAAAGGGAAGGCTAATTGAGGCTTTTCCTTCAATTTGGTCTAGTCTTTGCAAGCATGTAAAACGTGCAATATACTAAGGCACTTATACTTGGAATTGGCGCTCATGCTACCCAGTTCAGGCGCTAATGGATGGCGAAGGGACAAAAGAGGATCCCTTTTAAAAAACTTTTTCTGAGGCCTCATCATTTTGTCAGAAGCTTGTACATTGTGGATGTAAGAATGGATGCCGCGGTCATTGTCAATGTGGAAAATCTAGTCTCCCGTGCACTGCCTTGTGTGCATGTGGTGGTGACAGTGAATGAACATATATTTTTGGCCGAAAAGTAGTAGTTAAAATGTTTTAGTGCTTTAGTGATTTTATTTTGTTTTAATCAATCTATCCAAAACTTTACATCAAAGATATGGATTGATGACTCATCTTTGACATTTATGCCCTATTGATTTTTTTACCGGAAGTGTTTACTTTCTATTTAAACATTTACAACAGAATAGAATAAGTAATTTTGAGGATAACTAAGTCAAAAATTTAATGACCAGCACGAAAAACAACATTTTCTTTACATTGAATATCAAAATAAAATTGATATTTCTTTGTATTTCTTTTGATATTACCGGAAGTAAGGGTTTTAAAGACATATGTCTTATACATTGTATCCATTAGAAGCACCAAAGAAAGGTTCCTGTGCAATAGAATTATAGTAGCAATACGTTAAAACACATTTCAATTACCGTCCCTAAAAACTTATCTTATTTTGTTACAATGTTCGCCATGTTGAATTTTTCCGGAAGTAGGGTTTTTTGAAGACATCTAATCTATATAATATATCCAAAAGAAGAACATAACAAAGGTTTTTATCAAATATTATGATAGTAGCATGATAATTACACCTTTTCTCATACTAGCCTTCGATATTGGGCTGATTCAAGTATGATGTCCGCCATTTTGGATTTACCTGAAGTGAAACATTTTTTTCAAATGCCTCCCTATCTGAAATAAAAGAGTTATAGTTGAGGAAGGTCTGTGTCAAATTCCATCCTTGTAGCAGGATGTGCACAATTCGTCTGAAATATGCTTGTAGCCGCCGCACTAATTACCCTTCTCTTGAAAAATAAATTTAACTCCGTTATGATATATATGTAAAGTCATTGCAGATTATGGACATTTTATTTTGACATAAAAAATTCTGAAATCATTTTGGGATCAAATAAAACCATATCTCGATAAACTTCATATGATATCCTTTAGATCACTTTTATATGGATAAAAGATAAACGATACAAATTATTAGACATCGGACGCACGAAATTAATATACATATGTCATGAATTTGACTGTCCCTCTGGTATCTTTCGACACTCTTCTATTATCATTTTTACATATTTTAAACATAACTCCATTGTACCATACAATTTCTGTTTGTTTTTTTTTAAATTTTAACTCGGAGTATAGGTAATTTCAACATGTTCAAATAGATAAAGAAGAAATTTACATAAAGCCTTCAAGTGGATATCAAAATACATGAGGGTCATATCATAATGACTGGTCGGCACTGCACCAGTCATAAGCTTTTTTAGAATAAATATCATAGTTTCAAAAGGTGTATGCATTTACAATAACGGTTAATTTAAAGTATTAGAATATGTAGGATATGGTCATTATTATAAATTTTACTGTTTACAAAATTTTAATTTTTGAAATACTAATTTAAGGCTTTTCTACCTCAGGAATAGATTACCTTAGCTGTATTTGGCAAAACTTTTAGTAATTTTTGGAGTTCAATGCTCTTCAACTTCGTACTTTTATTTGGCCTTTTTAACTTATTTCTATTCGAGCATCACTGAATATGAGTCTTTTGTAGACGAAACGCGCGTTTGTAGTAAATACAAAGTTTTAATCCTAGCTGGTATTTATGATGAGTTTATTTATTTCCAACATGTGACTGTCAACAGTAAATATACAATGATATTAAATCAAGTCTAATTCTATTTTATTTTGATTTAAATCTATTGCTGTCATTTTTTTCATATATCTTTGTAGACATGCATTTTGCACCTGCTGTTTTTAAAAAGGGAGAGTGAAATATCAGTTTTACATTCATTTACAATTTAACACATGTTTAAGTTATATCGATTTGTCTGCACTTCTTTATACGTAAAGTAAATAAACATGCTAAGGCTGATCTATAAAATGTAGGTTAAATATTTATTATATAACTAACAGTGTCTATTTATAGAAAACCTTTAAACGTAAGTTGTAAAATGGCGGACAACAGCAACATAAAATGCAGTTTTCATAATCAGGATTACAAACTGTACTGCAAGGACTGCAAGGACTGTATTTGCATGGAATGTTTAGATACGGACTTGCATCACATGCATAGCTTCTGTAAGTTAAAAGATGCCAGAAATGACATACTAAAACAAATGCAAACTTTCATAGCCGATGATGGCGAACCTAAAAGTGAAACAGCTGACCATTTTTCTGAAGAGTTGAAACGTAAGATGGAAGAATTCAAAGATGCTGAGTTGTTGGTAAAAACTCAAGTAATAGATTGCGCGGAAGAAATGATACAGCATATAAAGGCTTCAAAAGATGAACTACTTACTTCATTAGAACAACAGTTTTATAAAAATTATGAACATATAAAAACATATCTAGAAAGTTTGAAAACAATCTGCTCATGCGTTAATAATGTAGACCCCGACACTATTAAGGACGATCAGGTAGTTAACTTACATGTTGAGATGAAAACGTATATTTCAACATGTAAACAATTGCTATCAAAGGATGAAAAGCCGACTTTTATTCAAAATCCAAATTGTACATGTTGTACGTTGGGATACTTCACTAATATTTCTGATGACAATACAAATGCCGAAACAATAAGTAAATCTAATGATGTAATTGATATAAACAAAAAGCCACATAGCTCTAGTGTGACTGTCGGGGTGCAGACAAATTTTAATGATAGTGTTGTCGCAAAAGAACGTGAAGCAAACCAAGAAGAAAGTTCGTCAGACGAAATACTAGATTATCCAATAACCATTAGTTTCGATATAAAAGAAGGAGAGATTGACAAAATTATTCCAATATCAGATCAAGATGCATGGGTAATTATCAGCAGAAAACTGAGAAAAATAAAAAATCGGATGCTTGAAAGTACTCAATACACATCAGCAGATGACTTTGTAGTACTCAAGGATGGGTCTGTAGTGGTGCTTTGTAAGCATGATAAATTTATCAAAAAGCTACTTCTAGACGGAAGAGTTGTACCGTTTGCATTTATTGATAGTTACTACCCTTATGGTATTTGTTTAACGGAAAATTCTATTTTTATAAACTTGTGTTACTACAACAGTAAAAAATTCCGAATGGTATTCAGTAACATGAACTCTTTTGGTTTTGACGGCATAATATCAACAACCTGGAATTTGGAAGCTTTAAATTTATCGGGATTGCCACAATCAGTATTGCATATCGATGGGAAAGAAACGGCTTTTTGTATTTTGAGTAAAAATAATTCAGAAAATGAAGGATTGTCGATTATTTATCTTGTAAATAGGAACAAAAAAGACACTGAATCGACGGACTTGGTTGATGTTAAATATTTTCAAGGTTCCTTTGGTATGTCGCCGAGTATTAAATTCAAATGTAATGGCATTTGTACTGATAAAAACAATACCATTGTAGTCTCGGATATAATTTACAGATGTGTATATGCTTTAGATGAAAATATGAAATTCAAAAAGTTTGTTGTGAGCAGTAGTGACTATAACCTCGAGTCGCCCGGTCCGATTGCAATATACAATGATCATTTGTGGGTAGTAGATGGCAAAAAGATATTGATATTCAGATATGATGTTGACAAAATAAAAAGATATTGAACATATGAGTTGAAAAAAATTGCATAGTGGTATTATTTTAGATCCCAAGATGTACTCACATTCTTAGTCTTTCGCATTCTCATCCTTTGATTAAGATTTACTCTGAAATAAATGTAACAAATTTTGTTCCTTTAACTTTTATCAATCTTCAGTGGGTTGGTATCACTTTTGATATCACCTGTAACAGTCTTTTTTTTTAATCAATAACGTACCTAACCATATAATTGGACAACTAAAAAAAGGACTTGTTCACCATGATCACAGTTCTCTCACTATGGACAACAATTTCAATTGACAATATGGGACTAGCGGAAGGAGCAAAAGCATATGTGAGTAATGTGTTGGGTTTTTTTCAGTTTTTAAATTTTCAATCACATTTAATCTCAGAGTGTTCAACTTAAATCTTGGTATCAAAAGTTATTATTCGTTCAGAATTGGTTAAAACGTCTAACTGTTTTGCTCTGAGCGTCAGTAATGAGTCTTATGTAGACGAAACGCGCTTCAGGCGTATTAAATTATTAGCCTGGTACCTTTGTTAACTATATGTCACTTTCATGTTATCATTTTTGGCACAGGTATCAGCCTTTTTGTGATCCGGTTAAAGAAGGAGTCTACCTTTGCAAAGGGACTAAACGATTCTACGTCAAAACCAGTCCGATGTGTGCTAAATTCAAACAAAACCGAAAGACAACCAATGAAAAAGGTATAAGTCTCTGGTGCAAAATTTAGATAAATATTTTGATAAAAAAAAAGGGCAATACATATTTGTAAGGTACACTTTTCGTAACTTTGGTAGTACTCGAGAAACATGAAATGTATTGCCTAACGAAAAACCTGTTTGTCTTAGTGATCAGGACAACAAAAAAAAATTCTACAGGAATGAGTGGGCATTCAATCTTTAGCAATGTCTACAAGAATAGAAAATATATTGATTATACCATATCAAAAGATTAAGACAGTCAAGTTGTGCGATGATTAAAGTTTAAAAAATGATAACTTTGATATTGAAAAAAAATGTAGGTCAGTCCTACGAAAACAGTTAGAAGTTAAATCTATGCACTGAGTATCAGGTTTTCATTGGCCAACGGGTAATTTATTAATACCAAAGGGAATAGAAAATTATGCTGACAAATTAAACTGACCTATATTTATTTCAATTGTCGTTGAAATTATAATTAAACAGATATTCTTCATGTTGATAGTGTTAAGATACTTCAAGTTGTTTGTAAAATTTCTTCTATTCAATTATAGGTAAAGGTAAATTATTGTGTAGATTGGAATGTGTCTTTTGATGACTTTTGATGTATTTCATCTGCTGTAGAATGTTGTAAATCTTTTATACGCAAAATATTTCTGTGTAATTAATATGAATGTATAACTGATATGCAAAAAATATTAAAAAGAATAATTATCAAACCATTTATTCCTGGACGATGGATCATTGTAAACACAGGGTCCCTTGTGTATACTTTCCTGGGTTAAACAAGGTAAATTATATCCAGGTGTTTTTCAAGAAATGTATTTCAAGTCTTAAAAAAATAAAACAATATTCTTCTTTTTTTTAAACAGTTTTAATTTGTATACTCTATTTTTTTTAATTTATGTTCTCTTCAACAGTAACTAGCCTTGGTTTAATTGTTGTGTATTTCTCATTCGATATTGTTTCTGCCAGTGATTGAGATATGTTGTAGCAGCTTTATTGCTTTGCTATTTGAAAAGCGTTGCTTGTTGTGTTTTCTTGGTTAGAAATCTAATGATGGGATTAATTTTTCAAGTGTTTTACTAATAATGTCCGAGAATGTCTGAAATTTTGAAAAACTGATTTGCTGTAAGCTGGTTTATTTTCCAGCAAGTCTCCAATTCTAAACCGTAGTTCGCTTTCACTCTTCCTAGTCTACTCTGTTAAATTGTCATGTCATCAAAACACGTAAATGTTCAGATCTTATTTTTTCATGTCTTAGTGTCTCATAACTAATAAAATTATGTTAGAAGCTTGATCTCATATATCTTTCATTTTTGTTGGTGTGTTTTGTATATGCGACTTTTTGTGTTTCTTTGGTTCTTATAACGTGACTATGTACTTCAAAAGATCCCGTCAGTATGTTACTGTTCTATTGTTATATGGCATTATGTTATATTTCTATTATAAATTGGGCAATACGTTGAACCACAAACGTCAACATTATTCAATCGCGTAGTGGTATTAACAAGTTGTGGATTCTTATCAATTCTAATGAACTTCTGGACAATTTGAAATCTCGGTCTATTTCTGAAATTAATTTTAACATGCATTTGATTTTTTTCTAACATACATTTGATTTTTTTCTAACATACATTTGATTATTTTTCTAACATACATTTGATTTTTTCTAACATACATTTGATTTTTTTCTAACATACATTTGATTTTTTCCTAACATACATTTGATTTTTTTCTAACAAACATTTGATTTTTTTTTTAACATACATTTGATTTTTTTCCAACATACATTTGATTTTTATCTAACATAAACTTGATTTTTTTCTAACATACTTTTGAATTTTTTTTAACATACATTTAGATTTTTTTTTAACATACATTGGATTTTTTTCTATCATACATTTGATTTTTAAACCCTGTATGCCAAAATTTCCCATGTGAAATTATAAATTGTTTTGTATAAGCATTGAACGACAAAATTTCTTCCTATGTGACGTATAAATTTTCAGACGTCAGACACGCGAAGCAATCATGAATGTGTTTTTATTTGATAGATGTTTTTGTGTTTTTTGTAAAATTGTAACACGGTGATGATAATAACTGATGTACCCATATTTTGACTATTTTATTTATTATGAATGTTTAGTCCACGTGTCGTTGTAAATATAACGGAAATGATAAGACTGTTGTACAAAGTGAGAGGTTTAGCGCTATAAAACCAGGTACAACCCACCATTTTCTACATTTGAAAATGTCTGTACCAAGTCAGGAATACGACAGTTATCCATTCGTTTTTTATGTGTTTTGTCATATGATTTTGCCATGTGATTAGGGACTTTCCGATTTTATTTTCCTCGGAGTTCAGAATTTTTGTGATTTTACTTTTTATCAGTATTGATTCTGAAATACTTCCTGTTGGTTGGTCTTCATAAACACAAATAATTCTTGCTTTGTCAACATATTTATTATAATGTCTCTAATTTGTTCAACTAAATTTTCCAAAATTCCTGATTGTTGCATGTGTTGCGTTTGGATCTAATATTACTTGTTCACTGATTCTTAAATCTTTTGATTATCATACTTTTTCTATATGGTAATATCGTTCAGGTGGCAAATATGGACACACAAAAGAAAGCTTTATGCCTTTGTCTATTTTAATAGTGATTGCTCCGGGTTCATATTCCAGGCTGTTATATTAGTCTGGGTCAAAGCCATAAATTTATATAATTAATAATATTCTTCCTATCATAATCTTTGTTCGTCAAGGATCTCTTACTTTAAAATATTTCGTTTCTCATTAGCATCTTGAGAAGTTTCATTTAAGCAGAAAAAAACTCCATATTGACTGTGTTTACAATATTTTCAAACGTCACTAGCGCCTGAGGAGAAAGTTGATGAACCAGTGGTATGTCAAAGTACGTCTCGTCCTTTTTCTAAAAAGGTTCATCGGAAGGTACCAAAAAAGCTGTTCATTATCTTAATAACGTACTTAAGTATTGTTTGATTTGTCTTTATGAATATTACTTTTACTTTTTAGTCTGTTCTTTTGGTGGTATCAATTTAAAGTGACTATGTACTTACAAATCCAGACGTTGATCTATTATTATTTTTGTATTCTTGTCTCATTTTTGCTGAAATATGTTTTTTTCTGTATGTCTTTTTGTGGTTCCTGGTTACATATGAGGTGGCTCTCTACAGGACTTATACATTGCGTCATTGTGTTATTGTTCTAAAATAATTTCTTGATATAAGAAAATGTAGTTTGAGTGCCAATGAGACAACTCTCCGTGCATTTGACGTGGCTCCGACATTGTGTTGTTGATCTTTTTTAATTTCTGTATTCTTGTCTTTAGTTTTTGCTGATGTGCTTTGTCTGTGTGCCTTTTCGTGTTTCTTTCTTCCATGTAACGTGGCATTGTACTTATGCATCCCATCATTGTTTTATTGTGTCATGGTAAATGTTTGTTTATATGATATTTTTTGGTTGTGATTGGGATAATGACACAACGGTAACTACTGTACTCCTGTTTTTTGACTTTTTTGCCTATTGTTTCCGTTTGTTTAGTTTACACATCGTTGTCAATAAAATGGAATTTTAATTGATTGCCGATCCCCAAGTTGACACACTAAGGAACTGCCGAACAAAGAATAGCATTGCACTCCTCATTTGCACAAATAGTGCAGGTAAGCTTGTGTGAGCATATTCTCGAAAATAAGGCCAATTCTATTTTCTTTTTTGGCACAAACTTATCTATCTTGTTTGTATATGACGTATGGCACCTAGAAACCATGTAATTCGGGGGTGAATTAAAATGCAAAAGTGTATGTATAATATTTTATTTTTCAACAAGGATCGTTGACACAGGATCATCAGCACTTTCATCTTAACATCATTAACAAAAATACAAATATAACAGGGAAATGTAACATACATCATAAAAATTCACATATAACTACATAATGCACCAAAAAACAAATGTAACTTACTTATCTCATGACTGATGTCTGTTTCACTTCAGTTGTCATTGATCTGATTGTATGAGAATAATAAAGCAACCTTAAATCATCCATTACAGCATGTACAGCTTTTAAATTAAATGTCTTGCTTCCACAGGCTTTGCAAAAATGTAAATTCAGTCTTTTGAAGAGGAAGTTTTGTCTTTGAACAATAAATAATTTTCATCAGCCTACATAGTATTGTTTTAAATTTTCTTTCAATAAATGATATCACTTTTTACTTTTATTCATTGAAAAATAAATCACTCTCTTAGCAACCATTACTTGTATCCTCCTCAATTTAATATTTTGAATGCACAGACATGATGAGTATACGTAATGCTAATAACAGTGATCAAGTATCGATTTCAGTTTAATTATAGTTTTTTATGATTCAAACATGATGATTACTAATGTAAATCATAATTTAAATTTTTAAAAATTCCATTTATTTTTTGTTTTGCTTCAAACTTTGTTTACTTCAAACTTGTTATAACAATTGTCATACAAGTGGTAGATTCAGCTACCAATAAAGCCAGGTTCAACCCACCATTTTCGTCTGAAAATACCAGTACAAAGCCAGGAACATGGCATTTGTTTTCACACATTCTGTTGATTGATAACATTTGATTGTGCCAATTTTTATGGACTTCCCCTTTTCTAATTTTGCCTTAAGTTCAGATTTATTTTACTTTTATATTCATTCTCAAAGTTACATGTCATACATTTAATTTTCATATTTTCAGTCCTTCACTTTACCATGCCCCTAAACTCAATACATTCTTGTAACCTGTTTGGTGTTTTATATTTTTTATATGTTTCTGATGCTTCCTTATCCCAAAGTATCTAAACATTAAAATCAACAATCTATTTTAAATTGTATTATAATACAGCATATATAATTTTCGTATGATCTAGGTTAACAGAAACTCTACCAAAAATGGTGCATGTTTTACTACATTAAGTATCTATCAGATACCAAAACACTACAATCTTTACACAAAACTAATTTCAACCTTCACATATATACATCATTTTTATAAACCCAAATCACATAGCAATCAACATGCTCAAAATTTGTGATAATTAATAAGTATTTATGCATACAAAGGATTGCTTCAAGTCCTATGCTTTATCAACTTAACACGCAAAATAACTCTAGCATAATTAAGTAGAATGCTTTATAATACTGAGATCAGTACATATGCCTTCCATATATTAATATATATACAAGGCTGGTGTGGACGAATGGACTACATCTAGACATAAGGTCTATGCAATTTTGATAAATATATACATGTATATACACGAGGCTGGTGTGGACACACTTGCATGGATGCGCAAAAAATCTAGATACATGAAGATAGAGAGAGAGAGGTACATGTATTGATGATTTTAAAGTTTTGAAGCTACCTGTATGTGGTAAGGGGAGGGGTGTCATTATGTGGTTCAAAATGTGTTGGTTTTTTTTATTTAGGGGGGGGTAGTCCGAGATTACTTTGACGTCCAACGGCTGTTTTGCCAGACAAGCTGGTGCCGTGGGACAAAACAGCCGTTGGACGTCAGAGTAAATTATCTCGGACTAGGGGGGGGTCAATAAATTTGAACATACCCCTCAGCTGATAAACAATGACCGTTCCCTAAGGTTCCAGTTCTCATTATTTTAATCCAACTGAAAACATGAAAAAGCATTCCAACCTGGGAGTCCTTGCCTTCACCTGTGATAAATCTTAGTGTCAAGAGACAGGTTACTGTGGATTCATTTTTATTCGTGGTATAACAATTTTCGTGGGTTTCGTGGGTCACAGCGAACCACGAATTTAAGAATTCAACGAAGAATAATCCCGAGAAATGTGTATGGAGTTGGATGTTTATTTCCGGTTATGTTATGCGGTTCTAGTATAGTGTTGACTAGCGATAAACATTGTAACATAACACGTGATTTTTATTGAAAGAAGATACAAGTATTTTGATTAAATCTATAATAAATATATCGAATATCAGTGATAATTTACTTTTTAAAATTGATTAAAACTGTTCATGGAAAATAACTGCAAGTTGTTAATTACCGTGTCATAGTTTGGTTTACCTGTGATTAAAAATCAATAGGATTAAGTACGGGGATATTGCCCGTAGGTAATATTGTTTATGACAGGAACATTTATTTTCACACCTTATACTTATATCACTGTTTATTATATCGTGATTAGGGAAATTAGCTTTCAATCATAATGTTTTGAATGCCTTATAGAATTCAGACAAGAATTTATAAATTGTAAAACAAACAAATAATTAGTTGTCTCTGCTCATTATTGTAATCGAAGTTATCAATGAACACTTTAACCTAGAATGACCAATTAAGCGAGGATTTTGACAATTCAAAACTTTTTCAATGAATTCCTTCTTTTTAGTTTTGTTTTATTATTGATCGAACCAAGGATGTTATATGATCTCCTAAATCAAAAAGAAATCCACGAATTACGTATCTAATTTTTGTTGTTGTAATCAGTGATCCACGAATTTACGTATACCACGAAACGTCTTTTTTTCTTTATCCACGAAAATTGATACCCACGAAAATAAATGAATCCACAGTATTCCACTGGTCCACTGAGAACAAATTTCACTGATGGCTAGAAATGTTTGCATATAATACTAATGCTTACCTTTTCTTTGATGCAAAATATCCAAAAGAAATGATAAATGTCCAGCTGGCAATATGACCTAATTTTGGGAGAAAATATAAAATAGAGAACTCTACCAAAATTTCACGGAGCTGAATTTCCGGATTATGTAAATCGAACGTTTTGGAAAATCTCTCAGCAGGTTTCCCACACAAAACGAAGGTGTCAAGTTAAGAATTTTGAAACAAAAACATCATTTCAGCGATACAGGCCTAATTCATATGTATGTTTATGTGTTTCGTGTCAACCCCAAAACAAATTAAAAGTTTTCAAATAATACACTTCCGCCCGCCATGATCCAGTAAATATATATTTTGTTATAAGTGTAGTTAATACAGCATATATAATTTTCGTATGATCTAGGTTAACAGAAACTCTACCAAAAATGGTGCATGTTTTACTACATTATTTATCTATCAGATACCAAAACACTACAATCTTTACACAAAACTAATTTCAACCTTCACATATATACATCATTTTTATAAACCCAAATCACATAGCAATCAACATGCTCAAAATTTGTGATAATTAATAAGTATTTATGCATACAAAGGATTGCTTCAAGTCCTATGCTTTATCAACTTAACACTCAAATTAACTCTAGCATAATTAAGTAGAATGCTTTATAATACTGAGATCAGTACATATGCCTTCCATATATTAATATATATAAAATTGTCTGGTTCTTTTTAATGTTAAGTAAGGACTGCAGACTAATTGCGGGATGGACATATACCTAGATCTATGTTTTGAAGATCTCCAGTCAGAAAGTTATTCAAGTGAACCGGATTTTTGTCATTTATTTTGCATGTATATTAAACTTTTGAGTACACAGATGAAGTTGCACTGTAAACTAAATTCATACCTTACTTCTTACATAAATAAACTATGCCTTTAATTGTATTAATACAAGCAAGAAAAGGCTTGCTCGACTAGCTTACATTTACATCATATCTGTTTCTTGCAAAGTTAAAATAAACTGTGGAGCATACATAAACAAGTTTGCATAGACCATATGCCTTATTTACAATATATGAACACATATATCTTTTATGTTAAATATCTATATCTACAACTAAAACATCTTTGGTTCACAGAATATGCTCAATGAAATATACATTTGTATCGACAAATTCTTCTACAGATTATATTGCTATACAAATTGCATTTAAAAAAAATCTTTTTAAAATATACATAACATATGAAGATAAAGACCTAATGTATAACTATCTATTTACTTTCACAGCATGTCTCAAACTTACATGCATTTGAAACACTCAATCCCATTTGCATACACACAATAACTTCAATGTCATTTCATACCACTACATATGTGTTCTCACTGATGCCATTTCACATTAGGGTACCAATGAATGCTATGACTTTACAAAACATTTGAGATGACACCACTTCTTTCACACCAGAAAGGATAGATATTTGAACATTTTTAGATTTTGAAACCATATTCACTGCAATTTAATCATCTGCAGCAAAGGTAACACCTGAACAATAGTTATTTTGCCAGCAATCAATAAGTCTTGATAAATGATTTAACTTATTGGTTTTTGCTGGAGAGGTAGGAATGCAATACTGATCACTTAATACTCCTGGCTGCATGAACACATGTATGCCACTTACATTACTTAAATATGGACAATGTTAATGGTATCACCAGCCCAGTAGTCAACACTTCGGTGTTCACATGAATATCAATAATGTGGTCATTTTAATAAATTTCCTGTTACAAAACTTTTTCGAAAAACTAAGGATTTTCTTATCCAAAGCATAGATTACCTTAGCCGTATTTGGCACAACTTTTTGGAAATTTGGATCCTCAATGCTCGTCAACTTTGTAATTGTTTGGCTTTATAAATATTTTGATATGAGCGTCACTGATGAGTTTTATGAAGACGAAACGCGCGTCTGGCGTACTAAATTATAATCCTGGTACCTTTGATAACTATGTAATGACTCTAAGCCAGATATATCAACTCCTACTAGACAAATAGAAGTGACATTTTCATTCTCAAGATAAGATAAGTATTTCATCGCTACAATGAGAGTATAGAATAGGGATTAAGTTAATTGGTTATCCAAAATGAATGAGATATAACAACAGCTGTTGTTTAAATAGATCATTTGTCATTTATTTGTTAAACTATTTATGCACCAATTATTTCATGTTTTACTTAATATTTCATCAAAATATACTGAATGTAATCAATACGTATAATATAAATCAATAAGATAATGTAGGGTTGGTCCATGATTATGACTTGTTCTTCAAAATGAGAAGATGAGGTTTAATTGTCAATATGACAAATATCCTCTAAAGTGAAATAAATATCTTAAATTGTATCAGAGATGTGTACATATGTAACACTTTTATAGTTTTAAAAGGTTATGCACTTATAATGACAGTTAAAGTATCAATATAATTTATTTATATCGTGTCAACAGAAAATACAATGACATTAAATCAAGTCTTATTCTATTATAGTTCGATTTAAATACATTGGTCTAATTTTGTCATAGTATATCTTCGTAAACATGCATAATGCACTTGCATTGCATCGCTGTCCTCTTTGGAGGTAATATTAAACACGATCGTTGTCTAAATCTTCGATTCCATCAGGTTTTAAATTAATTTAGTTTAACATATGTTCAAGTTATATCGATTTATCTGCACTCAATGTTTACGTTAAGGTAATAAACATTGTTATCTATAAAATGTATAAGGTTTGTGAATATTTCTCATGCAATAACTGTGCCGTCTTATGTTAAAAATCATTAAAACTTAAGCTGTAAAATGGCGGACAACAGCAATATAAAATGCAACTTTCATAATCAGGATTACAAACTATATTGCAAGGACTGCAAGGAATGTATTTGCATGGAATGTTTAGAAAATGACCTACATCACATGCATAGCTTTTGTAAATTAAAAGATGCCAGAAATGGCATATTCAGAGAACTACAAACATTCGTAACTAAAAATGGCGAACATAACAGTGAAACAGCTGACCATTTTGCTGAAAAGTTGAAACGTAAGATTGAAAAATTCAAAGGTGATGAATTGTTGATAAAGACCCAAGTAATAGATGGAACGGAGGAAATGATACGGCATATAAAGTCTTCAAAAGATGAACTCCTTACTTCATTAGAACAACAGTTTTATAAACATAACGAACATATCAAAACTGTTCAAGACAGTTTGAAAACTATCTGCTCATGCGTTAATAATGTAGACCCAGACACTATTAAGGACGATCAGGTAGTTAATTTACATGTTGAGATGAGAAGGTGTGTTTCAACATGTAAAAGAGGGACGAAAGATACCAAAGGGACAGTCAAACTCATAAATCTAAAACAAACTGACAACGCCATGGCTAAAAATGAAAAAGACAAACAGAAAAACAATAGTACACATGACACAACATAGAAAACTAAAGAATAAACAACACGAACCCCACCAAAAACTAGGGGTGATCTCAGGTGCTCCGGAAGGGTAAGCAGATCCTGCTCCACATGTGGCACCCGTCGTGTTGCTTATGTGATTACAAATCCGGTAAATAGTCTAATTCGGTAGGTCACAGTCATGAAAGGGAAGGGGATTGTAGTTACGACGTAAGGAACATAGCCGATATCATTTGTGAAACGGTTATTCCATAACGGTCAACCAACTCGTGATGGCGTCCGTAAAATTTACGAAGGGATGATTTCAATGTAAAAATATACTATAAAAGGATGAAAAGCCGATTTTTATTCAAAATCCAAATTGTGGGGTCGGATACTTCACTAATATTAACGAAGACTGTAAGAATGCAGGCACAGTTCGTAAATCTGCTGATGGAAACGACATAAACAATAAGTCACATAAATTTGATCTTGGTGTCGCGGTACAGGCTGAGTGTTACAAAAGTGTTACTGCAATTAAAGATGGATCAAATCAGCACGAAAGTTCTTCTGATGAACTACAAGAGGATTATCCTATAACTATTAGTTTTGATAAAAACGAAGGAAATATTGACAAAATTTTTCCAACAGCCGATCAGGATGCATGGATAATCATCAGCAGAAAACTGAGAAAAATAAAAAATCGGGTGCTTGAAAGTACTAAATACGTAACAGCAGATGATATTGGAGTACTCAAGGATGGGTCTATAATAGTACTTAACCGGTATGAAAAATTCGTTACAAAGCTACTTTTAGACGGAAGAGTTGTACCGTTTGCTTGTATGGAAAATAACACGCCCATGAGTCTGTGTCTCAAGGACCATTCTGTTTTGATAAGCATGACATACTAAGACTGTAACAAATCCCAAACAGTTTCAGCAACATAAACTCTTTTAGTGTTGATGGCATCATATCATCAACCTGGGATGTGTCTTCTTTACATTTTATGGGATCACCAGAATCAATTTTCCATGCCAATCGAAAAGAAATGTCGTTTTGTATTTTATGCAAATATTGCTCAGAAAACTATAAACAATCAACGATTTATCTTTTAAATCAGAAGAATAAAGACGCTAGATCCACCAACTCGGCGGATGTTAAATGGTTTCAAGGTTCCTTCGGTCTAATGCCGAATTTGCAATTCAAATGTAATGGCATTTGTACTGATAACAACAATACCATTGTAGTTTCCGATGAAACTTATAGATGTGTTTATGCTTTAGATGAAAATATGAAACTCAAGAAGTTTATTATTAGCAACAGTGCCTATAACCTGGAATCACCAGGTGCAATTGCAATATACAATAATCTTTTGTGGGTAGCAGATGGCAAAAAGATACTGATATTTAGATATGATTTTACGAAATAAAATAATTTAGAATCAGATTGTGTTCTTCAATTCAAAACAATTAACCTTATAATTTAACATTCATACATTGAGTATGTGCGTTTAAATATATGACGTCATTGTAGACACAAGCCGCTAGAAATACCCTCCCCATAATATTGTAAATTTCCTATTTATAAAAACACTGTTCAAAAGTATCACCAGCCCAGTAGTCAACACTTCGGTGTTCACATGAATATCAATAATGTGGTCATTTTTATAAATTTCCTATTTACAAAACTTTTGAATTTTTTCAAAAAACTAAGGATTTCCTTATCCAAGGCATAGATTACCTTAGCCGTATTTGGCACAACTTTTTGGAATTTTGGATTCTCAATGCTCTTCAACTTTGTACTTGTTTGGCTTTATCAATATTTTGATATGAACGTCACTGATGAGTCTTAATGTAGACGAAACGCGCGTCTGGCGTACTAAATTGATACCTTTGATAACTGTAGTACCAAAATAATCACCGCTCTCAGAAAGGAAATAAACAATAGGGAACGAAAACCCGTCTTTTTGAAAATAAAGATTTTAATTCCCCTTTACCGTTTTTGAGAAAAAATAGTCTAACAATTTGTATAGATATTTTATAGTCATGGTCATGATGAAGGTGAAATTTTGTAGTTTTGAATTGCTATAAAAATGTCCAAACTAAGCTTTCACATAGTTTTTCTTTCGAAAAGTCTTCTATATTCATAAGAGTCATCCATCATTTGTCAGTGAGGGACAAAAAATAAAATGTACATTCAAACTGACAAAATCAAACTTTAAATGGACACAGCATTCATACTTGATACAGCTATGAAGTAAGATTGTGATTATACGTTTAGCAAAAAAATAGGTTTTTGACACAGAACTTTAATCTATTATGGTCCAATATCAAATTTTAAATACATGGTAAGATTCGGTATATAAAAAAAACACTTATAATAATTTTGATGGTATCAAACAGTTTCATAGTGGACCACGATTTGGAGCCACTTAAATAATAGGTCAAAAATTAAAAAAATCTAAATGCATGTGGTGTCGACATGAATATCAATTATATGGCCATGTTTATAAACTACTGTTTGTAAAAGTAAAAATTATTCGAAATACCAAGGATTTTCTTATTCCAGGCATAGATTACCTAAGCCGTATTTGGCACTTTTTTTTTGGAATTTTGGATCCTCAATGCTCTTCAACTTTATACTTGTTTGCCTTTTTAACTTTTTTACCTGAGCGTCACTGATGAGTCTTTCGTAGACAAAACGCGCGTCTGGCGTACCAAATTAAAAGCCTGGTGCCTTTGATATCTAATAAGATTAATGCATTGAAGGATTCCCAAAAATTCAATTGAACCACATTTAAATTGACAAAAAAGCTAGTTATACAAATATAGTATTAGAAAAGTATTGTTTTGGGCCTATTTTATCTTAAATGGTAAGTGTCATTAACTTAAAATCAATCCATACCCTCCTTTTGAGGTATGAAACCGTGTGGTATAATTTCATAGAGATCGGTGAAGAAATTTCTCAAATAATGAGGAAAGCACCAATTTTTGCATGATGGTACATTTTTTTGTACTGAGCAATATTAGCTATGGACCCACCCTCAAAATTCAATATGGCGGCTGATTTCAAGATGGCTGCCGTACGTTCTAAAATATTTTCCAGTATTGCACAAACCACAGTGGATTTGATGCTGGAAGCACAAAAATCAACATATTTAAATGACTTGGTGTACTTTTGTAGATTTTGTTTTGATCTATCTTTGAAATACAAAATGGCAGCTTTTTTCAAAATGGCCGGCTTGAAAAATAAGCAAATATTCATTATTGAGATTTGACCTGAACATAAGCATTTTCTTGATGTTTAGTGTCATTTAGTATCTCTCCCAGTTCTGTCCTTTTTGATTTTGCCTTGCTTGTCATTTCATACATAAAGTAGTAGCTTTCATAAAAAGCTGCAGTAGTAGACTTAATTAAAAGCTGCACTATTTGTTGTCTTGGGTCACACATAAAAGCTGTGATTTGGGATAAGCTGTGGTTTGGGATTTATCTACCTTAAGATATTATTCAGTGTCTATCTTATTTCTTGGGTCACAATATTTTGCAATTTAAGATATTAAACTGTGAATTGAGAATTATTAAAACACATATCAGTGAAATGGCAGGAATTTAGTACAACAAGGACAAGAACCTTGAAATGGCAGAAACCGAATTACTTGGGGATATAGAGACAACCACAGCTCAGAAATGACTATTAAACAATTGTACCAAGAATTTTTAGCAGATAGAAAATCTAATGCCCAAAGAACAGCTGAGATTTTCCGCAATATAAAACAGAGCGAAGCGCGAATTGATAAAATATGTGTTGGTCTCATTACGTTTCAAGCTGAACAGAAAGAGGCAATGAATATTAATAATGAACATATGAGAGCAATATCTCAGCAACTTCAGCAGTCTGAAGACAGGTTAGACCACAAGGCTAGTAATAATTACTTGACGGAATTGATGGTTAGACCAATAAGATATTCAATGTTGTGGTGAGACGAATGGACAAGCTGACAACAACTGACGAAGGATACACAGTTCAATTTAAAAGTGCATTTTAACAGCAGGGTACCTTCCAACAACTGGCATCTGTTGTACATGAATTAGTGGACAATCGAAATAAAGAAGTTAACATTCCTGCAATGGACACATCATCTAAGCCACAAATTTGACCTTAGCCAGTACAATGCAAATTTACCAAAAGTACACAACAAAATCCATGCCTTGGGTCTTTCCCCAATTGTAGTTCGCATGAACCATCAACCGCGCCAACTCTGTTGAAGGTGTCTTCACCTTAATTCAAAAGTCCTATGTCAGGGCCCTTGACCCTGCACGAGACAGCTCAAATAATTCAACAACAATGTCCATTTAAGA
The DNA here is from genome assembly GCF_965363235.1 of Mytilus galloprovincialis. Lineage (NCBI taxonomy): Eukaryota > Metazoa > Mollusca > Bivalvia > Mytilida > Mytilidae > Mytilus > Mytilus galloprovincialis. Next base: position 70,258,410 of record NC_134847.1, read on the forward strand.
ACATACTTTAAACCTCTAGTACTAATCAATGATACCAGCAAAAGGCTTATGTGTCTTCTTACGCACACTTACCATCTACTATGAGTCAATAATATTTGGTTCAGAGCAACACACCATTACAGAAACAATTGGCTGCAAGTGGATTCTATCAAGTTCCTCCAATGCTGAATGCAGTGCCTGCTTATGGTATCATCCCCGTCAAGTCAATGGCATATCCCACATTTATCACTCCAATTATGACAGCCTCGTCAGCTCCTGGAACTCTAACAGGCTTCCCATAACAGCAAGCTGACTCAACTGACCGATCCAGGAAAGGGCAGAGGAAACCAAAAGAATGTGGCAACACCTCTTCTTCAGACTCCTCATTGGAGAGAGAATATACCCGATGGCAAGAAAATCTTGGTGCAAGGGACCGTAGCCGAAGCCCACAGCTCCCAAAAATGCAGAAACTCAATTGAAGAGGATCCATGACTTGGGAGGTGTTCATTTACCAATTTTAACGAACTGTCGGTAGATGACAATGGGAAAACAGGAAAAATGTGTGTAGGCCCCAGATTGCCAGGCCGATGTTGGCTTTGAGTACGCTCGCAAAGTAAACACAGATGATTATTCCAAGGCCTTAAAAAAAGCATTCATTTGAAGCAGCGCTTCAGCAAGAAAGACGATCAAACCAGATTGGAACCGAAGCATTCCGTCGAGGATGTAAAGACAAAGATTCTTCTAGTTATGTAATAGAGAGAAACCCAGAAACGTTCAACAAGGCGTTAAATAAAGGCAACAGTAGTATACCGCTGTTCAAAACTCATAAATCCAGGGACAAAAAACAAAATCGGGGTAACAAACTAAAACCGAGGGAAACGCATTAAATATAAGAGGAGAACAACGACATAACACCGAAACGTAACACACACAGAAACGGACCAAGCATCAGACAAAACACCACGAGAATAACAAATATAACATGAAAACCAAATACATGAATTTGGGATAGACAAGTACCGTGCCACGTCTGATCTCAATATCTCAAAAATAAGAGAAAACACAAACGACTCAACGTTAAAATGCAACACACACAGAAACGAACAATAATATAACAATGGCCATCTTCCTGACTTGGTACAGAAGACTTTTAAAGGGGAATAAAAGTGGTGGGTTGAACCTGGTTTTGTGGCATGCCAAACCTCGCACTTTAATGGCAAAGTTAAATATAACATTGAAATGACAACATAATATTACAGGACTACAATACAAATAAATAGGAGAACATATTAGACAAAGAAAAACATGATTAATAGATAACAAAAAGCATCAGGTTTAAGATTCAATACGCCAAAAACGCGCCTTGTCCACACAGGACTTACAAGTGACGCCCAGATATAAAAGATCGAAAGTGAAAAAAGTACAAAGTTGTACAGCACTGGAGATAAAAAGTTGAAAAGGTTTCGCCAAATACGGCATTGTTTTTATGCCCGGGATAAGAACATTCTTATTATATAGAACAATTCATGCTATTGCAAACAGTTAAAACAATTGAAAACCTCAATAGCAAACTAGATGGCGATATATGGATCAAAAAGTGCCAATTATGACCATCGAAAAAAGTCTACTTTGCTGATGGCGCAGTATCACCGACCGATAAAGGAAATATGAGCAGTCCTTTGAATAATGAGGTGCATAACCTCACACAAATTGTCACAAAACTAGTTGATGTTATGCTTTCAACTTATCAGCTTAACCGTGGATAGGCTGATCAATATAACCTCGATTCTTCTGATCAAATAATCATGGACGATCACCAGTTCAATGGAAGATCACCTGATCAATATACACGTGGAAGATCTCCTGAGCAATACAATCGCGGTAGATTGCCAGATAGAAATACACCCAAGCTTAATGCCTATCGATCAGCAACACCCCCACTAAGCTAGAGATCATATAGTTCCTATAGACAACGGTTAGCATCTCCACGGACAAACTCTAGAAATCCCGGTTATTTCAGACAACGGTCATCTGCACCAGGATACGGAGCAAATCAAAGTGCAACCCCAACAAGGGAGTCTTTAAACAGCAAAGGATCGAGTCAGTAGACCAACGCACGATTCCAAAGCCATGAAACCTCACCTCATCACAAAATCGAACAGAGGCACACGGCCTCGTCCGATATTGTCATCAATATAATGATGGGTTTGGCAATCGTCTAATCCGCCTGAAGAAAGGTACGCCTATTGATTACATAGAATAGTTTGACGATGTAGTGGGTACGGCAGATGAAAACGCGCTAAGTGACGGAAGACGTGGCATTCAAGAGACACGTGACAAGGTGCCCTCGGCACTGCCGCAAAGTTAAGATGAGTTACCTACTATTCCACCACATTTATCCGACCTATATTAACGTTCAATCGACTCGTTTCAACCTACTTCATTCCAACCATTAAAACTGAAAGCGTTTAAAGAACAATTACAATAACATGTAACATATGTATGTATGTACTGGTAAATGCCTCCGATATCCGAAGAACCCCTCGAAAGCTGCGAGGGTACAGTGGCATCCATGTACACTCCCTATCGGGATTAATGGAGATGTGTCACTAACGTATATTTATACAATTATTTTTACAAGGACAACTCAATCCCACCCAACACCAAGGGAATGTAGGACACCGGGAAGTCTGTTATTATGGTGGAGGAAGCCGAAGTACTCGGAGAGAACCACTGGGCCACTCGGTGGAAACAGACAAACCAGATAGATATCAGAAGATTGATCTCCAGGTCAAGTAGGGAACAACTTTGACCAACCGAGGCCCCCAAAGTACCCATTCTAGTTTAAACTCCGGTCTGGGTACCAGAGATGTGTGTGAGAGGGTGAAAATTACCCTTCTGATGTACTGATATTTTTAGCACCCCGAGTGAGAATCGAACTCGGGACCTTCAGCACTGTAGCCATCGGTCTTAACCACTAGACCACGAACTCACACATATTGATTAACATTTTGAATTTCACTATTTGTTTTGTACATGCAGACATATTTGCAAATGTATGCGTTATAGAAATAACCAAATTGTTTTTTTGGTTTTTTTTAAATTAATTAATAACAAATTCAAGAACAAAAAGTCCATTTTGATTTCCGAAATTATATAGAATACCTTTAGGACTATCTTGATATTTATACCGTTTTTCCGCCATCTTGAAAATGGCAGCCATATTGGATTTTTCAGAGTGGGTCCATAGCTGAAATCAAAGGGTATATAACCAAGAACTACTATGCAAAGTTTCATGCTTTCCTCATCAAGTGAGCAATTCTGCTCTATATCTGCACCAATCGGCACACTTATGTACAAGTAATTGTCTATAAATTGAGAACTTAAATGCTCGTATTTTTACCTTTATTCTCAGACAGTTTTGACAATAACCCTTAATATCAACTCAACCTGTATTTTGTGGTATGGAACCTTGTGCTACATTTTCATGTAGATCCATACAATTATACCTGCGTTGTTATCTTGAAATCAAATGTCTTGGGAAGACGATAAAGACGCTGAAACCATCATAATATTATGACCACAGCAAAAATATATTGCAGTTATAGAAAAGGTTGGTAATCCACTTTGATATATCAATACACATCTTGTAACAATTTTTTATCAATAAGTTACTGATAAAATACATTCATAGTTCTTATCAACTGAATAAATTGGATACATTGATTTTTCACATTAATTCAAAAATAGTTATTTGTTGTCAATTTTGATTTCTAAAGGAACTATATGCAAGTGCATATCTAAAATAAAGTAGCTGTTCACCCAATGGTGAATAAAGTTTCTGTGCAAGTCATAAAAAAACTGTGTCTTCAACTAAGAATTCTGTACCTTCTACAACTAAGAATTTCTGTACCTTCTACAACTAAGAATTCTGTACCTTCTACAACTAAGAATTCTGTACCTTCTACAACTAAGAATTCTGTACCTTCTACAACTAAGAATTCTGTACCTTCTACAACTAAGAATTCTGTACCTTCTACAACTAAGAATTCTGTACCTTCTACAACTAAGAATTCTGTACCTTCTACAACTTAGAATTCTGCCCCAACTCAAAATATGGAGTACCGTTTATTTCTGACTAAGACAAATATAAGGGATGGATTTTGGATGACAGCATCAAATTCTAGGAAAAGAATACCTTCTTTAAACATTTTTTTTTAATTAAATTCCAGTTCTTCAGGGTATAGCACAGAAATACCTTTACTTTATGAGATAGTTTATGTTTTCGAATAAGTAAACACAGATGTATGTATACTATTTTATTTTTCAACAAGGATCATTAACACAGGAATATCAGCACTTTCATCTTAAGATCATCAACAAAAAATACAAATATAACAGGAAAATGTAACATACATCATAATTATTCACAAATTACCACATAATGCACCAACACATGAATGTAAATTTCTGATCTCATGACTAATGTCTGTTTCACTTCAGTTGTGAATAATCTGATTGTATGAAAATAATACAGTAACCTTAAATCATCAAGTACAGCATGTATGACTTTAAGATTATTTTTTTTGCTTTGGCAGACTATGCAAAAATGTGAAATCAGTCTTTTGAAGAGGAAATTTAATTTAAAAAACTATTTTTCTTTGGCCTTCATAGTGAGGTTGAAATATTCTAACAACTTATGATGTCACTTTACATATCCCTATTTATTGAAAAATATATCACTTTTCCAACAACATTTACTTGTATCTTCTTCAATTTAATATTTTGACTGCACATACATGGTGAATATACTTAATGCTAATTACAGTCATCAGGTAATGATTTCAGTCTGATCATACTTTTTTTTATAATTTCAACATGATGATTGATAAATGTTTTCATAATTCAAAATTTCAAATCTTCACTTATTCTATGTTTTGCTTCAAACTTGTTATAGAAAAACTTTAATACAAGTAGGAGGTTTGGCTAGCTATAAAAACAGGTTTAATCCACCATTTTCTTTAAAATTGCATGTACCTAGTCAGGAATATGACAGTTAATTGTTACAAGTTCTGTAGATTGAAAACGTTTTATTTCAGTTAAATGGTCTCTAATACTCATATTATAATTTGCCTTTGAGTTCAGAATTTTGTTTTACTTTTATATTCATTCTCAAACCTACATGTCATACATTTTTTTTGTCATTTTAGTCCTTCATTTTACAATACCTCTCAACTTAATACATTCTTGCAACCTGTTGGATGATTTATATTTTGTCTTGGCTGATTTTGTCCTTATACTTAAAGGATCTAAACATTAAAATCAAAACATTATTCAACATCGTATAATAAAACAGCATATCTCATTTTCATATGAAGATCCAAAATAACAGAAACTCTACCAAAAAATGGTGCATGTTTTACTAAATCAAGTATCTATCAGAAACCAAAACACTACAATCTTTACACAAAACTAATTTCAACCTTCACATATATACAACATTCCTATAAACCCAAATCACATGCTAATAATTCCTAATAATTAATAAGTATTTATGCATACAAAGGATTGTTTTAAGTCGTTTACTTTGTTAATTTAACACTCAAATTAACTTGCATAATTAAGTAGAATGTTTTATAATACTGAGATCAGTACATATGCCTTCCATTTATGATGTATGTATTATAAATCTATGCCTTTTAAATGAAGTTGTCTGGTCCCATTCCATGAAAAGTAAGGACAACATTCTAATTGCTGAAAAGACAGATACCTAGATCTTTGTTTTGAAAATCACCAGTAAGAAGTTGATCAAGTGAACCTAATTTTTAGTCATTTGTTTTGTATGTTAATGAAGTTGCTATGTAATATAATTTCATACCTTTCTTTTAAGGAAAATAAAGTTTGCCTTAAATTACATTAATACAAGCAGGAAAAGGCTTGCCATAACTAACTTACATACACGTCATATCTGTTTCTTGCAAAGTTAAAAATATACCGTGGAACATGCATAAACGAGTTTGCATAGACAATACACCTTATTTACAATATATGCACACATATATATTCTATGTTAAATATTTCTATATATAACTAAAACATCTTTGGTTCACAGAATATGCTCAATACATATACATTGGTATCTACAAATTCTTCTACAGACTATATTGCTATACAAATTGCATTTAAAAAAATTCATTTAAAAATACACATAACATTAAAAGATAAAGACCTAATGTATAACTATCTATTTCCTTTAATAGCATGTATCAAACTTACATGCATTTGAGCATTCAACCCTTTTTTCATCCACAAAATAATTTCAATGTCATTTCATACCACTACATATGTGTTCTCACTGATGCCATTTCAAATAAGGGTATCCATGAATGCTATGACTTTATTAAACATTTGAGATGACACCACTTCTTTCACACCAGAAAGGATAGATATTTGAACATTTTTAGATGTTGAAACCATATTCACTACAATTTACTCATCTGCAGCAAGGGTTTCACCTGACCAATAATTATTTCGCCAGCAAGCAATAAGTCTTGATAATTTTTTTAACTTATTGGGTTTTGCTGGAGAGGTAGGAATGCAATACTGATCATCTTAATACTCCTGGCTGTATGAGCACATCTATGCAACTTAAATAACTTGAATATGGAAAATGTTATTGACACAAAGCCAGATTTATCAACTCCTACTGAATAGATAAGGAGTGTGACTTTTTCACTCTCAAGATAGGATATCTGTTTCAAAGCTAAGATGGGAACAAAGAATATGGATTAAGTTAATTGGTTATCCAAAATGAATGAAATTTAACAACAGCTGATGTTTAAATAGATCATTTGTCATTCATTTGTTAAACTATTTATGCACCAATTATTTCATGTTTTGTTTAATATATTATGAAAATATACTGAATGTAAGCAATACAAATAATTTAAATCAAAAGATTAATATAGAGGTGTCCCTGGTTATATCTTGTTCTTCAAATCACACATCCAGAACTTGAAATAACATTAATTGTAAATATTTAACCAAATTGCTGGCATTGATGATTTGAATGTGAAATATCTGAATAATGATAATGGTGGATGCTAAACATATAGCTGTAAATCTGTCAACAACATCGAGGGCAAGGACATGACTAGTGATATGATTATGTGCTAGACCTTCAAGCTGAGCTGACCAAATACTAAAATGGTAAAAGTTCACAGTTACACTGACATATTTTCATGACTACAAGAAAATCAGTCTCAAGATTACACTTAATGTGCCTATGGGTAGCAGAAAGTGTCTAACAGAATAAATATCTTTACAGTCTAACAATGTTATTCACTTCACACCAATCAGACATAAAATTCTGACATCAAGACAACAAACTTTACTCTCACTCCAAATTTTGCATGCTTAGCTAACTAGCAGAACATACTGAGCCTTGATTGAGCCTTGATTAAGTGTGGGAATGAACACATGGTCAATAATAAGTAATGAAACATTGGTTCAACTTTGACTATATGGTATAACAGGACTTGCCTTTTAAATCACATCAATTTCTCAAAAATATTCATAAACTATTATACATAATAAATACATATAAACAGAAGTACATCATCTACACAAGAAACATGATTCTTATTGAGACACATTCATGCTAATATTGAGCAAATAATATTATTTACCACCAATTAAAACATAGTGTGAATAGACAAAATAAGTATCTAATTACTACTATTATAAGAAGTGAGTCAATGAAATCTACACTAATCTGATGGCAATTCAATATTTATTATGATAAAATGATAAATATATTTCAATTTTCTGCATAATTTTAACAATTAAAGTAATTGATGAATGAATAAAGTTTCATATGGTATTTTTTCAAAGTTTTTTCTTTCTAAATTTTAATCATTTTATCAATTTTATTAATGTATCAGGAAGTAGCCAAACATTAAGTGCATTCTGTGTCAACTTGAATGTAGCGCAACTTTCTCATAATAGATCATAATATGCAAGTATATAAAACAATTGAATGATATTCCAACATCAAATGTGTAATAAATCTATGTCACTACCTTGCTTACTCTTGAATAAAATATGTCAAACAGTACAAGTAGGTAGCCAGGATATTTAAAATATACAACAAAATTTCTTTATCTGGAATAATATATTGGTGAATAAGTGTGAAAAGATCCACTGCTGTAAAAATTCTGTTCTATGTATTGTTTAAAGCTTATATCCATAACAATGACAAATCATATTATACTGCATTGAAAAATAGTGAAAAGAAAAATTTTCTAAATAAAAATTCACAGAGTTTGGTACTATGCATTATACATGTGACTGTTTCTGCTGTTTAGCTGTCCAAAGGGGTGCTGCCATTGCCTGAGGAACTCTTTCTACTGAGATGCATTCATCAAAACTTTCTGAAGCACGGTAATATTGTAACAACTCCTGGATAGCCTGTTCTTCAATCTGGAAAATCATATAAAATTAATCTTTGTTCATTAACATACTCTATGGAGTAACTGCATACAATCTAAAGCATTGAAAGAAAGTTACTTTATTTACTTATGTGATAGGTTAGGTACAGATAATTGATGAATAGTCGCATAGTCTATCAGGATAGGCAGTAGGTTTGTGGTAGGGTCCTGTGACTCTTTTCACAAAAAATCTTACAACTAAAATTGATCGTAAGTTATACTTAAATGTTTTATAACTTACAAGTATTTTTTATGAAATGAGCTTCTGTTATGTTAGTTCTTTTCACTTCTCTTAATACCAACATTAAAACCACTACCAATCCCTTACTTTTAAAATGCAGAAACTAAAAAATCTAAAAATAATTTCATTGACCCTTCAAGTTTTCATATTCCCTTTGTCTCTACTGGTTGTTTTCTGCTGTAGGAGTGACTGGTCGGCAAAGAAAAAAAGCAATTCAGAAACTGGACCAAGCAGCAGAGAAAGCTTCTTGCTTGATATGGATTAAGAGAGACAGTAGCAGCTGGAAAACCACCACCAATGCGCATTGATTGATCACTACTGTGGACCCCAATCCTGAGAGTGTACCGAGCTAGGGGTTGAAACACATGATAACGCATGGCTGAGGACATTGATGGTATTTGCAGTAATTCCACCAGTACTGTATGGAAGTAAAATTACCAGGAATGAGATATAGAACTTGCCTACTGTAAAGTTTTCATGTTCCGTTTGGTATCATCCAGGAACTAGGATATACAACTTGCTTCCTGGAAAGTTTTAAAGTATTTTGCAATAGTTAAACATTACCTGTATCAGTCCTAGTGGCTTATTGGTTGCACGAGCCAGTGTCTCATGTTTCTGAATTTCATCTTTAACAATCTCTGTAAAGCTAAACGATTTGGCTGATGCTGCCTCTTGTCTCTGTTGCCATGGATTCACAGCTTCTGTAGGACTTTGGGGGTTCTCAATGGGAGTTTCTGATACAGATTCCTTTCTCTGATGCACTGCACTTGTAGGTAGGCCCCAACTAAAAACATATTGCATGCATAAAATTAAATTTTTTCATGAACATTTTACATTAAACATTTCTTTACCTAATAAAAAATCAAATCTGCAATTCACCATTTTCTAATATTCAGTTATTTTTTTCAATAATAAACTTTATTGCAAACCCTAATTCGAAAATTCAATTTTAACAAGTACATATGTGAAACCTGTGCCGCAAAGTTCTTTTCTTTTACAATAACAGAATTCACCTTCCAGTTTAGTGATCAAGTGGTAAAAAGTAAAATCACAAAAATACTGAACGCGGAGGAAAATTCAAAACTGAAAGTCCCTAATCAAATGGCAAAATCAAAAGCTAAAACACATCAAACAAATGGATAACAACTGTCATATTCCTGACTTGTGAACTTCATGTTTCACTCTATACAGATTATTAGAATACTACTGCTACAAAAACGCTACATAAATTTAGCATATTATTTGAAACTATTCAATAATACCCTTTTTGGACCATATTCATACATTTTGAAAGCTACTCTCCGTACCCATTGCTTGTAATTCCTTCAAAAGAAGGTTATTTATATAGAAGCTTATGAAGGATCTTGCTTGGACTCATTATAACATGATTATAAGAAAACAATTATACATCAATAAGACAGGTGAACAAGAGGCTCTCAAGAGCCTGAATTGCTCACCTGTATTTCAAAGAAGATTTTTAAATGTTAGCAAACTTGATGAACAAATTGTGTAAAATTGTCTTTATAGGGCAATAACTTCTTAAGGGGTCAATTGAAAATTTTGGTCATATTAACTTTTTTGTAGATCTTACTTTGCTGAACATTAATGCAGCTTACAGTTTATATATATCTATAATAATATTCAAGATAATAACAAACCAGGTGCTCCGCAGGGCGCAGCTTTATACGACCGCAGAGGTCGAACCCTGAACAGTTGGGGCAAGTATGGACAAAACATTCAAGCATGATACAGCTCTGAATTTGGATTGTGATCAAATTTTTGACATTACATGTTTTTTTTTTTACACAAAACAAATGCCAAGATTTTACAAATCAATTAAAGATTTCTTCTTCAAACTTTTTAAATCTAAAATTAAATAGTTGACACAGCATAGGTTTCTGACACAGAATGAATGTGGTCTAATGAACTTAAAAGGTTTTTTTTGCCTTTGAGCAAATCACTATGCTGTTGAATATTAATCCTCTCAAAAAAATGTTTGAAGAAATTTTCTTTTTATTTATGAAATCTGAAATGAGAAAAATTTAACCCCCCCCCCCTTTTTTTTCACATCCCCGTTTCCCTTTTTCAAAACTGATATCAATTCAAATTTCTAATGGAGTTTGCAACAATAACTACTCATTTAAATACATCATAAAATATTAAGATGTAAAAAAACTGCTTGTTATCACTGAATGGTAAAGATTATTTAAATTTATCAGTTGGTAGTAAAAAGTGTATATACATTGTATATTGTATATAACAAAGATTTAAGTTGATTCTGGACAAAGAAAGATAACTCCAATTAAAAAAAATTCTTGCTATTGCACAAATAGGATATTTCTTGCTTACTATTCTGGACAAAGAAAGATAACTCTAATTAAAAAAAAATTTGCTATTTCACAATATTGTGCAATTAGATATTTCTTGCCATTGCACAATACTGTGCAATTGAAAAGACTTGCTATTGCACAATACTTAATATAATAATTTTAGATCCTGATTTGGACCAACTTGAAAACTGGGCCCATAATTAAAAATCTAAGTACATGTTTAGATTCAGCATATCAAAGAGGCCCAAGAATTCAATTTTTGTTAAAATCAAACTTAGTTTAATTTTGGACCCTTTGGACTTTAATGTAGAATTTGAAATTTGAAAACAGGACCAAAAATGAAGAATCTACATACACAGTTAGATTTGGCATATCAAAGAACCCCAAGGATTCAATTTTTGATGAAATCAAACAAAGTTTAATTTTGGACCCTTTGGACCTTAATGTAGACCAATTTGAAAACTGGACCAAAAAAACTTCAATAATCAAGAATCTAAGTACATTTTTAGATTCAACATATCAAAGAACCCAACCGATTCATTTTTTGTCAAAATCAAACTAAGTTTAATTTTGGACCCTTTGGACCTTAATGTAGACCAATTTGAAAACGGGACCAAAAGTTGAGAATCTACATATACAGTTAGATTCGGCATATCAAAGAACCCCAATTATTCAATTTTGATGAAATCAAACAAAGTTTAATTTTGGACCCTTTGGGCCCCTTTTTCCTAAACTGTTGGGACCAAAACTCCCAAAATCAATACCAACCTTCCTTTTATGGTCATAAGCCTTGTGTTTAAATTTCATAGATTTGTATTTACTTATACTAACATTATAGTGCGAAAACCAAGAAAAATGCTTATTTGGGTCCCTTTTTGGCCCCTAATTCCTAATCTGTTGGGTCCTAAACTCCCAAAATAAATACCAACCTTCCTTTTGTGGTCATAAACATTGTGTTTAAATTTCATAGATTTCCATTTACTTAACCTAAGGTTATTGTGCAAAAACCAAGAAAAATGCTTATTTGGGCCCTTTATTGGCCCCTTATTCCTAAACTATTGAAACCAAAACTCCCAAAATCAATCCCAATCTTTCTTTTGTGGTCATAAACCTTGTGTCAAAATTTCATAGATTTCTATTAACTTAAACTAAAGTTATGGTGCGAAAACCAAGAAAATGCTTATTTGGGCCCTTTTTGGCCCCTTATTCCTAAAATGTTGGGACCAAAACTCCCAAAATCAATACCAACCTTCCTTTTATGGTCATAAACCTTGTCTTAAAATTTCATAGATTTCTATTCACTTTTACTAAAGTTAGAGTGCGAAAACTAAAAGTATTCGGACGACGGACGACGACGACGACGACGACGACGACGACGACGACGCAGACGCCAACGTGATAGCAATATACGACGAAAATTTTTTCAAAATTTGCGGTCGTATAAAAACTGCAAAATTTTGTTAAAATACTAATTTTGTGGCAGCAACCCAACAATGGGTTGTTCGATTCGTCTGAAAATTTCAGGGCTGATAGATTTGACAAATTAATCAATTTCACCCCATGTCAGATTTGCTCTAAAAGCTTTAGTTTTTGAGATATAAGCCAAAAACTGCATTTGACACCTATGTTCTACTTTTAGTCATGGTGGCCATGTTTGTCAATGGATAAAAACTTCGGATACAATTTATAAAATAGATACCCTAAGGAACATTTATTTAAAGTTTGAAGGTATTTGACCCAGTAGTTTCAGAGGAGATGATTTTTGAAATATTTTACGAGGATAGAGGACGACAGACGCCAAGTGATGGGCCCCGGTGAGCTAAAAAAGGCAACTTAAAACTTACACTCATGGAGGTTTTTTTATGTTTTATGTTAATGGACAGACTGCAAGAAGGGTTGGCACTGAAAGAAGAAGTTATCTGGGAATTACCAAGTTAGGTGATTTCTTTTTATCCTTATGTTTAATTGGAAGTAAAAGATACCATGTTTGTTGGTAAGTAGTATCATACGATAATTTGTTTAAGAAAGATACCTGTGGGAGGATTAGCTTTGGAATTATGAGGATTGACTATATAAGTATAAAGAGTGAAAATCAAAGCTCACACTGATCAATCAGGTGAACTATAAAGCATTTTTGAATTTACCTGAATAAATTAGATGCAGACTTCATTGTAGTTGCAACCTGACCTTTAGTCACAGGAATACTCTTAGTAGACTTTGATGAACTATCAAGCAGATCTGTGGGAACATGAGTACTTTTAGTATTTTCTGCAGCTTTTTTATTCCTAGGTCCTCTGTCATTCAAATTCTGAGCACCTTGTCCTGACTTTTGTTGTGTACACTGATGAGAGTTCTGAGCATTTTGCCCTGACTTTTGTTGTGTACTTTGCTTGACACATTGGGCACCTTGTCCTGACTTTTGTTGTGCATTCTGATTTAAGTTCTGGACACTTTGTCCTGACTTTTGCTGTGTATTCTGGATCTTTTTATCCTCAATCATTAAATCTCTAAATGACTTTGCTACTTTACCAACTTCACCCCTTAAAACAATGTAAATACAAAATGAGCTAGAATGAAAGTTCTTGTATTTGTACAGAACAAGATCTTTTGAGATCTTGTGTTTAACCAGAAAGTACAGAAAGGATGAATTTGGAGGCAATGGAGAAGAATATTCAACGTTAACATCTGTTATAACAAATTTTACAAATCATATTCAAAATTCCTGGAACCAATAGTTTTACCATAATGTTAACCCTTTCCTTCATAGATTTTTTTTTTAAAAACTTGATTCACATACGATTTGTTCAATAAAAAAAAATCATGAGGTTTAAAGTATTAAAGCATTGTGAAAAAGAATATTTCATTAATGAAATTCCAGTCCCATCTTCTCATGAATATCCTTTTTATATTAGATACAAATTTTATTAAGTCTGATAAAGTTTTTTGGTAGGTAAGACGTTTCAACTGAGGCACTACACAGGCGTCAAAAGGCCTCATTATGGAGGAAAGGGTTAATGTCCTTCCTTGAAACAATATTATTTGTAAATCTCAAATAGTTTGGTATGAATGAGTTAAACTGTTTCTCCCAAGTTAAATTAGTGTAAGTAATCTCATTGAATAATACGTTCTTACTGTGATGTAATAAAATAAGCATTGTAACATAGGAAATGTATTTGGAAAGTGCACAAATTTGTAATTTGTTTATTACTGACATACCATGGACAAGCTGCTTTGACTGGCTCAGATTCTATATTGTTATTTTGACTGGTATCTTCTGTGCTTTGTCCTTTTTGTGCAGGTGCTGATTTAGCTTGTTGTTTCTTTACATCCTTCCAGGAGAATCTCTTCGGTGACGGACTGTAATGATATAGCAATAAAAAAAATATGAAAAGATAAAAAGAAAAAAAAGAAAAATCATTTGTTTTGTTTGTTTGGTTTAACACAATCTTGTAAATATTTGTTAATGCTATGGTAGTGTTTTCATTGGAAATTGACAAAACTAGCTATCATTGAGATGAACCGACTGATCACTATAGGGCGACGGACGGACGGACCGACTGATCACTATAGGGCGACGGACGGACGGACAGACTGATCACTATAGGGCGACCCGCCTAAAGGCGGGGCCCGAATGTGTTACACTATTGAAAGCTATTATGTAGTTATTCACAATCTTTATCACATCTTCGAGGTTTATACAAGTTCCTTTTTTCTTAAATGACCATTATCATTTTACCATATATGTACTATACTTCAGAAGTCTGTTTGGTAAGATACTTCAATAGCACCATGTTGAATGGTCAATCTGGTCTGAACAGTTCTGATATAGAATGAATTCATTTCTAAAATTAGGAATGGCTTTGAAGTTTCATTTGTTTATTTTAGATTCCAATAATAGCTCTAACCTTGTAGATTTTGTATGATCTTTATCTTCTTCCTCCATGATCTGTCTCAAGTCTGAACCTTGGACTTTTGTTTCAGTAAATGACTGTGGAGATTTAGGCCACACAGGTCCAGGGGATGGACTTAATGGAGTTGGACCCCATTTTGATCCTCCTGGAGGTATTGTGATAGACACAGGAGAAGACTTGTCTCTGTTGGTTCTGTCTTCCATTGTTATATCCTAAAACAATAAGACAACATTAAGAACTTTTGTATATATCAACAAATTTTTTAATTAACAGATGAATTGAGATTTCTACACAAACCTGAAACTGACAACTAATATGTCTTCGGTGATTGTTTGAAGTTAAGGACTGGCTTTAACTTTGGACATTTTCCAAATAAGTTTTTAAGTTTGTATTATTATGGTTATGTCTGTTTGTTTACAGAAATTTAAATTAACAAGGCCATGAATAACCTCCAAGTGGAGAGTTGTCACATTTCAATCAAACAGCATATTCTTATTTAATTATAAATAATACTAATAAATGTATGTATACAAGCATACCTTGAATACAGGTTCTGTTGGACTAGATACTGTATCCAACTCTGTTATTTCATCATCTGACTTGACACTGATATCTGAACTTATAGAAATCTGTCGTTGTCTGAGTGAGCCAGACTTATCTACCTCCTCCGACATACTCTTATTTCTACTCCTCCTCTTCTTAGATTTACTCTTCCTGGTTGGTGTTTCAAAGTTGTCTTCCATCTTAGGGCCCTGTGCTATTTCCTCTAAGTATGCTTTATCAGGACCTTCATCCCAAGGGGTGATAATTCTCCTACACATAACGGGCACCTGTTCTCTGTAGTAAGACATCAGGTCTCCTATCACTTCATCGCTCAGGATATCTAAATACCTGGAAATTAATATGATAAGTAAATGATTAATCAAATTAGTTGCAGTGGTATTTTTGCAAGTAGAAAACTTGAAGTCATTTCAAAACATTAACGAAAACTGAAGAATTAACATGATGACGAAACTCTAACAATGTTATTGATGTGATAATTCATAATTTTATCACAGAATATTTTATTCCCAGTAAAAACTATTTTAAATAAAGTCAACCAAGCTACAAAATATATTTCTAGATAGTTACAAACCTTCCTTCCATCAATGCAGCTAAATTAATATGAATATACTGTTGACATGTGGACTTGAGTTGTGTAGCGTTGTAGAGACTTGAAAACTCAAGTAATTCTCCTACATTCTTAAAGGTCACTGAAAATATATATAGATAAAAGTTATTTAAATATCTATAAAATAATAGTGAACAGTTCTAGATGTGTTTGCTATATTTTGCAAAAGCTATAACAGTGTCTAATATGTTCACTTCTGAATATGTTCTTAATTTGTAGAATTGATAGTTTTATTCTAATGCTTAGTCTTACTATAGCAAATAGTGAATTTTTCAATACATTCTTAGTCTTAATTGAAATTGTTCCCCATCCTTGACATGTAAGAAATGTTTGCCAACAATTAACAGTAACCAATTGATATTCAACCAGATGTTCTGCAGGGCGCAGCTTTATACGACCCCAGAGGTTGAACCCTAAACGTTGGGGCAAGTATGGACACAACATTCAAGCTGGATTCAGCTCTAAATTTACTTAAACTAAAGTTATAGTGAGAAAACCAAGAAAATGCTTATTTGGGCCCTTTTTGGCCCCTAATTCCTAAAATGTTGGGACCAAAACTCCCAAAATCAATCCCAACCTTCCTTTTGTGGTCATAAACCTTGTGTCAAAATTTCATCGATTTCTATTCACTTTTACTAAAGTTAGAGTTCGAAAACTAAAAGTATTCGGACGACGACGACGCCAACGTGATAGCAATATACGACGAAAAATTAAAATTTTTGCGGTCGTATAAAAATGCTACACTGCAACTTTGCAACAGTTTAAATAGGTTGTTTGTACTTATTGATTAATAAATATACATACCTAGTTGTGAGAGTGATGTTTCACACATTTCTTTCAGTCTGACAACTAACATCTGATCTGCTACCACTAAGATATTACATAACAGCTCTACATTGTCTGTATCTATAAAACAAAAAGTGTTCTTTACAATATGAACAATATTCAATAATGCAAAATGATTGAGAAATGGGTAAAGTAGTTGGACAGGAGTTTTTTCATTACATATAAGACATATGACATAAAGCTTTATTTAGAGTCGGTATATGCAATACAGTTACAAGCATAAGCTATGAAGAGCTTTTAAAACAGACAGAAAATAAGTACAACAAACAAAACATATATATCAAGTCATTGCACACATACAACTAAACATGACAAATGTTTTATATATTTTTTATGACTTTGCATTTAAAAAATTTAACACTTCATAATCTTAGGATCATTGTAACTAAAATAACAAATTTATCCTATGTCATTTAAGAAATGATTGATTTAAAAAAAAATATATATATTTTTAAAAGACACATATATGTATTGTAAAACTAACCTGTGATTACAACAGATTTATCAGTATAGAGATAATCCAGTAATATTTCTAACACTTCCCCCGTCACTGGAAGGTTTAGTGATTTGGTATTAGAAGTCTGAAATTACAAATAAAGTCTACATAAATCATAAAATTGAGAATGGAAATGGGGAATGTGTCAAAGAGACAACAACCCGACCAAATAAAAAACAACAGCAGAGGGTCACCAACAGGTCTTCAATGTAGCGAGAAATTCCCGCACCCGGAGGCGTCCTTCAGCTGGCCCCTAAACAAATATATACTAGTCCAGTGATAATGAACGCCATACTAATTTCCAAATTGTACACAAGAAACTAAAATTAAAATAATACAAGACTAACAAAGGCCAGAGGCTCCTGACTTGGGACAGGCGCAAAAATGCGGCGGGGTTAAACATGTTTGTGAGATCTCAACCCTCCCCCTATACCTCTAACCAATGTAGTAAAGTAAACGCATAACAATACGCATGCATAACAATAAATCATGCATGGCAATATTAGTTGCATTTAATTTTTTATGTTATAAAGCTTGGTTGAATCTTTAGACTTGTATTTCTAAGATGTATTAACATTTCCTTTTAAAGATTTTCCATGTTCATGATATGCATAGTTTCCATAATCAGAAGTAAAAAAAGACAGAATAATATCATTTATTTATGTCAAATTATGATCATGTTCAAGTTTTTAACCTGAATTTTTCAGTAATAATTTTTTTCTTTAATTAGACTGACCTCCACCCATCCACAGCTCAACATACTCTGGAAGTATTCCAGTCTAGCCACTAATATACATTTGTGACACATAAATTCTACACCATCTTCTGATTGAATACACACATCATATAGACCTTTCCTGTAAATTAAAGGTTTATTGGTATTATAGTCAACATGTTATATTTACATATGGCTTTCATATAATTATTTCAATCTATTGCCATTTGGGGGTGGTCTTCCCATTTTCATTTCTCTTTTTTATATAGCACTTATTATATCATATTCTTGTCAATTGAGATAATCTGGTGTCATGTTATTGCAAATCGAACTGTAGCTCTCCAGGTTGTGTGATTTAAATAAGTATTTAGAATATTTGTATCTTACAAAAAATGTTTACTGTTGCTGAAAAAGAACAATCAATTCAAGGAATCTATACAATAACCATAATGTTTTAATGTTATGTCATTATTGATACTTGAATTTTGAGAATTACTTAAAGTGAAAGTGGAAAATGAGTGGAAATCTGATTCCTATAACGTTTAGATTAAATTTGGATGAATGTTCATATTACCTGACTAACGAAATACACTGAAGAAATTTTAGGAATTAAAGTTTGTGGGTGAAACAATTGTCTATTACACTTACTCTCTTTGTCTGTCAAACATAACTGAAGGCTTAGGCAAAAATCTGTTTGGTAATAGATCTATTTTACCTCCTATGCACTTAACAGCTTCTAATCTGGAAAAAAGAAATCAAACATGAAGAAAACATTCTACTTTGTGACAGATAAGACACAATTAAAGCAGATTTAAGATGTGAATGTTTGCTTGAATCTATACACTGTAAATTCAAACATTTGTGTCATGCTTTTATCATTGTGAAAATTAAGAACGAGAAGGTTTTGAAAAAAATAACTCCACTGCAAAATTGATAGCATTATTATTCCTGAAATCACACCATAAATCACACCATAAATCACACCATAAATCACACCATAAATCACACTATAAATCACACCATAAATCACACCATAAATCACACCATAAATCTCTCATTTTAGACCATTGTTAATTAATGAACTGGCAAATGAGTCTCTTCCGTGCATAAAGCTATCTCCTTTTATTCATATCTATCAACTTTTTGAAGTGTCTAATGTATTGTATTTCACTACGTATACATGCACTTTATATACCTTTTAGGTAAACCTTTAATGCCATATTTCTTTGCCAAGTCTTGTAACATCTTGACAGGATTTGTTGACTTTACTTGTTTCTCATCCTTTTTCCCAGCATGCCCTTTCTTTTTCTTCAGTACTTCAAAGGCTGATGTTGTATGTGGAGAAGTAATAACAGCAGTGTCCATAACTTTACCAAGAAAATCGTCCTCAGCTCCATTTTCAACGGATATTTTTGAAAGTTCAAATTTTGCACCAGGGGTTAAAAGGTCACAAGTGTCAGTGTAAATAAATTTGACCAATTGATCAAAGATATCAGGATGAGTCCCCTGTACTGTTATAACAGATGTATCATCATCCTCCATCTTCTTACTCTCAGCCAATAACCTGTGGAAATAATCACATCTACTCAGAAGGATATATTTATGTGCTATCCATGAATGGCCACCAATCTGAAAATATAAAAAAGTTAAGAATATGAATAAAATAGACAAAAAGGCATATGGCTTATAATCTCCATGGAAAGAGGTTTGCAATTACTTATATATGCAACTGCATACCAACTATCAACAAGAGTGCACACGCTGAAATGTCTCGCCTTCTTTACTAATCATTGATATTATGTTGATAGCCCTAAGTATAAAGCTTTATTACAACTGTCTCATAAACTTAACATTAACCAAGATAACTAAACAAAGACCAATGAACCATGAAAATGAGGTCAAGGTCAGATGAACCATGCCAGGCAGACATGTACAGCTAACAATGCTTCTATACAATATATATAGTTGACCTATTACTTATAGTTTAAGAAAAATAGACCAAAACACAGAAAATTAACACTGTGCAATGAACCGTGAAAATGAGGTCATGGTCAAATGAAACCTGCGCTACTGACATAAAGATCATAAAATATTTCCATACACCAAATATAGTTGACCTATGGCATATAGTATTAGATAAATAGACCAAAACTCAAAAACTGAACTTTGACCACTGAACCATGAAAATGAGGTCAAGGTCACATGACATCTGCCCGCTAGACATGTACACCTTACAATCATTCCATACAACAAATATAGTAGACCTATTGCATATAGTATGAAAAAACCAGACCAAAACACAAAAATTTAACTATAACCACTGAACCATGAAAATGAGGTCAAGGTCACATGACATCTGCCCGCTAGACATGTACACCTTACAATCATTCCATACAACAAATACAGTAGACCTATTGCATATAGTATAAAAAAACAGACCAAAACACAAAAATTTAACTATAACCACTGAACCATGATAATGAGGTCAAGGTCAGATGACACCTGCCAGTTGGACATGTACAGTGTACACCTTACAGTCCTTCCATACACCGAATATACAAGCCCTATTGCTTATAGTATCTGAGATACGGACTTGACCACCAAAACTTAACCTTGTTCACTGATCCATGAAATGAGGTCGAGGTCAAGTGAAAACTGTCTGACAGACATGAGGACCTTGCAAGGTACGCACATATCAAATATAGTTATCCTATTACTTATAATAAGAGAGAATTCAACATTACAAAAAATCTGAACTTTTTTTTCAAGTGGTCACTGAACCATGAAAATGAGGTCAAGGACATTGGACATGTGACTGACGGAAACTTCGTAACATGAGGCATCTATATACAAAGTATGAAGCATCCAGGTCTTCCACCTTCTAAAATATAAAGCTTTTAAGAAGTTAGCTAACACCGCCGCCGCCGCCGCCGGATCACTATCCCTATGTCGAGTTTTCTGCAACAAAAGTTGCAGGCTCGACAAAAACTTACTTTGAAAGATTCATCTAAAACTGACCTTCTCACAAACTTTAACATGTAAACTACACAAATGTTTTAGTCAAAATATCATGATTCCTCCTCAGAAATAAGATGTGCCAAATTCTGTTACAACTGTAAACATCATTGATCAAGCACTAGTGATTCCCCTTAAACCTGCCTAATCACAAACTAATATTTGTTATTCTAATGCAATTAGTTTGTATCAATGGTTCTGATTGGATGACAGTTAGCGTAAAATTCTCTATCTCCTTGTCTGTAACTAAGGTAGCCTACATTTTGAATTGCTGAATGAATTGACATGTTATTTCTACAATAATAAGCCATTAAACTCACATGTTGCACCTAAAAATCCTCTTTTTATCAAATTTTATTACATTCTGAAGTGGCACAGAAGCCAGAAAAAGCCCGGTGTTTATGTTTGACGCCTGAAGCATACCTACGACGTCATCTAGTGTTGGGACCAAAGAAGATAACATCTTTTCGCGGAATTTTCTTTAATGAAGATTTTACACTGATATAATGATTGAAATTTAATTATGAACTTGTTTTGCATTAGAATAGAGATAACTGTATTGTATTTGAAGCTTTTCAGACGTCCATCGGTAGTTTTACTGTCGCAAATATCAGTTTACCTGTCTCTGCTACGCGTCGCCAGGTAAACTAAATTTGTGACAGTAAAACTACCGATGGACGTCCTTAAAGCTTCAAATACAATACAGTTATCTCTTAATTCTATTATACTCTAACTTGCAATTACAAATTACCTTAATAATCACATCATGAATCATATCAAATTCATCAGCTTCTTCCATTATTTGTTCACAGTCTTCTATCATACTAGAGGGACTTATTGATGGTACATCCGTTACACTAAAATAAATAACAAATAATTTATCTAAGTGTGAACATCTATTATAATAAAGAACAGTGCTTCAATATCCCTTGTTGATGAACATATTTTATTTCACTCCAATTTTTTTTTATACTTAAATAAATATCCTACAAAAAAATAGAAAAAATATCCTACAAAAAATGAAGGCAGGAAACACAATTCAATTTTCCATAGAATTTATACTTCAAAGGGACATTACTCCTGTAATAAAAAATTGATTACTTTAGATTTTTTAATAGTCCACCAAGATATAGCTGATATTAGCATTTGATTTATTTATATCAATTTCATTATAATTTGGCAAGAATTGTATGGGTTATTGCTCTAATTGGGACCCTTTATATCTTGCTGTTTGGTGAGAGCCAAGGCTCCGTGTTGAAGGCTGTACTTTGAGCTATAGTGCTAACTTTTTATAAATTGTGACTTGAATCTAGAGTTGTGTCATTGGCACTCATACCACATCTTCTTATTTAAAATATATAAGGTCAGACAGATGGAACCAAGACTTGAATTTGGAGGCATAATTCCTCTACAAAATAGTAGATCAGACTGTTAGAAGTGCTCTATGATATACAGATGGATGCCCTGTATATTGTTGTAGAAGAAGATAATTAAAAGTTAAAGATATAATAACATGAATGAAAGAAAGAGAAAAGGAAATCATATCATAATTTAATAAGGTCCCTCAAAGATATAATTACATAAACAAATTTTTGGACATTACCCAAACCATGCTTTTAATCATTTGTTTTACTCACCAGAGATTAGGTTTTGACTGTAGCACAGTAAAGTTTCTTCCCTTTCTGTCACAGAATATTTGTGTAGCTCTATGTATGTTAGGGAGCCTTCTCAACAACACATCTTCTATCTCATCTTTAAGTAGCAAATCAATTAATCTCATCTTACCAAAATCATCATCTCCAGTTGCTGTACAATGAAAATAGAACAAAATTAGAGAAGATAAGAAATAAATCTACAGGCTTTTGGGATAATTTTTACTGAAATCATTTTTTTTAAGTAGTATGAAAACTAGAGGCTCTTAAGAGCCTGTGTCACTCACCTTGGTCTATGTGCATACATGTATTAAACAAAGGACACATATCAGATGGATTCATGACAAAATTGTGTTTTGATGATGGTGATGTGTTTGTAGATCTTACTTTATACTGAACATTCTTGCTACTTACAATTTTCTCTATCTATAATTAACTTGGCCCTTTAGTTACAGAGGAAAATATTTTGTAAAAATTTACAAAAATTTACCAAATTAATGAAAATTGTTAAAAATTGACTATAAAGGGCAATAGCTCCTTAAGGGGTCAACTGAACATTTTGGTCATGTTGACTTATTTGTAGATCTTACTTTGCTTAACATTAATGCTGTTTACAGTTTATCTCTATCTATAATAGTATTCAAGATAATAACCAAAAACGACAAAATTTTCTTAAAATTACCAATTC
Source organism: Mytilus galloprovincialis (assembly GCF_965363235.1). Taxonomy (NCBI): domain Eukaryota; kingdom Metazoa; phylum Mollusca; class Bivalvia; order Mytilida; family Mytilidae; genus Mytilus; species Mytilus galloprovincialis. The sequence continues at coordinate 70,281,943 of NC_134847.1, forward strand.
AGGGGCAGCAACCCAACAACTGGTTGTCCGATTCATCTGAAATTTAAGAGCAGATAGATCTTCACTTGGTAAACAATTCTGCCCCCTGCCAGATTTGCTTTAAATGCTTTGGTTTCACAGTTATAAGCCAAAATTTACATTTTACCCCTACTTTCTATTTTCAGCCATGGCAGCCATATTGGTTGGTTGGCCGGGTCACCGGACACATTTTTTAAACTAGATACCCCAATGATGATTGTGGCCAAGTTTGGTTAAATTTGGCCCAATAGTTTCAGAGGAGAAGATTTTTGTAAAACTTAACGATGATGACAACGGACAACGACGACGACGGGTGATGCTAACAAAAGAAATTAACAACTAGAAGTGAATTCATGTATGCTTGGTATATAACAGCTAAGACACAGTTTGTAAATCTCAAAATTTTTCCAGTTGTTTGCAGCTGTAAATACTTCAATAATATTTTCCAATACTGAAATTTTTCATGTTTTCTTTAAAGTTGAGAATGGAAATGGGGAATATGTCAAAGAGACGACAAGCGATTAAAAAGCAGATAACAGCCAAAGGCTTAAACCATTGTGGTGACGTCAGCCTATTCATTTACCGTGGATTCTTTTTCTAGAATCAACGCTTCCTAAATCCGTCGCTGAAATGGACTCACCATATTATATTCTATTGTTTCCTTTGTGTGCCTAATATCATTAAGTTTGAATTGACTAATTTCCTGATTTCTGTTCACTAATGGAATTATTTTTAAAAACTTACCTTTAATTTTTGTAATTTCTATATACCTTCACTGGGAATCGAACCCGTCCATAAATTTTGTAACTTGTTACTGACATTAACATATCGACGAAACCTCTGGGCTACCAATCGGTTACGATTTAAAAGTCTATTTTATATATATAAATGAATATATGATATACATCGGTACAACGGACACACATGGCTTGTACCTTTATATATACATAATAGGTAATCGTATGGTATGAGTTGGTAGCCACGAGGTTTCGTAGTTAAGATAAATGAGTTAAAGCTGAGGACTTGTCTGTTTAGGTTCGAATCCCTGAATTCTCTTTGTTGTTCCAATAGTCTAGATTTCCAGTTTTTGTTCTTGTTTTGAATGTTATTGTGGATATTTTGTGTAAAAAAGCGATTTTGGTCGTTTATTATCGGATAATGGTTGGCTATTCCATATATTTGAAACAAAACAAAAATGGATTGCATGATATTGGTCCATTTCTGTTTAATAAATTAATATTATATGATTTCATCTGTTTTACTACATAATTTTACAAATTTTAATTCGCAAATTCCTATGCTGGAAAATCGTGATATGTCTTGAATTAGGCTTATTGCTAGAAATTTCGAAAACATACTTATTATATGCACTATATATAATGTTTTTTGTCGGGTTGTTGTCCCTTTGACACATTCTTCATTTCCATTAAGATCAATTCAAATAGAAATAAGTTCGAATATATCTTATTTTGTAAAAACAGATAACATTCGGATGACTGATGATATGAAGATCTTTAAGGGCAGACGTGTTGTGTTATAATATATTTGTTTTTTTTTTTAACCATTTAATTGCGATATCTTATTTATTGTACTGGATCATTTGACACAATATCATGGTTAATTAAACTCACTTACCTTCTAATTAAGAATAGGCGTTAATTTTCAAAAGACATTATCACAATAGTTTAAGTGATAGATACAATGGATAAGCGTTGATTCATGAAAAACAAACCATTCGCCCTGCGGGCTCATGGTTTCTTTTTCAAGAATCAACGCTTATCCATTGTATCTATATCACCATCAATGTGTCTTCAACACAGCGAGAAAATCCTGCAGTTCAGTGAAACTAGTTCACTTTCTTTGTTATTTTAACAGGTTATTGAAGAAAAATAAAAAATTAAGTAAAATAGAGTAGTTATACAAAATTAAAAAGAATGACCATACAATAACTAATATTTAAATTTTAGTTTTTAGCTGAAACATTTGATCTGCGAATTGAAATTTTGGTTAAATATGTTATATAGTCTACCATTAATTGAGTTCTGACGAACAATATCTTTGGGTGAAGACTTCTTAGGATTGATGGTACCAATAAATGCTTCTCCATTATCTGTTACTATGGATACTGAATTTAAACTGAGGCAGACATCTTGAACAATAATTTGTCTCCTAATGGCCCATCTACATCTTTTAAGGACTGGACTGCTGGTCCTCCATATAAATATCTACAAAATATTGGTTTTGATAGAGCACTATTTTATGTATGATTTTTTTCATTATTGCGAACCCAATTGTACTTTTCCATAGATTCACCTGATAGTTACCTGTCCATTTAAACTTTAGGCAGTTATATTGTCCCATTGAACAAATACAATAGGTATTGTTCTCTGTGTAGTTTATTCACTCAGACCTTTAAATTTCTTGTAAGAGAAATTTACAAATAAATGAATCTACAGGAAGTTCAATAAGTATCTTAGAACTAAGTACGTTCATATTCATTAGTCATGACATATATGATACAGTCATATACTTTTGGTTATATTTTGTTGTGTTCAATTGGCTGGCTCTTACACTTAATGTACACAATTGGCTGGCTCTTACACTTGATGCACACAATTGGCTGGCTCTTACACTTAATGTACACAATTGGCTGGCTCTTACACTTAATGTACACAATTAAAGCCAATGAAGGATAATCTTTATCTAATTCATCCCTGAAATATTTGCCACTGGAATTGAGCAACCAACAATCAATCAATCAATACATAATCATTTAGTACTGGTGGCCATTAAAAATTCTAAAATAAAATAGTAGGTCATATAAAATTAGTATTAAATCCATGTTCACAAATCAAGAGAACCATAATGAATATTGATTCTGTACCTTTCCAGGAAGACTATGTTGTAAGAGTATGGTGAGTTCTGTGCCTCCTTTCTCCCTCAGTACATCCATATCAGTGTTATGGTCAAGGTTACCTCCAGATACACTCATTTTTACTATATCTTGCCATCTGAAATGGAAACGTTTTTTTTAACTATTTGCCAATTTCTTATTCAATGGGTCTAAAATAACAACCATTTAAATTTGAGTTCAAAACACTATTCATTTCTATTCAATGTTAACTGAGGACACCACAATCAAAAGATCTGTCAATTATAAAATGTAAATTGAATTAAGCTTGTCATAACTTTGAAATGTAACATATAATACTATTAAAATTCACTATGAAGGAAGGCAATAATGTTCAAGTTATTTCATTTGTAGTAAATTACACATGATGGGTGCCACATGTGGAGCATATTATGCTTACCCTTATGGATCATCCCTGATTTTTGCTTTGGATTGCTGTCGCTCAATCTTTAGTTTTCAATGTTTTGTAGTCTGTTGGTTGTTTTTTTGGTCTTTTTTGTTTTTACCATGGAATTGTCAGTGTCTTGGACATATAAGTTTAAATATCGCTTTGGCATCTTTTGCCTCTTTTTGCATGTCCTTGTATGATACCGTGTGCATGTGCATTTATGTCTTTTTTTAGTTTTACACTATTATATTAATTTTATGAAAAGACTATTCAATTTCAACAAACTCCCTGTAAGGCATACAATTCACATACTGTGGATTCATCTATTTTCGTGGGTACCATGCAAAACTTACATGTTCCTGGATATCCAATTTTGTGGTTTTGACAAAGTCTGCATTTAAGCCTAAAGAAAATTGCTATTCGTTGAACATTGAATTTCGTGGTTCACCTGTACCCACAAAAGCCACGAAAATTGGTATCAAACATAATAATGAATTCATAGTAGTTATAACCTCCTTTCTTCATAATGATATTACTTTTTTCAAAAAGATAATACTTTCTCTGTCAAATTTTTACAACAAACTGTGGATTCATTTATATATGTTGGATACTAAAATTTTGTGGATTTCGTGGGTACAAGGAAACCACAAATTATGATGTTCAAGGAATTACAAATTGTTTACAGGAATGTATGCAGACTTTGCCAAAACCACGAAATTAAATATCAATGAATATGCAAGTTTTCCTTAATCCATGAAAATTGACACCCACGAAAATAAATGAGTTCACAGTAACAGAAAATGAATTACTTACTTTGAAGCTATTTTCCTACACTGGTATTCATGTAGTACATAGATGTCTCCTTGAGATGTCAGGCAGACGACAGCTGCGTCAGAACATTCCACCTTCTCAAAGAAAATGTCCTTCTGATTTAGTGCTGACACCTGTCTTAAAGGACAAAATCTGTCTTGACTCTTTGGATGACCTGTGAAAATAGATATTATATATATATTAATAATCTTAACCCTTTCATTGGATACTAAATGGTAACTGACTTGAATTTGGAATTACATTTTCTGACAATGGAGTTTTCTTTGGCAAAGAAATAATAAGTTTCCACCTCATTTCATTTTAGAATAGGGATGAACCCACCTTTTGAATGTATGCATAGGCTGTAGATTTAAATTTTCTTGGTGTATAAATATCTTTGTTTTAGGATTGTAGGTATCTGATATTCATTTTTAAACTTGTGCTGAGAGGCCTATTTTGAAGTTTAAATCTTTTCCTGTTTCTGTTTTAAAAATTTTAAAATGATTATTTTAGGCATGAACAAACCAATCTAATATTTTTTTTTATGAATGAGTTACACAGGTTGAACCAAGTTCAATAGACGTATACAATGTTGTTGAACAATATTTTCTTACCATGAAATAATAGCATAAGTATTGTGACGTGTTTATAGGAAAATGCAGGAATTGTGTAAGTCGTTGATTGACAAACAATGTTAAATTTTGTATTAAAAAGTTAAGCCTATGGTTTTACAACACAACTACATGTATTAACATGAAACAAATCACAACTTTAATGCAATATGATATTTAGACCTTGTTTCAAATTTGTAGTTTTTGTAGGCATTGCATTTGTTGATTACCAGTCACCTGGGAGGTAACAAAGATAATTTGATCAATATTAAAATTTATTGAAACACAAATTATAACATGTTTCTTCTCTGTAAAATGACTTCTTTTTTTCTGTTTAATACCCTTCCTTCTTAATTAAAATTATTCTTAAATAGGATATAAAACTAGCTATACAGTTTTGTTTCCAAGCTTTAACATGTGTAACAAACCTAGCTGTCCAGCATTCAGTCCACACGTAAACACAGCATGGTTAGTATACACAACAGAATGGAACCTTCCGGCACATATCCCTTTGATCTGTTTCCCTTTTAGTACCTTACCATTTATCTAGAATAAAAACAATGTTCTTATTGACAAAACTTAACAACAATAAAATCTTAAAATGTTCTTTCCATCTGGAAACAATATAGTTTAAAGGCGTTACTGCAAACAGTTTTTTTTTTTATTGCAATTAAACTAAGAATGCATACAGAATTGAGAAATATTATTGCATATAATTATGCAACGTTTTTCTACTTATTATTTTTTTTTTAAAGAAATGCAAAATTACAAGTAAAAGCAACAAGTCAGTATATAATGATGTTAAACTATGTACTGAGATATCTAAATTATATCTGAATAGTCTTATATAATACTGTTAGGCATCCATGCAAAGACTTCAATGCAAAATACACTTAGCAGTGTGAATAAATTGTGAATTTTTTTTTTATAAACTATACTTGAGAACTTGATAAGGTTTTATAAAAATCTTGACAACATGTTTAATGGTTCAGAATACTTTAGAGTGTACTAACAACATTTCTTACAATTCAAATCTATACTTACAGGTTTAGGCAATAAAGATTTTTTAACTGTTTGTCCTAACTGATGGCTTTCATTTAATCCACAGGAATATACAATTCCACTGTAAATATATGCATAAAATTAAAATCAAAATCTGCATACAATTTCAATTTTCACACTAGTTTTTACATTGTGTATTCAGAAGTTATTTTGTGTATTTATTATTGATATTCTTGAAGAATGGACAAAAATGTGAGACTTATCATTACAATTTCAGGAAATCTACGTACAGATATCAGAATGCTAGTTTTTATAATTGTGATAATCACCAAGATGCATTATTCACATTTATAAAAACCTTGCAACAATTTTTAAATTTATAATATTAACCAAATAAACAATTTTATAACTGAAATGTTTCTGTAATATTTGTTTTCTACATATTAACTTTTTAATACTTTTGTTTTTAAGAACACAAAACTTATTTCATAAAAGAATGTCACTTGAACTATCTCCTTTCTATCTATGCCTTCAAAAATGTTTTAAAAGCATATTCAATTAAGAGTAAGTTCAGATTAAACCATTATCAGTATAGCCAGTGTTATCAGTACTTAATAGTTCATTTTATTGGGGATACAGTAATATTTCTTTAATATTTGATGATCAGTTTAATTAATGTTTGATATTGGGGTAAACTTACTATGTGTGACAAAAATATTTTGTTGGGACAAACAGACAAATGGACAGACTAATGGCAAAGGTGATTACAATATAGCTTATGCTCCTAAACTAAGTGTTTAATTTGTGTTGTTTTTTTCATAGGCCTGTGAAATATTCAGGTTTTCTGAGCTTTAGTTGATTTCCAAAATTGCTATAAAACCAATTACCTTTCAACAAGAATTAAGGTATGATCTCTTGCTGCTGCTATTTGTATACAGACTTCATTGTTTAAAGATTCCACCTGTCTTGGGACCTACAAAGTAAAGCATATATATGTTAATAGGTATCACAGTTAACCTAAAAGTTGGTCCCATTATTTTCATAATAGATAGTAGAAAGTATTTTAGTATAATAGAACCAATAAGAATCCTTGTGTTCAAACTAGTCATTTATATTTTCTAGATCACGTGTGCGCATGTGCAGAGGTGGGAAATTTAATTATGCATCCTACATTTCTTCAAAAATGCTAAAATTATCATTGATACCTGCATCTTACGCTCATTTCAAGTATTTTGTTGAAGAAATAAGGTGGAAAGAGTAACTTTACTCAGTCGTGCTTAGTAAACATACCCAGATTTTACAATCGTTTATGGTCCATATTTTACCATTGTCAAGTCAACATCTGGGATTAGGAAAATGTGATTTTAAAAACCAAAGTAAAGTTTTGACAAGGTCATTTTGCACAAATATAGAGTCTAATGTAGATATGGCACAATGATGCGCACATTTTGAATGATGCACAGCCAATTAAACAGTTTACTGTACATCCAAACATCAAATTCATATCAAAGTAAAGTTTAAAAACGTTTTTTTTAATTTAATGTGATGTCAATCATTGGGATGGCCATCTGATTACCATAACTGCCTTTTGTGACTTAGTCTTAGGGATTAAAATCAGGATTAGATATAAAATGTCCGGCTGGCTGAAATTTTTTTTGGAAGCCCTGCACGTGAGAGTGGGTGAGATTTCAAATGATGACGCATATTTCTTTAACTTTGAAATATCAAAGAAAAAACATCTTTACACCTTCTGAATATATCTATGAATCTCTCACACAAAAAAATGCCATTCGACAATGATTTGAGTTCATAAAGATTTTAGGATTTTTCAAATATAATGACTGTATGTAATATTCAATAGCTATATATACAAACCAGACAAGTGTGTTCATCTCCATGACCTAGACGACCTCCCTGTCCATGTCCACATGTGTACACTTGTCCAGTGTGTGACAGGAAAACACTGTGGTATTTACACATCACAATCTGTAATACATAATACATTTTACAATGACAAATACTTGGAGAACAAAGGGACTCAAGTATCTATTAATCAGTACAAATAATATCTCATTTTGAATAGAAACTTTAAAAACAAAATCTATAAAATACAAACATATATTTTTAACTTCATACAACAAGGGCACAATCTTTGCTGGAATCTAGGAATGTTACTAAAATCTCAAATAGTCTTCCTTCGTTTAGAATACAAGCTTGAGATGGTGAAAGAATTGACACATGCAACTAGATCAGATCTGAATGTAGCTTGGGAAGTTGGGTAAAATTCTGTCAGCCTTTTTTTTTTCATAATTAAATTTGCAATGATTCTATAATGGAAAAATGTGCAATGGGATAGATTTTGCAAAAATAAAAAAACTTGCATTACAATATTATAGCGTAACTTTTATGAATCATTTCCTGCCATTGTTATCCAATGTTGAATAATTGCAATAATAAATGGATGCAAAACTTTATAAAATTGCAGTATGCATACATCTTTATATTTACTTACATCTTTGACATTAATATCATTTTTAAACATTTCTACTCTCTCTGGGTAAATCCTTCTCTGTTCTGTAGAATGTCCAAGGGTAAAGTTAGTGTTGTCACCCCAAGAATAAACACTGTTAGCATCTACAACAATATATCATTATAGTAAGTATTTGGAATTATCACAACTATTATTTGTCAAATGTTATCCTCAATGTAGAGAAAACAATATGCACAAATGTATATCATGAAACTCTTATTATATTTGATAGGACTTGTAGAAAAATTTATGTTTAAGTGTAATTCAAAACATTTCTCAAGCTACAAGGATATGTAAATTGTCAAAAAAGTATATAAATACTGAAACCCCATTCTGAATAATATTCAGGTAGTTTTATGCTGTGATTGAATGGACTGTAGTTTAAAGAAAATGGCATTGTAAATACATGTGTATATACATGTATGTTCAAAAATATATCTGGCAATTTCTAATACCAATTACAAATGTAGCTCAATGAAAAAATTCATTGTGATTTACATTGTACATGTACATACCTTGATCAGAAAAAGAAACATTGACAGGAACATTTTTCAGGAACAAGTCCAAGGGAGATAATCCTTCATGATCTCTACTATACAAATCACAATTAAACTGAAATTAAAATGAACATGATGTTTTTAATTTAAAAAAACAAAACAAATATCATTATTAAATCCAGCTGTTAACAAACTTTTACCATATTTCTAGTAAACTAAGCTAAATTATACATTTTTCAGTTCTACAAAAAGTGTTATACAATTTCTGGTATAACATGTTTCAAATACTTGAAATGGAGTTGTAAATTTGAATTAAAACATGACATTACATGTACCTGCACAAGTATTCTAGAAGCTGCCAACTATCCATAAAAATCTAAAGTTAAACTATACATTTTTCAGTTTCTTCAAAAAATTGTCAATTTTTACCATTACTTGTTTAAAAATTTTGACATGAAGTTTTTAAATTTAAATTGATGTCATTACCTGGACAAGTAGTCTAAATGCTGCCATTTGTCCATAAAAAGCTGCTCTATGAAGGGCAGTCCACCCAGATTCTACATCTTTAAGGGTGGCATCAGCATTTCTATCAGTCATCAACCATTCAACCACATCACACTTGCCACACGATGCTGCCACATGTAGGGTTGTCCTTCCATATATGTCTGTCATTTGTGTAGAAGCATAACAAAGTTTACAATAAGCTTGAATTTCTTCTAACAACCCTTTTGTTACAGCTGCATTTACTTCTAAGGCATGCCGTTTGGATTTACACTTCAACCCACACTCCATATCTACAGCCTAATGTATGACTTTAATCACAAAAGAGTTACTTCAGTTGACTTAATAGTCGTAAATGTAGATGAAATAATACTGTCTGTCTTGGTTATAAATACTGGTATTAGTCTCACAGATTTGCTAACAAGCAGCACCAATTAACAGCTGGATACCAGCCAAAGACTGGATGCCCACTGTAGGGCAACCATAGTGTCTGTGTTTAAAAAGCCATAATGGTAGGATTAACCTGAAAATAAGAAAATAATAAATATTGAAATTATTATTGTATTTCAATTATTAAAAACTTAAAAAACACAGTACAAATTATAGATTCAAATAAAAATATTTTTATACAAATTACATGTGTACTGTATGGGATACCATTTATTCTCTTGGCCAAGTGCTTTCCAATTATGTGCCATATTCTATATTATATATAATTTACTTGTTCAAGTTAGTAGTCATTCTGTTGGACGCTGCATTGTAAAATTGAGAAAGGAAATGGGGAATGTGTCAAGCGACAACAACCCAACCATAGATTTGAAAACAACCAAAGGCCACCAATGGGTCTTCAATGTAGCGAGAAACTCCAGTACCCGGAGGCTTCCTTCAGCTGGCCCCTTAAAAAATATGTATACTAGTACAGTGTTAATGGACGTCATACTAAACTCCGAATTATAAACAAGAAACTAAAATTAAAATTTCATACAAGACTAACAAAGGCCAGAGGCTCCTGACTTGGGACAGGCACATAATTGCGGTGGGTTAAACATGTTAATGAGATCTCATCTTCATACACTGTTACATTGTCCACCATACAAATGAAGTTTAATGTTTTTATCAAGGCTGTATTGCATCTGTAATAAACTTTGTGTTCCTCCTCATGTTTATGCTAATTTAATTCCTTAAAGATTTGCCTCACACCAGATAAAGCACTGAATCAAATAAAATTGAATATTAAAGCTCAATGTAATAGTTTGTACATTTGAATTCATGGCAGTTTAAGCACACATATAAATAAAACACCACACAAATCAGGTTATTGTTAACCACTGGTAGAAATACTAATTGAACATTCTTGAGATTTGGATCCTTCAAATTTGATGAGTTATGGTTTGAAATTTATTTTATAAATTCAATTAGTGAAGAATCTACATGTACAAAGAACTGGGGAAAAAGAAGATATTTATCTTCATCTCAAATGAAATTATAACTATAATCTAATTTTTAACATGATCATAGAATATTTCTGGGAAATTTTCACCATTCAAAACTGTGAGAATTTGTTTATATATCCTTGTATGCGAACATTTCTTGCTATCATTCAGAGGCGGATCCAGAACCTTGGTGTCTGGGGGAGCACCATGAAACCAAAATTTTAGATTTTTTAGAGATGTATATACGGTATATAAATGTATGCGAGTGTGAGTGTTTTGTTTTTTGGTTGTTGTTTTTTCTAGAAGGGGGGGGGGGGGGGGGGGGTTCAGATCATTGTTTCTATATCTCTATATTTCTAGATCTTTCATTGTTTTACTATTTCACTTTATACTTTCTTTTCCTGCCAATTGATCATTATTATATTTGTCCTCAACATGCATCAAGTATTTGCCACTGGACGTTAAACAACATACAACCAATCGATATTTTCTTCATCACCTCTATATTTTTTTGGTCTTGCTTCCAGACTTACTTGGTATTTGGACTCATGAACTCAACTTTAACAGTCACAATTCAAACAGAACATTGACTTTAACAGTGCTTATTTGTTTTCAAGAGGGGGTTTGCCCAAACCCCCCTAGCTACAGATATGCATCATGTTTTTCCTAAACTGGAGGAAAAAGGGGGGACAAATTGTTGATTTTCCTTGAAAATAAGAGGGAAGGAGATAGGACATTCCATTTAAAAAACAAACGTGTATGGTATTAAAAAATAAATGATTTGATTTGTAGCTGAATAAATTCACAAAAAGACAGTTTTGAAGAGAGAAAAAACACATAAATTCTATAAAAAAAAATGGTATTGTGAGTACTGTATTTTGTAATGAAGAGAAACTAAGTGCCTAAATATAGATGTATACCAACATTATCTACATTAGGGACGACATCAAAAGATCGATGTAGGATAAAAAACTTAAATCAAATAGTTTGGGGGTGGGGGGTTAAAATTCTTTTGTATATCTAAAATCGATTTTTACATATATCCCTATTGGTAAATCAATTTTTTCCCAAATTAAGTTAAGAGGGGGGTGGGGGTGTCAGTGAAAAAACTATGTGAATTGAACTTTTGATGTCGTCCCTTATACCTATTCTTTAAAAACACAGATCAGAAGTTTCACCTGGTAATCGATCTTAATCTGTATTTTATTATAAACCAATAAAAATTCTTACTATTCCAATCAACATGTAAATGTATTTTCCTTAATTTAAGCTTGCAAAGAGACATTAAAAACACACAGGTGTCAATATTTACACACCCATCGATAAGTTGTCATAAATCACGCATGTGGACGATGGCCAGTTTAAGAAGTCAAATCAAGCTGTGAAACTTTTCCGCTCTAGATAAGAAGTTCAGTAGCAATAAAATTATGTCAGAAATTTGTTTATTGGTGACCTGAACTTGGGGGGGGGGGGGGGGGCACGTGCCCCCTGTGCCCCCTGGTAAATCCGCCACTGTCATAGAAAATTTATCATGTTAATGGCAATATTACATATTATTTAGTCTCAAAGATTAAAGAAAAATATCCTCTTAAAGTTCAGCTGAAGAAAAAAAATGGCTTGAACGTTACATGTACTACCACATAACAAGGTAACAATGCAGAAACTTCAATACAGCCTTTCAAGACATCAGCAAATATGAATTAGTCTGACAAGTTAGTCATGTTGGTCATTTAAGTATTACTTGTCACTTTAAACAATGATGCAATGTACTATTTATGAAGACATCAAGACGATTATCACATCCAATGAAGCCTAATTAGTCTTACATGTAAATAAACATAGGATCATTGTAAATGTATGATGCGAGGTTGGTCGAATTATGTTGTTGACATTGGAACAATGAAAAGGAAAACAATGTCAAGTTGTGCAAGGGTAGCTCTATGGGCTTAGTAGAACACTTTTTTTATTTGGGCTAGCAATGATGTTGGATTGTATGTCACTACAAAAACATACTAGTATGATTTCAAGCAGGTGTGTTGTATTCTAAATAGATTCTGCCAGATACACTCAATGAACTGATTATAGCCTTGCAAGTGCCTCGCCACTACATACATGTATATAATATATATACCAATATAATTAAGTTTACCTTTATCGACTATAAAGACATTCAATGAGTTATAAATGAACAAATTTATAGAAGATAATAGCACTATATTCCCGATCATAGTGAGATATGCCAAGAAAATTGCATAACAAGTATGAAACACTGTGTATGTCATTTCTTCAAAAGTTCTTGTGACCTTAACCATGTTAAAATGTTCAAGATATTTTTGTTAATTCAACCAAAGCATTCGAGTTTTGCATTACCTGATCAAGAGGACAGAACATTATTTTCGCAAACAGTGTTGAGGGAGTATGTAAAGTTGGTGTTTATGCTTAGTTTAGACATAATTTTTATATAATTTCTATTTTTTTGACGTGGTGAAATATAAACAGGAAACGACGATACAAAATTATTAACCAAATCAAATCTGGAGAAATGTTCCGGAAATATGTCCGATTCTTAAAAGAGGCCCCTCATGGGGTAGTCCAAGTACAAAAAATGTAGTCACATAATCATTTACGATTTTTTGTTTCAACAAGGACGTATATTAGTTATACGCCCTTGGTTTCAACAAGATAATCAAATGGTCAATATATAGTTCTGTGTTGGATCTGTAATCTGGTAATAAACTTTGTGTTCATATCCTAAAAAATAATGTGATCTTTTACATAAATTCGCCGGGAACTTTGTGAGTATTTTTTTATTTTAATTTCTTTTTGTAGCTGGGTTACTATGTCATGGGCATAGAACCCCACATCTCCTTTTATTCACCATAGACTCATGGGTTCAAAATGCAAAACAAGGTGTTTAGTTTGTTTGAAAAAAATGTAAAGTGACAAAAAATTACTACGTTTTGCAACTTTAGTAGACGTTTTAAACTATTTTAAAAGTGACGCCGCTCACAATATACCCGGCAGAATTCATCATGGACAAACGGGAAATACTCTATATATATGTGAAACAGGAGAAGCGCTTTCTGTGTTTGTTATTATTATATCGAAAGCTAGTTCAAAAAAAGCAGCTAGCTGGGACTATTATACTAATGATATTATAGTAGTGACTATTCAAATTATATCGCAGGAAAATGTTTTAAAAAAAATAAAAAAAGAAGAAAAATACCGAACTAGATCCGAGGAAATTTCGAAACGGAAAATTCCTAAGCAAATTATTTTATGGAAAAATCAAATTATCAAACACCAAAAATAAATGGATCATGTGACAATTGTCATATTCATGACTTGGTTCAGGCATTTTCTGAAGTATAAATGGTGGATTAAACCATACAGTCGCATACAATTCCATTATATTGATAACGATGTGTGAACAAAACAAACACAAAAAGATAGGTAAAAATATCAAAAATAGGGGTGCAGCAGTCAACATTGTGTTCTAATCTTAATCACTATGAAAACAAACAAATATGTACCGAACTGAAAGAAGCTCAAAAAGGTATATAGACGAAGCACATTAGCAAAAAATAAAAGATAAGAATACAAAAATTTACCGGCATAGCACAATGAGACAATGACGGGATGTATAAGTATATAGATCCACGTCATGTAACAAAGAAACACAAAAGGCATGCATATATAGACAAGGACATTAGCAAACTTGAAAGACACGAATGCAACATTTTATATCAGGCGTCAGGTATATTTACAGTGCCTGAGGTGTAATATTTTTGCAACTGCATGCATGCATGTGGTGAACACCTTTTTATGCAGATACTGATACAGATTTATTGTATCTTTTTATAAAACTAAAACTGTTTCAGTGGCTATGCTTATCAGGGTTTTAATGCTTAGTTTTAAATTAAAACCAAGCTCCTGCTCTTTATCCCCTTGTTTTAACTACGGTACATGTATAGTACTGCTTTATTCGCTGATTTATTATGTGTAACTCTTTTAATTTTGATTGAATTATTATTTATCTGTGAAATTTAAGCTGTTTTTACATTTTCCATTTTAATAGTATTTATATATTTTTGTTAAAATGAAACATTCATACTTGTTTTTGTGCTTTATTACAAATGTCTATTATCTGAATTTGCACATAACTTGTCTAAAATTAAAAAAACATCAATTTTCATAACTTATTTCATCGACACAAAGTTGTCTCATGCCAACAAATATTTTTTTTATTTTTTCCCCGGCCGCCTTTTCTTTTCTCCGGGCGCTGTTTTTTCTTCCCCGGGCGCTTTTTCTTTTCCGCGGGTGCTTTTTCTTCACCCGGGCGCTCCCGGGCGCTTTTTAGTATCTTCTGATGAACTTGTTCAGAAAAAGGACCAATCTAATTAAAATATTGACCTCTGATTTCGTTATACATCACGGTACTACATATGAGTCTGTAGTATAACGAAATCAGAGATCAATATGTTAATTAGATTGAAAAAGGACGAGACGTTTTTAGAAATAACCCTGGTTCACCAACTTTCTGAAAAGATTCTGCATGATGACTTATTACAAAGCATGAGTTGCAGCTGCAAGATCTCGAATACCAAGTTGGGAAATATATATTATATATACAGTCAGGAGTCTACTTCGTCAAAATTATCTCCCCATTACGCCAGTTCATTTTCACAATCGTAGAAATGGAAGCCATAATGGATGACGCGCTACCAATATTGCTCTTGGAAACCGATAAATTTATCCACATTGCACCATTACGATTCTTATATGTTAGTTGTATTTTAAAAGACAAATGTATCAACTAGCTAATGAGCATCAGTTAATAATCTTGTCTGCATCGATTCAACTTAAAACTATTGTCTGATCGGTTGTCAGGTGGAATTTTCGAAAATTCATAAACATTTAAAAAAATTCTAATTAAATATTTCGTTGAAGGGCAGACTAGATTTGTTTAGTGTATGAAGACTATAAACCCTAGTAATCACACACAAAACATTAGAATTTTTCGAAGATATGCATTTTCATCATCCAACTTGAAAGACTGTCGTCAAGTACTTTCAGTAAAAAAATAGCTATTCGAACACACCTTCTCTGTTTTTTTGACTCATTAGATAGGTATTTCACTTGACCCATATATTTCATCTTTTAGTACTGTGATTCTTTTGTGTTATAAAGTCAACCTGTAGCTTTAATATATAAAAATGATAGAATCTGAAGCGAGACGATGTATGAAATATTCTTACTTTGTACGATATCAAGACAAAATACTCAACTCAAACACGCCCTAACATAAAAAGGTGCATTCGATTTTCTCTTTTGTTACCCATTTTTGGAATTTTTTCTTCAGTCACATAATGGAAGGGCAGACACGAAAATTACTGAACTAATAGATTGATATGTTTTCCGTCCGTGGTAATTTTTTCATAAAAATCGGAGGTTATGCATTTTCTTCATCCAACTTGAAAGATACCCATGTCGTCGACTTGATATCTAATTGTTCTGCTTAACTATGTACTAGATAAATTGAAAACTTATGCAAATGGTGTTTTTAAAATAAAACACCTCGTAATTGAGAAGAAAACTGCAATTTTGTTTGTTTCTATTAACTTTTAAAAATTTGGTCACTATAGTAAACAATACAGTAAACATTTATCGCCTTCTCTAACAAAGAGCTTCGATTCTTTTGTTCTATTTCAACCTGGTTTCCGACTGTATATACATGCAGGTGAAGTTGGCATATTGCCACTAAAGGGGGTATTTATAATTTCAAAATTAAACTCATATCGTTTGTCATAGATAGAATTAAGAAATAATTCATGGAAGCCATAGATTTGTTGTAAATTTACACATGGCCTGGTCCGTGATATTCGAATTTTATCCTGAGCGTTAGCGAGGGATAAAATTAACGAATATCACGGCCCATGCCATGTGTAAAACAACAAATCTATGGCTTCCATGAATTATTTCGATTCTAAAAGGACAAAGAAGTTCATTCAAATACTGAAGCGAGGATGGAGCTGTTCTTTTTTTACTCCTGGCTAGATAAAGCTGAAATATTTTCATGCATTGATTATTTCGTTAATAACCGCTAGAAAAAATATACTGAATTCTCAAACCCAATACTTGCGATTTTTAATTTACATGTTTTCTCGTAAGCTACCGTCAAAACCAAATTTGACATTTCGTAACGAAGGACTGAGCTGCCATGTTGACTCGCTGAAATCAGTTAATATGCGAAGAATGCAATAGAAAATAAAATAAAACAAAACCTTCCTCAGAATTCCATTTTAATACAATATTATACGAACTTCTATGGTTACAAAAACAAAAAATAATTTTTTTTTTATACTGCAACTTAAATTAGTATATTGATAGCTTTTAAAATCGTAACATAAATATCAAGATAATTTTCATCCTTTAATGAACCCCTGATTTTGGAGAAAGTGTTCCATGATGAAGTTGACTTTGTACAAAATATATATAGCTGTGTTACTATATTTAGGAAATAAACACAACTAGTATATTAATTCTTTTTATTATGCACCCGAATAAGAACAAAAGTTCTTTTATCTTTTGTTTTATTACATTCTAATACAATAAAATCGGCAATGCGTTTGCAAATCATAGGTTCAAATACATGTGGATTTACGCTGAGATTTACGTAGGAGGTATTTATTATGTATATTTCTGAGTTTGCGATAAGTATAAATATATCGCGAATTTTCTCACGGTGTTGTTTACAATGCGAAAGAAGCAAGTCATATTCGGGTGCTGATATGACCGGTCATATCAAATTCGAGTTACAAGTCTGAGGCTGAAAGCCGTGTCTGTTAATTGTTTCTTTAATTTCTTTTTCTCTGGGATATATTCATTAAATCCAATTCGAAAAGTTTGGATTGCAGTTATGGAAAGAACATCATTAATATATCTGAATGTGAAATTAAAGTGATCTGGCTTCTTTGGTCTTCTTGCTTCTAACAAATGTCCGACTCCTATGAAAATAAGAACTTCGCGAGGTCGACAGGGTGAGGCGCGCAGTTCGTTCCATAGGAATTCCGACCATTTGTTGAAAAATACTACCTTCAAATTCAAGAAATATGTTGTCAATAAAAAAAACTCCAGCAAACTGATATTTTTTTCCTCTGTGTATAGCATGTTTTACTTTTTTGTTCACAATTAACAAAATATGCCATATGGTATCCCTTAGTAATAAATTTATAGCATTGTGAATCATTTCTTTAAGTCAATTTTTCAATTTCACAGAATTTCACAAAAAGATCGAGTTCTTAGAATCCTCATATGGTTAATACCACTACGAGAGTAAACAGTTTCACAGCATTTTTGAAGACCCTTTTTCACTGCGGAACGAATCTTCAGTGTCCATCTAATGACAATTCGTTCGTCGAACATGTAGATCAGCTGGCAATCATGATGTATGGTTGTTTGTATGGAATTTTGTGTAGCGGAAAGTGGATGAACCCCATGCGTATTTTAACAAATTTGACTGTTTTTTCCCCGTGTTACGAAAGAAGTTTCTGCCTTTAAGAATGCTTACCCAAAAAAATATTTGCCCCCCGTTTTACTACTATCCAATAGCTATTCATAAGGACAGCGTCTGTAATCCCTAGCCTCTAAAAACTACCAAGACAATTGGTTGGAAAGTGGGTGACCCCAGATCGTATTTTAAAAAGACAAGCATAAACTAGACATGATACAACGCCAGAAGATCAGCAAGGAATGTTAAAAACAGGTACCAATACACACCATCAGTTAAATCCATGCTACACAAACTAAAATGGCCAACACTGGAGGACTGAGAAGAAAGCATGCTAGACTAACCTTCTTATATAAGGAAGTAAACGGGTTGATGCTGGCGACAAACTAATACCAACAGACAAATTATCAAGACATATGAGTGCTCACTCTTTCAAATTACCATCATGCAAGACCAGCACCAGGCCTGAAAGATTAATTCTATCCACGTACACTATGAGATTGGAACACCTTACCTGCCTCAGTGACCACTGCAGAAAGTCTTGACTAGTTCAAGAGCCTACTGCATGCACATTAAATTTCAAGTCCCATGTTTTTATTAGTACCATGTATAAATGCTATGAACAGCTTCATTTTTGTTTAAATTATTTTTGGACTTGTTAAGTTTACAAGCGCACACCAGACAGTGACAGGTTAGTCAACCTAATGACGGTGGTCACTTAGTGGAAGAAGTAGAAGTATATAATTTGGCTTCTTTCAATGTTTCGGACGAATTTTACGGCCTTGAAGAAGGCTTACTCCATGAACTTCCTACTATCATGATGTAGTACTATAATATGATAGCTATTCATTGAAGCAGAGTCTCTAATTCCTAGCCATAAAGAACTACAGAGAAGTGGGTGACCGTGCCAATGAATGATAAATTAATAGAGTTTAACTTTTGTCGTACATAGCAATTTTTTAAGCAGAATGGCATCATTTATGCGGAAACTATCATATTGCACTACAGGAAAATAGAAATATGCTATTTTGCCAGCTTGAATTAAGATGTTTGAATGCCGTTAAAATAGCCACTTCCTAAACTTTATATTCAGGATGAAAACAAATGTTCATGACATCTTTATTGGGTAACTTCTGATTAAGATCATACAGTAATATCCTCTGTCTAACATATTTCTAAATCTGTATCTCATTTTTCGTTTTTATTTTGGTTTTATTTCGGGTCCATTTATGATTATCCTCTATCCTATAACCTAGCCGTGAGTTTCAGACCCTCACAATTTCCCGCCATTAACACCAGGGTTATCTCCCATAGCTTAATCCACATGATGCTGAGAGCGAGTTGTCGAGTGAGTGTGATAACTAACATGACTAATGTGTGGATTACAAGATAGCAAGTGTAATGATCTGTAATGAACTGAAATTGCAGCTGTATTTTCTGACTTTTGTGGATAGGTTCAACATGCGTATTGTGATGACTTTCATTCAGGTACTTGGGGGGAATCAGTTTTTTTGCACTCCCCCTTTTATCTGTTTATTTCCAAAAAAAAACTGTTAAGTTGATTTTTTTCTTTTTTTCTTTTCATTACATTGTCAATAACTATGGATAATAAACTAGCATTTGGTTATAAAAAGTAAACCAGTGTTTTGTTTTATTCCACAATATACAATTACAAAACTGAGGCGGATTTAGTGGTGGGGGGGGGGGAGCTTTTCTGGGAAAAAAAGTGGTTGCTTATATAGGGAATTACTGAAGCATGACCGGAGGTCCCTTTTAGGCAGTCAGTGGGCCCCCACTTATGAAAAATTCAAGACCCACCACTGCAAAATAAGATGTATGTTTGCCAATGAGACAGCACTCCACAATAAATTCTGGATCCACCACTGCAAAATAAGATGTTGTATGTTCACTCCTCAATCATTGTCAATAGACCAAATGACTCCAAAATTATCAACTGTATATCACAGTACAGCCTTCAACAATGAGAAAAGCCCATACAGCATATAAGTCAGGTATAAAAGGCCCTGAAATTTCAAATGTAATACAAAAGAAAAAAGAAAAATAACAGCATATTTTTTTAGTGAATGATAAATATAGATTATTACATTGATACAAGTGGATTATGATTATCTGATTTATGGAGATACTTAAATTATCAAATTTAAAGTCCGAGCCTTGGCGAAGACTTTAAAATTTATAATTTAACTATCGAGATTGGATAAATCCGATAATCCACACGTAACTGTGTAACAATCTGTTTCTCTAATGATTAAAAGATCAATTTTTTTCTTTTTAAAAAAAAATCCCCTTTGAGTTCCTTTCACTTTCCACAAAGTTGTCAATTTCATTTACACCTGTTTTTTTTATCATTTCAGGGAGTTGAGAAAGGTTATGACCCTTTGACTCAGCCAATCATCTTCTGAAATCACCAACAACCACACGTTGATTAAATTTTTTTATACAATGGGTTCGCAAAGGGATATATTTCCATAGAATTGGAGAAACAAATATATTACACAGCAACAAATGACAACCACTGAATTACTTGGAACAGGCACATACAAAATGTGGCTTGGTTAAACTTGTTTACAAGTGCCCAACCCACTCCCTAAACTGGTATAGTGGTGCACTAGTATAACATAAGAACAATCTATAAAAATCATTTGAAATGGATTAACTCATCAGATGGCTAGAAATAGAAATACAATCTAACAAAACTACAGAGTGGATGTGGCAGGGTACTTTTGCATCCAGACCATATGTGAGAATTTTGAGCACACACCAATTCTTCACTAGCACATTACTTTGTAACTGGTATATGACTGGGGTAACCTAGGTTACTGTGACCTACAGTTGTTCTGTGTCATTTGTTCTATTGTAGAGAGTTGTGTCATCAACAATCATAACACATCTTAATTTTATTTATAAACAAGCTAAAATGAACCAAAGTTATTGAAGAAGATCTAATGGATCTATGAAAATTGATATAATTCAAATTATACATAATCACATCACTCTTTCCTGTAAGTTTTTTACAAGCCTATGAATTTCAAACTTGCCTGGCGTTAATCTACATATACGTATAATGTAAAATATGTGAAATATGAGGAACATTAATGTGTTTCTATTTTAAAAAGAGCTCTATATTTAAACAACATTGTACAATTTATTGATATTATAACAATAATTCTTCTTATCGTCTCATCTTTAATTGATATCAAATATCTTCATGTCCTCAACACAATAAAAAGATGAATTTGATATCACTGGTAAATCTGCATCATGAGTCTATAATTGATATTCTAATCCTTTGTATCATTCAAGGTTGGTTTGTCAACCAGAAAGGTGTTGATACTACTGACTGATCTCTATTGTTCGTGGGTCTTGAAATAATGTAGTCGGAATATTTAAAATTGTGATTCACTTACGTCAGCAATATTAAAGGGTAAGTATATATCTATTAGTGTTTTATGAACACTTTTAAATATTAAATTAAGTTGCTGGCTTTTAAAGATAAATTAAGATTCGTTTTTTATTAACAGGCAGTACTTTTTTTTTTATTAAGAATCCCCCAAAAATCCCATTTTTTACTTTTTAAGAATTGTTTTTACTAAGAATTATCTCCCATGTTACATTGTAGCTAAAATTGTAATTTAGATTATTGTAATGTTTTGTTGGTTGTATTTGGCATTAGAAAATAAAAGAACTCGTTGATATTAGTAGATAAATTACAATTTAAATTATTCAGAAAGGTTCAAAACCTTAAACCAAAAGTTATTAAAGGTGGCATTGCCTTAATTGTTGTCAGATTACATGGATTAGTTCATGTCATTTTAAATTGAAAAGGATTAAAACGTTTTTCATCATTCAAAATTTAAACCATGGTTATTTATAACATAGTATGGGTTTGTTGGATAAATAGATGGGTGGTGTTAAACACCAAATAGCAGAAGTATGTTACTGTTACATATATCACAGTGGCGGATCCAGAAATTGTCATATTGGGGAAGGAGGCACTGCCTGATTCAGTCTTGCTTTAGTGATTCCGTGGATAATCAACCAAATCTTCTCACTAAAGGGTGGGGGCTTTGCCACCTGCCAACCCCAAAATCCACCTCTGTATCAGGGTGAAAAACATTTGATGTGATACAAATATACTTTACCATGCTTTTGTCAACATAAATTTGTTCCTCCTTACAGAAACTCCTGGAAACTTTGCTATACCCAATGCTATAAGTATTTTCTGTATTCTTAGATTATTCTTTAATCTGACAGGGATAAATATTATATACCCCTTATTTAGCTCACCTGGCCCAAAGGGCCAACTTAGCTTTTCTCATCACTTGGCGTCTGTCATCCGTCCTTGTCCATCGTCGTCGTCGTTAACTTTTTACATTTTGAACTTCTTCTAGAGAACCGCTGAATGGAATGAAACCAAACATGGCATGAATGTTCCTTATAAGATGTTGACCAAGTGTTGTTACTTTGTAGCCGATCCATCATTCAAGATGGCCGCCAGCGGGGGACTTAGTTTAACATAGGACCCTATGGGAAATGCATACAAATGACTTCTTTTAGAGAACAACTGAATGGAATGAAACCAAACATGGCATGAATGTTCCTTATAAGGTGCTGACCAAGTGTTGTTACTTTGTAGCCCATCCATCATCCAAGATGGCCGCCAGCGGGGGACTTAGTTTAACATTGAACCCAATGGGAAATGCATACAAATGACTTCTTTTAGAGAACCACTGAATGGAATGAAACCAAACTTGGCATGAATGTTCCTTATAAGGTGCTGACCAAGTGTTGTTACTTTGTAGCCCATCCATCATCCAAGATGGCCGCCAGCGGGGGACTTAGTTTAACATTGAACCCAATGGGAAATGCATACAAATGACTTCTTTTAGAGAACCACTGAATGGAATGAAACCAAACTTGGCATGAATGTTCCTTATAAGGTGCTGACCAAGTGTTGAAACTTTGTAGCGGATCCATCATCTAAGATGGCCGCCAGCGGGGGACTTAGTTTAACATTGGACCCTATGGGAAATGCATACAAATGACTTCTTTTAGAGAACAACTGAATGGAATGAAACAAAACATGCCATGAATGTTCCTTATAAGGTGCTGACCAAGTGTTGTTACTTTGTAGCTGATCCATCATCCGAGATGGCCGCCAGTGGGGAACTTAGTTTAACATAGGACCTTATGGGAAATGCATACAAATGACTTCTTTTAGAGAACCACTGAATGGAATTAAACCAAACTTGGCATGAATGTTCCCTATGAGGTGCTGACCAAGTGTTGTTACTTTGTAGCCGATACATCATCCAAGATGGCTGCCAGCGGGGGGCTTAGTTTTACATTGGACCCAATGGGAAATACATACAAATGTCTTCTTTTAGAGAACCACTGAATGGAATGAGGTCAAACATAGCATGAATGTTCCTTATGACATGCTGACCAAGTGTTGTTACTTTGTAGCTGATCCATCATCCAAGATGGCCACCAGCGTGGGACTTAGTTTAACATAGGACCCTATGGGAAATGCATACAAATGACTTCTTTTAGAGAACAACTGAATGGAATGAAACCAAACATGGCATGAATGTTCCTTATAAGGTGCTGACCAAGTGTTGTTACTTTGTAGCCGATCCATCATCCAAGATGGCCTCCAGCGGGGGACTTAGTTTAACATTGAACCCAATGGAAAATGCATACATAAATGACTTCTTTGAGAGAACCACTGAATGGAATGAAACCAAACTTGGCATGAATGTTCCTTATAAGGTGCTGACCAAGTGTTGAAACTTTGTAGCGAATCCATCATCTAAGATGGCCGCCAGCGGGGGACTTAGTTTAACATTGGACCCTATGGGAAATGCATACAAATGACTTCTTTTAGAGAACAACTGAATGGAATGAAACAAAATATGCCATGAATGTTCCTTATAAGGTGCTGACCAAGTGTTGTTACTTTGTAGCTGATCCATCATCCGAGATGGCCGCCAGCGGGGAACTTAGTTTAACATAGGCCCTTATGGGAAATGCATACAAATGACTTCTTTTAGAGAACCACTGAATGGAATTAAACCAAACTTGGCATGAATGTTCCCTATGAGGTGCTGACCAAGTGTTGTTACTTTGTAGCCGATACATCATCCAAGATGGCTGCCAGCGGGGGGCTTAGTTTTACATTGGACCCAATGGGAAATACATACAAATGTCTTCTTTTAGAGAACCACTGAATGGAATGAAACCAAACTTGGCATGAATGTTCCTTATAAGGTGCTGACCAAGTGTTGAAACTTTGTAGCCGATCCATCATCTAAGATGGCCGCCAGCGGGGGACTTAGTTTAACATTGGACCCTATGGGAAATGCATACAAATGACTTCTTTTAGAGAACAACTGAATGGAATGAAACAAAACATGCCATGAATGTTCCTTATAAGGTGCTGACCAAGTGTTGTTACTTTGTAGCTGATCCATCATCCGAGATGGCCGCCAGCGGGGAACTTAGTTTAACATAGGACCCTATGGGAAATGCATACAAATGACTCCTTTTAGAGAACCACTGAATGGAATTAAACCAAACTTGGCATGAATGTTCCCTATGAGGTGCTGACCAAGTGTTGTTACTTTGTAGCCGATACATCATCCAAGATGGCTGCCAGCGGGGGGCTTAGTTTTACATTGGACCCAATGGGAAATACATACAAATGTCTTCTTTTAGAGAACCACTGAATGGAATGAGGTCAAACATAGCATGAATGTTCCTTATGACATGCTGACCAAGTGTTGTTACTTTGTAGCCAATCCATCAATCAAGGTGGCTTCCAGCAGGGGACTTGGTTTAACATAGGACCCTATGGGAAATACATACAAATGTCTTCTTTTAGAGAACCACTGAATAGAATGAAAGTAAACATAGCATAAATGTTCCTTTCTTAATGAGGTGCTGGCCAAGTGTTGTTACTTTGTAGCCAAATTTTTTCTTTTTACAAAATGTATATGAAAAACCCAAGTAGAATCAGGTGAGCGATACAGGCTCTTGAGAGCCTCTAGTTTCCCTCATGAACAAATACTGTAATATTTCTTCCAGTGGAAACAATATGTATAAACATGGAAACAATATTTCACAATGTTTCCTTCATTTGGAATTTATTTTATGAAGGAACTTCTATTTCATGACACATAACACCCATTAAAGTCATATGAAACCAGTGAGTGGTGAAAAATAATGTTTATCTAATTCTTGAACCAATGCATGTATATATCATGAACTTAGAACTCTGTGCACGATTTTGCCATTTTTTACGCCAATATATCGTATAATCGTCAATTTTTTTTCTCTCTGTCTGTTATGATTTAACAAATATGGCTGCTCATTAAATACCGTGTTTTAAAGCCGAAGTTTACCGATTGTCACCTTATAATAAATAAATAACAAAAAGCATGGGTATTGAGCACGTGTTTAACATGTAAAATCAGATAATTGTTTATTTTAATGACAGATCCATGCGTATTGCGATCACCGGATTTTTACGAGGAGGGTTACGCTCAGGTCACTATGCATAGGGAAAATATGTCGGCGAATTGCTTCCTGGAAGCAAGCAATTAAAAATAAATAAACTTCTTCTAAATGTGGACAAATTAAAGAATTTTCCTCAGAAAAAAGTATATGTACATAAGTTGTATAATGAAAACTATCCATTTAGTTATAAAAAACATATGCATGATATTTTTTAATTTGAGGTTTCTTATGACTTTAAGCTCAGACATAATTTTAATGTGCTAGTTTGTACACAGTTTGTAGGACGACATGTCAACTTACCCTGAAACCACATTCTGATTTCGCACCGGCTTGTCTTTTCTCCTACTCCTACATAGTGAATTGTTCTTGACGAAGCAGCTTATAGTATTCTATGTTGTTTCTTTTTTACTATTATTTGTCTGTCTGTCTATTTCATTTTTAGCCATGGCATTGTCAGTTTATTTTCGATTTATGAGTTTGACTGTTCCTCTGGTATCTGTCGCCCCTTTTTTATAACAATGTTTTATCTATTGGTTTTGCCTAGACTGGGAAAAGTACCCACAACCTCTTGCACTTAAATAAGAATGGTGCCATGAGACTATAGACGGTCAGTTGGAATGATAACTAGTAATATACATGAATTATTCATGTGGTTATTTTGTCTCAAATGTTTAGTATGGGTATGAGTATGAGTTTAGTTTTGTATGTTTATATGTACTGGTATTCCATTGATGATTATATTCATGGATTGGATTTTATACTGAATAAGTTTTAGTAAAGTGGTTAGTTAAGTTGTGGGGTAAATAATTCCAGCAAATATTATGATATTGTAATTATTGTATTTATTTATGTTGGCCTGATTTGTGTTGTGTGGCCTGATAGTTGTTTACAGAATAATCTTAGAACTGTGCAGTTTAGAAATCACTGGAACAATTACAGAATAATCCAGAATGATCCTAATAAAAGATGCGTTATATAAACTTCTACATTTTACTAGAAACTTCTGTTGTAACTTTCTAGGATGTTCCATTATAGACAGTTCTAGAATCTTCCATGACAACTATATATATACAGACACTAAAGTTAAACTCTCACTCTTGGACTTAGACTTAGACATCGATAGACATTAGCATTCACAGCATTTGGATTGACACTTTTATTCTACAAACAACATCATACTTGATTGTGACCTTAGTAGTGAACGTAATATTCAGATTGGATTCCGAAAGATATCCGGATACAGATAAAGATAAAAGATTGGACTCATATTTTGACAGTTAAGTTGACAGTAATATTTGTGTAATACTTCTTGTAAACTTTTGTATAATAAATATTGTTAAATTTTATTATTGATTTGTGTCTTTTGTTGGCTACAATTTGAAGGCGATTTCTGGCCGTAACACAAAGCAAATAATAAAATTTTGCAGGTGTTCCTGTGTAAAAGAAACCCTGGATAATAG
Organism: Mytilus galloprovincialis; assembly: GCF_965363235.1. NCBI lineage: Eukaryota > Metazoa > Mollusca > Bivalvia > Mytilida > Mytilidae > Mytilus > Mytilus galloprovincialis. The sequence continues at coordinate 70,309,153 of NC_134847.1, forward strand.
TCAAAGATTTTAAAGCATATTTGAAAGTATTAAGTTGTTAGCCTTACTATTCAAAGAAAGTCAATCCACAATTGATTTTAAATCAAGAGTAAAACTGACAGTGTTATGTCTTGCCTGTAACAAAAATCGTTGTTGCTTTTTCTATAGAGCTGCATAAATATCAGTGCATATCAGTTTGAAGACTATTTTGAAGCCCTTCCTTATCCCTAGGTCATGGTCCAGAGGCTCTCAATCAACAGGCAGTTCTCAATGTTTTCTGCTCAAGTCAGTTAGATAGGCACTATACTTGTGATAGATCAATGATATTTTCTATTAAGTTGCATTACTATTAGAACATAGCCAGTTTATTAAAAGCCCTGTCCCCTGGTTCATGGTCGATAGCTTTTGTATAGCTTCATTGTTGAAGACCATATTATAGTGGCCTATGATTACCTACTACAACATCATTTTAACATTGGAGAAGTTTCTTATTGGCAATCATGCCACATCTTCTAATTATACCCAATTTATGGGCATTATGTTTTCTGGTCTATGTGTTCCCTCTGTTCGTCCGTCTGTTCCGCTTCAGGTTAAAGTTTTTGGTCGAGGTAGTTTTTGATGAAGTTGATGTCCAATCAATGCCAGTTAGAGTTCTTACTCCATTTTCAAGGTCCACAGAACATAGAAAATGAAAGTGTGCATGGGGCATTTGTGTACTAGGGACATTCTTGTTTTTATATTAGCATAATTGTTGCTTACTGATAGTATAACTATACCTTTGACTCTCAATCATCACACTTTTTTAATGGTATATATGCATTTGCTGCTTCTATAGTGGAAACTTTGCCAGATTTGTGACAAAAGTAAAAATAAAAGATTTATGCCTATACTGTATACATTGTGACAGCACAGTTATTCTGACACTTAGCAATATTACCTACCACAGATATATGCTGAAAATGTTTTGTGTAAATTCATAAGCTTTGTTTTCTTTCTTTTAATACTGTAGATGTTTTAGAATATTTATTATGTTCTCTCTCTTTTTCAGTGTTCATTCTTTGAACTGAGAGAAGAAAAGATTTACCTACAGTACATATGTTGCTTATGCTTGTTACAACTGACTGATTGAAACATTAGCATAAGTATTGTAAGTAAATTGTTAAGGAGTAGGTGAAATGTTAATTAGGGTCCCGCCAAAGGCGGTCCCCTATAGTGATCAGTCTGTCCGTCCGTCCGTCCGTCCGTCTGTCTGTCCGTCCGTCTGTCCGTCCGTCCGTCTGTCCGTCCGTCCGTCTGTCCGTCCGTCCGTAACACTTTGTGTCCGCTCCATATCTAGAGAACCATTATGATTTCATACTTTATACTTTACATGTTTATTAACCACCACCAGAGGGCGTGTCATGATGTATGTACAACTTCCTAGGTCAAAGGTCAAGGTCAAAAAACTTTGGTTTCAGTTGACAACCCTGTGTCCTGTGGTGAAGATCGTGTCCGCTCTATATCTTGAGAACCGTTATGATTTCAAAGTTTATACTTGACATGTATATGAACCAACACCAGAGGGTGTGTCATAATTTATGAATGACTGCCTAGGGCATAGTTCAAGGTCAAAAACTTTGGTTTCAGTTGACAACCCCATGTCCTATGGTAAAGATTGTGTCCGCTCTATATCTTGAGAACCGTTATCATTTCAAAGTTTATACTTGACATGTATATAAACCAACACCAAAGGGTGTGTCATAATTTATGTGCAACTTCCTAGGTCAAAGGTCAAGGTCAAAAACTTTGGTTTCAGTTGACCACCCCATGTCCTATGGTAAAGATCGTGTCCGCTCTATATCTTGAGAACCTTTATCATTTCAAAGTTTATACTTGACATGTTTATAAACCAACACCAAAGGGTGTGTCATAATTTATTTACAACTTCATAGGTCAAAGGTCAAGGTCAAAAACTTTGATTTCAGTTGACAAACCCATGTCCTATGGTAAAGATACAATTTTTTAATGCACATTATTCACAGCGGGGCCCACAGAGATGGCTCCCATCTCAATGATATCTAGTATAGTTTTATTACATTTGGCGTAAAAAAGTGATGTTCTACAAAGTGTGTATGAATGTTGCATTAGATATCATGTGCAAAGTCTTTATTGTACGGTCTGTCAAATATATGGAATATTTCATAGATTTTTAGGGAAAAAGAAAGCACAAAATAATTGTTTTTGAAAACTTTTTTTTTTTGGGGGGGGGGGGGGGGGGGGGGTGAGTATTTTCTTAATAACTTTTATCATTCATTGTGTGTTACAAACTCCAAGACTACTTTTATTGTAATGTCTGTTCATTATGTCTGTTCTATAAACTGCATAACATAGTTCATTTGACATTCGACTATTTTCTAATAAAAATCACACCATGTCTAAATTAGGGAGAACAAATTTTGCTATTAACCACAAATAATGGCTATTTGTCGTCAGAACTGTGAATCTACTGAGATGTAGGAGTCCATAATGATGTTATCTCGGCCAAGCATCTTCTTGTAGGTATAAAATGAAGTGGATAGTTAGAATCTTGGGAATAACACCGCATTCAATGAAGATTAGTTTTCTACCGATTTGTCGAAATTTAATTATTGTCGTCCATTATAAATGATTTCATTGACACAATGTTTCTGACTTCTCATTAATGTTATGATCAGATGTCATAACCAAATCATCTTTGATGAATATGTTTGCAAGAGTCTGTTTCCAAATAAATGGTGTCTGTCAGAACCAGTTATATATATAGCACCAAGTTATCTTGTTATCAACACTTGATTCTAATAACAACTAGGTTGCAGGTTTGAAAATTTCATGATAGATAATATTACTTTATAACAATTGTAATTCAGTTAAGCATTTTTTTTTTTAAAGTAAAGATTTTCAATAATCAAGAGTCATTGAAGAATTTGAGGCAAAATTGTTTTACAAAAATATGACTTTTTTATTATTGAATATATTAAAAAAACAAGATCGATGTCGTATGATTGCCAATGAGACAACTCTCAATCGGAGACCAAATTACACAGGAGTTAACAACTATAGGTCACAGAACACAGGGGCAGAGCAATTTTAAAAAGGGGGGTCCAACTCAAGAGAAAGGAGGGATACAAATATATGTTCCACATCAAATGCATTGATCGTCAAAATAAAAGTTGGGGTTCTAACCCCTAGAAACCCCTGGATATGGCACTGGTACAGCCTTAACAATGAGCAAAACCCATACTGCTGCTCAAATAACTTGAAGGTCTATTGATCCTACAAAAGAGATCCATTTATTTGGCCCATTTATGGGCATTATGTTGTCTGGTCTGTGTGTCTGTTTATCTGTCCATTCCTCTGTCCGTCCGTCTGTCCATGGTCTGTCCATATGTTCATTTGTTCGTTTATCCGTCTGTCCAGCTTTAGGTTAAATTTTTGGTCTAGTAGTTGTTGATGAAGTTAAAGTCCAATCAACTTGAAACTTAGTACACATGTTCCCTATAAAAAGATGTTTTTAATTTTAATGCCAAATGAGATATTTTCACGGTCCACTGAACATAGAAAATGATAGGCGGATGTCCCATCCGTGTACTATGGACACATTCTGTTTACTAATGATATTATGTCCATGTTTTGAATAACATGTTTCTGTTTACATGAAATATCCTACAAGAATTTAGTTAAGAGCTTGGACAGATAAGTATTAGTCCGAGAGGAGAGGCCCTTTCAAATGACTCGTTCAAAAGGTAGTTCTAGTTTGAATAATGACTTTCAAATGAAATATAGACCTCTGCCACACTATACAATGCTATGAACAATAGCAAATGATAGGCATATAAATAGCAATTACCAGCAGCCAAGTAACTTACAAAGACATTTATAGGTCTAAAAACAACATACCTATGTTTCATGTGTTTTTCAACCTTTAAAATAATTTCAAATTTACAATGGGCAAATGACATTTGGATAAATTGATAATAAAATTTCAGGATATATATCAGATTATATTTAAAGCAGCTTTTATCATTTAAGTATTAATCAAAATGACACATGACTTTTAAAAGATCTCTACATTATTATTTGTGTCCATGTAGGAACAATTGTATTTTTACTTGAAAACAAAAATTACTTTAAAAAATCCAATCCAGAATAAGCACGATTCAGTAGTCACATGAAACCATATAGATGTGAGCCTTTTTTTTCCTTGTGCAGAATTCTATTCACAACAAATTTAACTTGTAAGTTTAATACCAGGAAAATCAAATTTGAAATTAGGTTGAAAAAAACATGAGCCATTTTTATTATGTTTGTCATGAACAGGATATAATTTGGTTTGGCCTGACATGCTTCTGTTTGGGAAGCATTTGTCTCTAATTGAATTGATTAAAACTTGTAACCAGATTCCTCTTATTCCAGCTGTTAAATTATCAATTTTTACATTACAATGGCTTGTGAAACTTTAATCCTTAATAACAGATTTCAGTTCAGCATTTAATTTACGAGTTTTTGAAACAGATCTACTAAATTCACAAGCTTTGTTATTTATGCATGTGTTACCTTTAACTCAAGAAGTGTTTAGTTTACAAGACAGTGTTGGTTCGATCTTTTTTAAGGAAAACTTGAAAATATATGATGGAGTCTGTGTTTGATTAATTCATTACATTTAAATTTGCAATGATATTCTAGTCAAATAAAAAAGATATTTTACATCAGAAAAAAAATCTTTGTTATTTTCACTCGATCCTCCTGTAATTTGACATACAACAATAGGTGTTGTCAAGACATTGTCAAGGCATTGCATCAGATTAAAGTGAGATAGCATAAACAAAATAAAGGGCTTTACATTTTCTACTTCAGTTTTAATAAAGCAGAAGTGAAAAAAAAGGTTGCTATGAATCAGTTAGTAAATCGACTTTACAGACATAGCCATTCCCTTTTGCCTGAAGCATATTATAAGTGGATAGGAAAATATGATAGATGTGGTTGTTATTGCATCTACTGATTATTGATATAGTTTATTTTATAAACATTGTGAAAATATCATACTCCCTGCATACCATTGTGTATAGTAATTGTTGTGTCAGTTTGTAGCATGCTGATCTAAAACATTAAAAAAAAAAAATTCTTTACTTTGACATGATTTAAAATCAGGATATAAGATTTCAAATTCATTTTGCTCAATCTAAATATTCAAATTCCTCTGTTAGGAATTAGGGAGTTTAATGGATTTAATACATTTCCAGACAAGATAGAATATTTGAGAACAGACTAGATATAAGGACTGTCAAATTTGATATGTATTTATTTAATGAAACAAATATTTTTTATTCAAATTCTTTTTAAAGACACCTGCTTTATTACTTATTGCAATATAGCTGTTTAAGCACCATAAGCTGGTACCAATAAGAAATAAGATTTTTATGAAAATGGAATTTAGAAAAGAGTTTGGTTGCAGTGTTAGTGCAATCTAAAGTTTAAGCTTTTTTTTCGGATCTTTATAATCCTACTGCAGGGAAGGGGCATTTAGTGTTACCCTTGTCCATTAGTATGCCCATCACAGAACACAGATCAGGTTTGAATTTGGGTGGCCTCAATTTTACCATTTTAGAGTTAATGCCCCTTTATAAATGCAAAAAAATGCTGAATTTGTTGTTTCCATTCTGTAACTTGGATTTCCTCTACCAAATGTCATGCAACTTATGCACAATGCTTATGACCTTATAACACAGCTACAGTTTTAATTTGGGTGGAGTCACTTATAATTTACAGTTCTCATTTACCCTTTATATGGGCATCATCTCTGTCCCATGGAAATATTCTCCATTTATTTACATTGTAAAATGCAATTCCTGCCTTCACAAGTTGCAGGAATATACATTTAGAAACCAATCTTTATTACCATGATAAAACCTACCACTAATTTGATATTGCCTTAGCATATCTGCTCAAATTTTGATTCAATTACAAATTGTGTATTTGCACAAAGTTTTAATCATTAAAACCTTTTAAAACTACCAATTGAATTTTCTTAATCAATAGAATGTATGCACAAATTGATAGAATAAAGTCGCTCAAACTGATAGAATTAAGTCAATTTAATTTTTCAGACTTGTATTGTGATGAAGGATTATACATGTATCTATCGTACATCAATCAGACTCCTCCACATTTTGTCATAATTCTTTTGTTTTTCGTCTAGGAGCTATTATCTTGCAACTGATAACCTGTACTTTGTGGAATCATTTAGTGTACTTGGACTACTTTACTAAACCAACAGTTTAATGCTTTTGAGAACAAATTTAAAGGTAAGTTTTGATCAGCTTGGTGTAACTTCTTTTATCAGGCTGATTAATTGATGTTAAGTGTTTAATTTTTCATTCTTCTTCTTTCAATACAGAGTCAGACTCTTCTTGAGTGTATAATACACATGGTTCTTTAAAAATACATCTAAATATAGGGCTTGGAGGTATATGGAGTATATTGTTATGTAGTTAAATTAAATTACTGTAAATTATGAAATTATTGCAATTTTGTCATTTTAGACTTAAATGCGATTTTAATTTTGACGATTTTGAGAAAAATCCTGTTTAATTCATAAATAATTTCGAAATTGTGAGTTTGAATTATTGCGTTTACATTTCTGTCGCATTTTTAGCAATAATAAAAAGCTTGCAATAATTTCTGAATTAACAGTATGTCAATCTTCTACAATTTGGTAAACCTGTGCATCTAACATTGGGAACCACATATTTAAAGATACCCTATGTATTAGTAAAGAAAGGGAGATAACTGGCATGAAATCAAAACTGACATTTAACTTGAATACTCAGGCCATTCATTAGGAGGCGGTACCCGGTACTTTTACCCTCCTATGCTATTGGCAAGTACTGCCTAGATGTAGAAATTTTTATATAAGATATTCATGGAATAAATTGAAAAGTACCACCTAGAAACGTAGAAAGTACCAGTCAACATGAAAGATAATGAAACCCCTGATACTGTCAATTTAGAAGCTTTTGTGGTGTTTTTACTAAATGTGAAAATCATGTGTTTTGAATATTGTTTTAGTAATGTTTGTATACATCATTTTCTGAAATGATAACTTCTTGTTGGAGCAATATTCCCCTTTTCCATACAGATACTTGGGAACTTCACAACAGCATTCATTTCCTTATTGTTTGACAAGACCATAAGTTTTAAAATGAAAAAATGAAAATGTATGAGAGTTATAAAAGTAAGCAAAAACTTCATATGCATGAACAAAATGGAAAAAAAATGGTCTAGGTCAACTTTCCTTGAGGGAATTGCAACCTAATCATAAGCTCCACTACATAATGTGATGAATTTGGTTTTTGACAAGAAATTCACCTTAAGGAGCATTCCAAATCTGAAGTACTGTTACTGGGAAACTGGCAATACTTCATGACACTAAATAGTCTGATCATTCTTAAAGACAGGTTTTTGATTTGTTCACTAAATAGTCTGATCATTCTTAAAGACAGGTTTTTTATTTGTTCACTAAATAGTCTGATCATTCTTAAAGACAGGGTTTTTATTTGTTCACTAAATAGTCTGATCATTCTTAAAGACAGGTTTTTGATTTGTTCTTTAACAGGTTTCAGGTATTGTTTATACTTCACATGAAAGGTCTCAGACATTAATACATGGCCACCCCTTTAAGCCCTAATTATAATATTAAATAGATCAAGAAGATTTTTCTAAGGATAAATTATTTTAGGAGTTATTTCCCTTTTCTTTTTTTAATTATGGATATTTTCTGTTGATATTTCACTTCAAAGACACATGTTTTGATCCATCATTGGTAGCAGCTAAACAAATCTGTCAGATTATATTGTTAGCTCACCTGTCCCGAAAGGACAAGTGAGCTTATGCCATCACTTGGCGTCCGTCGTCGTCCGTCGTCTGTCGTCGTCGTAAACTATTTCAAGAATCTTCTCTGAAACTACTGGGCCAAATACTTTCAAACTTTAACTGAATGTTCCTTAGGGTATCTAGTTTGTAAATTGTATCCGAAGTTATGATCTATCAACAAACATGGTCGCCATTTCTAAAAATAGAACATAGGGGTCAAATGCAGTTTTTGGCTTATAACTCAAAAACCAAAGCATTTAGAGCAAATCTGACATGGTAATATTGTTTATCAGGTCAAGATCTATCTGCCCTGAAATTTTCAGATGAATCAGACAACCTGTTGTTGGGTTGCTGCCCCTGAATTGGTAATTTTAAGGAAATTTTGCTGTTTTTGTTTATTATCTTGAATATTATTATAGATAGAGATAAACTGTTCACAGGAATAATGTTCAGCAAAGTAAGATTTACAAATAAGTCAACATGACGGAAATGGTCAGTTGACCCCTTTAGGAGTTATTGCCCTTTATAGTCAATTTTTAACCATTTTTCGTAAATCTTAGTAATCTTTTACAAAAATCTTCTCCTCTGAAACTACTGGGCCAAATACTTCCAAACTTTAATTGAATGTTCCTTAGGGTATCTAGTTTGTTAATTGTATCCGAAGTTATGATCTATTAACAAACATGGTCGCCATTGCTAAAAATAGAACATAGGGGTCAAATGCAGTTTTTGGCTTATAACTCAACCAGATGCTCCGCAGGGCGTAGCTTTATACGACCGCAGAGGTTGAACCCTGAACGGTTGGGGCAAGTATGGACACAACATTCAAGCTGGATTCAGCTCTAAATTTGGATTGTGATTAAATAGTTGACACAGCATAGGTTTCTGACACAGAATGAATGTGTTCTAATGAACTTAAAATTTTTGTTTTCTCTTAGAGCAATTCACTATGCTGTTGAATATTAATCCTCTCAAAACAAGAATGTGTCCTCAGTACACGAATGCCCCACTCGCACTATCATTTTCCATGTTCAGTGGACCGTGAAATCGGGGTAAAAACTCTAATTTGGCATTAAAATTAGAAAGATCATATCATAGGGGACAAGTGTACTAAGTTTGAAGTCGATTGGACTTAAACTTCATCAAAAACTACCTTGACCAAAAACTTTAACCTGAAGCGGGACAGATGGACGGACGAACGGACGGACGAACGAACGGACAGACGGACGGACGGACGCACAGACCAGAAAACATAATGCCCCTCTACTATCGTAGGTGGGGCATAAAAATGATTGAAGAAATTTTCTTTTTTATTTATGAAATTTCAAATGAGAAAAATTGAACCCAATTTTTTTAATCACATCCCCCTTTCCCTTATTCCAAAACTAATCTCAATTAAAATTTCTAATGGAGTTTGCAACAATAACTACTCATTTAAATACATCATAAAATATTAAGATGTAAAAAAAACTGCTTGTTATCACTGAATGTTATTTATTATAATTTATCAGTTGGTAGTAAAAAGTGAATATACATTGTATATTGTATATAACAAAGATTTAAGTTGATTCTGGACAAAGAAAGATAACTCCAATTAAAAAAAAATCTTGCTATTGCACAATATTTTGCAATTAGATATTTCTTGCTTACTATTCTGGACAAAGAAAGATAACTCTAATTAAAAAAAAATTTGCTATTTCACAATATTGTGCAATTAGATATTTCTTGCCATTGCGCAATACTGTGCAATTGAAAAGACTTGCTATTGCACAATACTTAATATAATAATTTTAGATCCTGATTTGGACCAACTTGAAAACTGGGCCCATAATAAAAAATCTAAGTACATTTTTGGATTCAGCATATCAAAGAACCCCAAGATTTCAATTTTTGTTGAAATCAGACTAAGTTTAATTTTGGACCCTTTGGACTTTAGTGTAGACCAATTTGAAAACAGGACCAATCAAAGAGCTGATAGCTCTGAAGTGGAAGAAGGTGAATAAAAGGTAACTTGAATTACCATAAAAGCAGCCCCACTTACCCAGGCTGCTTTGTTCCATTATCGTTAAAATGTATTTTTTTTCTTCAAACAAGAAAAGGTCATAAGTACATGGATTTCCCATCCGTACAATCATTTTCTATGTTCAGTTGACTATGAAAATTAGGTAAAATCTTTAATTTGGCAGTAATTAAGAAGATCATATCAAGAGGAACACATGTGTACTAAGTTTCAAGTTGATTGGATTTCAACTTCATCAAAAACTACCTCGACCATAAACTTTATAACCAGAAGCAGGACGGACGGACAGACTAGAAAACATATTGCCCATAAATGGAGCATAAAAATAGTAAGACTTTTTACATACCTGCCAACTTTTGAAAGTTCCCATATGGGTTTTTACTGCACAACAACAAAATTAAAGGTTACAATTTTTAGCGATGTATTTTGCAAGATCTGGATTGTCTAGAAAAAGTGTCATATTTGTATGAACTTACATGACTTGACTTTTCCTTAAGTCTGTTTGCATAATTCTAGTTATATATTAAATTGGTAGAAAAATTATGCGTGAAGCTAGCAGAAGCTAGACTATTAGCCTAGTTGCACATATTGTATGTTGACTTCCAACTAGTTATAAACAAATTTAATATATAAACTTCAATTTAATCCTTGAAAGGAGGTCTAAATTAATAAAATAATTTATAAATTTTAATTTTTTTATTTGTCCGAAATCATTTAAATTCATTTAATCAACATCCTTTTATGATTATTTGATTAAAATATTAATCATTTATAGTCTTTTTACCATTTACATTTTTACAAGCAAAATAACTGAAAACAGGATAAAACAAAGGGAAGTAACAAAAAAGTATTTCAATATTCCCAATACACATCGTTTTGATAACACAACGGCAGTTAGCCGGAGGTAAACATCGTTGATTACCAGTATGTTTGACACCCAAGCTGTCAAGTGAAGCCATATAATTATACATCTTCTTTGATGTTCAGGTAAAATTTAACACAGGTGTCAATTACACCCGTACAGTAGTAAGAAATGATCAAATATGGCGTCTGAAAAATTTCATACACGGGAGTTTTTTCTCCTAAACTGGAGGTTCACATGTATGTTACGAAGGGCAGCTAATTCACATGACAAAGGAAACCCATGAATAAAGATAACACTTTATATATCCTTTTTATTTATATAAAAATAAAATCTTCTTGTCTGCAGGATTGCAAATTCGTAACTTCAAGGGCGAACTTGTAAACAGGGCGAGTTGTACCGATACCAAATTCACGCATGCGTAATACAAATATCTACAGTTAAAACATCCTGTTACAAGTAAACAAATTACGTTCATCTGGATAAGATGAAATCTAATAATTTACATAAATAAAAGGGTCATATTTACGATAGTGATTGTTTTACAATCATAATTTACAAATTAAATGATTCAGATGCCCAATCATGTGTAAAAATTGGTGTCAGGAATCTAAGTTGTTTTGAAATTGTAATACACGAAATGAATGCTGCATACGGAGACTCAAAGCCAATGGTCGGCCCCTTAAGTCTTCAGAAGACTTGACGTCTTCTTCCACTAAAAATGAAGAATCTACATACACAGTTAGATTTGGTATATCAAAGAACCCCATTCATTCAATTTTTGATGAAATCAAACAAAGTTTAATTTTGGACCCCGATTTGGACCAACTTGAAAACTGGGCCAATAATCAAGAATCTAAGTACATTTTTAGATTCAGCATATCAAAGAACCTAACTGATTCATTTGTTGTCAAAATCAAACTAAGTTTAATTTTGGACCCTTTGGACCTTAATGTAGACCAATTTGAAAACGGGACCAAAAGTTAAGAATCTACATACACAGTCATGACAGTTAGATTCCGCATATCAAAGAACCCCAATTATTCAATTTTGATGAAATCAAACAAAGTTTAATTTTGGACCCTTTGGGCCCCTTATTCTGTTGGGACCAAAACTCCCAAAATCAATACCAACCTTCCTTTTATGGTCATAAACCTTGTGTTTAAATTTCATAGATTTCTATTTACTTATATTAACGTTATGGTGCGAAAACCAAGAAAAATGCTTATTTGGGTCCCTTTTTGGCCCCTAATTCCTAAACTGTTGGGACCTAAACTCCCAAAATCAATACCAACCTTCCTTTTGTAGTCATTAACATTGTGTTTAAATTTCATTGATTTCTATTCACTTAAACTAAAGTTATTGTGCGAAAACCAAGAATAATGCTTATTTGGGCCCTTTTTTGGCCCCTAATTCCTAAACTGTTGAAACCTAAACTCCCAAAATCCATCCCAACCGTTCTTTTGTGGTCATAAACCTTGTGTCAAAATTTCATAGATTTCTATTAACTTAAACTAAAGTTATAGTGCGAAAACCAAGAAAATGCTTATTTGGGCCCTTTTTGGCCCCTAATTCCTAAAATGTTGGGACCAAAACTCCCAAAATCAATACCAACCTTCCTTTTGTGGTCATAAACCTTGTGTTAAAATTTCATAGATTTCCATTCACTTTTACTAAAGTTAGAGTGCGAAAACTAAAAGTATTCGGACGCCGGACGACGACGACGCCGACGCCAACGTGATAGCAATATACGACGAAAAATTTTTCAAATTTTGCGGTCGTATAAAAACCAAAGCATTTAGAGCAAATCTGACATGGTAATATTGTTTATCAGGTCAAGATCTATCTGCCCTCAAATTTTCAGATGAATCGGACAACCTGTTGTTGGGTTGCTGCCCCTGAATTGGTAATTTTAAGGAAATTTTGCTGTTTTTGGTTATTATCTTGAATATTATTATAGATAGAGATAAACTGTAAACAGAAATAATGTTCAGCAAAGTAAGATTTACAAATAAGTCAACATGACAGAAATGGTCTGTTGACCCCTTTAGGAGTTATTGCCCTTTATAGTCAATTTTTAACCTTTTTTCGTAAATCTTAGTAATCTTTTACAAAAATCTTCTCCTCTGAAACTACTGGGCCAAATACTTCCAAACTTTAACTGAATGTTCCTTAGGGTATCTAGTTTGTAAATTGTATCCGAAGTTGTGATCTATCAACAAACATGGTCGCCATTGCTAAAAATAGAACATAGGGGTCAAATGCAGTTTTTGGCTTATAACTCAAAAACCAAAGCATTTAGAGCAAATCTGACATTGGGTAATATTGTTTATCAGGTCAAGATCTATCTGCCCTGAAATTTTCAGATGAATCAGACAACCTGTTGTTGGGTTGCTGCCCCTGAATTGATAATTTTAAGGAAATTTTGCTGTTTTTGTTTATTATCTTGAATATTATTATAGATAGAGATAAACTGTTCACAGGAATAATGTTCAGCAAAGTAAGATTTACAAATAAGTCAACATGACGGAAATGGTCAGTTGACCCCTTTAGGAGTTATTGCCCTTTATAGTCAATTTTTAACCATTTTTCGTAAATCTTAGTAATCTTTTACAAAAATCTTCTCCTCTGAAACTACTGGGCCAAATACTTCCAAACTTTAATTGAATGTTCCTTAGGGTATCTAGTTTGTTAATTGTATCCGAAGTTATGATCTATTAACAAACATGGTCGCCATTGCTAAAAATAGAACATAGGGGTCAAATGCAGTTTTTGGCTTATAACTCAACCAGATGCTCCGCAGGGCGTAGCTTTATACGACCGCAGAGGTTGAACCCTGAACGGTTGGGGCAAGTATGGACACAACATTCAAGCTGGATTCAGCTCTAAATTTGGATTGTGATTAAATAGTTGACACAGCATAGGTTTCTGACACAGAATGAATGTGTTCTAATGAACTTAAAATTTTTGTTTTCTCTTAGAGCAATTCACTATGCTGTTGAATATTAATCCTCTCAAAACAAGAATGTGTCCTCAGTACACGAATGCCCCACTCGCACTATCATTTTCCATGTTCAGTGGACCGTGAAATCGGGGTAAAAACTCTAATTTGGCATTAAAATTAGAAAGATCATATCATAGGGGACAAGTGTACTAAGTTTGAAGTCGATTGGACTTAAACTTCATCAAAAACTACCTTGACCAAAAACTTTAACCTGAAGCGGGACAGATGGACGGACGAACGGACGGACGAACGAACGGACAGACGGACGGACGGACGCACAGACCAGAAAACATAATGCCCCTCTACTATCGTAGGTGGGGCATAAAAATGATTGAAGAAATTTTCTTTTTTATTTATGAAATTTCAAATGAGAAAAATTGAATCCAATTATAGATAGAAATAAACTGTAAACAGCAATAATGTTCAGCAAAGTAAGATCTTCAATTAAGTCAATTTGACCAAAATTGTCAATTGACCCCTTAAGGAGTTATTGCCCTTTAAAGACTTTTTTCACAATTTGTTCATCATGTTGACTTACTTTAAAAAATCTTCTCCTTTGAAACTGCTGTATCAATTTCAGCCAAACTTAGGCTAAATGAGTTTCAGAGTATCTAGTATAAATTTTATATTTTATTTCCTTGTATTTCAAGAAACATAGCTCCTATGGCTAAAATAGAACATAGGAGAAAATGATTATTTTTTTTGGCTTTTGAAGAAAATAGGACGATCCAAAAAACATTTAAATAAATTGAAAAGCCAAAATAATCATTGATGAGAGATTTAACCAAAAGAATTAAGGTGAGCGATTCAGGCTCTTGAGAGCCTCTTGTTTTGATGAGAGCATCCTAACACAGTTGACATTTTTATGGAAGATAATTACATGCAGAATTAAATTGAATTGTAACAGGATGATCTGGTTCTCTATTGATTACTGTAAATAATTTAAATAACCTACAACTTCTTTTAAAAGGCAGGGTGACATATGTCCAATAATTTAATAATTATATTGAAATTCATTATTTAACAAATACTGTGTAAATATTTATAAATTGACATTTGAAAGGTCAGAAAAAGTACATTTAGCAATATATTGATTTATGGTCTCAAAAAAGTCAGCTAAATTTCTAAAGTTAACTGATTTTATCAAGTGGAAAAAAACTTGAATAGAAGTATTAGCAATCATTTAAATTGTTTGACAGTGCTAAAGACATCCATAATTTATTTTGTTTGATTCCAGGTCGGGATCTATTAAACTTGTACAACAGTACACCACCCTCCCTCTCCCTATTGCTTTATATTTTTTTATAACACCTGCCCCCTTTCCTAATGATTTATAGGAATGTTTAGGAGATAGTTCTATCCCTGGTATACATCTTGTATCACAAATCCTGTACAACCCCTACACCCTTTTTGCTTCTATTGGTAATTATGAGATAGTTGTATTCCAGGTATGTAAATATCATGAAGTCCAGGCCTTGCGGTCATAAAACTTTGCTCAGTACTCGGAGTACAAAATATGTTCTCCAAATTCAAATTCGTGCTCGAAAATTTTGTACTCCAAATTTCATGCGGTCATAAAACTTTGGAGATTCGTGCTCAAGACTGTTGAGTATACTCCAAAAAATTGAGAATGGCAAGCACCTGTCTCGAATCTCGTGCTCAAGATAAAAATGCCGGCTGCAGGACATCGAGAGATAAGAAGACAACAGAGAAGACGCCGGGTTGCTTGAAGGCATAAAACTTTGCTCAGTGCTCGGAGCACAAAAATCATGCTCTAAACATGAAATCCAGCAATTTGATTGGTTAATTTTCGAGTCTTGAGTACAAAAATCATGCCCTCTTAGCTTTCATTGGAAAGTTTTTGTGATGGTTCTTTGGAGGAAAGAAGGTATAGACTTCAAATTAGGTTCTTTGGAGGAAAGAAGGGATAGACTTCAAATTAGGTTCTTTGGAGGAAAGAAGGGATAGACTTCAAATTAGGTTCTTTGGAGGAAAGAAGGGATAGACTTCAAATTAGGTTCTTTGGAGGAAAGAAGGGATAGACTTCAAATTAGGTTCTTTGGAGGAAAGAAGGGATAGACTTCAAATTAGGTTCTTTGGAGGAAAGAAGGGATAGACTTCAAATCACCAAATATACCAAAAAAATTATCCTAAGAATAATATTAGACCTGGTGATGGTTAACTTAGGTAAATAGGTATAAAATTAAGAGTGATCTAGTATAAGCTGGGATAATTATACTAACAGATCGTATAATAGTCCCTGCTATAAGGCATCATTTTTTTGGTAATTTTGTCTTTTGGTCCTCTAAAGAAATTGTATAGAAAAATCCTGCTACCACACTGAGAATTGCTTCAGTTATTGTAAAGAGAAATTAGGTCAATTATTCATGAAATTTTTAATGCAGAGCCTCTTTAAATCTGTTTTACAGCATGGAGTATTGGGTAAAGGAAAAGTTGTGCCTTCACCCAGCTCATGTCAGAATTTATTGATTAGCCATTTAGACCATTAAAGTGTAATCCTTTATTGTTACATTTCCATTGATACTTATGACTGAAATTTTCTGACAATTCTTTTTATGTCAAATGGTAACAACACAGTTTGGGTAATTATGATAAAAATTTAAAAAGACTAGATATACCAATTATTTTTTGTGTGTGAAGCAGGAATAAATCTATTGGATTACATTTGTAGATTGCATTGATTTTGTCAAATTCTTGGGGGAATTATGTGTGTTTTGTTGAAAAAGGGTTGCTTTTAAAAATTGTGTCTTCTTCATGCGATGATAATTTGCTAAAATAAGAAAGCATTTTGAATGTTTAATTATTTTTAGGCGACCAATTCCATTTTTATGGGGAGACAATTTTTTATTTGAAAAGGTATGCTTATGACTTTGCACTTGCAAGATAATTTTAGTAATTTGACTGTATGAAAGTTTTTTCTTAAAAGGTTGCAAATACATGTAATAAGAATTATTTGAATGCTTGCTGGAATGGAACTCAATCTTAATACCAAACAATTTGGGGGGAAATCTTTATAATTGCTGGATAAAAGATGAAAAAGAGAATTTAATTCATTTTCATTCAACTTTTTCACTTGGAAGAGATATCAATTGCTAATTGTATATATGATATTCTGGTAGAAATGACCCAGGACTCAAGTAAACTCTTGAATCTAGTGCATACAACTTTTGTGCATTTGCTAAGAAGTCTGAAACAATAAAACAAATCAATATATCAATGGGGCAATGGGAGTTTCAATAGTCATTCATGCACTAGGTTTACTTTGATTTTAGAAATAGTGTTTTAAGATATTATTTTATCCAGTCAGGCACTATGCCTTTTGATTGCTTTATGAAGATTATTAAACGATTTTCAAATTTTGGGTTTAAGAGCTTTTGAAATTTTGTAATACATGACTGCAAAATTGATTTATATAGAAGATCGCAACAGATTTTCTTCCATAATTTTTCATTAAAACATGTCAATAGTTATCTATAATTGTTTAATATCTTGATATCTTTAGAAAGAATAGAGCTACAATGATATGTCTGATCTATTGGAAATGAATTCTGGTGTAAGATTACACCATCTAATGTAAATATGTTCTGTCAGAGAGATCTGCAGGGTAGTTATTCTAATGAATAATACCTTGTTAATGGGACTCGACAGATTTCTAGGAAATATAGTAATGACGAAAAAATCTATTGAATTCTGATGCTATTTCATTTCACAGTTCAATAAATTCATGTTTCCTAGTTATCAAAGCAATAAAATTATCTTTGAAGCTGATGAAAATTGTAAAAATGTTTTAGAATTACGTAATGTAAATGGTTTTTTTTGTTTAATTTTATATAAGATGTTACCCTGTGAACCACTAGTGAACATGATACTGTGTGTTTTAAAGGAAATATTCCTACAAGAGATTGAAAAAGGCAAATGTGATTTTCAATATGGTTAGATGTTAAAAGTAAAATTAAGGTTGAAAAGTCACTGTTGTGTGATATTCTCCTTAAACTATTTGATGTTAAAATCATAGATGGTATAAAATGCATCAGCTTTTTTGTAAAAAAAATCAGAAGGATAAATTTTTCATAATCTGTAATATTAATCCTGACAATCTAAAGTCAGAATGTTTAAATATTCATAAGCCTAAATAATAATCACACTGTCCATCTTTCAATCTTATGTCAGTCTGTTCAACTGTCCATTTTTAACCGGATTTTTGTGACAAAAATGTCGGTTATTGATTTGGGGATGTACGGCGGGCGGGCGGGCGGGCGGCAATCAAAAGTTGTCCGTGCATTAACTCATGAACCGTTCAACCAAAGATTTAAAAATTTTAATATGTTGTTACTGGCAACTAAATGAAGGTCAAGTTCAATAATGGCGATTTTGACTTTTACCGTTCAGGAGTTATGGTTCTTGAAAGATTGAAAAATGGAGTTTCCAGTTGTGTCTGTGCATTTACGCTTGAACTGTTCTACCAAAGCTTCCCAAATTTTAATATGTTGTTACTGATGACAAAATAGAGGTCAAGTTAAATAATGACGATTTTGACCGTTCAGGAGTTATGGTTCTTGAAAGATTGAAAAATGGTGTTTCCAGTCGTGTCCATGCATTTTCTCATGAACCATTCAACCAAAGCTTTTGAAATTTTTATATGTTGTTACTGATGACAAAATAGAGGTCAAGTTCAATAATGACGATTTTGACTTTTACCGTTCATCAGTAATGGTTCTTGTGATATTGCCAGGACACAAATAAATATTAATAAATCCGGTTTGCTGTCGTTGTTACAGCCTCTTGTTCAATCTTATGTCAGTCTGTTCAACTGTCCATTTTTCAATCTTATGTCAGTCTGTTCATCTGTCCATCTTTCAATTTATGTCAGTCTGTTCAACTTATGTCAGTCTGTTCAACTGTCCATCTTTCAATCTTATGTCAGTCTGTTCAACTGTCCATCTTTCAATTTATGTCAGTCTGTTCAACTGTCCATCTTTCAATTATGTCAGTCTGTTCAACTGTCCATCTTTCAATCTTATGTCAGTCTGTTCATCTGTTCATCTTTCAATCTTATGTCAGTCTGTTCAACTGTCCATCTTTTAATCTTATGTCAGTCTGTTCAACTGTCCATGCATGTTCCTTACGTAAAAGTATCTCCTCAGCTAGAAAGATATAGGAATGTTATACCAGTCTTACATTTAGTAAACAACAAAAAGCATTGGTAATGTAAAATCTAAAAGAAAACAGTATTTCATCCCCTCCCCCTGCCAGTCAAGTGACTGACCCTCTCTTATTTTCTCCCCTCCCCCTGCCAGTCATGATACTGACCCCTCTCTTATTCCCCCCTGCCAGTCAAGTGACTGGTCCCTTTCTTATTTCCTCCCCTCCCCCTGCTAGTCAAGTGACTGACCCCTCTCTTATTCCCCCTCCCCTGGCCAGTCAAGTGACTGACCCCTCTCTTATTTCCTCCCCTCCCCCTGCCAGTCAAGTGACTGACCCCACTCTTATTTCCTCCCCTCCAACTGCCAGTCAAGTGACTGACCTCTCTTATTTCCTCCCCTCCCCCTGCCAGTCATGTGCACTTCAAGTGACTGACCCTCTCTTATTTCCTCCCCCCTCCCCCCTTTGCCAGTCAAGTGACTGACCCCTCTCTTATTTCCTCCTCCTCCCCTGCCAGTCATGTGATAGAGAATCTACCTCCTACAGACAACGTAATTATTAACATGAATTGTCTGCCTGTGTTTACTCTCAGCAATTGATTTTCCATACATCTTAAGTCAGGGATGCTACATAGACTTAACTCTGTCAGTCCAATACACATCACTCTCTAGGAATACACAGGCAATACACATTGGATTATCTTAGTTTGTCAGGTGGGTAACATGGCTAATTATTTTAATGTTAAGATGATTGATAGTATTGCATGTTGTTGCAGGTGCCAGATATGCACACATTTTGTACGAAGGGTAATACCCTAGGATTGGACTTAACATGATTTGTTTGTATTAATAATATTTGATTAAATTAATTGTTAATTACAGTATAATTGGTATGGATTTTTAAGACACAGAATGTCTGTAGGGAATTTTCTGACAATGAAATCATTTTAACACAATATTAAGCTGTTTTTGCATGGAAAATTAAGGACATTGTATAACAATTACTACACTGTTACCAGAATTTCAAATCTTGATACATATATATCAAATAGTTAACCAGAATTATGCAATTATGACATGAATAAATAAACTTGCATAAAATCACAATATACAAGCAGGAAATATATAAATAAACTGGTCATAGAAACCTAGGCAGTATATATACAGTGCACAATTTATCAGGTTATATGATTTTAGTCAGAACTATACAGCTGTGGCTCTAATTGTTGTGTAAATTGAATAGAAGTTAAATGAAATATTGTAAGTACAATTTGTATTTAGAATGCATTAGTATTTATTTTAAATATCAGTCAAAGATTATTGTAGATTACTCATGAATGGCTTCATTCATTTCTTCATACTTATAAAACTAAATGTTGACATTGATTTTGGAATTTATTAGTAAGGAAGAAACAACTTCATAACATTTTTAAATTTATTTTATACATGGGTGATGGCTTGAGAGTGTATAATTTCACTTTTCCTTTTTGCCAAACACCTAGGTGTCTTCCTAATGATTTTGTTGTGTAAATAGTAGCTTGGAATATCTAGACTAATCATGTAAAGATTATTTTATCTATTTATAATAAAAGTTTATTTTTTATTTTTGGGGAGTGTTAAAATTTTAGATAAAAAAGAAACAATCATAGTGACAGTATAGACCTTAGTGATATTTGAGATTCTGTGATACTATGCACCATTGGACCTATTGACTTCAAACAACAACAACTTTTTGCACTGTACCCTCAGACATTTCCTCTTGTGTCATAATAATTTACAGGGAAGTTTGTGATATCCTGTAATGGTAGTCAAAGCTAGGTGTATTAAATTAAATATAAACAGTATCATCATTTCCATAGACTATCTTTGATGTAATAACTAGTACACATGCATGCCATTCTCCAAAGTTTAATCATAAACATGTGATTTATATGTACCTTCTACAGGCCCGTAGCCAGGAATTTCCAAGGGGGGTTTCGTTGGTCTCATGAACTCGACTTTAACAGTCACAATTTGAACAAAACGTTGACTTTAACGGTGCTTATTTGATTTCAAGGGGGGTTCGTCCGAACCCCCCGAACCCCCCCTGTCTACGGGTATTTTCTAGAAGAATTGACATATGTCCAACCTTCTAGTTATAAAACTCTTGATATCCCTAAAACACAGGATATGTTTACCATTCAAGAACACTTGATATCTTTCTAAAGCAAGATTATGTCTTAACTTCCAGTTATAGAACACCAATGATATCCCTAAAACGCAGGATATCTTTACCATTCAAGAACACTTGATTTCTGTCTAAAGTAAGATGTGTCTTAACTTCCAGTAATAGAACACTTGATATCCCTAAAATGCAGGATATGTTTACCATTCAAGAACACTTGATATCTGTCTAAAGTAAGATGTGTCTTAACTTCCAGTTATAGAACACTTGATATCCCTTAAATGCAGGATATGTTTACTATTCAAGAACACTTGATATCTGTCTAAAGTAAGATGTGTCTTAACTTCCAGTTATAGAACACTTGATATCCCTTAAATGCAGGATATGTTTACTATTCAAGAACACTTGATATCTGTCTAAAGTAAGATGTGTCTTAACTTCCAGTTATAGAACACTTGATATCCCTTAAATGCAGGATATGTTTACTATTCAAGAACACTTGATATCTGTCTAAAGTAAGATATGTCTTAACTTCCAGAACTGTTGCTATCCCTCCATAGCAGGATATGTTTACCCCAGAGAATACATGATATCCTTTCAAAGCTGGATATGTCGACCCTTTAAGAACACTTGATTTCCCCCAAAAAGGTATGGTATTTTTACTCATCAAGAACACTAGTTATCCTTCCAAAGCATGATATGTCTTATCTTCCAGAACACCTTATATCCCTCCAATGCAGGATATATTTACCCTATGGGAGTAGCTGATATTACCTTTGTTTTGTGGGGGTTAATTTTACCCAAAGTTCAAGCTTTAGCTACTGTTATGTCAATGTTTTATAGCATGTGTCACAGTGTGTCAATGACAATGTTAGGGTTTGTTGTCTTATGTATTGTTTGTATTGTCCTATTGCTTTGGTTATTTGTTATTTTGATTTTTGCTTTATTAACTCCTGTCAGCATCCAGCTTATATTGATATTAAGCCAGCTGCAGTGTAAAAACTCTTTAAACATTTTGTCAATTTCTAGCATGCTGTTTTGCTCTGGCATTGTCTGGAGACAAGATGAGGGGAAAAAATGAACAAAATTTATATTCATTAAAAGAAGGCTTTATAAAATATGGAGTTGCTGCTGAGTATGTAGGGCAATCAACTTTTAACATTTTAATCCTCTTATTTGAAACTGCATGTGGGTCAAAGTTGTTAATGCTTATTCTAGACTGTAAAAGAGACATGAATAGTAGTAACTATAACAGGAGTCTAAACTATATGGTTTGTCGTACAATGTGTGGGTATTGTTGCAGTGTTTAAGAGCTTT
This sequence comes from Mytilus galloprovincialis, assembly GCF_965363235.1. NCBI lineage: Eukaryota > Metazoa > Mollusca > Bivalvia > Mytilida > Mytilidae > Mytilus > Mytilus galloprovincialis. The sequence goes on from NC_134847.1 coordinate 70,331,548, forward strand.
TTTTTGCAGAAATAAGGACATTCGTCCATGCTTAAAACAAGTATGAAATAAGATCTTCTCAAATAAAACATGATTTTAAAAATATTTCCTTTCAAGTAGTGACAACTACATTATAAGGTTATAGATGCATTATTAAGACGAGATTAAAAAGATAAGAATTGTTCAAATTCTGAAACCTGATAATGAACAATAAGAAGTTGGCCTAAGAATAAGATTAATTTAATTCAGATTAACCAGCCAAAATAAAGGAGTTTCCTTTGAATATCACTGTAAATATTAAGAATTCAGTCTTTTGAGAGCAATATGCAGTTGTAGAACAGACCACATATGTAAATTCTTTCTAATAGAATAAAGACCAAAGACATTTTTTTTTTTTATAAATTAATTGATTTCTATGTGTAGATGAAGCCTATGTTTTAAGGTTGCTGTCTTCATGGTGTTTACTCCACATACTATGGATTCATTATTATTCGTTGGATACCAATTTTCGTGGATTTTGTGGGAACAGGTGAATTACGAATACAAATGTACATAGAATAATCAATTTTCTATGTATGTAGAATTCGGCAAAACCATGAAGTCAAATATCCATGAACATGCAAATTTTGCTCAATCCTTGAAAATAAGTACGGTTAGTCGGTATCCCATGAAAATGAATGAATCCACAGTATCCTTTATTGACATTGTTATTAGATTTGGTGGAAATCTTTATATTAAACTTCTAATGTGGTTAGATCAAAGAAGATTAAAACTGACGTGGAAAGGTAACAACCGGCCACCAAAGGCTTCATTTTTGTGAAGCCCAGGTGGTCGAGTGGTCTAGTGGTCGGATACAGTGCAGGCGATTTGGTGTCCCGATATCTCAGTAGCATAAGTTTGAATCCCGGCAAGGAAAGAACAAAAAAAAATTTGTGAAAGCAAATTTACAGATCTAACATTGTTGGGTTGATGTTTAGACGAGTTGTATATTATGTATATAAATATATAGATATGTAACTTTTACATAATGGTGATGGCATAGTCATTAACAGATGTTTTTTGGAGTTTAATGACTACCTGTGCAGAATAATTATTGGTTATAGTTCATTGATATTTGGTATGGTAGTTGCATTAACATTTATTTATGTAAATAAGAAAATAAAGAAACTACCCTCATTAATGAAATATTTTCTAAGCATAAATAAGTTCAAGATTACATAAGAATAATTTAATCCTCACAAATGTAAATTGATATAAACCTAATATTTTTTTTTACATCAGAAACATAATATTAATGCTCATTAGGCCAACTAAAACTAATTCGTAGATTTTCATCCAAATTTTTGAAAAAAATGGGGTGGGTGGGAGGATTTTATTTTCTAAATTTTATTAGCTCACCTGGCCCACAGGGCCAAGTGAGCTTTTCCCATCACTTGGCGTCCGTCGTCGTCGTCCGTCGTCGTCGTCCGTCGTCGTTAACTTTTACAAAAATCTTCTCCTCTGAAACTACTGGGCCAAATTGAACCAAACTTGGCCACAATTATCATTGGGGTATCTAGTTTAAAAAATGTGTGGCGTGACCCGGCCAACCAACCAAGATGGTCGCCATGGCTCAAAATAGAACATAGGGGTAAAATGCAGTTTTTGGCTTATAACTCAAAAACCAAAGCATTTAGAGCAAATCTGACATGGGGGTAAAATTGTTAATCAGGTCAAGATCTATCTGCCCTCAAATTTTCAGATGAATCTGACAACCCGTTATTGGGTTGCTGCCCCTGAACTGGTAATTTTAGGTAATTTTTGCTGTTTTTGGCTATTATCTTGAATATTATCATAGATAGAGATAAACTGTAAACAGCAATAATGTTCAGCAAAGTAAGATTTACAAATAAGTCAACATGACCAAAATGGTAAGTTGACCCCTTTAGGAGTTATTGACCTTTATAGTCAATTTTTAACCATTTTTCGTAAATCTTAGTAATCTTTTACAAAAATCTTCTCCTCTGAAACTACTGGGCCAAATTAATCCAAACTTGGCCACAATCATCTTTGGGATATCTAGTTTAAAAAATGTGTGGCGTGACCTGGCCAACCAACCAAGATGGCCGCCATGGCTAAAAATAGAACATAGGGGTAAAATGCAGTTTTTGGCTTATAACTCAAAAACCAAAGCATTTAGAGCAAATCTGACATGCAATAAAAGTGTTTATCAGGTGAAGATCTATCTGTCCTGAAATTTTCAGATGAATCAGACAACCTGTTGTTGGGTTGCTGCCCCTGAATTGGTAATTTTAAGGAAATTTTGCTGTTTTTGGTTATTATCTTGAATATTATTATAGATAGAGATAAACTGTAAACAGCAATAATGTTCAGCAAAGTAAGATTTACAAATAAGTCAGCATGACCAAAATGGTCAGTTGACCCCTGAAGGAGTTATTGCTCTTTATAGTCAATTCTTAACCATTTTTTCGTAAATCTTAGTAATCTTTTACAAAAATCTTCTTCTCTGAAACTACTGGGCCAAATTAAACTAAACTTGGACACAGTCATCATTGGGGTAACTTGTTTAAAAATGTGTGGCGTGACCTGGCCAATCAACCAAAATGGCTGCCACGGCTAATAATAGAACATAGGGGTAAAATGCAGTTTTTGGCTTATAACTCAAAAACCAAAGCATTAAGAGAAAATCTGACAGGGTTTAATTGTTTATCAGGTCAAGATCTATCTACCCTGATGTTTTCACATGGATCGGACAACCCGTTGTTAGGTTACTGTCCTGAATTGGTAATTTTAAGGAAATTTTGCCGTTTTTTGTTATTATCTTGAATATTATTATAGATAGAGATAAACTGTATACAGCAATAACGTTCAGCAAAATAAGATCTACAAATAAGTTCACATGACCAAAATAGTCAATTGACCCCTTAAGGAGTTATTGCCCTTTATAGTTAATTTTTAAAAATTTTCATAAATTTTTGTTAATTTTTAGAAAATATTTTCCACTGTAATTACTGGGCCAAGTTCATTATAGATAGAGATAATTGTAGCAACAAGAATGTTCAGTAAAGTAAGATCAACAAACACATCACTATCACCAAAACACAATTATGTCATGAATTTATCCGTGTCCATTGTTTAATATGCACAAGACCAAGGTGAGCGACACAGGCTCTTTAGAGCCTCTAGTTTCATGTTCTTCATATCTGCAAGTGCAATAATAAGCTTATGTCATGTGTATACATGTATAAGGAATCGTACATAATTTTTCAAATTTTAAAATAAATATATCTCTGATTGGCAACCACGGTTCTTCATGCAATTGCCCTTTAGAACCTATTTTATATATAAAAAAAACAGCAGTTGGGCTACATGTACCTACACCAAATTTATTTTGCTTTCTCAGTGATGGTTTGTAGTCCCCATAAAATGGAGCAAATGCATTTGTATGCAACACAAGTGTTATGAGTACAGAATAAAATGTAAACTAAAAAACAGTGTTGATAATAAAAGGGTTGGTGCTTTATTAACTTATGCAAGGTGCAAATATAATTACAAGGCCGTACTGTGACCTATAGTTGTTAATTTCTTTCTCATTTTGGTCTCTTTTTAAGAGTTGTGTCATTCGGGCAATCATACCACATCTTCTTTTTTAATTGACAAAATAAAAGTTTGTTAATGACTCTATTGGGGGTATTATAGCAGAGGGTGTTTGTTGTTTGTCAACAAAAAACGACAGCCATGGGTAAATCTAAGAGCTTAAATGGGTTAAAATGCTATAATAAAATGCGTATGTTTGTCAACTTTTTGAACTGAATACGGTCATAAATCTAACAAGTTCGTGCTAGTGTCAATTTCTTTAATCCAGTCATTTTTGTACCAATGTGTTCCACAGTTCTAGTGTTTGAATATCGTTCACAGATATTTTTTGGCGATTTGCGTTTCTTGGACATAGCGTATTATTGTAATCCGAAATTTATGGTTCATGCCCTTCTCGTAATCAATCTCTATTCTTGGTAGATGATGTTGTCATCATAGAGCACTAGAATATGTCGACTTATTATACCCTCGCTTTAAAAAAGGGGGGTATACTGTTTTACCTCTGTCTGTCAGTCCGTCCGTCAGTCCATCCGTCAGTCAGTCCGTCCCATGAAACTTTCGTCACATTTTTCTCAGGAACTACACATCCACCCTTTCTGTAATTTGGTATCAACATTTATATATGTCAGCCATACCGTGTGATGCGTTTTCAGATTCATCACTTGACAACTTCCTGTTTACCGAACACTTGTCTGATTTTACACATGATAGCCAAGTTGAAAATTTTCGTCACATTTTTCTCAGGAACTACAATACAAGTATTTCTGAAATTTGGTTTCAGGATTTATATAAGTCAGCTATACCGTGTGATGCGTTTTCAGATTCATCACTCGACAACTTCCTGTTTACCGAACACTTGTATGATTTTACACATGATAGCCAAGTTGAAAATTTTCGTCACATTTTTCTCAGGAACTACAATACAAGTATTTCTGAAATTTGGTTTCAGGATTTATATAAGTCAGCTATACCGTGTGATGCGTTTTCAGATTCATCACTCGACAACTTCCTGTTTACCGAACACTTGTATGATTTTACACATGATAGCCAAGTTGAAAATTTTCGTCACATTTTTCTCAGGAACTACAATACAAGGATTTCTGAAATTTGGTTTCAGGATTTATATAAGTCAGCTATACCGTGTGATGCGTTTTCAGATTCATCACTCGACAACTTCCTGTTTACCGAACACTTGCATATTTTTACACTATTAATATTATCCACTTGCGGCGGGGGTATCATCAGTGAGCAGTAGCTCGCAGTTTATTTTGTTCATTTTGTTTTGATAACTTGAAATACAAAAACCAAAATTTGAAACAGGGAGTTTTGAATGAAACGAAGTTATTGATGGTTACCAGTGATGGAAATGAACAAAATCCGGAAGTCGTAAAAAAATTTAAATAAAAAAAAATTGGGGCAGGCAGGGATGAAAATCTATCAATTAAGTTTAATTGGCCTTATATTGAAATCAATGTAAAAAAAAATAGGTGTAGTGTTCTGACAATTTGTCCTCTGTTAAATATTTTAAACAAGAGTATTTACAGCAAGGAAAATGAATATCCCCTTGAAGATTGACTGATATTTAAGTAGGCCATTTTTCCACTTATCCTATTTCCCAGTGATAATGTTTCGGACAAAGAAGTTCATTGCTGTCACCTAACAGTCTGTTTTATGCCAATAAGACATCTAACAAATGATCTTATGTGTGAAAATTTATTATTTTACCAGCCAAATTAAATCCCATCAGTGAAAATATATATTGTTGACCATAGAATCTGATCAATGCCTGTAGTATGTCCATTATTATTGACCAGAGCGGTGATTAGAACCTCATGTCTGGGATGTACGCTGTCCATCCATTTTATTTTGTGACAACTTTATTTGTAGATGTGAGACCATTAAAAGTATTTTTCTCTCAAAGGTGAAGTAATCAATACAATGGCTGGTCTAATTTCCCCCCAGAATTAGACAGATTGTTCCATCTTTTTTCACATCATTTAAGCTTTCTATTAATTGAAGTCTGTTAATGGTCAGATAATTCAATGTTTGTAAAAAATAAAAGTGTTGCTGTAAAAAAAGATTAAATATGAAAAGGAAACTGACCATACAATTTTTTGACAATTCATAAGATTATACATAAGATTATACATATATATACATATTTAAGTCAGGCACAGTGCAAGGTGTTTTGGTGCCACAATATCTCAGTAACATGAGTTTGAATCCTGGCCATTATCATAAACATTTTCTGGTAGAATTTCCTATAGATTAAGTTTCATGGGTTATATATATATATGCCTAAAAAAAAAAAAAAATAAGCCGAATATTATGTTACATTGATTGTTCCTCTAAACTGAGTCTATCACAACTAATCCATCATCAATACAACATTCTTTTTGCTTAAGGTATTGGCAATCATATAGTTAACAATTGATATTTTTTTCTCTCCTGCCACCAGAATATGTGTCATTAATGTAATGAAATCTATTATTTTACTTCTCAGACTGAGGTCTTTATTATACACCATAAATCTGTATTTATTCAGGCCTAAAACTTAAAAAAAAATTACACATGGGTTAAAACTAGACCAGATAGTATCATTTTTAATGTAGATTACTTTATTTCATATTTTACCCTTCCTAGACCGTTTCCTGGCTATTTAATTTTGCGATTTTCTGATTGACTTGATGTAGTTTATTAAGGAATGATAAAAGTTTTCCATATTGGCGACGATTTATATTCGCTTTATTTTTCTACTCGCGAAAGTCGCGAAAATAAGTTGGTGTACAATATATGTTGAAGCTCCTTAAATTTCTTAATGTCTGATTCAACCTAAAATTTAGAAGTTGCTAGCTACCGTACAAAGTTCTATTTGTGTTGATGAATCTGAAGCTTTAAGTTTACACATGAGTAAATGAAAACATGTTATGGGGATTGTAAATTCTTTATGACTTCCTCATGTAGTAAAGAACCAAAATAGAAAAAAATGACTAAAACATGTTGAATATGAATCTGTAAAGAAGTCTGTAAGGTGTATGGTTACATATTTATTTGTTTTGATTGTAAATTATCTTTTTATTTTAACTTGCATATTCAGTAATTCTCTACTTTGATATAATAGCCTTTGTTAGTCTTGTATTATTTTAATTTTAGTTTCTTGTGTACAATTTGGAAATTAGTATGGCGTTCATTATCACTGGACTAGTATATATTTGTTTAGGGGCCAGCTGAAGGACGCCTCCGGGTGCGGGAATTTCTCGCTACATTGAAGACCTGTTGGTGACCCTCTGCTGTAGTTTTTTATTTGGTCGGGTTGTTGTCTCTTTGACACATTCCCCATTTCCATTCTCAATTTTATTCTTGAAAAAAGAAATTGATGATTTATAGTCATTTTTTTTTCTTTCTTTCTTTATACATTGGATATGTCTTACCAAGACTCAGATATCTATAAAACTACCATCTTAAACACTTAAGAGTGTATTTGGAATACTCGGCTTATTGAGGAAAATATCTCTTTTATCATGTCAAATCTTTTAAAAATGGTTTGAAAATAACAAACTTCTGTGGACATATTTATGGTAGAATTTGTCTGTGTCTTCTACATCAAAGCTGGTGATACAGATTATAATTATACCCTTGTTAAAAGATGTAATGTACAGATTATAATCATACCCTTGTTAAAGATGTAATGTACTGTCACAAAATTATTCTATTGAATTCTTTTTTATGGTATGTTGACCTATTCCAATGTCAAGCTCTTTTTGGATTCATAATCAGCATTAATCAACACATTAAGAAGTTGTACAATTTAATCAGCATGGAGAAAATCATCAATTGACCTATTATAAGAGTTATCACCCTTGAAATACATTTTTTTCTTTTTACCTATGATAGGTAGAGATATGATGAAATGTTGAAATGTTCAGCAGAATAAGATAACAAATAAGCTAGCATGGCAAAATCATGATTTGAACCATTATGGGGGTTATTGCCCTTGAAATTAAAGATGACTTACTTATTTTAGCAGAATCCATTAAAGAGAAACTTTAGATAGTAAAAAATGTTTATCGAAATAAAATGTTTAGGTAAATTGATGATGTTCAAATTGTCAATTGCCCTTGCTCCCCCCCCCCCCCCCCCTAATAGGAGTCATTGCCCTTGAGTGAAGAATTAAGCTTTTTTTCAGAACCCATAATTGAGAGAGATTCTGGAAAAGCATGTCAGCTTGGAAACCGTACTTAGATACAAACTGTAAACAGTAAAAAAGATCTGCATTACAAGATCTGCAAAAATATCTATAAATAAGATTTAAAAATAAGCACTCATGACTGATGGCAGTACAAGTAAAAATCAAAATCAAAAAGGTATATTTTGAACAGATGTCAAGGATTAAGGATTTTGGGAGCCTCTTGATCATAGTTTTCATTAGGTATCTGGTTTAATTGAAATACCTAATTTTGATACACCATTAATCTTATTAAAACAAGTTTTAATGTGCCTGTCTGAAGTCAAGTTCCATATCACAGGTGGTCTTCAGTTATATAACTCAAATGCATGATGCATAGTTTCAACTGTTATCCATCACTAAATAATGTTGATAGTAGTTGTTTCAGCTTTGAAGTTGAAAATGTCATATCATGTACACATTTTCTGCATCTGCCATGTTTTTCCAAATGGATATATTTGACCACATGTATCTGTTTTGACTTTCTCCCCCATCTAATTAACACTTAGGTCAGGTGACATTGAAGTCATATGTTGATACTATTGCAGAGGTTGGTTGTTGATCCCATTTTGGACTAATATTTGAACCATATTTGACGTTATTATGTAACTATGGTGTTGGTAATATGAGATGGGCCCAGAATAATTGACTCTCTTCAACAGGAAGGTCCTTATAATCCACCAGTATACAAAGAATATAGTTAAAACAACAAATATGCTGTTTCTATGATTTAAATCCAAGTGTTGAAATTATCAAAGAAGTAGGTCCGGTAAGACCTCTTTTTGGCCCCAAAATATAGCAGTTTTACAAAATTGTTAAAATGTAAACTTTTAGTTATTTATTAGACAGTAGAATGCTTCTGCTACATAAATATGGGCTGTTTTTGACAATACAATGCACATATATCGGGTACTAGCACCATTAAGTCGTGCTAAATTACTGAAATCTTCACAATTCCATCATTTTAGTTAAAATTTAGACGGTTTTCGGGTTAAACGAAAGTGGCCACATTCGTGTTCATCCTTAATATTGAAATGTAAGTTGTATTTTATGATAAGACATAACATATATAAAGGTTAAGGATGAACACGGATGTGGCCACTTTCATTTTTGACAAAAAACATCAGAAAAGTGACATTTTTCGGCATATTTGGTAGATTTTTGATTTTTGTGCTTGAATCAGAGCGAGTTTAATGACTAAATCAGTTAAAATCTTTCACATACACTAATTGATTCAAATGAAATAGACACTTAAGTGTTTAAAAAGTGGTCAAAATCTTTCGTCAGATGAACTTGAAATTTGAGGCCAAAATCGGTCCTTACCGGACCTACTCCTTTAGAATTGGAATAATTATAGTAAGATTGTAGAACAAGTTGCGATATGTTTATTGAAATAGAAGTAACATTAATGAGTTCGTTTGACAGACAAGACAATATATCTCTCAAAATCATATGTTTATGAAAAAAATATGCAATGATAAAAAAGTAAAAGTAAAATATTAATAGTACTGTAAAATCAGCATTATGAATTTGAAGAATGGACAAAAATGTGAGGTTTTTCACTGCGATTTTAGGAATATCTATATACAGATGAAGGTGATATCAAAATGTGAGTTCTTATTAATTGAAATAAATTTCATAAAAGAGTCTTTTGGACTATTTAATTGCTGCCAACTTTGTTATCAGGTCTTTGCCGATGACTTGTAAAACATGTTTGTCCTATGCTGAGAGTACTCCTGAAAGTATACTTCATTGACCTAGTCAGTTTTACTCATCAATTCTCTGATATTGATTCCATATTTTTAAGGAGCATGTGATTAATAAAAGCGATTGACATTTTTATGACAAATTTTGGCAGAAATATTGAATAAATGCCTATAGAAAGAAGATTTAGGGATAGCTTGCTGTTAAAACACAGACACACAAAGTAAAATCACTAATGAAAAAGGATTTTGATGATCCTGAGTGAATGCATATTTGAAACCTTGGTTGTATATATGATGCAAGTAAATTGTTGTACATCAAATACATCGACTAGAATCTAAAATTAAATGGGAAAAAAATTTCCGTGCAGATATGGGATTGGGAGGTTAAGAATAATTGAAGACAAAATGAAGTCACAATTTGTGAAAATCAGTTGAAAATGGAGAAAATAAAAGATAATACTGATCTAAAGCTTTGACATTTACAGGGTAATCTCATAAGGATACAATTTTTGCTGGATTCAGAAATGTGATTAGAAATTTTCATCTATTAGAATGTATAAAATTTAGTTCCGAATTTAAACAATAATAAAGTTGGTTTAGGTTGACATTGTATTCTAATGTGAAAAAATCAAGTCTCAATTTAAAAATATTTGATTTAAACCTAGGTTGGTTATCTACAGAAGTTTCAATAATTATTGCGGGGGGAACATTTTCTTGTTTATGGAGATTTTTTTTTTTAGCAGAGTTCAAACTACCAAAGCTATAAAGATCGTTTGTCAAACGATATCATTTGCATGTAATCCGCAAAAATTAGTACCCCACCAATATTGAATCAACATTATGTTCAAACATTTTTCAAAGTTTTGTAGTAGAATTTTCAAATGTTTTCATCAATAAAGCAAAGATTTTACAATTGAGAGCTTAATTAGCACTTATGTCAAAACTTTCAATCTGTGCTGTATGATATAATACACTATAAATTGTTCATTTAATGCCACTCCTTGTACACAGAAATGTTCAGTCCAAACTAATATTACTGTGCCATAACTCTATGAGAGAACCTCAATATATGAAACTCTGCAACTGTTCTAACTTTCAGAAAGCATAGATTTTTGTTTTAAAATGATAAGCATAGAATCATTCCAGGTTAAAGTTTCTATGGAGTGGGAAGATTTAAGAAACTGTTTGTTTAACATTTTCAGGGCAACCAATTTGATTGAAATCTTCCCTGAGGGACAAGTGGATGGGATTTAAAGAATTGACCAGTAGATTAATGACATCTTGGTACTCTTAAAAAAGTATGTGTCCAGGTTTCCTTTGTAAGAAAAATATGGTATATTGTGTTTTTTTTTCTTTCCTAATTTTTTCCCTTGAGTATAGGGAAATTAAAGCTATCAATTCTCATGTTGTTCGCCAGTTTTCCAAAGCTATGATGAGTATAATGAGGATACAATGGGAATCAGTAAATGTCTATAAAACTTACCAAATACGTCAATGCTATCAATCTGATGTTGATTCCTGTTTTATTAGATTGCAATACAAATTGATCAGTTTGTTAATATTTTCTGACATGAACATTTAACTGTTTTGTTGATAGATTGTATAAAGAATAAAAGAGAGATTTTGTAGCTAGCATAGATAGAATTAGATGAGTCTCTTGAATAATCATTGAAATTTTACGCTATTTTGTTGGATTTGTGGCAGTACTTCTGATGTAGAGAAATGTCAGTAAGAAACCCATCATTTCACAGTCTCAATGTTTTCTTGAGAAAAAAAAAATGTCTGTTGATGTCATATTCTATTGGGAATACATAGATAATTTTTTTTATCAAAAATATAATTTGATTTAAGTCTCTCTTTTTTAGCTCACCTGACCTGAAAGGTCAAGTGAGCTTTTCTCATCACTTGGCGTCCGTCGTCCGTCGTCCGTCGTCCGTCGTCTGTAAACTTTTACAAAAATCTTCTCCTCTGAAACTACTGGGCCAAATTCTACCAAACTTAGCCACAATCATCCTTGGGGTATCTAGTTTAAAAAATGTGTGGCGTGACCCGTCAAACCAACCAAGATGGCCGCCATGGCTAAAAATAGAACATAGGGGTAAAATGCAGTTTTTGGCTTATAACTCAAAAACCAAAGCATTTAGAGCAAATCTGACAGGGGTAAAATGGTTGATCAGGTGAAGATCTATCTGCCCTGAAATTTTCAGACGAATAGGACAACCTGTTGTTGGGTTGCTGCCTGTGAAATGGTTATTTTAAGGAAATTTTGCAGTTTTTGGTTATTATCTTGAATACTATTATAGATAGAGATAAACTGTAAACAGCAATAATGTTCAGCAAAGTAAGACCTACAAATAAGTCAACATGACCAAAATTGTCAGTTGACCCCTTAAGGAGTTATTGCCCTTTATAGTCAATTTTTAACAACTTTTCGTCATTTTTTGTAACTTTTCTAAAAATCTTCTTCTCCAAAACTACTTTGCCAGATTTAACCAAACTTGGCCACAATTATCATTGTGGTTTATAGTTTAAAAAATGTGTCCGATGACCCAGCCTACCAAACAAAATGGCCGACATGGCTAAAATTAGAACATAGTGGTAAAATGCAGTTTTTGCTTTATATCTTTGAAACTAAGACATTCAGGGCATATCTTTCAAGATTTAAATGTCCATCAAATTAAGATATATCCCCTCACAAATTTTGAGTTGAATCGGACAATCTGTTGTTGGGTTGCTGCCCTAAAATTGGTGATTTTAAGGAAATTTTGCAGTTTTTGGATATTATCTTGAATACTATTATAGATAGAGATAAACCGTAAACAGCAATAATGTTCAGCAAAGTAAGATCTACAAATAAGTCAGCATGATCAAAATTGTTAGAGGACCCCTTAAGGAGTTATTGCCCTTTATAGTCAATATTGAACAACTTTTCGTCATTTTTGTAACTTGTATAAAAATCTTTTCTAAAACGACTTGGCCAAATTTAACCAAACTTGGCTACAATCATAATACTAGGGTATCTATTTTTAAAAAAAGTGTCTAATGACCCCGCCTACCAACGAAGATGGCCGACATCAGTAAACACATTAACAGGTGAGCGACACAGGCTCTTGAGAGCCTCTAGTTTTTTTATCAAAAATATAATTTGATTTAAGTCTTACCAACAAGTATTGATAGATTAGCCATTATTATTCTCACAGTACATGCTGCTTACATACATGTATTTAAGTTTTTTGTTAGGTGATTTTTTTATCGAGGCTGTCTGAATTTTCTTCAGAGAAGACTTTAGAAAACATTCATTCTCAGACAAACAATTTATAATGCCCTTAATTGAAATAACTATGGATTTTAACAATTAGATAAAAAGCAATTTCATTTTTTTTGCACTTCTTATTGAGGGTGAAAGAAATTTATGTTCAAAGTAGTTGTATGTATCAGTTAAGTCTATCAACACTGAGGTAGGTACACTGTGCTCCTATCTTATTTGACTTAGGATTGTCAGTTTTCTTACCCAAGGTCAGTGGTTTTTAAACAGACACTCCAGCTTCATCCGCCAATAAAAGCCTTGGAATAGCACAATAGCACTGAAAGTGGTGTTTAACACCAATCAATCAATTGTTGTTTTCTAAACATTCAAGGACAAATATTTCATTAATGTTCAGGATGATACATAAGTCAAACATTCATATCGATATTACAATAGTAAAATGACAACCTTATTTCAATGAATGTTGTTTGTGAAACCTTTTTATAATAAGGAAAACAAAATAATACCCTGATTTTACAAATAAATGCATGTTGTGTGATATATCTCAAAGCTCTAAGACCATGCTAAGACATTTTTATATTATAACTTTTTAAACCAATAGTAGGTTCTGTCCTTAAAGCCCTTGTATATTTGAAAAAAAAATCAAATTACCCTTATATTTACCATTTTATACAAGAAAAAACTTTATTTTATTATGCTGCATTTAAGTTCTGAAACACTGAGTTCTACATATGAATGTCGAGAATGAGACGCAATAAACTTAGTACCACCTGAACTTATAATAGGTACCGTGACATTTTCAATATTAGACAGTGAATCTTGCAGACATATTAAGGAGAAGAAAGTTTTTAAGAAATCCATGGAGACCTTATCAAACTAGAAAACTCTTGTCTACATACGACATTGTCTTTTTTACAGTAAATTAGGTAGATTATTCTCATATTATGTAATTGGAAGTATTAAATAAGGTTTTATGGCAATGAACTTTAGAGAATGGTATGTTTGTTATAAGTTTTGGTGTAATTTCAAAGAATTTTCTTTAGATAAAATTTTCTTGTAAACAATTGAGGAAAAATGTCATAATTGCCATTTTTTCATCAAGCTTAATATTTTGTAGGTGTTAATTGGTTTATGTTTTTAAGTAACCAACACAAATACAAATATGTCAGACCATCAAGAACAAATGTTTGGCAATACTAATTTCTGGTATCTGTATCATATATTATAAAAACTTATATTTGGTTATTTTGAGTTTTTTGTTATAATAAATTGTAAAAAATTCAAAACTTATGTCAAAACATCTTATGCTATAACTATTAATGTGTATTCTTAATTATTATAATCTTTAGTTATATTGTTTAATTTCTTCAGAATAAGTTTCTTTCAAGTCTCTGTACTTGCACATGTATTCAATTCATAATCAAGAAACTGGCCTCAAATACAATTCTTTTTAAATCATACTCTTATCAAAACATCAACAAAATAATGAATTGGTAAATGATTCTTTACAGAGAGTATAAGATTAAGTTTACTCTTTTTAACTACAAAATGACATGATGTCAATACCAGCTTTATTCCACAGAGTCTGCAGGCAAATTTGTAATATTTAATCTTGAAACAAAGAATCTGTTTTTGAGCCTTGAAAATATTCCCACTTTCCATTTTATATATATATCAAAAGGTCAATAGTATCTTACATGCAATGCTTACACAAAATAGATATATACCTTAAAATGGAATATTATTTGAATTACTTCTCTGACATATAGATATGCCAATAATAATGTACAATGTCAGGCCTAAATTAATATATTGTTTGTTTCCCCAATCCCGACACTGCCAAGCCAGGTGTGGGTAGGTAGGTAGGGAAATAATTTTTTTTTCTTTTAAATAGCTTTAACATTATCAGACGATCCTGCAAGCCTGGAAATTAGAAATGAATAAAATAATATTTGACTAATAGTTTTGACAATAAAATTTTACGAGTAGCACCTTTTTTGCAGGGTCGGTTGGGAATGGGAAAACAAACAATATTTTATTTTAGGCTAAGGCCAGACTTTTTATTTTATCTGTTTAACGAGAAAATTTGTAAAAAATTAGGGTCGAGGGGGCGAAATAAAAAAAAAAATAAAAGTGCAAAATTGGTCCAGTCGACACTAAAAATAAAAATAAAACCATTATAAGTGACTTTTTTTTTTTTTTTTTTTTAGAATTTATCAAAATACAAGAACAATGAAATGAGAACAGACCAGTATATTAACCCAGAGAAATATAAATACATTTAGTTTATACATGTCTCTGGTTAACCCTTCTATTAATATAAACATAAAAACTATGTTTTGATTCTGTATTTCCACTAATATAGATCCATGGCACCACTCAAATATATCAACCTGGCTGCATAAACACTATATATGTATATACCAGACACCCAGTCAGGAACCTCTTAGTGTATGCAGAGACATATATATACACATGTGTATATATGTTTATACACATGTGTATATATGTCTCTGGTGTAATAGTCCCAGAGTTGAGCAACTTTAACCTATAAATTGAAACAATGCTTATACATGGAAATATATACATTAATCAAGAAGATCTAACCAAAAGTATGTTAATGTGTGTGGAATGCGTAATTTTCCCTTTTGGGATCAATTTTTGTCTGTCAGCAGTGCCATTCATGCGTCTGTAGTCATTAGCACAAGAATCCGGATTTCGGTCATAGCGGGTCCGTTTCCGATGAAATCCCGATTCCAATCCGTAGTTCTACAAATTTAAATGTCGGACGAAGAAAAATTTACAAAAATAAACGATGTTTGATACGCTATTTGGAAAGAAATATGACGTTTCTAATGCAATACATGGATGACAAGTTTACTTGAGGCTAATTTCATCAAGTTCTGATGAAGTAATAACTGATTTTGCTGAAATGATTTGATGTACGCTCTCGTGTAACAAGTATGAAAAGCATGCCACCAGCTTAAAAATCTTTTAGAAGAAAATATATCGTTTATGCCTTGAATTTCTTTACTTTTAAATGAAAATTGCTGTTTCATTGACTTGGTAAAAGTTAAATATTACCGATAACGAAATTGACTGAAAGCGAGTATCGTGAACAACACATTTTATTTTTTTCTGGGGATTTCGTAACAGTCGGCGGGAAAAATAATAATAAAAGTAAGAAGCACTACTTTTATTTTTATTCTAAAATCGGGAAAGGTGGAGTCGGCGGATCTCGTTAAACAGATAATAAAAAAAGTCTGGCCTAATTATACTGTATTGGTTTTCTCATTGTTGAAGGCCATATGCTTGCCTATGATTGCTTATATCCACTTCATTTGAATTTTGGTAGGTAGTTGTTTCATTGGCAATCATACCACATCTCCTTATTTTTATAAAGTTCATACACCTTTTCAACTTAGAAAGTTGCAAAGTTTGAGCAGGACATTCCTGTCCTCAGACACATTCTTCTTTTATTTTTCTATGCTTCTGGTTCAACTGTAGTTATAAATGTAGAAACAAGGAAAAGTTTGTTCTTGCATTAATGAGTCCTGTAGTTTAAGAAAATCACAGACAGTAGGCAACCAGACACATTTATAGGTATAAAGACAAGTAGAAGCTTGTTCTTCATTGATGACCTGCAGTCTTAGAAATCAGTAGACAATCAGACACATTAATAGGTATAAAGGCAAGCAGAACAAAGACTACCATTATTATGTGCCAATGTTTAATGTGAAAACAGTTTGGCATCATCAACTACTGTATTAAAACTGAACTTGTTTCTCATTAAAGTGAAAATGTTACCAAACCTCAAAGCACCCATTCAAAAGTCATTTCCATGTTATTTATATAAGAGCATCTAAATTAAGAGGCAACAACTTAGTAATAAACAAGATCTTTATTCTAAAAACATCTCTTTATTGTTTTCAGTTTTCTGTTTGTGTCAATCACATCTGAACTTAGGAAGCTTGATGTAATGTAGATATTGATTGGGAAGTAACTTGTCTCTAAAGTACATAACAAGATAACAGGTGAGTACACATACAACCATGAATCCTGTTAATTTAAAAAAAATGTTATGAGAAGTCATAGGTATTTATATGGTACATATATATTTTCACTGATATTTAAGTTACTTTTTTTAGCTTACCTGCTCCGAAGGTTATAAAAATGTGAGATTGCCAATGAGACTTATCTAACAGCATCAATATTACTAGGACTTCAGAGTTATAGGTCACCATACAGCCTTCAACAATTAGAAAAACGTATACCATATAGTCAGCAATATAGGGACCCAACATTACAAATTTCAAATGTTTCAAACGATTTAACCAACAATCAGATTATGACAAAAGGATGAACAAAAACCAGTTACAAGAGACAGCAACCAATGATAATCACAGAATTACAGATTCCTTACTTTGGACAAGCACATTAGGAATGGGGCATTTAGACATGCAAAACATGACTGAGAGATTTAGCTAGCTAGAAAACCATGTTTTATGCACAATTTTCTAAGTAAGAAAATGCCTGTAACAAGTCAGGAATATGACAGTTATTATCCATTTGTTTGATATATTTGAGCTTTTGATTTTGCTATTGAATAATTTAGAATTTTCCCAGGTGTTCTGTATTTTTGATATTTTACTTTTCACAAAATGATATATTTTTTATATGTAAGGCAAGTACAGCATATATAAAACTTTTAGTTCCCCTGGTCCAAAGAGTCAATTAGAATTATTCTCATTACGCCCTGTGTCCTTAAATTTAGCATTCATCTGATGTTGTAAACTTTGTCAATTATCTTTGCTGAACTTTCCAGACTTTCAACCAAAATAGGCCAGAATACATTACTAAGGTATATTGATTCATATGATATATCCAATGATGTTGATTAATTAACAAGGGGCCTCAGTGGCCAAGTGGTCTAAGTAGTTGAACTACTGTATCACTAACCTATCAACACTGAGGTTGTGAGTTTGAATCCTGAACAGAGCAATCTTAAGACTAGGATTGTCAGTTTTTATCCCCACGCAACGAAGTTGCTTATACCCCACGCAACGAAGTTGCGGAGGGTATAATGTTTTTGACCCGTCCGTCCATCCATCCAACCGTCCGTCCGTCCGTCCGTCCGTCAGTCCTGTTTCTTGTCATCGCAACTCCTCTCAAACCACACAACAGAATTTCACGAAACCTTTTCAGATAATAAGGACATACTATGCAGTTGTGCATATCGACGGGAAATTGCGATTCAATTTTTTTTCTAGGAGTTACGCTCCTTTGAACTTATTTACTTTAATGTACTACTGCAACAGTTTGTCATCGCAACTCCTCTCAAACCACACAACAGAATTTCACGAAACCTTTTCAGATAATAAGGACATACTATGTAGTTGTGCATATCGACGGGAAATTGCGATACAATTTTTTTTCTAGGAGTTACGCCCCTTTGAACTTATTTACTTTAATGTATTACTGCAACAGTTTGTCATCGCAACTCCTCTCAAACCACACAACAGAATTTCACGAAACCTTTTCAGATAATAAGGACATACTATGTAGTTGTGCATATTGACGGGAAATTGCGATTCAATTTTTTTTCTAGGAGTTATGCCCCTTTGAACTTATTTGCTTTAATGTACTTCTGCAACAGTTTGTCATCGCAACTCCTCTCAAACCACACAACAGAATTTCATGAAATTTTGTAGATAATAAGGACATACTATGTATATTGACAGGAAATTATTATTCAATATTTTTTCTTATACTTATTTAATTTCTCCAATGACAATGTGGGGACGTGGGGTATGTGAGCGTGCTCACTAAGGTTCTTTAATTTACCAAGGGTTGTGGTTCTCTCTAGGCACTCAGGCTTCCTCCACCAATAGAAATTGACCCCCATGAAATAGCCCAAAAGTGTTGAAAGTGGTGTCAATCAATAATTATTCAACAAGACAGCTGTTACTCTAAATACGACATGAAGATTAAAGAGCCAAAAATGTAGTTTTAGTTCTGTTGATCTCAGTATACATAGTTATATTGAATGGTTTTTAAATGACAGCTGTCCTTTTTATTTGGGGTCTTTTCAACTGACACTCAAAGTGCCATCTTCTTAGAACATTCTCTCCTGTTCTGTATACATGAATAATAACATTTAAATAAAGGCACTGCCACTGTAAGTCTGTTGATATAACATGCAGCTATTTAATTAGATTATATAATAGTAATATAATCAAAGGTATGGTATAATTAACTCCTATCATCTATTTATATAAAACAAGTGTAGTATCATTTGTAGTAAATGAAAAAAATCTCATGTTTAATTTTAGATGTAACAAATTATTTCATCTGATATATCAGAATTAAGTCCACAGTTAATCTAAAAATAACAGAACTTTATACAACTTTCTTCCAGTTACTTTCAAGTATACACTTCACAGAAACTGGAAACTATTGGCAATCTGTTTTCAGTATTATTTTTTTCTTTCTGTATTACATATTGATATTGGATGGGATAGCACCGAATTGAGATTCATATATGATTGAATGAATTTTAAATTTGACATATGCTTTTGTACGTGGGTCTTTTATTTTTCTCATTTCCATAGCAATGTATCGTGCAAATAGACCATCGTCATCTTCATCTGTACAAGCTAACTTCTGTTCTTCTAGTTTATTTTCAGTATTTAAGTTCATGGAATCTCTGTCACTTGACTGTGATGTCAGTAATCTGGTACCCTTTGCTTTTATTCTGGTATCATATTCCAGGGAATCAGTTTCTGATATAACTGTTTCTGGACCAGAATGTCTTGGTCTTTTCATTCGGGTACTACTCTCTGGTCTATGTTCAATTTCTGGTACTATAGATCTGGTCCCTGATATGACTGGTACCATTGACATTGTATTAGTACCATGATATATTGCAGGGTCATTTGATTGATCCTCAGAATGCATCGACATGTGATGATGCTCCTGGGCTTGCTGTATATGATAAGCATGGTTAGGAAGGCTTGAATTGGAGGATTGCTCTTCAGTTTCATCAGAAACTAGATACAATTCTTCATCAGTATCATAATCTTCTGGTTCTGTCTTACAACTGGTTTCCTGTTGATTAAAAGACATTGGGGTTTAAATTTGATAATCATTTTGTATGGAATTATTTTTAAATTGAAAACTATGGCATAAATTAAGGGCAACAAAAATCAAAACAAAAATAACAAGTTTTGTCAAAATTTCCTGACTGGATTTTCCAAACACATCCAATAACTTGTGCATCATCTTGAACTTTTGCCATTTTGAAGTCTACTTACTGTATGTTGCAAAACACAACAACTTTGATGCAAAATTAATAAAATGTCTTGGGGTTAGTGATTAAAGTAGATTGAAAGACAGGACACAGACATTTGTATTTTTGCCAAGAACATAATTTTTTTTTTTCATTTGTGAATCTTATTTACAGCATTTGTACAAAAGTTCATTCCCAAAACACTGTTGTAATTATGTACATGTTTTCATCTGTTTTACACATTTTGCAACCACCTATATGTGAAAATCTGATATATACTATACATTGAAGAAACTGTGGTAAACGAAACATGATTTTTCTGTTTGCTTAAGTTTTGATGTGACAGGACTGCTCTTTAAAAATGGACTATTTACCAGGTCTACTACATCACATGTTGGGGCTTTCCTGGGTATTATATGTTGTCTTAGGAAGCTATCCAGAGGTTCAAATAATCTCCAGGAACTGATGTAGACATCATCTGTCCCCATTCTCTGGGACTTTCTTATCTTACTTAACTCCCTTGAATAATATCCTCTCAAGTTAGATAACTTGTATTGTAGCTGGTCAACTGTTAAAGAATGAAGAAAAAAACCAGACATAAATATATGACAATTTGAGGATGGTATTTTTGCAATAGAAATGAGTTCATGAATTATTCTCTTCAAATTAACATAGAAGGTATAACTAATTCTTTACAGTTTTTTTTTTATATGCATTAAAACAATGCCGGTTCTTTGATCCATAATGAGCATATAATGGTTTACTTTTATAAATTGTGACTTAGATGAAAGAGTTTTCTCATTGGCACTCATACCACATCTTCCTATATCTATGAATGTATTAGTGTAAAAAGACTGCTCAGGTGTAATAACTGGATTGCCAATCTTATTTGTTACATATATTAAAGAATTTTCTGAAAGAATACAATTACTCATTGCATATTATTTATGTTTGAAAAACTAAGCCTCATGTGAAATTAACTTTGTACCTTTAAATAGATTATAAGTTCTTCAATGTATTAAAATAAAAATTGATTAGAACCCAGGTAAGATTTACAGTATAGCCTTTTACATATGTTACAGTCATGTCCAACAATGAGTACATATCAGACGTTATATATAGATTAGTTAATAATTTACATGTCAGAAGTTATATATAGAATATGGTTTATATATATCCTAGCAGATCATTTACCTGTAGCATCAAAGCCTGGATATTCCTCTCTCAGTGTATCAAGAATAGATAGTAATGCTTTCCTTCTTCTGTCTTTGTTATGATAGACAGGAGAAGACATATCCCATAGTCCTATATCACCTTTATACAGCTCTATAAGTCTGTCTGTCTGTGCTCTGGTTAAAAACAACCCTTCATTACAATCACGACCACTTTTCCTTGCATACATTTTGTTTCTTGTACAATAAAAATATTAAAAAACACATCTGACTAGTCAGACATTTAATGTATTATCTGTGTAACTGTGTACACACACATGATTTATTGGTTCTCTGACCTATTAATTTGATTGGTTGTTACAGACAGATAGCTCCAGGATCAATTTAAATGACATGCTTTGTCATTTGTGTCATGTTAAAGTTTGATATGTTGTTTACATACTTAATGCCACATGTTTCTTATTGATCTATTTAATGACCCTTTTATTGACTTCTCAAGGCTTTGAACGAATGTAGAAAAAATATAATTCATATGATATGCATGCGACTGTTAGACATGCACAGATATAATGTAAATTAGAGAATCAACATCCTTATATAATTACAGAGGAAGGTTTATGATAATTTTATGAGTCAGAGTTAACAAATTAGGGGAAGATTTTAAAGTTATTGAGGGAGCAAAAAGGGCTTTAAAATTGGAATGTCTATCATTGTATATTAAAAAAAAATAAAAGATTAAAATTCTTTTATAATTGTAAAGTTTTTAGTTTCAATATTATTTCAACTGAATTTTAAGAAAAAGAATTTTGTAATTTTATTACTATTTTACATTTTAAATTACATATTTGAAATAGACGGTTGATCAGTATGAAATAGATTTGTTAACCTATTGCCGCCAAATAACATTCCACATCTGTCAAAATCACAATGTTTTCAAATATTTATTTAAAACTGCCTTAAAAAACAATTTGACTGACTATGACTTTTCGCTGCTTGATTCAGCTTAAG
This sequence comes from Mytilus galloprovincialis, assembly GCF_965363235.1. Lineage (NCBI taxonomy): Eukaryota > Metazoa > Mollusca > Bivalvia > Mytilida > Mytilidae > Mytilus > Mytilus galloprovincialis. The sequence goes on from NC_134847.1 coordinate 70,353,791, forward strand.
TGGTCTACTGGGGGAAAAAAATGTTTTCATGTCCACTCTGACACAATGGAAATGCTCCAGCTACCGCAACAAAAGTTTGTGTACTTTTACCTTACAATGCACTGTTTTTTTATTGTGTATTTAAAATGTATTTTCCCTCCTGTTAGGAATTTCCAAACAAGAATATTTTACTGTTCCCTGAATGATGGTTTGAAATGAACTAAATTATTTTTGTCTAAAAAAAAAGCTGGTTTACTACATTTAAATTTAAATTATTTTATTTTTGAAATAACTATTTGAATAATATTTCAAGTTCAGCTTCTGAATTGAGATGTAACTGAACTATTCTTCCTTAGCAAATTAAATTTATTGGTGGACCAAATTTGTAATTGAAGGTACTTTTTTGTGATTGTAAAACGATTTTGTGAAACTTTCAGACGATTAACCGGTGGTATTTACATAAATAATGATGTATTGGTTAAAACTTGGAGGAATCTTCACTAATTAATTAAATTTCAGTGACAGATATATTAATACAGATTGACTGTAAATTGGATAACTGTGAGGTAGAAATCAGATTAACCCAAAATTTATCTGTGTGGAAACAGAACCAATCAGTGAATTGTTATACATATTGATGAATATCGCAAATTCTCATCTTTTTTTAAAATAATGTGAAATACACTCTAATGATTTTTTCATGTTTGCTTGACCTCTCACAATCTAAAGTGTATCATTTGAAAAATGGTTTTAAAATCCAGAATCTTAGTCCATTATACAAACTTAACAACAAAACGTGTAAAAAAATATGGTTTATATCAGCAGTTATAGATATAATATATAAAGGGAATATTAATTGGTATTTGGCTTTTCATGTCTTTCATTATCCATAATTATCTTTCACCCTTAAATCATGAATTGTCTCCCCTGTCTACCTCCTCTTCTTTGAGTTTATTCAGGATTCACATGTCTTCCACATGTTTTTGGAAGTGAAGTGAAGAAACTTTCTCTCTCATTAGCATTAAACATCCAGGTATCCTTTAACAAATTCTGTTACCTTCAACATTCTTTCACCCTAAAATCATGAATTGTCTCCCCTGTCTACCTCCATTTCTTTGAGTTTATTCAGGATTCACATATGTCTTCCACATGTTTTTATAAGAAAATGAAGAAACTATCTTCCTCATTAGCACCAAACACTATAAACAACCTTTACCTTCACCTAACTTTAAATAAAAACACTGATTTTTGCCAAACATTTGATCTGGATTGTAACAGTCAATTTCCACTGAAGCACCTTTACGTTTGGCTCCATTTCAGTTAAAGATGTTCTACTTAAATGATTGGTTTGGTATAAATAACACCTCTAACTCTGTTTTCTCAATCATCTTACTACTCCTGTGAAGAAGTTATCTATTGTTTCTTCCTGGGTATTATTAACTAATTTTGATTGATATTGTTTAACTATAGCCTGTGTGTAAGGTAAGATTCATTTCTATAATTGTTTGTTTCGTGAAAGATCACAGTCTTTATCAAGTTTTTCTTGATTGCTACAACTTCTATTTATAATACTGCTTGGAATAAAATGTTTAATTATCAAAAATCTCAGTAAAGATAATAAGGTTTTGAAAAAGTACCGAAGTGTTTCAAACACCGTAAGTGTCTCACTGGTACTTCATCTAGGTTATACTTTTGTCTATTTTACTTTTGCTCTGTCCTTATTCATCCAGTGCAGTTTCCAAATTAAATATTCATTAGGCACCACTGCTAAAGTAAAACTACAAACTGGACAAGGGAGTTTTAGTTTATTCAATAACTTAAAAATCTTGACTTATAAGTCTTATCACTCCCCCAACCAATCCCCTAAGTGAATTTTATAATTTGTATACATCTAATGATATTTGAAAGTTTCCTTATCGATTTTAATTTAAAGATATCATGATGATGTTCTTTAAATTTGGACTGTATTCAGGGGTGGATTAAGCCATTTTAAAATGGGGTGTTCCCAACTCAGAAGAAAGGGGAAAAAAAAGGGGGGGGGGGGGGGTTCCAACCACATGTCCCCATTAAAACACAGTTATCCAAAACAAAGGGGGAGGTAGAACTTCAGACAACCCCATATATGGCAAG